>NC_136063.1:1776422739-1777022739 GCF_964261635.1 Lissotriton helveticus
GTGGTGCCCTCAACAGCGTCACTGGTGGTCAGCGCTTTCTACCCAGCTGTCTCGGATCTCCCTCTGCACTGTGACTCTTCATTCCCTTGGGTGCTGATGTAAGAAATAAAGAAGATAAAAAAAATAGATGTGATACATTTGAGGTGCTGTTAATCTCCACAATCTCCTCAAAATTGTATTACAGTTAAACACAGTCATGTTGTACTTTTCTGAAACAGATCGCCTATAGTACTAGTTTCAAGTCTATTGACTATTGTTGATTTGACCATACTAATCCTAAAATCCCTAATCTAAATTTCCTTAACAGAAACTACATTTGTAACTAATACATTGCAATGAATGTTCTTTGATTCTAATCTCATTTCTTAACCCCCTTCATGGACCAACCCAACCTCCCCGTTTTGCAATGCATAGATGCATACAACACATTACTGTGAAATAGCCTGGGACTGAATGAGCTGCATAAAGAAAGTCGCAGAGAACGCTAACTTGTCATGTCCTTCAGGTTAGTCCCATCATGTACATACCGATGACATATTTTGTGTCCCATCCACACAACATAACGGTCTTATACAGGTGACCTTTAACCTAGTAGCTTACTTCTGTCTCTCCAACATCAGACTCTTGGTACCATATCCTACTTCCTGTACCTGACGTACATAAACATGTCCCCAGGAAAGGTAGATTGATTCTGTACAAGGGTCACCACTTTTTTCATCCATGGCCCACAGCTAGTGACCACTTTCGTATAAAGGACCCTGGCTCCCCCTTAAAGAGACAGAGGAGGAATTCCTTCCAAGCTGAGATGAGGCTCTGTAAGCTGATTCTTCGACAAGCAGAGATCTGACATCCCTTGCAGGGTGCCATCCTCCATGCAGAGATGGGGGTCCTTCATTAAGAACCATCAAGTGAGTGGTTAGCACTTCCCCGGGGAATTATTGGTTCTATTAGGCTCTACTAGGCTCTATTAGTTTCCATTAGGTTCCATTAGGACAGATCCTAGCACTTATATATACATGCTTCACCTACACCTCTAGGCTAGGCATGGGTAGGTAGGTTACGCATCGTAGGAGTAGGCCAACGCTATTGATTTATGTAATATGCTTTTATTCATCTTATTAGCATTATGGTAGAAATGAATCTACTTTTCACGACATTGGTACTAGCGATTACATTTGTCGGCTCTTGTTTTTTGATTGTCGCAGCTAACATGTTTCATACCAGGTTGACGCTTGAACAATAAATAATTATTGAAACCGTTCCAATTGTCATTCTATGTATTCTGAGAAAAGTACGCACGAGTGACTGAACTAAAGATATCGTATTTTTTCCACGATACCCGAGGAATCGTGCTTGTCATGTTCAGTGGTTGCCAGAAACTACCTACCGCACTGTAGAATACAGAGGGGTGATAGTAAAGAGCCAGCAGGTCTAACCGCTGACTCGTCCTGTGGGAGTGTCCAGAGTCTGTCTGCATAGTTTAGGGTATCCAACACGCGCAGGTTCTGGGGGGTCCCAGGAACTACACGACAAACTCACTAATGTCACTGATTCACTATGGTGACTAGAGGACAGAAGAGTCTGCAATGGTTTCCTAATTAATCAGCCAAAGCAAATGCTGGTGGGTATAGTTAAGTAGCACCTAGCACCTGCCTAGCTGAAACTGGATCACCTAATAATAATAATAATAATAATAATAATAATAATATTCTTAATGCAAACTAAATGTAACTTACCTCTGAATGTGAGCAGCATGCTATTCGATATATATTTTTTTATCATTGTACAACTCTCTTCTCCTAACCATAATGTCCCTTTAAACTTTAACTTTTTCATTGAATTTCAAAGTTTTTTTGGTGGGTCTCCTGCCCCTTTTCGTGGACCACCAGCTCGAAACAAATATTATTCAAAAAAGCCCTCGCTGAGCATTATTATGGGATGCTTCTTGCCATAGCTGTGGGTAATAAATGAGCTGCTCATGCAGCTCAGTTATTATTCATTTAAAAAAAGTTTTAAGAAATGTTGGTGCCCCAGTTCCCACCCTGGCCACTTACTCATCTCTATTCATTCGGGGCTCCAGGTCCTCTGCAGCCTGAACTGGCTGCTCAGCCAATACACTGCTGGGAGCCAGACATAAACAAAAAATTGGAGTGGGTATCCTGGTGCTCTTTAGGGGCACCCATATTTCTCAAAATATTGGACAGCACGGGAGCCCTGCGGCCCCCTTGGCCTCTGTCGGCTCCTCAGAAAGCACCCATCATGGGGCAGGAGCAATGGCATAATCAATCTTGAGGGGGCCCCGTGGGAAGTGCAGGGAGGGCCCCCCCTATAGACTCAGTAAAGAGGTCTCAGGTCAGGGTACTGTGCTGAGGGGGCCCCCCGGAGCTCTGTGACCTCTGCACCACAGGTGCTGCAGGGGCCTATGTTACGCCACTGTGCAGGAGGCAGCTATTACATCAGAGTGGAACAACCACATCTTTCCAAAATCTTAGGACCGATGTGGGGACACATATGATTGTCTTAACACCAGCCAGATCTACAACCAGAACCCATTATGGTGCTGTGGGATCCAGTTCCAATGTTTTGCTCTGCCTTAATGGGAGCAACATTTTTCTCTGCTCTTGCCTTGATCCACACTCTTCTGGGCAGAAAACTACAGTGTTTTGAGGTATGGGAATCCTGGGACAATGCAGCTCTATTGAGCCATGAGGAATGAGGCTGATCATCGGCTCAGGGATGGGGACCTGAGCCCCCGTCCACCCACAAATATTCAGCACCAGGGGTGGACTCCCTGGGACCCCCAAGAGGCTTTAGGAGGAAGGCAACCCAATCCGCCACGGCTTTCAATAAAATGCAGCCCCAGGGTATGGGTCCCTGGGGCCTGGATAAGGCTTGGGTATGAGGGTCACACACTCCCCTCTTTTTTAATCAATATATCAGCCCTGGGGCATGGGGTCCCAGGACCTTATGGAGGCTCGAGAAGCGGGGTATGCCCCCCCTATAAAATACTTTACACCACCACAGGGCCCTATTATTGATGCGGTGGCGACTTATCAGAGCATATCTCCAGATCTGTAGGCTCCGCAGATTCTTTACAACATCAAATATATGTTTTTGAACCTTAACTTTCTCAAAATCAACTGCTTGGATTTACACTAAATCATGAAAAGCATGCTTCCTGGACCAAGGACTAGATTTCTGCCAAAGTTGCTGTAATTCGGTTCAGTTCAGGCATTTTCACTTTAGCTGAGTCAAAGTTTCTTATGGAAAATTGCAAGGGAAAAACATGTTTTGGCACCTCTCCTTTTTCTTAGTGCCTGTTTGATGGATCACTTTGAAACTTTCCAGCAAGGAGCTGTGGTGGATGAGACTTTTTTTTAAAACGTTTAATAAAGATCCATCAACTGGTGCCAGAGTTATAAACAAATCGAAAAATGCTTTTCCATTGGACCCGTTGGCCAAATTATAACATATATATCCTATTTACGCACACGCACACACACACTTATATATACCTCAGACAGAAGGGTTGCTATGTACAAAAGCTGTGATTGTATTGTATTGTGAACATGCTCACAACGTTTAACCTAAACATTAATGTTCACAACATGTTGCATAGTGGTCGATTATATGTGCACTGAAATTAAGGGGCATATTTATAAACCCCTATCGCCATAGGAGCGTCCCTTTTAGTGGTGTTCCTGTGACGATACGTGCTTCACCTTTTTTACAAGGCAGCATTAAGCCACTTAACGTGGCTTAACGCTGCCTTGTAAATATGGCACCGTTTCACACTGTACTTAGCGTGAAAGGGGAGGGCAAAGGGTGTTGCGGTGGGTGTTCCACCCCAACACCCATTGATTTTGATGCTACCCCATTTTTACAGGGGCAGCCTAAACAGGAGGCAGCGCCAAAATTAAGACCAGGGAAAACCTGGTCTTAAACAGGTGAAATGAGGAGATTGTGCTGTTTCCATGAGTGCTGCGTTATGCAAGAACAGGCCATTGATCGTTTATGTACAGGAAGGTGACCCTTCCTGCACGCAGACAATCTTTTCAAAAAATTACATTTTGTAACTTCTATGTGTGCTACATTAAACAGCACACATAGAAGTCACAAAACGCACTTTGAAGATTGATTATGTGCAGGAAGGGACACCTTTCTGCACATAAACAATCTTCCCCTCAATGCACACACCCTTGCACTATGGTGCAAGTTTACCTGCGTTGGTTTTAAGCTGCTAAACTTAGAACCAGTGCAAGGGTAAATACAGGGCAGCACCATGTTGTTGTAAATATGATGCAGCCCTGTGTTTCAGAAGTTGCTGAGCGTGATGTTAAGCCAAGGAGGCTAACGCCACTCTCCGCCACTTAATTGTAAATATGCCCCTAAGTTATTTTTAGGCAAAAGAAGGACAATGACTTGGTACAAAAAAGATGATTAATGTGTTCTCATTTTACTTATAAACCTACCACTTAATTATCAAAACCTACCTTTAATGTAATGAAAAATGATGTTCATATGTGAGGTTTTTTATTAACAATTCTCATTTTGCTAGACTTGTGGGAGCTATATTTGTTAACAGCTCTGCCGGGTTGATTTAAATATAGTGAAATTAAGTGCTACTAAAACTTAATCGGCTGTTAAACTAGGTCACCTTGCTAAATACTTCACATATGTTAGGTTCGGATCTAATTTTCATCTGCATTGAGTGAATAGTTACACCGTATTTATATTACTGCATGTGCTGTAGGCTTGGAGGTGTGCATGAAATGTCATTATAATTGTTATAGTCGTAATATGTTTTAAATACAATCAAAAATAGATGTCAGTGGTGTACACAATTAAATCATATTCTTTTGCCGTAGTACGATTACTATAAACCCCATTTTGAAATTTCTTTGAGCGGGGCATAGGTGGTAAGAGTTGGCATGTATTAAATGTTTTTTAAAGTTTGGCATTATGTGCATCACATTACACATTAGTGACTGAGTAGAGTTCATGCAGATAATAATTGAAGATATAGCTCAGTAATTCATTGACTATTGAGTAAGTAGAGGCGGAAGATTTCATTCATTACGCAATTTTGAAGCAAGCATTGTCAAAGCCAATAGGTTTTGACTGTAAAAGGATGAGTTATTGACTTTGCCAATTGTTTGCATTTGCATTAGCTAATGCCAAAATGACCGCCTGTGCATCATAATGTATGCAGAAGCAAGTGCGGCCACCTTGGAATGTGTTTTCAATTGAAGAAACACTTTCAAGGTGTATTCTTCTGTGTACCCATGCACCATGCATTGTGAAAATTCCATAATGTTGACCCCATTCTAAGATGGCTACTATGCATACTCATGTTCGCACGTGCGTTATGATTTACTGGTGACCATTTTTGCATCATGACGGTCATCTATTTTACAAGGGTACATTAAAAGTTAAAAAGAAAAGTATGCAGCTGTGCGAAAAAAAAATTGCCAGTGGGATAGCTTTTCACACAAACTCCCGAACAAGTGTATCAAAATTAATTATAATGGCATAATGACATACATTAGAAACAAGGATTAGGACTAGTATGGAGAGTAGTAAAAAAAGGGCACCGAGTTTTTTCGGGCACAAGCGGATAGGGAAGAAATCAAGTAAGGGGAAAGACTGAAAAAGAGACCTCAAGCCAGCAGTGGAAAAATACTGCTCATCCAGTCAGAACACTGAGATTGAAATGCTCCTAAGTGGAACAGGGCCCAAAACAGGGGGAAAAGCCATCAAGTCAAAAGCAGAGACCTGGCCTAGACAACAAAATCACCCTAGCATTACCAAGGGACTGATCTAAAGCTCACTATAAGTAAATTATATAAATTGAAGGCAATAGTTCTGCGAAAGACGGTTAAACAGTCTGTACCAAGACCTAAAAACAATATTACATACCAAAACATTTGTTATGTCCACGTAAAAATAGGGTTACTGCTCCTAGGAAGAATAAATGCAAGAGCAGGACCATGAAGAGAACCAATAACAGCGGAGTCACCAGGTTTGAAATGACCATAATCACTAGGAGGACCAGGGCGAGGAGAACTAATAACAAGAGGACAACACTTATTATGGTAAAAACACCAGGGTCAGGAGGCCCAGCACAAAGAGTTACAGGAGGGCCCAGTGAAGGCCGAAGAAGAGGAAAAAGATCACCAAGATTAAGAGGACCAGCATGATCAGGTGAAGGATCAAGATGATAAAGATCACAAATACTGGAGACAAATAATCTGGTGGAGAAGTAGGAGAACCACAACGATGAGAAAGAGGAAGAAGGGTGCCATCAACAGTACTAGAACAACCAAGACCTTCAAGAGAACAGGGACCACCAGAATGACCAGGAAAAGGGGGTGAGAGAAGGGTAACCTCATTGCTTTTTTAGAAAACATAGTGGTACATTGCAGTTTTTAGAGCCTTATTTTAAGTGAAATGTTGGATTAAATAGAACTATACTGGACATTTTGTATATATGATGTGACATGCTATATTTAGGATTGTATTCATTCAAATGCCTCATTGACAATCAGATGAATTTAAACATGACTCTAAAGGGGGATAACTCTTAATATTCAACTAACAACTACATTTGGTATGCTTCAGAGTTGTGTCAAACATCTGGCCTTATACCTAATGCTATTGACAATCAGAACAACACATAGACATATCATAGATGATAGATGACCCATAATGTCAGTGCAAATGCTTTTTTTCTAATTGGTACAGATGGCAATGAGGCAGACAAACCATGCTTTGAAATATAGGATTCAACTAATGTATGAGTTCAGCAAATAGTCAAGTCAAATACTTTATTCGGTTTTTGAAAAATAAAAAACCATAAAAGTTCACAATAAATACAATTTACAATCCAAATATAAAATACATTTTTAAGAGACCAAGGTACAATAAAAAATAGGGTCCCAGACATAAAAATTCTTTTCCAGTCCCGGGTTAAGACAGTATCAGAAGAGTTCATAATTTAACGTTCGAATACATAGTAGGTCATTGTTACATGTCCAGATATTCAAGGAGGGAAACACGGGTTTATGGGGTAGAAATCATGTAGATCCCATAATGAAATGGGGCCGTCTCTTACTTGAGGCGGCCAAGTTTTCAAGTAAGGGACAATATTTTGATCTTTAAATCGCACAAGTACCAGGTCCCCAGCAACATCTTTGGCAAGAGAGCCCAACCAACCCACCCTTCTAACACTCCTTATTGCTCCGTATAAATTACGGGGCAGTGGCCTATTTTTTGACAGCCAGAATTTAGTTTTATTAAGTAAGTCGTGTTGTCTCTCTATTTTACCAGATGGAAGGGCGGGTACACCCGCAAGGATGCACACGTATGGGGCTGCTTTCGGGGGTAAATGGATAGAATTAAATTTATTTAGACCTACTCTATGTGCGGACGGATGGGGAAGAGAAACTTTTGCGGGGTATATAACTGTTTTTTGCCCTGGAGCGCTAGGACCTGCAAGTTGTATTTGTCGGATTTTTTCCTGCACAGGTGGTTTTAAACCTAAGTGGGTAGGAGGTGTCTTAGGGCGATTAGATGCGTCACTGCATTTATCAACCAGGGAATTTGACTTAATGGCTTTCTCTATCCCAGAAAGCCTATCCCCTAACATGGTAATTTTTTTCTAATAGTGGGACTATCATAGCGCTAACCATTTGTTCGATGAGGGGCAGTATGTGCAAAAGGGGAGGGGGTTTTATGGCTACGGGAAACTCAGCAATCAGTGGGATCGGTGGGGAATTAACAAAGGATGGGGTACAGCACCGTTTTTGAGTTATGGGGTTATTTCCACCTTGGTTAACATCGTTATGTTTCCTTTTTGCAGATGGGACCTGAGGGAGTTCCATACTTTGTGTGTTCGGGCTGCGGGATTTGTTTGATAACACGAGGGGATCTAAAATAGTATCCAATTCTGAAGGTGTACTAGCACTTTTGATCATGGGTGGAGTTTCCAGTGTGGCATATTTGGTTTTGCATAGAAGGTTTAACTCATCTAGCAAGGTATACGTTTGCCCAGTGCCAGCTTCACCGGTTGTATGGACCCCCTTGGAGGTCATAGTGGGAATGGGCTATAGGACCGTGGAGTATGCAAAAAACCACAAATACGGTAACGGAACAATTAGAGGGGGTCTTTACCTTCTAGCTAGTATACCTTTTTTATGTCAGCCTGAAGGGGGGTGGCCCGTCCCGTCCTTATCCGGCCTTTGAGGGCTGTAGAGGGCCCGCCCTTAGCCCGGGCTTCGCAAATATGAGATCCTGCTTTGTCAAAACTGGTGTTACGGTTGACATATATTAGTCAACAACCTAAACGTTTCAGAGAGTGTCAAGGCACAGATATGTTGTAATACAATCGAAATAAGTGAATGATCGGGTAATTGGACTGACCAGAACCAAAAAGGAATAGTCTGACGTACCATTTACATTTTGGTATTTAAGGGTTGCATCAAGGCTAGGGTCATAGATAGGAAACTGTTGATGCACTGGACACATTCATAATAGTAGGTATGACTACACTAGCAGCTCTCAACAAATAAGCCAACCTGACATTGTACAGCTCCAGGTACATCTTGAAAGGGATATGTCTCAGCAACAACACATGAGATCAACAAGTAAGATGTTTCCATGTGCAAAGAACAGTGCATGCACTGCAACTCAAGGAATATGCAATACTGTAAATGACACAGCACACAGTAGAGATGACTTACTACTTTCAGCGGGAACTGCCAGACAAGCAAACTTATGAGGATCTCTGTAACATTGTACATAGTGTACACAGTCGTCAATATGTAGACTCTTTCTTGCAAAGCACCAGATTATCAAAATTCAATTAAAAAACAACTTTCATTGCCAGCACTTGAATAACTCACAAACGTTAGGAATGGTATGTGTTAACGACTGAACTACACCATGTGTGATTGTGGACACTTTGCAATGTTTTTGTAATGCACTCAAATGATGTCTGTCTAAACATTTACATTTAACAAAACAAATTGACCTTAGTGTGGGAAAATGCAACTGTTTATTTGAACCCCCCTTTTTAGGTCTCGCCTAGGCATCGCTTGTGCTGTCTCGTTGAGACATGTAGTATACACTATAGCGCCCACTCTCCGCCCATCATTTCTATTTGCTTGTGTCTTAAATGCTGCCATCCGATTGGTTGTAGGCTTGTTAGTCCCTTCTTGTAATTGACATGTCTTCATTTGTGTCCTTCCTTGGCTATTGGTCCCTTTACTGAACAGACTACTTTCTTCCCACCTCCCATGCCTCTGGCGCCTCTCTCCTATTGAATTGCCAATGCTTGCTTTATTTCTCTCTTCCCACGCCATCTGAGTTTTCCATTTATTTATTTATAATTTATACAGCCAGCCCACACTGAGGCTCGAACTCTGTTCTCCAGCTTCAAAGTCGGCAGCATTATATGTTGAGCCACCTCGTCCCTTCGCTTCTGTGCACCCTTTGTTTCAGTTGGTTTCAGATGCTACTGATGGAGCGAGATTCAGAAATATATTTGTTTCGACTCGCAACGTTAAACTTCCATAATATAATTGTATTAATCAGCATGGAGTGATATGTACTAAATCAACTTAGATTAAAACGCATACATGACATAAGGGATTAACATATGTGCTCTATGTTGCAACTGCAAGTGTGTGAAAAATAATGAATTAACCTTGTCTATTTTCCTTGTCAGTATTAAATGCGGCTGTTTTGATTACTGGCATGTGCATATTTGTGTGTGCTTATGATATGTCTTTTTGTCTTTATGTGGCACAAGTTTGAAAAAGAAATTTTGTTTGCTGCTTCATATGCTTCTGCTAGGTAACATAGATTAATGGGTTAATAATTAGCAAAGGAGGGTGGGTAACAGAATGAATTCTAATTCTTTCATTAATTGATGTCTTGTGTTTGTTTATATATTAGTTTTGCGAATGGGCCTAAGAAAATGGCTGGCAGTGCTTCAGAATATGAAACTTGACCAGAGTGAAACCTTCACTCATGCGCAGACGAAAAGAGCATTTTGCTGAACTGACAACGTTGAATGCAGAAGCAATCATGGTCGAGTCGAATGTGTTCTTGGTGACATTTCCAAGGACAGGATGCAGTATGGCCTGCCAAGATTAAGAAGTGAAAAGTTTTGTGCACGGAGAATGTATCTTTTTGAGGAAGCAAAAAGGATGGAGAAACTAAGAACAATAAGGGCTATGATGAGGCCCCGGACCTAATGGTGGACTGACATGGCTCAGCCAATTAGAAGCTCGGATTTTCAGAAAGAATGTGTGATAAAGATACTTTAGCTAGTCAGAAAAGGTATAAAAACTGACCCCTTTGGAGGGAGGGCGCTTCTCGTTTTCCAAATCCTTTAAGGCGTGCCGTGCTGAAGGACTTTTTGGAGCATGTAAGGATCATTAGGGTTACTGACTATTTCCTTAGGCTAAGTGATTTTTAGATAGGAAACTTAGGTAATGGAAACTGTTTATTTACTTAATTCATGCTAATTGATTTACTTTAAATTGTCATCCTAATGTGCTATTCCTCAATTAAAAGCTGCTAAAATTGCTAATAAAGAACTCAATAAAATGCGCTTACTTGAATAAAGTTAATAAAATAAGATTCTTAAACAACAAGCCGGTCTTGTTATTTATGGTCTTGTTACCATTAGTTGATCCATTTACCTTAGTGACTTAATTAATATGTTTTATGTGCAAGACATGCTGATGTATATAAATGTGTAAATAATGTGTGAATAGGTTCTGATTAATTAGGTCATTTGATTCAGTTGCCCAAAATCTGTCAAGTAGTTTATGATTAATGGTGAGTGTCTGGTGTTGGGTAGCGTTGCTGAGACAGAATTTCTATAGGGGCGCTGGATCAATTCTTTGGTAGCAGAGTTTGGTTACTATGGTAACTGACATGTTACATGGCAGTTACATAGGATCTATGACTAAAACATGTTAAGTTTTCAAGTTGTTTAATGTTGTCGAAAGGTTTTTTCGGGTAGTGTGAAAATTCCTAGTTGTTAAGTCAAATTCCCTGGTTGATAGTTGTGACAAGTAAAGTGCATTTGTTCTGTTTCAAAATAGTGGTATTGTTATATATCACTAGTGTTGTGGACGTACAACACGAGTTTAGGGAAACTTTAGGTATACTAGGTAGAATGTATAGTGAGGGTTGTCTATGAAATTGTAGCTTTTGAGTATAGGGATCCTGTTTTAAGACTCAAAGCGAAAAGAGTAATAGAATTTATTCGAGCTTGTGTGAAGGGTGAGGAAGCGTCGTCTATTCTTACTGGCAAATGTGGATTTCTATGGTTGGTTAAAGTCCTGCCAGGATTTCATGTATGCATGGTTAGGGAAACTTTCTGTTTGAAAGTCCGTAAATGATTTTGTAAAAACGAGTTTGTTATTACCTGTTAGAAGGGTAAAGTAGCTATACTTTATCACCGATTGAATATTCTCTGAAAATAGCGTCTTCTATTTCACGCAAAAGAATACTTGAATGATTGTATAAGTTATCACTTTATTTTAGCGAAACAGACAAATGGTTTGTTTTTCTGTTGTTAATAATTAAAATTAATTGAAAAAGTTTTCTTAAAATGACGCTGTGAAAATATTTTGTGAAGGAGGGGTGAGCTCTTGGAGTGAGAGACGCGGAGCTGCAGCTGCAGTGTATGTCACAGGGTTCGCGCTGTGATTGGCTAACATACGTCACAGCTAGCGCGCTGATTGGTTCACGTGACTCAGGTGAGCTGTTAGCTGATTGGCTCATCCTGAAAGCAGCTATTCTATTAGTTGAGCAAGGTGGTGACGTAGCTTAACCTGATTGGCTTGTTGGTGAGTTTCGCGCACGGATTGGCTGGTTTTGCGGAACAACCAGGAAACGTTTACGATCATTTAGAATTAAGCGGATATAATTAAAAACATGGGTTATTTCTACAAGAAGGAGGAAAAGAAGCTTACGTGGCTTCAGAGATTGAAACATTTTATTAAATCTGACAGAAAAATAGAAACGCGAGTTGGAAAGTTACTTCATAAGTACAAAACACCTGCAGCCTATATGGAAGGTGAATATGGTTATCATACTTGCCTTTGGTTTGATAATTGGATGGATTATACCAAAAATGATGGTGTTTTAGCATGGCCAGAAGACAGGTCATTTAATATGAAGTTTTTGAAAAATTTCAGAGAAAAAATGATGGCTCTTGTGCCGAAGCCTAGACCTACACAATTCGAAGCTTTAGTTGAATGGGAGGATGAGATGTTTGAACTTGCACGAGAAAACAGTGGTATAATCAGAGGTCCAAAATTAGACATACAGAGAGAAACTCAGGAAGATAGAATGCGTCGTTGGAGACAGGCAGACATGTGTAATGGTATGTACCCAGTGAGAGTAATGGTTACTAAAATACCAGGTCAAAAGAATACCCAAAAGAAAAATAATATTGAAGAAAGTGAATTAGAAGATCCAATTTTAGAAGAAATTTTTAGTACGAATCGGAAACAGACTCCTTTTAAACCAGCTTGTACATGGTCTATCCCGATGGTTTCTACAGGAACCACACCAAGTGCACCACCACTTAATGAAGAATCACCCAGATTTTACCCAAATAATACGCAAACTCCTGAAAGAGTAGAAACAAGAACTAATTCTAGTACATATGGTGAAAGTAGAAATTTTCCTGAAACTCCAGTTTCAAGAAATGAGACTTCAAGAAGTCAAATGGGAACTGGAAGAGATGAAGAAACTCCAAGTGCTTCAGAATATTTACGATCAAAAGAAGAATTAATTTGACAGTTAACTATAGGTATGGAAGCAGTACAGTTCCGGTAACAATTGGTCCTGTTCAACCTGTATTCGATCAGGGAGAAATTAGACATCCAGGTTTAACTATTCCATTAAATGCAGAAATTCAGGAAGTGGCTGAAAAATTATACTCAGATTTAACAGAAATACATCGAGAAAAAACAATGATGCCTGATTTAACTTTTAATCAAGGTTCATTATGCAGAACACCAATTGGTGCAGAATCTGATACTGAAACCCCAGAAAAGAGTGTTGAAAAATCAAATGTAACTTCCCCAAAACTTGATGTTGCTTGATTAAAAGCAGATTTGGAGGAATTAATCATTGGCACAATTGGACCTGACAATTTAAAGCATTATCAAGATGATGGATTATTATTTATTTGTAAAAGTGTACAATGGAAAACGAAGAATAAATATGAGCAGTTAGAAGAATTAGCTACTGAATTAGAAATTGACTTGAGCAAACAGAAGAATTTGGGAAAACACTACAGATTAGATTTTACCGAAAGAGACATTGAGAATTTCAATACAATGGGAAGAATATTGCATATAAAAGATTTGATTGTGTATATAAAAAGCTTGGGAGATCTAAGCAAATGGAGAGTGAAATGGACAAAGAAATGAGAGGTAGAAAGGAGAGAAAGAGGCATGGTAGCAAATCAATATCCAATGAGGGAAATAGCAGGAGGTGGATATGTGCATGTTCCTTGGTCAAGACAGGACATTTTGTTGTTTACAAACGATTTTCCTCGGCTCAGAGAAAAGCCTGTGGAATGGTATCGACAGGTGGATAGATTCATTAAAGTCTCAAAAGTTTTGTGGATTGATCTTGACGGATTCTTTGACATAGTTGTCCCATCAGATCTTTGGACAGAATGTAAAGTTTCTGTAAGTTGGCCAAAGGTAGAACCTGCTCGAGATACAGTAACAGGTGCTCCATCATCAGAAGTCATGGGTCTGTATGATAAGGTAATTTACTGGTTGAAAAACAAGATTCCTCCAAAAGAAGTTGATTGGGTCAAAATAGACAAAACAAATCAGGAGCCAAAAGAGTCAGTACATTCATTCTATGAAAGATTACTGTTGGTGTTTAAACAATACAGTGGCTATGGAAAATTAAGTGAAAAGGACATGAGCCACTTCATATACAGGTTTGTGTATGGTTTAAGACCTGAAATTGGAGAGATGATTAGAAACGGGATTGTCGGCTGGCAATCACTCTCGGTTGATGATATTTTGAGAAAGGCTAAATACTGCAGTGATGAGATAGATGCCAAACAGAAAAGGCAATGTGGGCACAGGTGAAAGTAGCTAAACAGCCAAATGCAAATTTAGAGAATAAAAATGCCAATATTAGTCAGAATCAGAATCAAGGAAAATTTAAAGGTAATAAGCCAAAATTCAATGTTAATATCGAAGAGTTGAAACAAAAGCTACCTTCTTTTATTTGCGGCGAAATTGGACACTGGAAGCGTGAATGTAAAAATCCTCCCAGAAATGTTATAAATGCATCATTGAATCCACAGATGCAGAATGATGTAAATCTGCAGCAACAGCTACAGCGACAGTTAGATGAGTTGAATCTGCAGCAACAGCTACGGCGACAGGTAGTGAATCAGCAGAGTCAGATACCACAACCGCCACTTCCAAATTGTGTGAATGGTCAGAGGTACAATTCGGAAACGGGATTCTGCGGAGGTGATCAGGTAATCAGACCACAAAGGGTGAATGTGCCAAATGTTTCTCAACAATTTTTGATGACAGACAATGGAGGAAGTGATTCTGAGGATTACTTATGACGGTGCCTGAGAGAGGGGGAAGAGTGTGTGCTTGGAGCCACTCTTGAGGTAGATCAGCCAGGTCCATATATAAATGGTAAAGTGAATGATGTAGAAATCACTTTTCTTGTGGACACTGATGCTACCCGTTCTACTGTTAGATCAGTGGAAATAGAAAACCTGCCTCTCTCTGGGGATAGTATCCAAGTAGTTGGCGTAGCTAATCAACAAATTAAAACAGATTTAACAGAGCATGTTAAGATAGAAATTGGTAAATTCAAAGACAAGCACAGATTTGTAGTTTGTAACAGCAGTCCTGTAAACTTGTTAGGAAGGGACATCTTGTGTAAGATGAACTGCAAAATATATTGCTCACCGGAGGGTATTGAGCTTCAAACACTAGAAGAAGATGGGCTTTACAGATTAACAATGTTAATGGTTGAAGCAGAGGAAAGCAAACTATTTCCTGCATTTGATAAAGATAATCTTCCTGAAGAATTAAAAAAGACAGTCAAAAGTGAAATTTGGGACTTGACGGGAAGTGAAATGGGCTTGATGAAAAATGTTGACCCAGTTAAAATTACAGTGAAACAGGGAATAGATTTTCCAAACATTCCTCAATATAAAATTAAAGCAGAAACAATTGAAGGTGTCATTCCTGTAATTGACAAATTCATAAAACAAGGAGTGTTGAAAGAAATTGAAAGCAGTCCTTGTAATAGACCGATTATGGGGATTAAAAAGCCAAACAGAACTTACAGGATAGTTCAGGACCTGAGAAAGGTTAATTAGATAGTTGTTCCATGTTGCCCAGTTGTTCATAAACCCAGCAGTGATTCTTTACCAAATTCCGCATGATGCAGAATGGTATACGGTCATTGACCTTTGCAATGCGTTCTTTACTGTTCCATTGCATCCAGACAGCCAGCAAATGTTTGCGTTCAGGTTCCAGGATCACATTCTAGCATGGTGTCGTATCCCTCAAGGGTAAGTGAGTCCATCTATCTTTAATCAGTTGCTAAAGAAATCTTTGGAGAATTTGAATTTACCTGGAAAATTGACATTAGTTCAATACATAGATGACCTGCTTGTAGCAGCAAAACCACGAGATAACTGTGTTACAGATACTATTGCTCTTCTGAATCACCTGGCAGATGAGGGACATAAAGTGTCTCCTGCAAAATTACAGTTTTGCAAACAAGAAGTGAAATATCTTGGTCACAGAATTGCAAAAGGAATCAGACAAGTGACAATTGAGAGAATAAAAATGATTCAGGGAATGCAACCTCCAAAGACACAGAGACAGGTCAGAATGTTTCTAGGAATGGTTGGTTATTGTCGCCAATGGATTAGTGGATTTTCAGTAATTGCAAAACCATTGCAGAGACTAACAAAAGAAGATATAAAAGACCCGATTACTCTAACAGAAATTGAGATGGAAGCTTTTGAAAAGCTAAAAAGATGCTTGTGTGAAGCTCCATCTCTAGGTATGCCAGACTACGAAAAGGAATTTGAGCTGAACTGCAGTGAAAGAGAAGGATGTGCACTTGTCAGTTTTAATTCAGAGACATGGTAAACTGAGAAAGCCAATTGCATATTTCTCAGCAGTTCTTGATCCTGTTGCAAAAGCATTACCAGGTGTCTAAAAGCAGTAGCTGCAACAAGTGTTCGCCTTGAGCAGAGAGAGGGAATTATAATGGGATTTCCTGTAAAAGTCCATGTACCCCATTCTGTTGAAATTCTTCTTGCCAGAAGCAAAACACAGCATTTGACAAGTAACAGGCTTACCAAATATGAAAAGGTTATTCTCGGATCAGATAACGTTTCAATAGCATGGTGTGTGAATTTAAATCCTTCCACATTATTGCCTGATGGTACTGTAACGGAAATCAGAAACGAAAATGGCATTGATCACGAGTGCTTGGATGTTTTAGAATGTAGCACCAAGCCTAGGCAGGACATTAAAGATGTTCCTTTGCCTGAGTCAGATTTTGTTTATTTTGTTGATGGTTCTTGTCTGAGAACGGATGAGGGTTTCCTAAGAGCAGCATATTCAGTTTGCACAGTTGCAAGTGTGGTTGAAGCATCATGTCTCGAAGGAATTCGTTCAGCTCAAGTCGTAGAATTGATTGCTTTGATTCGTGCTTGTGAAGAGCAAAAGAATTAAAAATCACCATAGTGACTGACAGTCAGTATGGATACGGTGTTGTCCATGACTATGGTCAGCTTTGGTCTCAAAGAGGTTATTTAACCTCTGCAGGAACACCAATCAGAAATGCACAATTGATCAAGAGATTGATCAATGGCATTCAATTACCAGAGAAAATTTCTGTCGTGAAATGTACAGCTCATAAAAAAGGAGAAGATTTTATCACAAAAGGAAATGCCTATGCAGATGAAATCCCGAAATATTGCGCAAAAAATAATTTTTCAATCAATCGGGAAAAAGATAATGAACATGTTCTGAGTTCACTTATGCTAACATCTGTAGTTGAGACATGGCAAGGAGTAAAAGATTTACAAGATGAGGCAAGTGATGAGGAGAAAGATTCATGGTTAAAAGCAGATTGCAGACAGCGGGAAGAATATGGGATTTGGGTTTACAAAGATGACAGACAAGTTTTACCAAATAGCATGATTGCTGACATGGCCAGAATGTATCATGGTCAGGGACATATTGGAAGAGATTCCATGATTAGACTTTTCAGACAGACTTGGTTTAACCCAAAGTTCAGGATAATTGCAGAATCTTTATGCCAGAGATGCTTAATTTGTCAACAAATGAACCCAAACAGAAAAACAGTTGTGAGCATGGGAACCATAGGACGGGAGGGTGGTCCTTTCACCAGGTTGCAAATGGATTTCATTGACATGCCACTTCACAACAAGTTACGTTATGTCCTTGTGATAATCTGTTTGTTTTCAAGGTGGGTTGAAGCGTGCCCAACACGTCACAATGATTCAGTTACTGTTGCAAAATTGCTTTTAAGGGAGATCATACCAAGGTACAGTTTTCCGGTGACTGTGGAAAGTGATCGTGGAACACATTTTGAAAACAGACTGTTACAAATGGTTTGTGAAGCATTGAACATAAAACAAAAGTTGCATTGTGCCTACAGACCAGAAGCATCGGGTGTTGTTGAGCAAGTAAATGGCACAATTAAGAATAGGATTGGAAAAATGTGTCTAGCTACAGGAATGAAGTGGACAGATGCACTTCCACTTGTTTTGATGTCTCTGAGTAGTACTCCTGATAAAAAGACAGGTTTAAGTCCACATGATATTGTCATGGGCAGAGTCATGAGACAAGCATTTGTACCTGTAGGGAAATTGATGTGTATAAATGATAGCGTCATTTTGGAGTACTGCAGGAACCTTTCTGACGTCGTGACTTCTGTGTCCAATCAGGTGGGAACTGAAGTGATAACAAGAGACAAAGAGCAAGCACATCATCTGTTACCAGGAGACTGGGTAAGACAAAAAGTTCACCGAAGAAGAAACTGTCTAGTACCCAGGTGGCAAAAGGCAAGACAGGTGATTCTTGTCACAACAAATGCAGTAAAGTGTAATTCAAACTGCATTGTGAACTGGCTACATTTTTCAGAAAAATCAAACTGAAGGCCTTTTTTGAAAAACAAAACACCGATGTCACTGAAGAAGTAGCCAATGAGACAGGACTCAGAACTAAGTCCACATTTATACCACACACAATCCCGGTAGAAATAAATACCTTTGAACAGGCAGTATTTAATGACATCGAATCCATGACAGTCACCAAACTATTCCATAACAACAGCAGAGCAGAAAACAATGTCATATCAGACCTAAAATCGGATAATACCATCATTATCAAACCGGCAGACAAAGGCGGAGGACTGTTACTAATGGATACATCTGATTACAACATGGAATGCAGGAGACTACTAGCGGATGCCAGGAACTACCAGCCTCTCCAATCTGACCCCTCAGAAGACCTACAAATTGAAATCATACAACTTGTGGAGACAGCCGAAGCTGCAGGCAAGATTTCCAAGCAAGAAGCTGATCACCTGTGCAAAACGGAAGGCAATGTCCCGTATTTCTACGTGGTCCCCAAAATGCACAAAGGGAAAATACCCCCACCTGGCAGACCTATCGTCTCGGGGATAGGCTCTCTGTTAGAACCACTTTCCAGGTTTTGTGACTTCTTTCTTAAAACCATAGTGCAGGGAACATCAACATACCTGAAAGATACTAAAAGCCTACTGGTACTCCTAGAGAACATCAAAATGGAAGAAGACAGCATCCTTGTGAGCTTCGATATTGAAAGCCTTTACACAAGCATACCACAGGATGCCACCTTAACGGTTCTCAAAAAAAGTTTGGAAGAAACAAACTAGGAACACCACACACCAAAACAATTAATCTTGGAATGTGCCACCCTTGCCCTCAAAAGGAACTACTTTGAATATGAAGAATCACTATACCTACAGACAGGGGGCACTTCCATGGGCAGTGTTTTTGCCCCCAGCGTAGCTGGTCTCTACGTCTATGACTTTGAGCAGAAATACATCGTCTCAGATGACAATCCCTATGCCACTCACATAAAGTTCTGGCGAAGATACATAGATGACATCCTGACAATTTGGCAAGGCCCATAAGAGACACTCATGGCATTCATAGCATGGATCAACACATGTGACCCACACTTACGGTTCACACACAGTTATGACAGGAACAAGATGATCTTTTTGGACATTGAGATCAATAGGGAAGATGAACTCTTGATGACAAAAACCCACTTTAAGCCCACAGCCAAAAATAACCTCTTGAGGTATGAGAGCTTCCATCCCCGCCCACTCAGGGAAAACCTCCCCTACGGACAGTACCTCCGCTTACGCAGGAACTGCAGCAAATTTGAAGACTATAAGAACCAAGCGGAGGACCTCACCAAGAAACTCAAACAAAGAGGATACCCTTCCAAAATTGTAAACAAATGCCAGAGAAGGGCAAGAAACCAACCCATTTTAACATTTTCCAGCTGCTTAAAAACAAAATGTATCTTCCTTAAGTTAAACCAGGACAATTTTTAACACCTTTTTTTGCACTTACACTCACAACCTGCTCCACTGTATTTCAGGTGTTGTAGCACACCCTGGTGATGCTAGGCCGCCAGGGTGGACCCCGATGATGAAGCATGTCACCACCAGGCGGTATACAACCTTTACAACGCAACTTTTACAACGCACTACCATTACAACGAAACTTTTACAACGCAAAATCCATTTCAACGCATGCATTTACAACGCAGTCATTACAACGCATGACACTACAACGCACACTACTACAACGCATACCATTACAACGCAGTCATTACAACGCATACCATTACAATGCATAACTTACCATCCAACACTTACCCTACTGTTGCACCCCCTGGAGTTAGAATAGTAATTTTAACCCCTACACTATCCAATACTTACCCTACTGTTGCACCCCCTGGAGTTAGAATAGTAATTTTAACCCCTACACTATCCAAGACTTACCTTATATGCAATGTAATGTAATGCGTTGTAATGGTATGCGTTGTAAATGTAGTATGCGTTGTAGTGGAATGCGTTGTAAAGGTAGTTTCAAAGTATTCGTTGTAATGGCATGCGTTGTAATGGTGTGCGTTGTAATGGATGTTGCGGTGTAAAAAATGCGTTGTAAAGGTATGCGTTGTAAAAGTGTGCGTTGTAACGTCATACATCCCCACCAGGCTGGTGAGTGAGGGGATTCTTACAAAAGGATAAATCCCTTCCTTTTGCCAGTCTAAACGCCCCATTAGGAAATCTTTTATTTCTCGATGGTGGTACTCCTCTCTTTGTTTATTTAATCCTTTACCAGGGGAACAGGAGTACGCTCCGTTCACTTACAGTGAACACGGTCCCTTGCTCTCCCTTTTGTTAGTAGAGACACCACAGCAGACTCAGACTCTGAAGAAGAACCTGAGAAAAATCCAGATACTGAAGATCGACAGGAAAGTAGACATCTGGAAAGTTCAAATGCGAATGAGGCATTGAATGAAAAAGACTTAGAGATTGTGATAGTAGACTCTGATAATGATGAAGATCTGCTAGAAAAAGAAACGGAAAAAGAGTCTGAACAAGAAGCAATCCATGATCAGGAGAGTATTGAAAAGCAGAATAGAAGCTCAGAAAGCAAACACTCACACCCAGTCAGGAACGAAAGTTCTGAAACTGGGAAGTTAGAAGTAATTCATGAAGAAGACGAGTTACCAAGTACCAGCTATAAGGATGATGTTCCTAACAGAGTGAAACTGCCGAGTAAAGAAGATCCTAAAAGCAGAATTGAAATTTCAGATACAGAGTCTGAAGAGAGTGATAAGAATTTTCAGGAAAAGAGCTTGGAGAACAGAATGTAATGTGACAGAATCAAAGAAGAAATTACCAAGAAAAGGTGATAACTGGCCTAGTGAAAGAGAAGGCCTGAAATTTAAATTGGTGAACAAATCAAAAGAACAAGTAAATGAGGTGTCAAGTCAAAAAGGTGACTCTGAAAAGAAAAGTGAAGCAGGAAAGAAAATAGAAGTCATTAGTAGTAGAGCAAAAACAGTTGTAAAACCTAACCAGAAGTACAAGTCCCCTGAGTGGACCTATATAATCATCCCATCTGTGGTGGAGGTGAACAGTAGTAGTCAGGAAGAAATAGATGACAATAGTGACAATGATTTAAATCTGTCTGTACATTTTGAGGTTTTTGTTTTTGGCATGAGGCTGAAGAAAATGTGTTAGGTGACACAAGGTCGAAGAAATTGTGTTAGCTGGATAAACAAATTGATGTAAGACGTAAGGTCGAAGAAAAGCTGTTAGAAAATAAGGTTTTGTTTAAAAAAAAAAAATAGGTGGGTGATAGAAAAATTTGAATAATTTTTGAAAAAATTGTGATTTTTGTTTTCCTTGAAAGGCTTTTGTTATCAGAGTAAAGGTGCCTTATACTTATACTAATACCAATTCTAGATGTTCCATTTTAAGGAGATAAGATTCTAATAATCTTGCTTTGGTTAATTTTAGCTGTCATTTTCCCTTTTGGGATTGACAAGGAGACGTATATAGCTAATATGACAAGTAAAGCTTTGGCTAAACAAGATAATCATGGTGCAACAAGTAAAACTAACAGAATTATTGATCACAAACCAGAGATCCACCAAGATAGATCTGTTGGTGATTTTTCAGGTAATACTTTTTCAAGACTTCTAGTAGAGTATTTTAAAGTGATGGAAGTTAAAGACTGCTATATTTGTGTAAAATTGCCTGCTTCTGTTTCGGAGGGAGTGACATACAATATGCTTCCTCTTACTTATGGCATAACGTGCAGTGTGATATCTAGCTTATTTTATCAGACTGGTCGTTTAGAATATTATTATTCGAACCATGATGAAATCTTTGCAAATTTGAAAATAGACAAAAGCTTAAATAAGCATAAACAAGCCAAACAGACGAGGGAATTCTTTATTGTTACTAATGAGCTTACCTATGAGTATGCTTTTAAAAACAATTTAACTTGTAAGTTGAGAACTGAAGAAAAGTCTTTCTTGAATTTAGTTGAAGAGAAGAGCAATTTATAAGAGAAATGAAATGCTTAAGCAAACCAAATCAAAATTTTGGCAAATAGAGGATGAAAAGCTAAATGGCAAATCTTTTGAAAATGTTGCTATTCACATAGATAAACCTGTTAGTGGTCAATTTTGCATCAGAAGAGATAATACACTGTTTCACAATTACTTTGTGGGTGCCAGTCAATGTGAAGACACTTATCAAATCATGGGGGGGTTAAGGATTCAAACGTGGCAAGGATCCAATTTTTCCTGGAATTTATTTTGTATGTGGGGACAAAGCTTATTATAATCTCCCAGACCACTGGTATGGGACTTGTTTTATTGGATAAGTTTTTCCTAAAATGTTTCATGTTGACAGAAATGCAGAGGGTTCATTTGAAATTAACAGTCATCTGAGCAGATTTAAAAGAGAAAGTTTTTCAGAAATGTTGGGAGACATCTTTGAAGCAGTAATACCTTTAGTGGGTATAACCCTGAATGCAGTTAAAATCAGAAAACTGTCCACAATTGTTGACAGGTTGTCAACTGATACAGCTAGTGGCTTTCAATTAGTGGATACTGAGCTCATTGCTATAAGGTCTATGGTAATGCAGAATCGTCTTGCACTTGACATTCTGCTAGCAAAAGAGGGAGGAGTTTGTGGCATTTTACATGTCCAACACTGCTGTACCTATATCCCAGATAAGAGTCAGAATATCGAGATGTACATCAAAAACATTTCAGAGATTCATTCAGAAATTGTACCCTTAGAAGAGGAAGATTTTTCAGAACGTTTGAGTAAAAGAATTTCAGCAATAAAAACTTGGTTTCAAGAGATAGGTAGTTCAATTTTAGGCAAAATACTGACACCTTTATTAGTTATAGTCTTTGTGATACTTTTGTTAAAGATCAGTTGCATGTTACACAAGAGAAAAAAGTACTTAAGGGAAAAGAAGAGGATCTATAAGCTTAGAAAGGAACAGGAGAGAGAGATTGAACTGGAAGAGTTTCGTAGTACTCAATATGAGAGTTGCAGACAAACAGCTGAGGCAAGACTTTAGAAATACTAATACAGTGTAAATCAAAACATGTTCATGAAATAAAATGTTGCTAAATTTTTGGGTGTAGTTTGGTGATTTTGAAATCACCAGATGAGGGAGTTGATGGAGCGAGATTCAGAAATATATTTGTTTCGACACGCAAAGTTAAACTTCCATGATATAATTGTATTAATCAGCATGGAGTGATATGTACTTAATCAACTTAGATTAAAACGCATACATGACATAAGGGATTAACATATGTGCTCTATGTTGCAACTGCAAGTGTGTAAAAAATAATTAATTAACCTTGTCTATTGTCCTTGTGAGTATTAAATGCGGCTGTTTTGATTAATGGCATGTGCTTATTTGTGTGTGCTTATGTTATGTCTTTTCGTCTTTATGTGGCACAAGTTTGAAAAAGAAATTCTGTTTGCTGCTTCATATGCTTCAGCTACGTAACATAGATTAATGGGTTAATAATTATCAAAGGAGGGTGGGTAACAGAATGAATTCTAATTCTTTCATTAATTGATGTCTTGTGTTTGTTTATATATTAGTTTTGCGAATGGGCCTAAGAAAATGGCTGGCAGTGCTTCAGAATATGAAACTTGACCAGAGTGAAGCCTTCACTCATGCGCAGACGAAAAGAGCATTTTGCTGAATTGACAACATTGAATGCAGAAGCAATCATGGTCGAGTCGAATGTGTTCTTGGTGACATTTCCAAGGACAGGATGCAGTATGGCCTGCCAAGATTAGGAAGTGAAAAGTTTTGTGCATGGAGAATGTATCTTTTTGAGGAAGCAAAAAGGATGGAGAAACTAAGAACAATAAGGGCTATGATGAGGCCCCGGACTTGGTCAGGAAAATATGACCTAATGGTGGACTGACATGGCTCAGCCAATTTGAAGCTCGGATTTTCAGAAAGAATGTGCGATAAAGATACTTTAGCTAGTCAGAAAAGGTATAAAAACTGACCCCTTTGGAGGGAGGGTGCTTCTCGCTTTCCGAATCCTGTAAGGCGTGCCGTGCTGAAAGACTTTTTGGAGCACGTAAGGATCAATAGGGTTATTGACTATTTCCTCAGGCTAAGTGAGTTTTAGATAGGGAACTTAGGTAATGGAAACTGTTTATTTACTTAATTCATGCTAATTGATTTACTTTGAATTGTCATCCTAATGTGCTATTCCTCAATTAAAAGCTGCTAAAATTGCTAATAAAAAACTCAAAAAAATGCGCTTACTTGAATAAAGTTAATAAAATAAGATTCTTAAACAACAAGCTGGTCTTGTTATTTATGGTCTTGTTACCATTAGTTGATCCATTTACCTTAGTGACTTAATTAAAATGTTTTATGTGCAAACCATGGTGATGTATATACATGTGTAAATAATTTGTGAATAGGTTCTGATTAATTAGGTCACAGGATTCAGTTGCCCAAAATCTGTCTCATTGGTTAATGGGCCTTGTGAGTAATTTATGATTAATGGTGAGTATCTGGTGTTGGGTAGCGTTGCTGAGACAGAATTTCTATAGGGGCGCTGGATCACTACATGTGAAAGAGTTTGTTTTAATGTTATCTGCCTGGAACGAACATGTGTGTTGTGTGTTTTTTTAATTTTTCACCCCACCCCTCCTAAGAGATCGTTGTTTTTTTCTTTATGATTAGGTGATACAGGCCACACTGATGCTTGAACCCTGCTCTCCAGCTCCAAAGTCGGCAGCTTTATATGTTAAGCCATCTCCTCTCTTCAAGACAAGCCCCTTAAAGGGGTTTATCTTTGTTTCCCTCGCTGAGTCACACACCCACCATGCACCCACCCTTAACCACTTCCTCCATCTCTCTGCTCTGCACTGATTTTGGAACAGGGAAATTCCTTAATGCTTGGATTTAACATTAAAGGTGGCGCTGCTCCTGCAAGCACATAAACGCTCCCGCAGAGTACTGATGCTCCTCCCATGTCTTCATCAGTGGCTCAGCTGAGATCCGGCCTGCTACCCTTCTCTGCAGCAGCTGTTCAGCAGTCCATGTGGCTGCCAGTAACCCGATGCGATGCATGTGCATACTGATTTTGTTAAATACATTTTGTATTGTTTTGTGTTTGTTTTATTTTCTTTGCATTGATGTTTCAATTGAGCATTGCAGCCCGCCCACTTTGGCGTCCCGATTGCCTGCCCAGTATTCGCTCTTCCCTTCCACTAGTTTTTCTGCTCCCAGTCCCCAAGGTTCCATACTGCCCGTAGTCAGAATCATTCCATTACTATGTGGGGTCCCATGCCTGGTGTGGAGCTCTGGGTCAGTGAGATGCTGTAACCAGACTAGCCTAGTGGAGGGGGTTGTCTCACATCGGCTGCCATCACCTTGTCCGTTATGATAAGTGGCTCGAACGGCCCAGCCATGGGGCTCCCCATGAAGCGTTCACAGTCTGAAGAGCTGAAGATCACGCCTGTGAGGAAGATGGAGGACATCGTGCAAGGCCCCCCTGCTCTCTAACAGGTTAGCCAGCGTCCCTCTGTGCAGCACTTAATGCCAAACCTTTCCCACGCACACATCCGTGCGCAGACAACCACCGCTAGTGCAGAGCCCCGCATCGCACAATTAGCATGATGTATTAATAATATTAATAACACTCCTCACCAACCAGGATGCGGGTACAATTATTGAACTCTTCACATAAGCGAGGTCGGCCTTATCTGGAATTAGTCCTTTCATCTGTTATATATAGAACAAAACAAGCCTCGGACTCGCAGAGCTGTAGTGGTGCAGCAATTGGGGGAAGGGGGGCTAACAAGCATACACATGCCTGGACACTGCCTCCACAGTGGAGATTCTTTGAGGTACAATGCCAGCCCAGCAATATAAGACAATCTGGACACAACAGAGAACCATTGTGGTAACCATCCCAGATGTAACAGCAGTTACAGCGCATTACACAATGTACCAGCACGCACACACTACATACTGCCGGCAGGGAATAACAGCACCGCTCTACACAGTGTGCTGGGCCACATAGGCAACAGCAGCCCATGGCACACTGTGCAAGCACAGGCAAAATACACAGTGACAGCAGCCTGTACAGGCAAACAGAGCCCTGCCGTGCACAGCACCGCTCCAGCAGCCAGCACAGATCATACAAGCACCTCTCTCCTAGGACTCCTTACCAGCAGCGAGCACAACCAAACAGGGCCCCACCGTGCACTGGAGCGACCCCCCCTCAGGACTCAGTACTCTCTAGAGCTCATATGTGGGCACTTATTGCAAGCGATTAGTTAGCCAGTGCTCTAGGGTGCCTGGTGGTAGCAACCACTTTTCTGAAGGGGTGAAGAGAGTATTCATCACAGAAGACACCTGCTGCCTGCTGTAAAGAGCTATTACCCCTTCGTTAAAAGTGATGCATTCCTCCTCAGAGCTGCTGACGGCATATCTTGTCATGTTCGCTCAGTCTGCCCCTTATATAATCAAGAGCGCAAATTCATTTTAAGGAGAAGATCGGAATCCATTAAAGGAAGAGGAGCTCAGCATGCACGGGTACTTGATGGCTAAACGGAAAAATCTGTTTATTGAGATGTGCTAACATATGCGTCATCTTTTGTAGTTTTTTCAATAACTATATTGATAAACGTATATTAAATAAATACATATATACCTACATCACTCTTTTAAAACAAATATCTGTAGACTTTTCCAACATGAGAGGTTTCTCCTACATAGAGCACTAGCTGTATGTTTTGCTATGTCAAAGTCCGTCAAAGCCGGGACGTGTTATTTGAATTTTAAATGTAATACCTGAATTTTTAGACTTTTGCTTGTTTGCACAATACCTTGCTCCTTGCACTAAGCTAGCATGTTCGTCCCCACTTAGAGCCGATTATGTGCTGAATAGTGGGCTCGAACCGCCGTTTTTCTTCTTGGCCGCCATCTTGCTGGAGGCTCAAGGTTAGCGGTCTAGCTGCCCTGCCCTGCCCTCTCGCACTCTCTAGCATAAAATGTTACCATCTACACGGAGGCGCAGCGGATGCGCGCAGCCGGCGCGCCGATGGCGCGCAAAAGGCGAGCCAAAGGCAAGCCCATCTGCGCCCGTCCGAGCCTGGAACGGGCCTAGGGCCAGAAACCCTAGCTGTAACTCCATACAAATAGAGGCAATTGATCACATGTCGGAGGCCGAAAGCCATGCTATAAACGCCCCTAGCAAGAATGATTTCCCCCATCTATGATACAGCTTCAAACAGCTCATGGCCCTAAGGACTCCCACAGAGCAGAAATGCACTAAATTACATTTGAAGGGCGGAACTGATACATGTCGGAATTGTGGCATTTCAGTTATAATCAGGCATAAATAAATCAAGGATAGGAAGAGCTATAAGATTGAGCTCCGCCAACCCAGTTCTAAAACATTCTCTTTTCTGAAGCTTAATTGTAGATCACTACCTAAACACAAGTTTGACATTTGTAACCTGTTAATAGATGAAAAACCTGATGCCCTCTTTCTGCCCGAAAAATGGCTGCATGAGAGCTCAGGACCGGACATTGCAGTAGCGGTGCCGGAGAATTATGCCATTGAGAGGTTTGACCTCCCCAAAAAAATTGAAGGAGGCATAGCCGTTCTTTTAAATAAAGAGTACAATTGTGACTTGACGAGTCTCCCCAACACTAATGGCAAAGCTGCAATTTTCAAACTAGCTCTCACCTCTAATTTTATGTTTTCTGGTTTACTGGTCTATCGACCGCCAGGCTCTGCCACAGCCTGGATGACCGCTTTACCGGAAATCATAAGCCCCCTAGTTCTGACAGCTGCCAACTTCTCTCTTATCGGAGATTTTAATATACTCCTGGAAAACTTAGCTTGCACCTCAACCTTAGAGTTTTTATCTGATCTAGCCGCTCGGAACCTAACGTTATTAAATTCAGGACCAACCCATACTGCTGGTCATTTACTTGACCCTACATTTTCCAACTTTAAGGCAGTTAATGTGCTCCCGGCTTTACCACTCAGCTGGTCCGACCTTTATTTGATCAGATTTTCACTCCAAGTAACTGCACAAGAGCACAAGGACCCTCCGGATCAACCAAGGCAGATTAGAAATTGGAAAAAATTGGACATTGAGACCTTGAACATCTTCTTGGATTCTAACCATCCCTGCTCAGAACAATCTGTTCAATCACTGTCGAAGCAGTTCAAAACTGGCTCTTGACGGCAATTGATACATGCCTCCCATTGTCCACGGCGAAATGCAAGGGCATACGACCTCCTGCCCCTTGGTTTACCGAGACACTAAAAAAGGAAAAATCGGAGTGTAAAACTTTGGAACGCAGATGGAGGAAAAACTATTCACTGGAGATGAAAAAAGAGTACAAAAGCAAATTAACTAAATATCGAAGCCTCTGCAATCAGGCACAAACAGACTATGTATGCTCCACCATTGTGGGGGCCCTAAATCGCTCCCAAACTTTGTTTAAATTGGTAAAAAGAAATGGCAGGATCTAAAACCATAGCTGCAACCCCAGACCTAAACAAAGTACAATGTGAAGCTTTAGCGTCTTTTTTCATACAAAAAGTAGATAAAATCCATCAAGGAATTATGGCAGCCCAGATGAGTGGTGTCCACCCTGATACTACACATCTGCCTCTACCTGCCGATAACACTACCAACAGATCCAATATTGATGTGCCTCAGATTCCTGGAAGTATCTTGGACAGCTGGCCGAGACTAAACACTGAAACTTTAACTAAACTACTTAGCACCATCAAATCAGGATCACCAAAAGATCCTTTACCCAGTGCGATACTTAAAAAGCTTGGACCTCAATCACTTGACATCATTACTAACCTACTTAACACCTCCTTGCAAGAGAGCACTGTACATTCTGATTGGAAACACACCATGATTCACCCTCTTTTAAAGAAAAAGGGAGAAGAACCCAATCATCCCTCTAACTTTCGGCCCATTTCGTTATTACCCATTTTCACCAGGATCCTGGAGAAACATGTGAATCAAGTCTTGACAGAATTCGTCACCATGCAAGACGTGTTGCCCCCCTGTCCATCTGGGTTTAGAGCTGGTTTTTCAACGGAAACCACGCTATTAGGAGTCAACGAAAACATCTGGGGCCTATTAGACAAAGGTGAGACGTGGCCCTGATATTGCTCGATCTAAGCGCTGCCTTTGATTATGTGTCACACACTGTCTTAATCAACATGCTTTACTCCCTCGGTATTCGTGGGTCAGCATCGGAGTGGCTGATCTCCTTCCTAACTGGAAGGACGTTTCAGGTCTCCTCGTATTCAGCATGCTCAGATGCACATGTTTTTGAGCATGGCATACCCCAGGGCTCCACATTAAGTCCCCTTTAATTTAATTTATATATGTGCCCTCTAGCTAATGTTATTGAAGAAGCAGGCCTGTTAATGTATTCATACGCGGATGATTCACAGCTAATTTTCTCTCTTATATCTGAGAATATGGATGCCCCATATTCTCAGATGTAAAAAAAAGGGACACAACAGATCATGTAAGAAGAGTTATCTCTCTCCTGGACTGGGCGCAGGCCACGGGATCCCCAGTTGGTGTGGCCCTGTTGGATGCCGAAAAGGCATTCGACAGGGTCGACTGGGGGTTCCTTTGGTCTGTGCTGGCCTGGAGGGGTTTCCCTGTGGAGTTTATAAGAGCAATACGAGGGATGTATATTGATCCTAAAGCCGTAATAAGGGTGGCTAATGAGACATCTGATTCTTTTTCGATCACAAGGGGGACAAGGCAAGGTTGTCCTTGTTCCCCCTTGTTGTTCGCTTTATTTATAGACCCGCTTTTACAAAGAATTATCAAAGAAACCGGTATTCCGCCTGTTACAATTTATCAAGAATCGTATAAAACATTCGCCTATGCTGACGATGTCGCGATTGTAACTTCAGACATAAAAATGGCACTTCCTAAAATTGTCGAATTAGCATATGAATTTGGGAAATTTTCGGGATACAAATTAAATATCTCCAAAACACAAGTGATCCACTCTGGTAACGAGACATAATATCGACTAAACAATATCGAATTGACAAAATATCGAGTCAATAATATCGATAATAATAAAATATCGATAAAAAAAATATCGTTGGAAAAAATATCGAATAAAATAATGGCAAAAAATATCGATTACAAAAATATCTACTCAAAAATATCGAGAAGAATAAATATCGATATATAGTTAAAGTAAAAAATATCGATAATATGTAGAAAAAATGTAGAAATTAATTTTTTCATTAATATTATTATAAATTGTAGTTGTTTAGGAGCGGGATGTTGGGTTAATAGGGGATAAGGGTGGGGAGTAATTTAAATTAAATTATTAATTAATATATGTTTGTGAAATATTTTGTATAATTAATTAATTGGTAATTAATTATGGATAATTAGTTAATTAATTAACTAATTAATATTAATTAGTAAAATAATTAGTATACTTTAGTATTAATTTTTTATTAATTATTAATTGGTAATTAATTAATAATAATTATTTTTTAAATTAATATTATTATAAATTGTAGTTAATGTTTAGGAGTGGGATGTTGGGTTAATAGGGGATAAGGGTGGGGAGTAATTTAAAATAAATAATTAATCAATATATGTTTCTAAATTATTTAGAATAATTAATTAATTTGTAATTAATTATTGATAATTAGTTAATTAATTAACTAAATAATATTAATTAGTTAATTAATTAGTATAATTTTGTACTTATTTGTTTTTATTAAATATTGGTTAAATAATTAATAATAATTAATTTTTTATTAATATTATTATAAATTATACTTAATGTTTAGGAGCGGGATGTAGAATTAATAGGGGATAAGGGTGGGGAGTAATTTCAAATAAATAATTTATTATTATATGTCTTTAACATGTTTAGTATAATTAATTAATTGGTAATAAATTATTGATAATTGGTTAATTAATTAAATAAATAAACTTAATTAGTTAATTAATTAGTATAATGTGGTACATATTTTTAGCAATTATTATTATGCAAGGGTAAATAATTAATATTAATTAGTTAATTAATTAACTCATTCATTTATATTCATTAGTTAATTATTTATAAAATAATTAATATTTTGTTAATTATTTTATATAATTTGGTACAATTTTAATTACTAAATATTTTGTACGTTATTTTTATTAATCATTTAATGAAATTATTTTGAGTTATAGTTATATATAGTATATTTTGTATATTTCATTCAATTATTGTGGAACTAATGTTTTATAATAAAATTATTTATTTACAGATATTGTGCTAATATATACATTTTTTATGTTATTGAGATAAATTGTACTTAATGTTTAGGAGTGGGATGTTGTGTTAATAGGGGATAAGGGTCAGGAGTAATTTAAAATTATTAAATAAATAATATATGTTTGTAATGATTTTTAATTAGTACATATTTGGTAAATTATTTATACTAGTTAGTAAAATAAAAATTACTATTTTGGACATATTTATTATTAGTTAATAATTGGTAATTAATTAATAATATGTATTATTTTATCAATATTTTGAGTCATTTTTCTCTATTTTAAATTTAAATATTGTTAATTAATAAATTGGTCAAATATATTATTATTAATTACATTATATTCATTACAGCTAATGTGCAAATATATGTATTTGTTTGTTATTGTTACTTAATAATTAATTGGTAATTATATAATAATGAATAATTTTTGGTAAAGGACTATTTGTATGGTTCAGGGTCAGTTTTGGGTATTTGGCTAAAGGGGTATTTATAGGGTTCAGGGTCAGTTTTCAGTTTATGTGTAAAGGAGTTATTTTTGTTCTGGGTCAGTTTTGGGTATTTGGCTAAAGGGGTATTTATAGGGTTCAGGGTCAGTTTTCAGTTTATGTGTAAAGGAGTTATTTTTAAGGTCTGTGTCACTTTTCAGTTATTTTGTGAAGGTTTTTTTTTAAAGGTTCTGGGTCAGTTTTCAGTTTTTGGGCAAAGGGGTATATTGTGGGTTCAGGGTCAGTTTTTATTTTTTGGGTGAAGGTGTTTTTTTAGAGTTCTGGGTCAGTTTTCAGTTCTTTGGTTAAGGGGTTTATTTTGGGTTCAGGGTCAGTTTTCAGTTTATGGGTAAAGGGGTATTTTTTGGGTTCTGTGTAAGTTTTCAGTTCTTGGGTAAAGGGGTATATTGTGCGTTCAGGGTCAGTTTTTAGTTTTTGGGTATAGGTAATTTTTTCAGAATTCTGGGTCAGTTTTCAGTTATTTGGTTAAGGGGTTTATTTTGAGTTCAGGGTCAGTTTTCAGTTTTTAGGTAAAGGGGTATTTTTAGGTATCAGGGTCTGTCTTGGGATTTTGGATAAAGGGGTATTTTTTGGGGTTCAGGGTCAGTTTTAAGTTCTTGGGTTAAGGAGTGTTTTTAGGGTTCTGGGTCAGTTTTCAGTTCTTGGGTAAAGGGGTATTTTTTGGGTCTGGGTCAGTTTTCAGTTTTTGGGTAAAGGGGTATTTTTAGGGTTCAGGGTCAGTTTTGGGATTTTGGATTAAGGGGTATTTTTTAGGGTTCAGGGTCAGTTTTAAGTTCTTGTGTTAAGGTTTTTTTTAGGGTTCTGGGTTAGTTTTCAGTTCTTGGGTACAGGGGTATATTGTGGGTTCAGGGTCAGTTTTTAGTTTTTGGGTAAAGGTGATTTTTTCAGATGTCTGGGTCAGTTTTCAGTTATTTGGTTAAGGGGTTTATTTTGAGTTCAGGGTCAGTTTTCAGTTTTTAGGTAAAGGGGTATTTTTAGGGATCAGGGTCAGTTTTGGGATTTTGGATTAAGGGGTATTTTTTGGGGTTCAGGGTCAGTTTTAAGTTATTGGGTTAAGGAGTGTTTTTAGGGTTCTGGGTCAGTTTTCAGTTCTTGGGTAAAGGGGTATTTTTTGGGTTCTGGGTCAGTTTTCAGTTTTTGGGTAAAGGGGTATTTTTAGGGTTCAGGGTCAGTTTTGGGATTTTGGATTAAGGGGTATTTTTTAGGGTTCAGGGTCAGTTTTAAGTTCTTGTGTTAAGATTTTTTTTTGGGTTCTGGGTTAGTTTTCAGTTCTTGGGTAAAGGGGTATTTTTTGGGTTGAGGGTCAGTTTTTAGTTTTTGGTTTAAGGGGTATTTTTTGGGTTCAGGGTCAGTTTTGTGTATATATAAAGTGTGCTAAAATATAATAAAAATATTAAAAATATTTGATTTAATTTTAGTGACAAAAAGTTGAAAATTTTAATGCTAATAACATTTTTTTGTACTACTCAGCACAAAATATCCTAAATATATATGTTAATTAATATAATACAATATATGTAATTTTTTGACAACTTTTTAAACAATAACATTATACTAAAGTAGCTATTCTAATTTATACATGGTCAGTATCCAGCAGCTTTACTGATATTAGTTTCACTTGAGTAGCAATTGTAAATAATAATTGCTCAGTGTCCTGCAACTTCTATCATAATAGTGTGAGTGAAGTAGGAATAGCAATTATTAATTGGTCACTGTCCAGCACATTTGCATATAATTGTGCATTACCCTGTTATTATATTACAAAATAATGCAACATGGATGTTTTCACAATACTTTATTACAAATTTTACATTTTTTTTATTACAATACAATCACAATCAAAAATAATATAATATTTTTTGGAAATGTACTATTTGCAGATTAACACATTAACATTTATGTACATCTTTTAATTTGTCAAACAAAATTATTTCACAACATTTTTTATGTAAATAAAAATATTTAACAACATTAACTTGGAGTAACAAGTATTTATATTTAAATAAATAAAATACACGTTTTTTTAAGCTTCTTCCATTTATATTTAATTATATCAATATTATATATTAATAATATTAAATATTTTATTTGGAAATTGACATTTTTTTAAGTAACATGACTAATATTATATTAGCTCAACATATGGAAATACAAATGAAGAAATTTTTTACAACCTTTTTCACACAATGTTGTTTTTAAATCAAACATATACATATATTATGTTCTTAATTTTATAACTGTAAAGGGGAATACAATGTTTTAAAATAATATCTTGTATTGGCAAAATATTATTTATGCTATTATATACTTTTATAATAAATTTTTTAATAATTAATAAAAATAATAATAAATAAATGTATTATTATTATTATTAATTTATAAAATTAAAATGTATCTCTTCTTTTTAGAAAAACATACATGCAGACAAATAAATAAACATTATTTTAGGGCATTATTTATATAGTAAATGGTTATAATTTTTCAATTAATAATAATAAATAAGTTATATTATTATTTATTATTATTAATTATTTACATAAACAATTATAAAGGTTAGTTATGAACAAACACAATTTTATTCCTATAAATGTACAAAATATTTACATATATTATTTCAAATGTTACATTATTTTTTAATATTATTAATATATAATAATTACTATATATTAACTAATATTAAATACAATTATATTTTTTCAACATTTTAAATTATAATGAGTATAATGTATTAATTTGTTACAATAACAATGTGTATGTATTATATTTTTATACTATAACATTGTATTTTCTATGATACCTATTCTAAAATGGTTTAAGGGGACTACTTTTTTACCGCGTAAGGTTATTGCGCTTCATTCAGGACTGGAGAAGCTCGCGGTTGGGAGTTGCTTCGTGTGGAGAGAGGTAAGGTTAATTTTATATACAATTTATAACTGAGTGGTAATGTTTGAGGGTATATTCGAAGTGTGTAGTGTTTTTGTGTGTATGTATGAATTGTTTATGTAACGTTTAGGTGAAATGTCGTCGTTATAGATGCGTCGTGTATGTTTTAGTTCTAGTGTTATTTTAAGTGTTAGGAAATGGCTTCTTACATGGTTAATGTTTATTGTAAGTGTATTTACTAATGTTATGGGTTATTTGTGGGTGGGTTTCGTAATGTATGTTTTTTTAACAGGTTCCGGTTCCTCGCATGAAAACTACATGGAAGGAAGCGTGTTTTTTTCGGAGATACTAATGTATGACTTATTATGGTTTTATTTTGACGTGTATCTCCTATTTTCGGGTTTGCCAGGAGCGGATTTTATTTATTTTTTACATTTTTTCGGGTTTTTGGAGCGTTTCGTTTTGGATAGATACATTGATATGCGTGACCGTTTTCTAAAAGTTGTGTGTATATCACTTTAAATACTAAAATGTCCACACTACTGTTTTCGGCATTTCCTGGAGCGTTTATTTTATTTTTAAACAATTTTCGGGTTTTTGATGGTTTCCCTTATTGGAATTGGACTACTTTGCAATGGATTGTATGGATTGCTTTTTGCTTCATTACGTCTTTTTCATCTACACAAATTGTAAGTATTTAAGTACTTTTTGTGTTGGGTGGGGAATGTTGATCTTTATGTAATGTGTTTGTGTGATGTAATTATAAATATTGCATATTTGTTCAGAAATAATGCCCACATTTTTCATAAGTTTGTTACACAAATATGTATTATTTATAATTGTGTAGAAATGTTTATGATTTGTATATCTACAATTATTGTCAGAGGACATTAGTATATTTTTGGGAATTTTTTAGATTAGGCTTTTAGCTATTATTGACAGATATTCTAATCCTCTAGTTGTAGGATATAGTGTGACTTGACTTTGCAGTAGTCGGAACATTTGTTTAGTTTGTTTACTTAGTTTTGGACCAATTTGGGTCACAGATTGTTCCATTCTTAGTTCTTGATAGCTTTGTTCTTTTTTCAAAGCTTCTAGTAGGTTATGGAATGTGGGTCTAGTTCTGCTTGTGGTAGCTTGGAAAGCATCATGCCACCCTTCTACGCTGTTGTTTGTTTTTGCCTCTTGGTTTAAAGTACTAAGATAGACATTCCACCAAGGGATTTGGAATTCGGGTTGGCGTCGATGTCCAGATCTGTGCAACCTTCCCACCCAAGTATCTTCAAAATAGTCCAGTAATGGGGTTAGTTTATCTTCATTCCTCTTGTAATATGTGCTGTCAATTAATAAATTATAGTGTTCCGCTACATCGGTAACAGGAACGTAGGCCAGTGCTATCAATTTTTTAATTTGATAGGCAAAGGTGCTATCTGTTGAGTATAGAATACTTAAAGTTGATTTCTGGAGATGTCTCCATATGCTCTGATTGAAATGGTAGTAGCAACCCTGGATTGCTGTGTGGGGAAATGTTCTCAAAATGCTATTAATCATAGCTAATTCAAAATCAATAATTATTTTTTCTGGAAAATAATTATTGATTTCATTTTTGAGAACATTTAATATTTCTGTGTAAGTGCTTTGCTGTTTGTTTGGTAGCAAACAGTAAATGAAAGGGATGTTATAGTTATGGTATAAACCGTGGATGGAATATAGTTGATAAAAAGGTTTTGGGCATGGTTTAAATGTTCCATCCATCATCCATTGGGGACACTGTTGGATTTTTCTTAAATTACTTGCAGTTGCAAACATTATGATTCTGTTTGTACTGCTTTCATTGTCAAAAAGGATAAATTTGTCTTTATTGTGTGTGATGGACATTTGTGGTGAAATAATAATTTCATCAAAAGTAGTAGTGTTGGGTGGGGTTGTGGAAGTTCGTCTTTTAGTGTATGCAATAGTGTGTTTTAGGGAGTCTATAGAAGGTAGTTGACCTGAAGCATGGGCTGGGACTTTTAACAGTTCTTCTTTAAGGATTTGTGTTGTTGGTTTATTACTTTGTGTGCTAGCAGTTTTGATACTTTCTAAAGCATCTCTTACTTCAATTTCTGTGACATTGGGGGGATGATTGTGTTCCCTGGTAGATAACACATTAGTTTCCTCAGTAGTAGCCCTTCCATAACATTTGTTTGTGTAATATTTTGTACATTTCCAGAAAACTTTTCTACCACTTTGTCTTTCCTGATTATAAACATAACCCATATAACATAAAAGTAATTTATTTTTCTGCGACATAACAAATTCTGCACCCTCTGTCATTTTGTTTTATTTGTTCTAGGAAAGAGTAGAAAGAAACAACATCAATAAACATATATTTCAGTTTGTGGTGCTAATATAATTACTGATGTATTTATACTTACAGTTACTAAAAGTAGTAATCAGAAATGCAGAACTGTATTTTGAAGGATTTTCTTGTATGTATTTCTTTATTTACTGTTGGTATAAAAATATAGAAATGCTAAGTTTATGTTTACACATAACAAACGTTTTTCCTAGGAAAAAGCAGTTTTACATTTTGCTTAGTACTACATTTGATGTGAACATTACATATACTTACTTGTTTAAATAGTTGAGTTGTAGTATTTGCTGGAATACATCAAGGTAGTAAAGTTCAGATCTGTAGAGAAGATAGAATAAATACATGTAAAATATTCTAAAAAATATTTGGAACCGTTGGGAAATTGCAAATATTTAAAAATATACTAACTTCTAAATAAGTCGTTTGATTTGCTGTAGGTAGAATAGATGTATGATGTATTCACAATATCTGTAGAGGAAATATGAAATACATAACATGGTGTTAAGAACATATTTTTCGTTAATTTTTCGGACGTTTTAGACAAATGACAAGTATACTTACTTTTTTTACAAGGGTAGTCTTGTCTTTTGGTATAGTTGATGTAGGATGTTTTTATTCGATCTGTAGGGAAGATGTAATATGCAAGATATGTTCTTTAGAAAATAGCTTTTTCAATATTGGGTGTTTATGAACAAAAACATATATACTTACATATTTAATTAGTGCAGTTTTATACATTTGTAGTGTTCAAAAACCAGAATCTCAGAATATCTGTGAATAAAATGTTTAAAATAAAGTATGAATCTTGTGAAATAGTGTTTAAAAACAGCAGTTGGTGTATAATAGAGCATTAATATATACTTACTATCTGATTTTCCAGGTGAAGAAATAGGAGCATGTATTAGGAATTAATTTGTAGTCGTTTCTATCAGAAATGTAGGGGGAGATAAAAATTAAATAAGTGCAAGAGTTAGGAGATATACGTAAAATAGTAGACTAATAATTTAGATTTCTAAATAATGCACTGTAACTTACTTGAATAATTAGTTTGTGAGCTGGATCTTTAAAGATGTTTGTTCAGGAACAAAATCTTCAGAGTGTTGGCATCTTCTTTCTATAGAGTTAGAAGCAGCAAATGGTAGAATGCATGTATCCCTTTTATAGTATGTGTATTTAGTGTGCTTTGATTTGATTGGTTGTAGGATGAAAGGAAGGATTTTATAGGCTAGTTTGAATTTTTTTTGGATTAATTGGTGTGTTTGTTGATGTGAGAATGGTGGTATGTGGTGATTTCCGCATTAAAGCAGGTTAGTTGTAAAATAAAATAGATGTGTAAGTGGAAAAAAGTCATGAAAATGTTTTTTAAATATAAAGAATATTTTTCAAATGATAGAACACATTTAATAGAATGTATAGCAAATGTAGATGAATAGGAATGTTACACAAGTTACAGGTATTATATGTAAAAATTTTTAGTAGAAAGCAATGACTTTTATAGACGAATAATATGGGATTTTAGATATGAAAGGGTACAAAAAAGAACTCGATATTTTTGTTTTTACGATATTTGTGTACTCTATATTTTATTAGTCGATATTTTTGTAGTTTTAGGGGTAATTTCATGAATAACGATATATTTGTAGTCGACATTTATTAATGCGATATTTATGTACTCGATATTGTAAGTACTCGATATTTTTTACTCGATATTTTTGTAGTTGCTGTAATAAGTATACAAAGTCGATAATTTTGTAGTCGATAATTAATCAACGATATTTTTGCAAGTCGATAATGTGACCGTCGATAATATTTCAGTGATCCATCCACTCTACTACAGAGATACCGGATGGAGTGGTTTTATCATCTACGGCTGTATATTTAGGAGTTAAATTATCGGCTAAGGTAGACGATATACTGGGGCTTAATTTAGATCCTCTACTTGCCTCCACCACTAGGTCCCTGGAAATGTTCAATAATTTCCATCTATCCCTATATGGTCGCACTAATGTAGTTAAGATGATTATATTCCCCAATTTTTTTTACTTTTTCCGTACTATACCGTTATTGTTTCCCTCTAATTTTTTTATTAGACTTGATAGGATTATTTCTAGGTTTTTGTGGGGGTATAAGAGAGCTAGAAGAGCCCTTAAATGGTGCACACTTCTGAGATTAAGGGGAGGCTGGGGGATGCCAAATTTTCGGCTGTATTATTGGGCAGTATCGCTAAGATTAATAGGTATCCTAATTTTCCAAGACTTTGCTATTGATGATTCAATTTGCCCTTCGATATACGAGATGATCCTCAGTGCAGAAGCACGACAATGTTTAGTTAGGTTTACTGAACCAAGTTACTATAAAAAAACAAAATTTAAAATTATAATTACGGCCCACCAAATCTGGAAACAATTTAGGAAAAGTTTTCGCTGTTGTGAAGAATTAAATTATTATACACCTTTGCTTAATAATCCTATGCTCCCAGCAATATTTAGAGACTCTGTGATGCAACGTTGGCATAGAGCCAAGGTATGCTTATTAGGAGACCTTTTTCAGGATGAAAATTTTGTTTCATACGTATATCTGCAACAAAAATATAGACTTAGTAAAGGGGATTTTTTTAAATACCTCCAAATCCATAGTTTTCTAGAGAGAAAAAATGTATTAAATACCAGCAAAATGAATGAATATGATGTTTTGGAATGTTGCAGAAGGGGAAAAAAAATTGGGGTAATATATGAGACAATGTTAAACCGAATTGAAGACAATGTAGAAGTGTTCGAAAACAAGTGGCAAAAAGAATTAGGAATGGAAAATGTTGACATATTTAGATCATTAGAGTTGGCAAATTTAGTTTTGTGTAATGGCTCACTTAAAAGTCAACAATTTATGAGTATATTTGATTTGTATTATACCCCAGCGAAGTTACTGAAATGGAAAGCCAATAGAGGCATTAAATGTAATAGATGCGGCTATCTTAGTGCAGACTCAATTCATATGTTTTTTCAGTGTACCAGACTAGCTCAATTTATTGATGATATACAATTTTTTTCAAATAATATCTTGAGTAAATCACTGGTATTGTCTGCCGAATTAGTAATATTAGGCATTCAATGTGATCAAACTGCTATCAAAACAGATACTGAAGAAGGCTTTCTGTTTATTGCGATGTCGGTTTTCAGATGCTGCATAACTTCTCATTGGTTAGATGCAGATCCCCCTACGTTTCATCAATGGCAAACCAAATTATTAAATATCTATCAACTGGAGAAAGCAATATATAATCTAAAGGGAAAGAGAAAGAAAGTTTTTGGCCAAAAGCTCTGGGCACCTATTTGTAACTGGATATAATATGTCTATTGCATTGAATGTTTCTGCTCTGTGATATTCATTCATTTGTACTTTTTTTCTTTTTTTTTGATCTGGTTGTTTGCTTTAACTACTTGCTGTCATAAAACTCAATAAATAAAGTATAAAAAAAAAAGAGAATATGGATGCCCCATCCACCCTAAAAAGCGGGCTTAATGAAAATATCTGGTTGGATGCAGGACAACTTCCTCCAACTGAACGGGGAAAAAATGAAGGTTATCGTTTTAGGTAAAAACAAAGACCCGTGGGGCCCAAAACACTGGCCTAATGAGATGGGCAGGCTTCCTGTTCCAGTTTCACAGGCGCGTAATTTAGGTGTCATCATTGATGACTCTCTTAAGATGCACAAAGAAGCTGAAAGAACTGCAACCACGTGCTTTGCCATTTTAAAATGGTTAAAACAGATATGCTGGATGCTGCCTGAGCATACAAAGAAAACCGTGGTCAATGCCCTGATTACTTCAAGGATTGACTACGGGAATGTCCTATACTTAGGCTCTAACAAGGCAACCACCCGTAAACTACAGGTAATCCAGAACTCAGCGGCTCAGCTAATATGCAGGATTCCTAGATATACCCCCACTACCAAATATCTTCGAGACCTTCACTGGTTGAAGGTTGAAAATAGAATCAAGTTTAAAGCGTTATGCTTCATGCATAAAATTAACTCTGCTAGAGCCCCGAAATACCTTTTGCAGCTTGCCCGCCCTTACTGTCCTTCTCGCTCCTTGCGTTCCACCACTCAAAGAAAGTTTGTCATCCCTAAAATCAAGTTGTCCCGTATAGGTGGTCGTTCTTTCGGATAACAAGGGCCCGTATTATGGAATTCCCTGCCTTTGTTAGTACGTAGCGAAGACAACTATTTTAAATTTCGCAAAATCTTAAAAACCTGGCTATTTAACATCTAGGCATTCACCCTTTGTGGGTAGCTGTCGCACGTAATAAATGCAATGAAAAAATAAAATAAATAACTAAATAAAGCTCGATGTTTGAGCCGGTGGTGGCCTCTTGGCGCTGAAGATAGTTTCCTCAATGCGAATAAACATAGAACGAGTGTGTTGCGACTCAGGAAACTAGTGATTTTACATGGCAAAAATGCCACGGCCCAAGTGGAAGGAGGGAAAGAGCCTTCGGTCTTTGTGTAGGAGAAGGCGATAGTTGGACATGTCGACCCGTCTCACTCCTGCTGAATTAAACATAGCTAAGCTTCCTGTAGATTTTTCAGCATTCACGCAATAACTCACTGTCCACAACTTCTTGGTTAGCAAGAAAGGCCACTTTATTAAGACAGGTGCAAATTAAATTCTAATCTAACATCTTGCAATTCATTATTTAATAAACCAAAACATTCCCTCAACTTATCTTGGCATCCTTATGAAAGATGAAAACCCCACCAAGTTAACACAAACAAACCCAGAAGCAACTGACTCTTGTTGATACCCCCTCCTTTTCTTTAACCGCCCTTTGAGGATGAACCAACCCGCTCCAGGCTGCCCACCCCCCAGAAAAATCCACCAACCAGGAAAACCGAATAGAGTTTTCCTGCCCCACCAAGAGAAAGCCGTCAAGCCCGTCCCGCAGAGCACCACAGATGTTCATCCAATATCTTAGAAATCAAATCCCAAAATTCCAGTAAACAGAAAGCCTGCCCCATCTGAGAAAGGTGGGCCCCATCCTCACGGATTGATGCCCCTCAGTAAGCTGTAGATGAGTGTGAGATAAAATGTGAACACCCACTCTCTCACCAAAAATTTGCATAGCTCTATTAAGTTTCTTCCTTGCTCGTTCAATAGCTGCGTGATTTTGTGCTCCTCTCCACTGCAGCCGTGGTACGAATCCTGTTCAAATCACTATGGTGCTCTCCCAGGTGTACTTGATGACCGCCAGATCCAATTTCATTAGTTTCAGCAAAGTCAGGCCAGATAAGGCTACAAGATCGTTCTCTCCGAAGTGAAGGACCAGCAAATCTGGAGGGCCCCCCCCTCCTACGCATAGCCCTGACAACAAAGGAAACAAACCCCCCAACGCATTCCCCCTTTACCATTCCATAGCACCTCCTTGTTCACAATGTTGAGTCCAAGTGATCTCCCACAAATCTGTTGCTCAGCATTAACCACAGCCCATTTAACAAAGGAGTGTCCCACAATCCAAGTCGTCCGTTTACCATTCTCAATCCTGTGCAATGGACCTAGGCAGAAAAACAGGTATTAACAAGAAAAGGAGACAACTGACTACTTCCTAACATACTGTTCGCAGCATTTTGACCACCATCTCCCAATTCTGCGGATTTGTGACCAGTCCCACTCCAATCTGGCATCCTCAGTTGCTGCCCCAATACGGAAAGAGTGCGTTCCAAAATGCAATGGATTCTCCCCCAAAGTCAGCAAACACCTTCCTCAAAACAGCCAACAATTGAGCAATTGAAATTGGACTCACTTCAGCATGACAAAATATTATACCAGGCTTGAAAAAAGAAGAGTCCTTGAATACCTCCCATTCCCGAACCGGGCAACAAAAATCCAAACCACTCCTGCCCAAGAAAACCCATTTGCCCCTACCCAACTGGTCTGTCTTAGAAGCCCGCAGCCAAAGCCTCAACCTGCTGCCCTCCTCAAAGACCTCATTACTAGTCATCCCAGCCCTGTTCCTCAAACCCAGTAGCTCTGAAGCCCTGAATGCCCCAAACAATAACCATAAAAACACAACCTAAACTTCCCACACTCAAAAACATTGAAGCAGCAAGAGGACAACTGAGACAACATCCTCTGTAGCAAACCAAAAGTCACTGGCTGCCGCAACTGCTTAGAACCAGCCTGTTGCCTACACAAACAAAGGAGTGTCTCACAATCCAAGTCGTCCGTTTACCTTTCTCAATCCTGTGCAATGGACCTAGGCAGAAAAACAGGTATTAACAAGAAAAGGAGACAACTGACTACTTCCTAACATACTGTTCGCAGCATTTTGACCTCCATCTCCCAATTCTGCGGATTTGTGACCAGTCCCACCCCAATCTGGCAGCCTCAGTTGCTGCCCCAATACGGAAAGAGTGCGTTCCAAAATGCAATGGATTCTCCCCCAAAGTCACCAACACCTTCCTCAAAACAGCCAACAATTGAGCAATTGAAAGTGGACTCCCTTCAGCATGACAAAATATTATACCAGGCTTGAAAAAAGAAGAGTCCTTGAATACCTCCCATTCCCGAACCGGGCAACAAAAATACAAACCACTCCTGCCCAAGAAAACCCATTTGCCCCTACCCAACTGATCCGTCTTAGAAGCCCGCAGCCAAAGCATCAACCTGTTGCCCTCCACAAAGACCTCATTACTAGTCATCCCAGCCCTGTTCCTCAAACCCAGTAGCTCCTATGCCCTGAATGCCTACAAAAATAACCATAAAAAACACAACCTAAACTTCCCACACTCAAAAACATTGAAGCAGCAAGAGGACAACTGAGTCAACATCCTCTGTAGCAAACCAAAAGTCACTGGCTGCCGCAACCGCTCAGAACCAGCCTGTTGCCTACACAAACCCTCAGAACCTTTTTCACCAAACCCCCCCACAGGATCCCTCCCCCACCGCACCTGCCCATAAAAAGAAATGCCAGCCAGTTTACCAGAGACAGTGGTATGGGAAAGACCTTTATTGATCAGGTGCAAAACAAAACTCAACAAATACTGTTCCTCAGACATCCCCCCATGAAAAGGAAAACCGTTACAATAGTTCAAGAATTCCTGCCATGCTTATAGATAACTCAGTCTCGTAGAATCAGCCGCTGAATTCTCAACCAACTGGACAATCCTCATTCCCCCCATGCCCTTACGTACTGTGGAATCTGAGTCTTGTTGAGCTCTGTCCCAGGAGCCAGCCTGCGGAATTCCTCCGACTGAAAACAAGACAAAGCGTCTGCTATACAATTAATAACTCCTGGAATATGTCTTGCTTTGAAGATAATATTCAGCTGTAAACACCTTAACATGAAAGCACGCAGCAACCGCAACACTCGCAAATCCTTTGCCCTTTGCCTGTTAATCAAATCAGCCACCGCCAAGTTATCCACATGGAATAAAACAGTTCTGTTCTGAAATTCCTCCCCCATACGTACAAAGCCACCAGCAGTGGAAACAACTCCAAAAAAGCAATACTGCGACCTTCACGTTGCCAGTGTAAAGGCCAACTTTCAGCGCACCATCGCCCCTCCCAGAATATGCCAAAGCCTTTTGCACCAGAAGCATCCGTGTAAACCTGTACTTGCCAAATCATATCTTCATCCGCAAAAAACAAAGATACTCCATTGAAATACCTGAGAAAAGTTAGCCAGATGGACAGATCCGCCCTGACTGCTGCAGGAATGCGCACTCGATGATGTGGAAGAGAGGCCCCAGGCAATGACATACCAAGCCTCCTACAACATGTCCTGCCAGCTCTAACTACCCTACATGCAAAATTCAGATAGCCCAACAATTTCTGTACTTTTCTAAGCTCCAATTTACGCTCTTCCACCACTGATAACAAAAAGGCAGAAATGTCCTGAACCTTGTCTCCTGGTAGTCTGGCTACCATGGCCAGAGTGTCAATTTATATCCCCAAAAAAGTCAAGGTTGTACATGGTCCCTCTGTTCTGTCATAAGCCAAAGGCACACCAAGTTCTTGAGTCATAGCCTGAAAAGTTTGCAATGCCAACTGACACTGCCCGGTATTGTGCACACCAATGAACACAAAATCATCCAAATATTGGCAAACTAGCCCATGGTCACTGATGGAAGTAAAATGCCACTGTAAAAAAGTGCTAAAGGTTTTGAATAAAGCACAGGACACCGAACACCCCATGGGCAAAACCTTATCTACATAGAACTCCCCCTGGAAATGCATCCCCAGCAGACCAAAGTCAGACGGATGAATGGGCAGAAGATGGAATGCCGACTCGATGTCACTTTTCGCCAATTGTGCCGCACGGCCCGCAGATCTCACCAACTTCAAAGCATCATCCACCAATGCGTAAGACACACTAGAATCCTCAGGTACGATAAAATAGTTAATAGAAGATCCCTCGGGCCAAGACAAGTGATGGATCAAGCGGAACTCTCCAGCTTTCTTCCTAGGCACCACCCCCAGAGGAGAAACAATCAAATCAGGCATCGGACAACACACAAAAGGACCAGCAACCCTACCCGCCTCAACTTCAGTCCTCAACTTCTTCTGCACAACCTGGGGGAATTCTTTAGCAGTCTTCAAGTCGTCCGACCACCTGCTCTGACGTGGACCACGATACCCGATCTTAAAACCCACCTAGAAGCCCCAAAACAACCTTTTAGCCGCATTAGTGTCTGGGTAGTCTGCCAACCATCGTTCCAAAACCTCCACCTTAATAGGTGTTGGAGCCCTTTGGGCCAAACTGAAAAGACTGGCCCCGGCCGGCCCCCTTGTCCCCGCCCTTGAACACCAAACCGCTGCCCGGGAAAACATTGAGTGAGCCGGTGCCTACCATCACATTGCGAGGACTCATGCTTATATCTGCAGAACTGCAGATTCCAAAATCCTTTGCTATAATGCCAACATGCTCCAGAGCCTGCCGCCTGCCCCCTGCCAAAGACCCCCACCCCAGACTGGGCGGGACGAAATTGAAAGGGCCGATATGTCATAGGTAACCCACTAGCAGTGTGTGTAGTAGCAGGCGACTGGGAAGAAGCCATCCATTGTAGCCATAACTCCGAATCCACATAACCCCGAGAACGATCAGGAAAAAAATTTGTTCTAGCTCAAAATTCCTCATCATAGGAACCCCCAAAATAGCTGTGCGCTTTTCTGATAATATCCATATACTTGAACATAGCTACCGCCCTATCTTGGTGCTGTTCACAGTAAATACTGGAGTATATAAGGAAAGCAGAAGTCCAATTCTCAATCGATTCCGAGACCTGAGGATGGCGAGCTTACTCCCACTCCTCCTCCTTAGACCCCTCCTTGGCTTGATTATCACCATGGAGCAATTTAAAAACATCAACAAATTCATGCCGCCAGATTCTATTCTTAATCTTGTCCGACAAATGAGAACCTAAAGGCATGCCAATTCCCATGAATGCAATTTCTTATGCATGTTCTTATCCTCTTCCGCCTTCTCCTTGGATGTATAATCCTCCCCGGTAGGCCCTTGGCCCACAGCGACAGTGTGCCCACCAGCTTAAGCCCCTTCAGTAGCATGCCGCGCACGCAGCGTTCCTTCAGCAACTTTCTCCACAATCATCTCATCTCCAGTGCCAATAGACCTGGTATGCTTAGTAGATATAACCTCCCCCTGTTGCCAAACAGACCACCATCCTGTCTTACCTCTTAGCAACTGTGACGCTCTCTGTTGAAAAACCACATGGTCCTCCTGCCGAGACTTGATGGACGAGGAGACCCGTACTTTTTCTTGGTCCGCACTTGACTCCTGCAAAATACTAAAAACACAGGATTTCCCCGAATCACCCCTCTGTTCTTGTACTCCAACATCTCCAAAGTCCCCATCTCGTAATTCAACCCGCTCCAGATCATCATCATCAATATCTAAAACTAATGCGTCTCCATATCCAACATAATCCACACTGCCACCAGGCATTTCCCCATCACCAACTCCACCATCATAGAATTTCCATTGAATATCATTTTTATGCACTTTGCCGCCTGTCGAAGAAAAGAAATCCGCTCCAGATCCCTTTCCTTTGCACCCCCCCCCCAGACTGAACTGCAGCGTGTTCAGCCTGCAACAGCCGATGTCCTGTTTGTTGTAGGTGGAACCGTACCCTTGTGGCTGCTCATCCCAGACTGTGCCTGACCAGAAGACCCAGAATCCCCCACATTCTCAACCAAAACTGACCTTGAATCAGAACCCAGGCCCAACCACACCCACTGTCCTCCCTGGGGAACCTGAATCGCCTGCTGAGCCAAAGCACCACAAACCCTCCCGGGGGACCCGGTACCAGTACCTGCTAGGGCGACAGTGGGGACCTTCCACACCTAGTACCATCCACTGTACGCGAGAGACCTAACACTTGAAATGTCTGAGGGAGAAGGGGCAGCTGCAAAACGTCCCCCTGTGCTTCTGTACCAGCCTTACAAACCACTGCACCACTTCTGACTGCCTGTCCTGACATGGCCCCATCCAAATGCACCACATCGACCTCCGGGAGACACTGCCCACAGGCCCAGCCCCCATGTCCTCCCCGCGCACAACATTGTCAGTATCACCTTGTGTCAACGGGGCAAGACTCACCAGATATTGCTGCCCATTAATATATAAGAATTGTGTCTGCCCTTGCCGAAGCCTGCCAGCCTGCGGGGCCGCCGGGGCTTCAAGCACCTCCTTCGGTGCATCAACAACGCTGCCCGGCACCTCCTCACTCTTCTCCTGCCTTCCCCTCCCATTAGAAGCAGCCCGGAGGGACGCGCGGCCAATAGCCCTGCCCCGCAACTTTGCGGACTGCCCCCACGACCGTCCCCATCTCCCGCCTGCCGCCCCAGACTTGCACACAGCTCCCGAGGGAGCCACACGTACCTTTGCTGGGCTGCCCGGAAGCGCAGGGGGGGGTCCGCCGTCTCCGCCTCTCCATTCTCGGCCGCCGCTGGCATGGCCACAACGCAGTCGTCTTCGTCTGCCTGCAGGGAGAAGCAGTACAAAAGGGGGTGGTGATGGGCGGAGCATCTGAATCAATCAAACACTCACACCAAGTCAAAAGATCTGGGTTTAATCCATCACCGTTCTTTAGCCCACTCTGCCACCCCAGTTCAGACATGGCTATTTGCAAATCAGTCTGACCCTGTGCCTCATGGGAAAAGTCCAGCCCGAACTGGCAAGCCATGTTTTCCCTGGACCGGAAACAAGCTTCCGAGGAACGGTTTCTGGCATTCCAGCCGTCTTCAGCCCGGCTTGCTTGAATCCAGTGGCAAAGTGTGCAAGGGACTCACGTCTGAGCATACCCTGCCACACTTATGGCTGCCAAAAGTGGTACAAAAGGGGGTGGTGATGGTCGGAGCATCTGAATCAATCAAACACTCACACCCAGTCAAAAGATCTGGGTTTAATCCATCACCGTTCTTTAGCCCACTCTGCCACCCCAGTTCAGACATGGCTATTTGCAAATCAGTCCGACCCTGTGCCTCATGGGAACAGTCCAGCCCGAACTGCCAAGCCATGTCTTCCCTGGACCGGAAACAAGCTTCCGAGAACCGGTTTCTGGCATTCCAGCCGTCTTCAGCCCGGCTTGCTTGAATCCAGTGGCAAAGTCAGCAAGGGACTCACGTCTGAGCATACCCTGCCACACTTATGGCGGCCAAAAGCGGTACAAAAGGGGGTGGTGATGGACGGAGCATCTGAATCAATCAAACACTCACACCCAGTCAAAAGATCTGGGTTTAATCCATCACCGTTCCTTAGCCCACTCTGCCACCCCAGTTCAGACAGGGCTATTTGCAAATCAGTCTGAGCCTGTGCCTCATGGGAACAGTCAAGCCCGAACTGCCAAGCCATGTCTTCCCTGGACCGGAAACAAGCTTCCGAAGACCGGTTTCTGGCATTCCAGCCGTCTTCAGCTAGGCTTGCTTGAATCCAGTGGCAAAGTGAGCAAGGGACTCACGTCTGAGCATACCCTGCCACACTTATGGTGGCCAGGGTATGGGTCCAGGGAAGGCATGGCTTGGCAGTTCGGGCTGGACTGTTCCCATGAGGCACAGGGTCAGACTGATTTGCATACAGCCATGTCTGAACTGGGGTGGCAGAGTGGGCTAAAGAACGGTGATGGATCAAACCCAGATCTTTTGACTGGGTGTGAGTGTTTGATTTGTTCAGATGCTCCGTCCATCACCACCCCCTTTTGTACCACTTTTGGCCGCCATAAGTGTGGCAGGGTATGCTCAGACGTGAGTCCCTTGCTCACTTTGCCACTGGATTCAATAAAGCCGGGATGAAGATGGCTGGAATGCCAGAAACCGGTCCTCGGAAGCTTGTTTCCGGTCCAGGGAAGACATGGCTTGGCAGTTCGGGCTGGACTGTTCCCATGAGGCACAGGGTCAGACTGATTTGCATACAGCCATGTCTGAACTGGGGTGGCAGAGTGGGCTAAAGAACGGTGATGGATCAAACCCAGATCTTTTGACTGGGTGTGAGTGTTTGATTTGTTCAGATGCTCCGTCCATCACCACCCCCTTTTGTATCGCTTTTGGGCGCCATAAGTGTGGCAGGGTATGCTCAGACGTGAGTCCCTTGCTCATTTTGCCACTGGATTCAAGCAAGCCGGGATGAAGACGGCTGGAATGCCAGAAACCGGTCCTCCGAAGCTTGTTTCTGGTCCAGGCAAGGCATGGCTTGGCAGTTCGGGCTGGACTGTTCCCATGAGGCACAGGGTCAGACTGATTTGCATACGGCCATGTCTGATCTGGGGTGGCAGAGTGGGCTAAAGAACAGTGATGGATCAAACCCAGATCTTTTGACTGGGTGTGAGTGTTTGATTTGTTCAGATGCTCCGTCCATCACCACCCCCTTTTGTACTGCAGGGAGAAGCAGGCAGACACCGCCCTCGCCACTCCACCGGCCACCTTTCTGGTAGGGCGTGCTAGCCCCACCCACGCCTCCCCCGGCACGCCAGGCAGAAGAAGGTCTTCCCAACCCGCCGCACATAGGACCTGAATGGCCCTCTTCACCTCCAACGACGTCTCCATGACCGGCAGCCAACAGCCAGGTATGTGTCGCAGCGTCAATTAAGCTATCCCGGGCTCAAAAATAACCTTCGTCACCCTCCTCCCACCGGCAGAGTTCCTTTCCCGCCAATTTCTAACCTTATTTATGCCTTTTCCCCTCCGCTTCACTTAACTAATCACCCCCCCCCTTGCACCTGTGGCCAGTTCCCTCGCGCGAACCAACCCAGGGAAGAGACCGGCCCACTCACGGCTCCCCCCTGGGTCCCCCCTTCTTTAATTTAGGAAGACTCAGAACCAATCGGCTTATGGCCGAGTCTGCGCGCTCAAAATTGAAAGAGAGACCCCTGGACCTCTCGGTCTTTGTAGCTGCCTGTGCCGCTTCACGGAAGTTCAGGTGTGGCAAGGGTAAAGGTGAAAATATCCCCAGAGACTGGATTTACCCTCCCGAAGTACAGAAGCTTTTAGAGATCTTTATTGGTTTTTCCGCAATATACCAGTCACTTTCCAGCAGTTGAGGTTGTTTTCAATGTGCTTGGATGGTGGCTAGGCTTGCAGGTCCACTGAGTTAAAAAGCCTTCTGTCATCCCTTCATGTGCGGTAGTAAGGGCTGCTGCTTCTAGGGCTCTCCTCTCATCTAGTAGCTGGTTCTTACCTGCACTCAGAACGGCAACCTGCATTCCTGAAATAGCAACAACTGGGATGGCTGACACACGTCTATTTTTTTTTTTATTGTTTCGTGTTCATTTAATTTTCTCGCCAATGCTGTTTCTATGGAGGGATTGCAGCCCCTCCCACTTTGGCGTCCCGATTGAGTGCCCAGTATTCGCTCTTAGCTTTTACTGAACTTTTTTATGGGTTCTTCTGCAGTATACCAGTCATCTTTCTAGCAGTTGAGATTGTTTATGAATGTGCTTGGATAGTGTGTCTCCAGATTGTGATTTTTCACATAGCCTCAATGCACTAGTGGTGAAAGCAACACCTATGTAACCCGTTTAGGTATTTCTGTCTCTTTATACGTTCTTCTTCTCTCCATGTCTTCTTTTTCTTTTTCCTCTTCTCACTACTTCTCTCACTTTCTCCACTTCTTTCCTCGGTTCTCTTGTTTTCCTTGGCACTCGGCTTCTCCCTCTTCTTCACTGCCATTCTCCATTGCTCTCTTTTTCTATCACGGTTTATCTTGCTTTCCCTCTTTCTTCCTCACTCCTTACCTTCCCTCATTATATCCACTTCTTTCTTCTCCATCAACCTGTTGCTAGGCTACTCCATTTTCCTTTCTCATTCTCTCTACCTTATTCTTTCCTTCACACTTTCTCAACTATTCAATCCTTTGCATCGTCCTTCCAGCTTTCCTCCCATTTCCCTTTTACTTCTACCCCTGACTCTTCCTTTTCCTCATACCCACTGTTTCTCCTCCTTTACTACTTCTCCCCCTTTCTCCTTTACTGCATTCTCATCTGGCCTGCAGCTCCCTTTCCCACTCTTTTTCACCTCTGTCTTTTTCTCTGTGTGTCTCTCGCGCTCTCTCATGCTTTCTCTTATGTTAGCTTCCTTGCTTTAGGTCTTACCTGCGAATGTGCATACACTCTCGCTTGTTTAGATCTGCCCTAAAATATTTAGCAACAAGAAAAATGCAATAATAAACCTGTTCTAGCTTAATGAATTGCTCCAAGACAGAATGTGTGTAAACATAGTTCAAAAGGTTAAGGCAACTACTGCTTATATCTATGCAAATCCAGAAAGTTAGAGGATAGAAGAATGGTGATAAAATTGGGCTTATGTACACCCTTGTGTCAGAGGTTATATGACTGCCACAGAGTTATAGGGGGGTTAAGAGTTTGCATTTAATGTAAGATAGCTCAGTGGGTTAACAAGCTTTTGTTACACAGAACCTTCTGATTGGCAGGTCGTATGTTATGAGCCATGTAAAGTAGCTGAGTTAGTACGGTCTCAATTTAAAAATAAAAAATCTCCATTTAACATGCCTGGCATGAATTTAAGAGCCAGGATTTTTTTAGCTCCAACTTTCATTACTATACCGTTGAAAAAGTGGTTTCTAAAGTATGGTAATAATCACTTATAATTTAGTGAATACATGAATGCAGTTTGTTCTATACTCTATCTAAATCATTATTATTATTGTACATCACATACACAGGAATACATATCAGATTTTGAATCAGAGCCTGAGAAACCTCCAGCAAGGTTACACTGCAGTTGATTTTTTTATTCTCTACATGACCGCTCGGTGTGGAGGCCATATTAGGTGTCTCATTTCCCCTCCAAATGTTCCCTGCTATATCATGCCAAAGTCACTACATTTAATATGTGTAAGTCCTCCCTACAGCAGGCCTTTGAGCCCTAAGGCAGTGTGCATTATATTGTATGTGAGGACATATGTGCATGAGCATATGTCCCTGCGAGGTCTAATTCGATTACTAGATGTTGCAAGTGAACCGGGAAGCCATCTTAGGGTATTCAAGGGGCACTGGTCAAAATGAGTTACCCAGCTACATAATAGTTTCATTAACACATAGGGTCTTTGGTATCAAAGACCTCATCTAAATAAACCCACACTTATTCCACTAATGGAATTATTAGTACATGCAGCCAGAGGGTCCCTTTGAGGTACCCCCTAAACGATACAAGTCATATGGTGCGCTGGCTTACTGGCCTTTTCCAGCCTGCCACCACAGAAAAGTTCCTGACCCCATAGAAAGTAAAAGATGTGCTCTCAGAGGTGAGGAACAATGCCTACTCTGGCAGGATGTATTTACACCTTCTCCAGGAGGGAGGAAGTCTAGGAAATCAGCATATCTAGGCCAGAGTCTTCAAAGCCTCTGCCACCATTAATATGCTAGACGGGCTTCCTCCAGACCTGGAGGATGCCACCTCCTACCCTGAGGCCCATTTAGGGCCAGGACAGGATGGAAATTAGCTTTTCAGGTGATGTGTTCCACTGCCAGCCTGGACATACCTCTAGGGTAGCCAGTCTGAAGTGAACATAAAAGAAAGGATTCCACCATCTTGAGTGTGGTAGGATTAGGAACTCTGAGACATCGTGATACCACCATTCTTCACTCCCCTTTATGCCCCAGAATTGAGTATTTAGGTGGCCCTCTGACACCAGGAAATCTTTTTTGACTTCTGGAAGCCAAGGAAGAAAGAGGAAAGATAAAGAGAGCGAAAAATGAAGACCTGCACCAAACTTTGGCAAAAAACCCAGCCAGGCTACTTGCACTTGGACCATCACTGGGACTGACTTTGTAAAGAGCTGGAGATTCAGCCAAAAACCCTTGGTGGACTGACCAGAACCTCAACAACTTGGAAATATCTAACTCAGTGCAGAGGAGCTGCTCCCCTGCAACTACAGGCACCTCTTGCAAAGTCTAGTACTCTGTCCCATTGGCCATCAGACCCACTAATGGAGCAATGAGCCAGGAGAAGATTGTTTGGAGCTCAGGAAGTCAGCCCCGCCACTTCAACAAGGTCCCGAGATGCTGGCCCTACCCACAGTCTTTGTATACACATGGAGATGATGGAGAGAGCACTGAAGCTTTTCAGACACTCAACCCAAGTCACATATCTGGATTGAATCCATCATCATTCTTTAGCTCTCTTCGCCACCTCAGTTCAGACCCAGCTATATGCAAATCAATCTTGACCCAGTGCCTCATGGGAACAGTCCAGCCCGAACTTCCAAGCCAGGTCTTCTCTGAACCAGAAACAAGCATCCTGGGACCAGTTTCAGGGTAAAACCCCTCATCAGCCAGGATAGCTTGAATCCAGTGGCAACGTGAGCAAGGGACCCATGTCTGGGCATACCCTGCAAACTTAGGGGAAACAAAGCAAACGCAAGACGATGATGGACAGCACAATGGGAGACCTCCTATTGAGACATCAGGTTCCACAAGGCCACCACTGAGAGTGGCCCAGCTGCCCTGTTTCACCTCTTCACCGAGTCTCAGATCACCATGACCTGACGCCTCAAAGCTCTACTGCACCCAAGCCCCAAAGCCCAAGTCCGAGGGAGGTGATGGTGCCAGTGGGGACCTGATACCCTCAAAAGCTTTGCCCACCCTTGGGATTTCCTAGACTGGTCCCCCAGTCACCGCCTGCAGCCTTGTTCTCCATGGACAGTGAACAGTGAGAGTCTTCAGCAGCGTGATCACGTCGGACAAAGCACCACTGCACATGAGGCCTCTAGCCCGTTTTTGAGTGGTCGGACAGTGTCCCTGCATGCCCAAGACCTGAGCCTCCCTTTGGATTCAGCCGGACTGACCCCACTGTCAATGCTTGCAGCCTCTTTTCTACAGGACCATATCCCATTCAAGTGACCTTGGCACCTAAGGCCGAAATGCACCTCTGCACCCCAACACCCCAGTGCTGCCCGACTTCACCTGTTGGTACTGCCTTGGACATTGCCCCATACTCACCATAAGTCCAGGAGAACAGTCCTGTAAGTCATTGCTAAGTGATACTATGCAGTATATGCTTATTCCCCATAGGATAATATTACTGCTTGAAGTCCGCAGTATAGGTGTAGTTTATTGTGACTTAAAAACTGATAACTCAAAATGTACTTACCCAATTATGATGAGCTTGATGTCTCAAAACATATAACAAGCTGTGTCATTTTTATGAATTGATGTTGGATGTATTTATTGAGTGTGTGTCTTATTTACTGCTCTGTGTGTGCAATAAATCCTTAACACTATCCTCTGATAAGCATAAACTGCTCTCCCATTCTAAGACAAAAGAAAGCATTTGGGATTAATATTTAACCCCTGTTAATCAATAAGGATTGCCTGGACTCTCTACAAGTGTACCTAATTTGGTGCACTATATAGAGAGGCGGATTCCTACATTGACAATGCCGCAAAAGCTATTTTCGCCGTAGCAAGGTTAGCTGTTCCATAGGAAAGCACTGAGACACAATATTACATTTAATAATGTTATCTCCATGTAGGAAACATTACAACATTGATTCTTGGACAGATTAACATATATTTATTGCAAGCCCAATTCAATGGTAAAGTCAGATGTGTAATAAATATTTTGGTAAAGGTACTTTTAGAAAGTTACCTTTTCCCTCCATAAAGTATCTAGAAGCCCATTTGCATGAGTTTCCAACTGTCACCCAGGAGCTGAAGAGCCACTTTGAACTTGCTCCCAGAGTCGAGACAAATGCCTTGAGTGTGGGGGGGTGTTATGTTCCTTTGGCAGGATTTCTTTCTGCACTATGCCCAGAAATGTAACTAACTTCGAAGAAGCCTAAACTGTCACTTGCAGATGTAGCTCATAACTGGGCCTGTCCCTCCTTGTTCCTCAAGTCCGCCATGTACCAATCCCAGTGGGAGAGAAGCTGCCCCCAAAACTAGTTTTGAGTGACCACAGAGGAGGGGGTGGTCCCTTTCCTGGCCACACCTATGGGATGGGCACAGGAGCTCTGCACAGGGGAAGACAAGTTGTGACATTATGCTTTTTTAGGTAGAGACAGACATTGTGGGATTTATTGCAGTAGGGAACAGGAGGCCCGACAGTGGGTAGGGTTAACTGTGATCTGAGATCATAAACAAGTTTTGGCTGTACCTTAAACAATCCTTGTTGTTATATCTTGTTGGCTCCGAGAAAGTAAGAGTCATGTTTCACATCCCCGAATGTGCAAAATAAATACTGCATTCATTATCAGGGTTTCTCCTAATTATTAAGAATATTCTCACTTGTCCTAGTGCATCTTTCTCATCAGCCAATGCACCATTTCAGAGAAGCTGGGTCCTGGGGGATGGGGTACCCAGGGTCGAAATTGGCAGGGGGAGGGTTAACAAGAGGCTTCCTTCCCAAAAAGTATATAAAAAAAAGGATGGGAAGCGAGGAATCAGGTTCCCTGGGCCAAAAAAGTCCCGGGAGGAGGGTCACACGATCCTCTCCCCTATTAGATGTAGGCCAGGCCCCGGGAGATGGGGTCCCCCAGGGTAAAATAACCCCGGGGAGGGGGACGCGCTAAAACAATAAATATCATCTTCTACACCACACGCAGAGCTCAATGGAGAAAGGCGTTCCTCATCCTTCTCTCCGTCTCCTCCACCAGAAAATCAGCTCATAGCCTAACTCTCTCCATCACACCATCCCTAGTCTTTCCAGGCAGTGCCACCATCACTATTTACAACAACGGGACTGTCCTTGCACAAGCTACAGACAGGAACCTGGAACTGCTAGACAACCTGTTCGACACCTTCAAAGAACACCTCTCCAACTCACGGACCCACACTAATATCTCCTCCAGTCCCACCAACCATGACCCCACAGCTACATACTCCTCAAGCAGGGGCACACCTACCACCCCAGACCTCCCATCCCCCACCCACATTCCCACTATCCCAACTCAGCTCTCAAGCATAGACACAGATCGCCCCCCCATACACCACTCACACCCCTGCCCCTTCTACCAACTCGCGGACCTCCACACATACCCTCAGCACTCCTATCTCACCTACAGCGAGCAATAACACCCCGCTCACGGCTAACAGCACAGCTCCCACCCTTAACATACCTAACCTAGTCCAGTACCAGAATAACACGCACTCCGACAAATCCCTCCTTTTATCCCCCCCCATTCTCAGTCCCCATTACCCTCTAACCAACTACGCAGAACATACCTCCTCTCCGAATTTAACCCCCACCCCCCTCAACACGATCATCTCCAATGACGGCTATCAGTCTCCCAGACCACACCTTGACCCCCCCGCCTACCACCAACGCCCTCACTCTCACCACCAATGTCCTCCCTACCTCATCCACACCCCTCCTACCCAAAAGCTTTCCCCTCCCTAACTCCATCCCTCACACCAACTCAACGCAGACCTGCTCGAACACCAGCCCTCCCCCTCAGCTGCACACGAACTCCCTTGTCAGCCAATCACCGCTGACTGGCACCACCACCCCTACCACCCCCCCCACGATGGACTACATCATGGCCGCCCTCACACAGATAAAAGAAGACATACACACCATCAAAGAATTACTCTCTACACACCCTATACACCCCTCACCCACCCCAACATTCCCTCCCAACTTGTCCCCTACTCCGCCGGCTGACCCCCTCACTCAACACGCCCCATACCGGGCGTCAATCCCTGCTCAAAGGCGCAGCAGCTGCCCGCGGCCCCCGCATCACCCTTGCAACGCCCCACGCAACTACACCGCCCCATCCAACTTGTCCCCCTCCCTTCCGTCTAACTCTCTCACTCAGCTATCCCCCAATCTGACCTCACTCCCAGGTCGTAATCGCTACAACCGCCCGCGTCGCGCGCACAACTCTTCTTCTGACCTCGACACACTCACCCTTCTCCACTCCTATGACCCAGCCCCCCAAAATAACACAACCACCCCACACCTCAACATTCCCAAGATACACTCAAATCCCCTTAGGCCGCCCACACTAAACAGCAGATCCTCCATCCCCAATAACCTGAGAAAAGTCCCTCTCTCTCTAGAACCATCTACCGCCCTCAACACACCCCGTCTCAAATGCACTCTTCTCAACTGCAGATCAGCCAAGAAACATTCCGCCGCCATTGCTGACCTCCTCACATCGCGGGACCTGGACCTAATCATCTTGACAGAAACCTGGCTAACTGAATCCTCGACACCTATAATGGACATATTGGTTCCTCCCGACTACCACATTATCAGGCTCGACAGAACAGGCAAAATAGGTGGTGGAATCGCATGCATCTACAGGAACAACCTCTCTGTTCAGAAAGTCAACTCCACCTCCCTACCATCCCCAACATCCTGGGAATACATCTGCCTTGACATTATGTGTGAGGGCAAACCGATATGCGCGCTTCACAGCATTTACCACCCACCCAGGGACAACCTCACTTTTACCCAAGAAATAATGGAGTTGATCTCAACCAATTCCGGACGGCAACTCACCCAAATATACCTTGGTGACTTCAACATCCACTGGAACGATCACAACGACGCAGTGGTAAATAGTCTTAAAAATGTCCTTGATGCCCTTAACCTCACCCAAATATGCAACGGCCCAACCCACGAGAAAGGTTCTACCCTCGACCTGATCATCTCCAAAGAGGACTCTATCCAACTCGAGTCCATCCAACCCTGTGACTGGTCAGATCATCATATTGTCACATTTTTTATCAATGAAAAAGTCAAAGTTAACCCGGCCCAACTCTCCAAGCCCAAAGTCTGGAAAAGAGACTTGAAAAAGCTCAACCCAGGCTCTTTTCCCCCTAACAGTTGCAACCTCCTACTGCCACCGACAAGCGCTACAGACGTCCAAACTCTGACTGACCACTATCTCAGCGCTATGACATCTATAATTAATGAGGCTGCATCTATGGAGCTGAAAAGAGTCTCTACTAAAATCTCCAAACCATGGTACGACGGGAGTCTCAATGAGGATAGACGAGACATGCGTATGGCAGAGCGTACCTGGAGATCAGCCCCCTCTGCAATACACCTAAAAGAGCTGAAGAAAAAGAGAAACGCCTACTTCAGGAAAATAAAACGCTCAAAATCAGACTTCTTCAGCCTCCAACTCGACCAAGCAAAAAACCGCCCGAGAAAACTGTTTGAGCTGATCAAAACACAATCCAAGGAACAACCCCAACCGCTCAACACAAGGTGTGAGGCACCCTCCTGTGAAGACTTCGCTGCTTTCTTCATCCAAAAAACGGACAAAATAAAAAGCGATCTCCTCATTGACGCAAGCCTCTACTCCAAACCCCAACGCCTAGCACCCACTGAACCAAAAAACAATGCCACATGGTCAACCTTCGGCACATACTCGGAAGAAGAAATTGGCAAACTGCTCAGCACCCTGAAACCATCCAATCACCTCACGGACCCCCTCCCTGCCTCCGCAGTAAAAGAGTTTACCCCTTTGCTTCTCCCTCTCTGGACTAAAATTATCAACAGCTCTCTCCAACAAGGAAGCATACCTGACTCTCTCAAAATTGGACAGGTCACACCTCTACTAAAGAAACCTACAGCCGACCCCTCATCCCATCACCAATATTACTACTCTCGCCAAACTATTGGAAAAATGCGCACAACTACAATTGACTAAACACATTGAGCAATTCCATCTCCTCAACGCCCACCAGTCAGGCTTCCGAGCAGGACACAGCACAGAGACTGCTATGACTCACATAATCGACGACGCACTTCAAATGCTAGACCAAAACGACACCTGCCTCCTCATCCTTCTAGATCTCTCATCAGCATTCGACACCGTTAAACATGAGAATCTACTAGAACTACTAAATACAAGAATGGGCTTATCTGGAACTGTTCTCAAGTGGTTCACTTCCTTTATTCACAACAGGACGCAGAAATTCAAGAGCAACAACCTGTTGTCCTCGCCAATACCTGTAACGCTAGGCGTCCCCCAAGGATCCTCCCTATCCCCAACTTTGTTCAACCTAGTCATGGAACCTCTCACCTCCTTGCTACAAGCATCCAACGTAAACTTTCACATGTACGCCGATGACACTCAGCTATATCTCAAGTTACAATCCCCCAAAGACATCTTACGTCTGAACTCAACGATCAGGAGCACCAAATCTTGGCTGGCTGATAACCACCTCAAACTAAACGCTATGAAGACTGAGTTCCTTCTGATCGCACCTCCCACAAAAATATCTACCACACAAACATGGCTTATACACCTAACAGCACTCAATGTCCAACCGACCATAGTGGATTCAGCAAAATCTTTAGGCATAACACTTGACACCAACCTCAACATGCAGCAACATATCAGCAAGGCAACAAAGGGAGCGAACTTCCAGATCAATACTCTGAGGAAACTTAAACCCTACCTCCCAACCAAAGACTTCCAAACAGCAGTACAATCGCTAGTCATCCCACGTATTGAATACGGCAGCACCGCCCTCTGCGGACTCCCCCTAACTACTACCGCACCACTAAGAGCTTCGCTGAATGCTGCAGCGAGACTCATCACTGGGTCAAAAAAGCACTCCCACATTACCCCTGACTTGAAATCCCTGAACTGGCTGCCTTTTGAAGCCAGAATACAGCTGAAAATAGCCTGCATGACACACAAGGCGGCACACCTAAACTCACCCGGCTACCTCGCTCAGAAACTGACAATCTCTGGGGGAACTAGAAACACAAGAGACACAAACAATCTTCTGCTGAAACCTCGAAGATTCTGGAAGGAAAAAACTTACAAGCGCTCCTTCTCAGGATTGGCGCCTAGGATTTGGAATTCACTCCCTCCCGAAACCAGGCTTATCTCTTCCACTACACTCTTCAAAAAGGAAGTAAAAGCGATCCTCATGGCTAAATACACTTGATCTATCATCTCGAACTCTGTCAACACCTTGCACCGATCTGTTTTGCTTGCTTGACTCATTTACTTATTTGTATGAGTTGTTTTATTACTCACGTGATGGCTTCCAGCCACCTATTTGTACTATGTGATCTATTGATTTATTGTTTGACTATGTTCCCTCATGTACCCCTCTATGTAAAGCGCTCTGATATCTGTGAAGATCTTGTTCGCGCTATATAAAACTTTGAAAATAAATAAAATAAAATAAACATGTAAAATGGCTAGACCCATGGGAATGGGGCCCGCGGGCCAAAATTGTCCTGGGGGATGGGGTCCCTGAGGCCCAAATCGGCCCAAGGAAGGGGGGCCATGTGGCCCCACTCCCCTATTAAAATAAAAACACATATTTTTAAAGCGTCCTTTCACCACCACTCTGCAAACACACCCCCTGGCGCACAACTTCTTGAGGGATGAATTCCCGTTGGCTCTTGAGGGTCTTTGGGGGCCAACTACCCCTCTTGTTGTCTCCAGTAAGTCCCGCAGAGCAAGATTGCTGAGAGGTTGTCAGAGGCCATGCCCTCTTTCGCCACCACTCTGCAAATGCACCTCTTGGTGCAGAACTGGTCGGGTGATGAAGTCACCTTGGCTGCTGAGGGTCCTTGGGGGCCAACAACCCCTCCTGCTACATCCAGTAAGTCCTATACAGTGGGATTGCCGAGAGGTTGTCAGAGGCCATGCCTCCTTTTCCCACCACTCTGCAAACATGCTTCCTAGCGCACAACTGGTTGGGTGATGAAGTCCCCCTTGCTGCTGAGGGTCCTTGGGGGTCAACAAACCCTCCTATTACCTCCAGTAAGTCCTACACAGCAGGATTGCTGAGAGGTCATCGGAGGCCTTACCCTATTTCCCCACCACTCTGCAAACTCACATCCTGGCACACTACTGGTTGGGGGATGTCACCTTGGATACTGAGGGCCCTTGGGGGCCAGAAATCCCTCCTGTTACATCAAGCAAGGCCCGGTACGCACTTAACCAAACACTCATTGAAATAGCACTCATGCTGCCTTTGAGATACCACACAGTCACTGCACACCCACTTTCCCACCTATAAAGTTACTCACACAGCATTTCATTTACTTACACAGCTAACCACTCACCCACTTATGCACCCATACGGCCACTTACAAACCCATTCAAGGATACACTCACAATATATATGTTAGAAGTAGTATCACTCGGTAGTAGTGCACCTAGTATACCAATTTAACTTTTATAATTGACTACTATATATGTTTAACACCCATAAACTCTTAAAGACAAACTCACTTGATGATGTTATCAGTGATGTCATTTGAGATGTCATGGGTGATGTCATGAGTGATGTCACTGACCATGCATCTCATGTGTGATGTAATATGTGAGGCCATACGCAGCGCATTGCGGGCGAAAGTTATAGTTAGCTCAGGTAACTATAACTGCTGAGTTTTACTGGTTTTGTAGGAGTGAAATCTGAGCCTGACTCTAGCGTCCCTGTAACCTTTGTTTTTTTCAGTGAATATATTTTCAAGGTCCATAGAATATATGTTGAGTTAAGTATAGGAAACCTATTCTTATTATCTTCACAAACATGCTAATTATTGATTACACTGTCAATGAGATAAGGTTTGGTAGTGTGAGAGATCTTAGTGACAATATGTAGGTAGAAAAATTCCAAAGTGCTGTTTGTAAGGCATGGATGGTATCTCCTACCCACATTCATTGTGGTATGAATCATGTGCATAGACATCATGGATGTATACTTAGGATTTATTTGTTAATATTTGATATAACTGTATGCATGTTCTTGACTGCAAGGGTTGGCCCTGATATTGTTTATGATTTCACATGAGTGACTGAGACTACACATGGAAAATGAGAGAAATGTCATGGGGAATCTGAGTTACAATATGTTGTGAAATTGAGACATTTCTGTGGGAAAACAATAGAATAGATGTAGTAATTATTCACAGTTTCCATGCCCTATTTATTAATTGATTTCTAAATGTTAATAAACCAAGTTTCTATTCACATCTCCGATTTCTGTCATACACGCCTAACTGTGAGGAAAGGTTTCAGTACAATTGTGATCCCATGTGATGAAATTGTCGTAGACAAACACAGCAAAAGCTGTAAACATGAATTTTGAAGTAGCAGGCCATGTGTATTTAGAGGAGACAAACTATTTGATTTATAGAGGAATTAACATCTAGGGAAGGGGAAACACTAGATGAAGATTTGATGTTTCTTACAGACTCTCATCCTAGCATTTCCAAGTGTCAGAAACCCAGGTCATGAGTCAGTGGGTCTCCCAGGCTGCTCAATGGTGTTGTCTTTTGCTTCTGCTCTACTGTGGCCCCATATTGCGAGTCCTCAAACTACTAACAAGGTATCTCTTTTAGCATTTGGCTGACAGGCTAGTGAAACAGATCAGGATAAAGTTGACTCAGGGTGGTGAGATAGTAACTCAGAACTCAGTACCACAACCACAACAAATAACAGTCAACAAATTCATGCATGTGATTCTTTACTTAAAAAGGAAAACAACATTAATACATACAGATAAGTACAATGCAGAAAATTTAAATTATATACTTAATGGCGGGTGGATCAACAAATAAAAGATCCCTAAATGACCTCACAATCTACAGTGGGTGCACATGTAAAGGCACAGAAATCAACTAAGACCCTAAATGTAACTACAAAGTGCATTTCAATGAAAATATGTTTTTCAATGTAATGTAATGTAAAAGCACACTTGTATAGCGCAACTATCACTCCAAGGAGCATCTTGGTGCTGGTACGGAAACCAGAAGAGAAGAAGAAACTGGTTTGCTGCTCATAACAGGTAGAAATAAGGTCTTCAGATCAGAGTTTTGCACAGTATATATGGAGCGGTATAAATCCAGGTTTTTAGGGCCTTCCTGAATAATGACTCAGAAGCTATCTGGTGGAGCTGAGGTGGCAGTTGATTCCATGCCTTTGATCCCAAAACTGCCAGTGATTTTCCTCCCTCAGACACCAGTCTAAAAGTAGGAATGTTCAACAAATTTGCGTTGGATGATCTTAGGCTACGGGAGGATACATAGCGCTTAAAGCCAGTTTGAAGATATTGTGGTCCACGTGCGTGGAAGGCCCTAAAGGTAATAATAAGGACCTTAAACAAAACACGTTTGTGAACTGGCAGCCAATGCAAGGTGTCTAATGCAGCAGAGGCAGATGATTGCCTAGGCCACTTCAATACCAGCCGAGCGACTGCATGCTGGACCATCTGAAGCTTATGCATGACTGATTTGTTGGTTCCTGCATACAGGCTATTACTGTAGTCCAGTCTAGATGTAATGAGTGCGACAGCAACAGTTTGCCTAGCTGAGTAGGGGAGCAAGTCAAAGAATTTCTTTAGACATTTTATGATATGAAAACGGGAAACGTCCTTTACAACGAAACTTTTACAACGCAGTGCTTTTACAACGCAGGTTTTACAACGAAAACCATTACAACGCATTGCGCTAGGGGGGGGCTCTAGGATAGGGAATAGATTTAATTTACTATCCAACACCTTCCCTAGTGTCCACAGGGACTGGAGTTGGAATAGTAAATTAAACTATTCACCATCCAGCATCCCAAAGCGCTATGCGTTGTAAAGGTTTGCGTTGTAAAAACTGCGTTGTAACAGCATGCGTGGTAAAAGCATGCGTTGTAACGTCATACATCCTATGAAAACAAGTGCCCGCAACTGCCTGGGAATGTTTATTGAAGGACAGAGTAGTATCAAACTTTATTCCTACATTTCTAGCTGCATTTATTGTATTAGGATGAGGGGTGGCATTTTCTGGCCACCAAGATTTAGGCACAAAGGGGTTTTGTTTGCCAAATGGCAGGATCTCTGTTTTTTCCGAGTTATACCTCAGATGTTTGTTATTCATCCATTTGAAGGTTGCTGAGAGGCACTTTCTTAGGTTTTCTTCTGCCTCAGTAGTGTCATTATCCAGGACCAGAATAAGCTGTGTATCCTCCGCATCTGATATGGTGTTGATCTTGAAGGATGATATTAGCTTGATCAGGGGGGACATTTATATACATTGAAGAGGGTCGGGCTCAAGCTCGATCCCTGAGGAAGCCCTGATATGAGTGCTTTTTCTTCTGAGTTATATTGTCCCAGTGTGATCACTTGGCACCGATCGGTTTTTCATCAGGTTACTCAGTGACTTCCCAGGACAGAATAGACAATGGGGCCTATCTTTGTCCCCCAACACACTAAATCTCATCTGTGAAAGTTTCTTGATAATATGTCTTCTACTGGGGACACCAGTGTTGGACTGGTCATTTGGGAAGTGCAGCACTGCTAGATGGACAGATTGAAAGGGCCAGTGTTTGGGCCGGTTCTTCTGGTCATGTAATGACCCTAGGGTTTCAAATAAATGGTCCACCCTAGCCCTTTCAGGCTCGCCCATCTGGACTAATTACTTACCATAGGAAACCTATGATTGATTTTCTGCCTTCATGTGGCGGCTCAAGGATGGCACACTGCTGATTCTGGGCTGGTTACAGATCATAATAAAACAGGGGCTAGTTCCCCTGCCACTTTTGTGGGATTTTCAATGAAACATATGCAAATTGACAGCAGTCCCTGAGGCATCATGCATGCTACTTTGCCTTGAGCTCTTTATTTTGATGCAGCAGTATGGGAGGGTCATTTTTTCTATATAATTTGAACTGCTGTTCATGGTAATGGAGAGGCCAAAGCATGAGTGCCACTTCTCTGTGTGGGGCATAGCGCATACATGGGATGACTCTTCTACCCGCTCTGAATCCTTCGGCACCACTAAACAGCAAAGCTGTTTGGTCCCCTGTGTGTGCTTTCTTGCCTTCTGCAATCATTGGTTGGTGTGTTTGAGCAAAAGAAGAAATCAATTCTGGTGCCCTGAGTGCCTCCTTAGTTTTGGGGCATGCAGGAAGAACATAGGCCTCCACTAAAGCAGGTATCCAACTCCTTCTGTCAGCAACAGATGACAGATCTTGTGACTGGATGCACCCGCCTCTAATGGAGATACTTTAGATTTGTGCGGGCTCCTGCAACAGGTACCCCAGGAGATACAAGAATTCACAACATAAACAAACCCAACTCTTCAGTAAATATCTGGACCTGTGGAAGACTAAGAACAAGAACGGCTGTGCTGCTCTTCTGCAAAAAGGATTGCTTCTCTACTGCCCTGCTACTTTGCTGCCCTGCTACTTTGCTGCACTTCTGCCTGAGAAGGACTGGATCTGCATCATGAATCCAGGACCACCAGAGTGACTCCAAGGTCTAATTGGCTGACCTCATGATCAGAGCCTCAGAGACAGAACCCCCTCCTGGACTCTGTCTACTGTGAGTCTTGCCCCGCAAGTGGCGCCACCCAGCCTCGACCCTTAGAAGTGGCCCTGAATATTTTCTGTTAGCCGAGATGTGGTCCAAGCAGAATCAATGCAGTTCAGCTCAATGCAGTTTTGCATCTGAACCACTGCTGCATGATGCATCCCCGATGCTGGAAATCCCAGGGCGTGGAGACTGCCAATGCATGATGCCTCAATGCAGGACCTCCCTTCGCAACCCCAGAGCTCTTCGGAACTGCCGCTGCATGATGCATCCTCAACACAGGACCTTACAGTGCAGCCCTGCCTCACCAATGTACAATGCATCCTCAAAGCAGTACCTCACAATGCTCTAAAACGAGGAGTTACGTTACTTTGTTCAGCTTTCCTAACTTGAACCCTGTATAGGGCCTGTACTCCATCGCAGTAAGCCTGATCTTGTGACTTTGACCCGATCTGCCCTGAACAGAAAACTTTATTTGGTGGTTTGTTCTTTTAAGCACTATTTTTACCTAAATCTTAAAAACTGCATATCTACAATCCTACTAATTGGATTTTGTTTGTCTTGGTGTCAAATAATTTAATAAATTCAACTGTATTATTTAAATGGGTATTGGGTTCATCTTTTGTTGTTTTTTCAAATTCTCGAACTGGCATCATTGGTGTGGGTTTCCCCTGTGTTTTTGCCTATGCAGTGTTAGACACCCATAAGGTAGACCCAAGGTACCCGTGTGGGCAGGGTACAGTGTATGTAAAAAGTAGGACATGGCCTGATATGTGTGGCATGTGGTGATAGGGAAATACTGTCAATTTCGTTTTTCATTATTGTAAGGCTATACGTCCCCATAGGATAGAAGGGAAAGTTTGCTCAAAACAACTTTTGAGCATTTCTTCCCGTGGTAACAAGATGCAAAGAAATTAAGTTTGATATGCCTGAACTCAGAATGTTAAGATGCATCTTTTAATGAGGGTGAAAAGATTACTTTCACACCTGAATGGGCCTGGTCTGCCAAGAACAATGCTGTCTCCACCACCTGCCAGGAAGCTGCACCAGAGAGGACAGAACTGATTTTGGCTGGGTAAAGAGCTTCTCTGCCACAGAGAACAAATATATTTACTGTATAAAAAGAGGGGCAAAGGCCCCAGATTTTTAGATGACTTCTGGGAATCAAGAGGAACCTTTGCCAAGAAGAAGAGCTGGAGAAGTGCTGGAGAAACTGAGGAAAAATACAGCCCCAGTGCTGTTTGCTGTCTAGGACTGGCCTGCAGTGGCTACTTTCTGCCACAGAAAGGGAAAAATACTTTGCTGTTTGCTGTGTCCCCTGCTCAAGGAAGATCTTCAAGGGCTTGAAGAAGAGCTCTCTTCCTGTTCTGAAGTCTCAAGGACACAAAGACTTCCCCCCCAGCTCCCCTGAACTTCCTTGCTGGGGGTTCTGACCTGCCAAGAGATGTCTGCCACTGTTCTGGACCTCTGGAGGTTGTTCTATCTGTTGGGAGCTGGAAAAGCAACACAATGATGATAAGCGCAACTCATCCGTACCCGATGTATTGTTGAAGAAACTGACGCAGTGCCTGCCCGCGGCTTGAGAAATCGATGCACGCCGCATCTAGTGCACCGGTCTTCGAAGTTCAAGATCACTGCACTGTGGCTGCAAGAACCCACGCATTGTCCTGGATCATCACATTGCATCGAGGTGCCAGGTCTGTCACATCGTTGGGGGACGCAGTAAGAAACTGACGCATCACCTCCCCACACAGTAAGAAAGCGACTCATCGCCTCCTCTGTAGTGAGGAACCGACGCATCACCTCCCCAGCGCAGCAGTAAGGAACCAACTCATCACCTCCCCCGGCGGAGCAAGGAACCGTTGCATCACCTTCCCTGAGTATAAAGAACTGATGCATCACCTTCCCTGTGACCCCTTTTGTGTGTGTGCACGACGCATCCAAGGTACTTTGTGTGAAAAATGTTGCATCTGCAGTTTGCTTGAACTAAACTATTTTTACCATTTGAAACTCATATTTCTATTACTGTATTGTGGATTTCAGTTTTTTTGGCCTTGTTTTGATTTATATAAAGATTACTTATTTTTCTAAACTGGTGTGGTGTCCATTTGTCCACTGTATTACTGTATGTGTTAACAAATGCTTTACATACTGCCTCTGAGATAAGCTTGTCTGTTCGTGCCAAGCTACCAAGGGGGTGAGCAGGGGTTATTTTAGAAGTGTATCCCCTTACCCTGAATAGGAAGCAGGGTCCCTAATTGAACAAAGGTACCTACCTGTGCCTACCTTAGACCCCCATTTCAAACCACTTTATTACTGTTTGAAGTGCTGGATAAATACTTTACACGTAGCCTCGAAATTATGCCTGACTGCTTTGTGCCAATCTACCAGAGGGTAAAGCACAGGTTAATTTGGGGTTTGCTTGTGTTTCACTCTGACAAGAATTTCGGTTGCTGCTTGAGTAGGGTTTCATCCTCCTTAACCAGTAACCTTATTTCCTACAGCAACAACTTGCAAAGAATGCACAATATAGTAGCATACATGTTAGTTAGCATGATAAAATGTAATCCAGTAGTTCAGCCCCTTTGACCCACACACTAACTCCGAATATAGTAGCTCATTTTTAGGGCTTGACTGGACACCAACATCAATACTGCCGAAAATGTTCAGTCCAAACTAACCCCGTTCTATTCTTTTCGTGCCTCCCATCCCCTTTAGTCACTCAATCATATTCCTTCATTGTCTCTCTCCCCAACTCAGGCCCACCTGCTGAGCCTTCTGTATTTAACCCTAGGACGTTGGGAAGTGTGATAGGGATGCCATCGCATACCCTGGGCCTTCCAACACCGGCCTAATTATCCAGCACCCCAAGAAAATTCCTGATGGTATAAACGGCCATTTCGGCTGGGCCGTCCTTCAGCAGTCTTGCAGAGTCTCAATAGTTGCAGGAAATGTTCTCGTATCTATGTGTCAGCATTTCTAGGATTGTCTCATACCGCCCGAATTAGTGAAACAACTTTGAGTAAATAAAACATTTCACACAACGGCTAAACAGTCTGTGAAGTTCCTCTTCATGCACCCTTTGAGTGGTTTGCGTGATCTTTCTTATTCCTTTTTTCCGAATTGTGCTGGAAAGCATAAGAAAGAAGCGGTACACAGACAAAATATCGAGTAAAAAATATCGAATGGACATAATATCGAGTTTAAAATATAGAATGGACAAAATATCGAATGGACAGAATATAGACATCAAAAATATCGTTTTTAAGGTAAGTAATGTAATATCGAATGTTACAAATATAGAAAGTTAAAATATCGAAGTATATAATATAGGTTATTAAAATTATCGAATTTTTAATAATATCGAATTTTAAATAGTGTTTGTTATGTTATTATATGTGTGAAAAGTGTGTATTTATGTTATAATTAATTTTAATTAATGAATTTTGTTTTTTTAATTTTTGCGTAATTTAATTCCAGAGCGGGTTGTGGGTTTATAGGGGAATAGGCCAGGAAGTAATTTAATTATAATTAATTAAATATGTACATTTATATATTGGTATTCATTTTTAATTGATTGTTAATTAATTTATATTTGGTAATTAATTACATTTTAATTGGCAATTAATTAATTGCTAATCATGTTAATTTTACAAATTTATTTTCTGTAGCGGGTTGTGGGTTTATAGGGGAATTGGGTGGGAAGTAATTTATTTTTAATTAATTAAATATGTTAAAATATTTATTGGTATTTTGTCAGAAGTAATTGTTAATTAATTTTTATGGGTAATTAATTAAATTGCAATTGGCAATTAATTTTATTTAATTGATTAATTGCTAATTATGTTAATTTTACTAATTTATTTTCTGTAGCGGTTTGTGAGTTTATAGGGGAATAGGGTGGGAAGTAATTTATTCATAATTAATTAAATAATTCAATGTATTTATTTGTATTTAATTTGAATTAATTGTTAATTAATTTTTAATTGGTAATTAATTAATTGTTAATTTGTAATTAATTTGAATATGTAACTAATAGTAATAATTAATTGTAATTTGTAATTTTAATTGATTAATTATTAATTATATTAAATTGGTGATTACTTTTAATTAATTTTTTATAGATATTAATTTATATTTTATTAAATAATATATGAAGTATTTACTTTCCCTACTGTTGCACTCTCTGGAGTGGGAATAGTAATTTAATCCCCTACGCTATCCAATGCTTTCCTTACTGTTGCACTCTTTGGAGTGGGAATAGTAACTTTAACCCCTACGCTATCCAACGCTTTCCCTACTGTTGCACTCTTTGGAGTGGGACTAGTAATTTCTACCCCTACGCTATCCAACGCTTTCCCTACTGTTGCACCCACTGGAGTGGGAATAGTAATTTTTACCTCTACGCTATCCAACGCTTTCCCTACTGTTGCACTCACTGGAGTGGGAATAGTAATTTTTACCCCTACGCTATCCAACGCTTTCCCTACTGTTGCACCCACTGAAGTGGGAATAGTAATTTTTACCTCTATGCTATCCAACGCTTTCCCTACTGTTGCACTCTTTGGAGTGGGAATAGTAATTTTTACCCCTACGCTATCCAACGCTTTCCCTACTGTTGCACCCACTGGAGTGGGAATAGTAATTTTTACCCCTACGCTATCCAACGCTTTCCCTACTGTTGCACTCATTGCAGTGGGAATAGTAATTTTTACCCCTACGCTATCCAACGCTTTCCCTATTGTTGCACTCTTTGGAGTGGGAATAGTAATTTTTACCTCTACGCTATCCAACGCTTTCCCTACTGTTGCACTCTTTGGAGTGGGAATAGTAATTTTAACCCCTACGCTATCCAACGCTTTCCCTACTGTTGCACTCTTTGGAGTGGGAATAGTAATTTTTGTCCCTACGCTATCTTACGCTTTCCCTACTGTTGCACTCTTTGGAGTTGGAATAGTAATTTTTACCCCTACGCTATCCAAAGCTTTCCCTTCTGTTGCACCCACTGGAGTGGGAATAGTAATTTTTACCCCTACGCTATCCAACGCTTTCCCTACTGTTGCACTCTTTGGAGTGGGAATAGTAATTTTTACCCCTACGCTATCCAACGCTTTCCCTACTGTTACACTCTTTGGAGTGGGAATAATAATTGTTACCCCTACGCTATCCAACACTTTCCCTACTGTTGCACTCTTTGGAGTGGGAATAGTAATTTTTTCCCCTACGCTATCCAACGCTTTCCCTACTGTTGCACCCACTGGAGTGGGAATAGTCATTTTTACCCCTACGCTATCCAACGCTTTCCCTACTGTTGCACTCTCTGGAGTGGGAATAGTAATTTTTACACTTACACTATCCTACGGTAATAATATTGGATATTTTTTAATTATATTATGTTACTATATATATATGTTTTTTTGTTTTTTTTTAAAAACCTTTATTGTACAGAGAAGGCTCACAAATACGGGCCTACAACCCGGCGGGCCGGCCACCACAAGTAAGGAACATCTTCAACAGTACAGAAGCACATACAGAATATCACGACAAACCATACAGGAAACAAAGGCTAAAAGCCATAGAGCAACCAGCAGGAACAGGATACGAGAAGGTTGATTTTCTAATAGAAGAACGGGAATAACAGGATAAAGACAGGTAGTAAGTCTCGAAGGGCCGTGGTGGGCCGCGAACAAGCAGCAATATGATATACAGGATAAAGCAACAATGACAAATACGTATCGGTAAAGGCAGGATGGGAGTCCCGCCGTAAGAGGCAATGGAGTCCGCCGTCCAGCGTCCACCCACCACAGCAGGAACATATCACAACAAACAAAGTTAAAAAACGCTTATCATATAAAGCCCTCCGTCACACAACCCAGGGGAAAAGGACAGAACCCCCCCACGAAAGGGGAGAGGAAGGGAGGGAAAAGGGGGGAAAGGGACCAAAGGCGAAGAGAAGAACGCCGCCTCAAGCATGCGCCCCGTGGCAAACGAAACAGGAAACCACAAAGCAATATACGGAACCGGTAGCAACCGGAGCAAAACTACGGATCGGGCCAAAGTCACAGTAAGACCGAAAGGCCCGCGCATCAAAAATAACCCCCCCAGGGGGATACATGGTGAGACCGCGTCCCGAAAAAGAGGGCACATAAGAGCCATGGAACCAAAGAAGGGAGAAAAATGGGGGGGAAAAAAGAAAACCCCCCCAAAAAAGACAGACCCCCCCCCCACCCCGCAAGCCCACCCTGCACCCCTGCAGAAGGCTATGGCCTACCCCCCAGCAGCGTGCCTGTCGCCCTAATCAGAAGCCGAAATATAGAAGAGCAGAGGCAAGTCGGAACCAGAAAAACAAAAAGGGGAAAAGAAGGGATAAGGGAGGAAAGAACACGGGAGACGGCCATAAGACAGAATCGTCGGCTCCCACCCTCCCGTCCGAAACAACAGAGCCCCCGAGAAGACAAAAGTTCTAAGGATACATTCCAGGAACACGACAAAAAGCCGACATGGTCATACCGTTACAGGCCGATCATCCAACCAGTACAAGACAACAGTCCAAAAAGGCAAGATCGTCTCATCCCTGTCCTTGTTTGTCCAATTCTGTAGCAGTCCGCCTCACAATGAACCGGACCACGAGGAACAGGAGGCAGAGAACAGGGAGGTCAAATGTCAATCCGCATGAGATGTTTCGAGTACAACTCGGAGAACCCGGAACAGTCAGAGACCATTGAACACAAAGCGGGCACAGTTCCGAAGACAATCTGAGGAAAACCGACCCAGCGGAGTCGGCACAGGATATACGGTCGGCCATTCAAGGCGATGAAGGACAGGAAGAACCATCGAGATCGGTCCGGACAGGACCCGGCCCACCGACCCACAGCACAGGTGAGGACACAGCACGATGAAGGGCAGCGGGACCCCGCACATCCACAGAAACGGCAGCCACCGGGCTCATGATTTCCAGGACAGGTCTAGCCGCACCAAGCAGTGACGGAGCCGCACACGCAGGGGGGGGCTCAGACGGCCCAGCAAAATGAGCCTCCTCCAGGGTAACGGCGGGTGCGGTCACAGGAGCACCCCAGGAGCGCAGGGCGGCGAGGATGTCGGCAAGTGTAGGAAGACCTTTACAGTATCCGGCTTCCGTGCCCGACAGTGGGCCACCACCGCCCATCGCGGCACGGCTGAGATATATCAGGTCGACCGCCATCTTGGAAGCCCGGCGGGGACGCAGCGATCCCCGACCCCCGTCCGGGCCACAGCAAGGCAAATGGAGGTCCGCCAACCATCAGCAGAGGCAAGTCCAGAGCAGGAAGGGGGGCCACCAGAAGAAGGAGGATCGCCGGCTCCCCAATGCCACCGGCCCCGTTCTCCGAGTCCGGGCGGAGGGACTCAAAATGGCCGGACCGGAGAACAAAGGGGGGGGGGACAAGCCACAAATACGGTCAGCCCCGTCAACCAAAGGCAGCGCCTCCACTTCAGGCCGCGGGACCGCCGAACCAGGCCAGAAAGCGGCAACCGGCCTATCTGCACAACCGCCTCGTCGGCCGAGCCCACTGCGCCATCAAGGGCCAGCCATAGCGCTCCGCCCCGTCCGGGCGCCGCCAAGGAAACTCAGGCCAGCCCGCTCCGGAGGCCCCGAAGCGAGCGAGGGCACAATTCCGGATCCACGGCACCCAGAGACAACCGGAGCAGACGGTAAGTGTCTGTAAATCGCCTTAGATCCACAGCGCAGGAAAAAATTTTCTTCCCGGGGCAGGATAAAGGCAGGATTTATGTTTCGAACAGGAAAGTAGACGGAGCCGAGCTAAAACGCGGCCATCTCGGACGCTAGCTTGGCTCCTCCCCCCATATATATATGTTTTAACAAATATGATTGTAAAATTTTTTTATAACTTTAATTAATTATTTAATTAATATAAGGTAATTTAAGTATTTTTAAGTGTTATTTTAGTAATTAATTTTTAATAATAATTTAATTTAACATTGTTTTTAATAAAGTCGATATTTTTATAAACTATATTTTTGTAAACGATATTTTTTACTCGATATTTTAGTACTTACCTGTTTGTAGATACAAAGTCGATATTATGTCTGTCGATATTTTTTCGCCGATATTTTTGATAGTCGATATTCTGTCCCTCGATATTATTTCAGTGATCCGAAAGAAGCAGGATATATCGGTCTACTTAGAAAACCATGAGGAATCATGTCGTGATGGCCCTTCATTTTTCTTTCAGTCATTTTCCTTGATCCCTACCTACTGTCGCCTTTCTTTCTGACCTTATTCCCCCTTCCATCCATCGATCTTTAGTTCCTGCCATTCTTGTTACATCCATCCTTCCTTCTCTCATCCTTATTTTTGTCTTTTTCCTTTCTCATCATTCACACATACCTCCTTCCTTCTCTTCGTCCTTCTCTCGATCCATATATTCACCAATCTAAGCATCCATCATTCCTCCCTTCTTCAAATCCATCCATCTATCCTTCTCAGCATCCATTTTCTATCCATCCACTCTTCTCTAAATTCTCTCCATCCATCCATCATCTATCCACCCTTCTCTCCATCCAATAGTTTTCTGTATCTGCCTCCAGTAGTCCACATCACAATCCAAGTCATCTCTGTCCATCTTTATCTCACCCATCACTCGCTTCCTTAATTTAATACTCTCTTCTTTCATTGCTTTTCCCACTGAACAGCTGCTTCATACTATCCTCTCATACTGGTAGGAAAAACCTTCTATTTAGATGTCAGTGACTTCAAATCAAAGGGCAAGGAGCTGTAAACAAAACGTTTACACTTTTGTTAACCAGAACTGCCCAGTGGCATCCACCCCGTGCCCTGCTCAATCTGCTAAGGTGTATGTGTTTACGGGGTTTATTGGGGCGAAAGAGGTTATGACATCACAGAACTAGGTGGTTTTAAATATGAAGCAATATGTTTTCTTTGCTCCACTGGCACAGAGCAGGTACACTACCAGTGTGGTCTGCGGGTACCAAGTGGTCTACCAGATGGTCTCTTAAATACTCAGGCCCTGATTCTCAAAAGTACACTTACACGTTTGAGTGAGCATACGAATGGTTGCTATTCACAAAAAGTATTTTACCAGCAGTATCTTTACAAATGTTGAGTCTCAGCACATAAAAAGATAGGACAGACATATATTTTCATGTGTCAGTACTGCGCAGCTGTAAAGATACTAATAGTTAAGTACATTTGGGAATATCAAACAATTAAGTTGCCTTTTTGAACCAGCCGTGAAACACTTACCTCAAAGGCCAGATCTTTCACGTTAAGACTGGCCAAAGCTGTTGTTGTATTTTTAAATAGACGCTTATCTAAAAGTTTTACACTCTACACTTATTCAAGTGAAGATCAATACAAGAAGCAGCAGCGGACCCTATGATGCCGCACCTAAAATCCAGTTCCAAAATAAATCCTATTTGTTGTATGTCTTTCTTGTGCTGCCAACCCCAACGCCAGCTGCTGTTTGGCGTTGCTGTGCTTTCCAGATCAATTAGATGGTTTGTTCAATGTTTATGGGGGCGCACCAAATAGAAGTCCAAGAAAACGTTTCATTTAAATATGTAGAAAAGTTATTTATTTATCCTTATCCATTCTTTAAATACAGATCACCAAATGGTATACAAAAGAGGTCAGCCAACGCGTTTCACTCCCTACCAGGGAGTTTCTTCAGGGCGCTACAATCTTTTCTGGCAGCGTGGGGTGAAGTACTTCCCTTATTCCAAGCTATTTCTCTGTCGGTCCTGTTCACTTAATTATTCTTGGATCGGTCTTTTGCCAGTGTGGTTTATTTCTTCCCTTATATATAACCACGCTCCCAATGTTGGTAGTTGCTGCCACAAAGTAGTTCAAGAAGTCCAGTTCCTTCCTTTCGCTGCCCGTATCTATGTGAGGTCGTTGTGATACTGTATCTTTCGGCGTTGATGTATTACCGTAGCGGCATGGCTGGTTCCACTTCTACACTTATTCATATATTTTACAATGATGGTTGTGACTACACTTGGAAAACTCAGCAATCTACACTTAACTTCACATGAGAGAGATAAACTATGGGTCTGGTATGGCTGTGAACTAAATTCCTTCAAAACACATGTAAAAATGTAACATTTGGAATGTTGTGCCAAAAGGAATAGACAGTGTATCAGAGGACACACGTGGGTTTCTGATGTTGCTTGGCAGTGCTCAAGCTGTGAAAAAGACAATACAGCATAATAGATGGTCTCGTAAGACAACTCCAGAGGACTAATGATCTTTCTTCATAGAGTTCTCTGTAAGCTGCTTGTAAAATGAAGGTGTCAGGTGTAAAGGGTGTGTGTGTGGTCATGTGTGTGTGTGCATGTGTTTGTGTAAGGTAAAAAGAACAAGGACATACTGAGATATTCCTACATGAGAGGTCTTGGTCTGCCTGTGATGGAAATTGCCCTTTCTGCAGGGCTATCCCCAACCATTTTGCTTCTTCGTCCCTTGTTTTTCCTGACATGTGATTGTTGGCAATAGGACTCCGGGCACTTTACCACTGCTGATCAGTGCTAAAGTGCATATGCTCTCCCTGTAAATTGTTATTGTGATTGGTTATCCATGATTGCCATATTTGTTTTACCTGTAAGGTCCCTAGTAAAGTGCACTGAGTGTGCCAGGGCTGGTAATTTGAATTCTACTACTGGGCCTGCAGCACTGATTGTGTGACCCACCTGAGTAGCCCTAAAATGGTGTCTCAGGCCTGCCACCGCAGTGCCTGTGCACAGTCTGTGAACTGCCATGTTGTCCTGGCCAGTGTACACACTGACCAGGCCTGACCCTTCCCTTTTTTTACACATAGGACACCCCTATGGTGGGCCCAAGGTTACCCCCCGGGGAGAGTGCACTGTATGTGAAAGGTAGGACATGTACTAGTGTGGTTGGCATGTCCTGATAGTGAAATACTGCCAATTTCGTTTTTCACTATTGAACAGCCATCTTGCCCATAGGATAGAATAGAGAATGCTGTGTCCCATGTTTACCTGTATATCTTCCCATAGGAGCAAGATGGAAAGCTAAAGTCTGGTATCCCTGAACTCAGAATTCGATAACGCATCTTATAGGGAAGATGGTTTTTAAATTCTGTGTTTGAAAATAGCACTTTTTAGAAAGTGGCTATTTTTCTGTTTAACCTTTCTGTGTGCCTCTGCCTGTGTGTGTATTGGCTGTCTGGTTTGTGAGTTACAGGGGCTGGGGTGGCTGCAGGAGGATGGAGAGTCAGCACTAGGCAGAATAGACCTATCTACACTTAGAGTGGTGGGAGGATTTGCACCTGGGTCTGAATAGGACTGTGCCTGTCTTCCACAATGCTGGCTCCACCTTCTGTGGTGTGTCTAATGACCCTGGCCCACACTCACAAAGTAAGAAGACCTGCCCTGGCAGAGGGCACCCAGAACTGTTTGGGACTGGATCCTGGACCTCTCACACATTGAGAACAAAGACTTTTGGGGTATAAAAGTAAGACCTGAAACCCCTGTAAAGTAGACTTCTACAATCAAGAGGAACTTCTGCCCAAGGAGATTAACAGAAGAAACTGAGGAGAAGTACTGCCTTTGCTGTATTTTCTGGGGCTGGCCTGCAGTTTTATGATTCTGCTGAGGGTGAGGCAGAAGGACTTTGTTGTGTGCTGTGTGCTGTGTGCTGTGTCCCCTCCTGCTTGATAACCAAGGACTTCACTGTGTGCTGTGTCCTGAGAGTCTCCAAGGGCCTGAAGAGAGCTGGTCTCCTGTTGGCAACTCAGGGATATAAAAGTTTGCCAAGGGGTGCTGTAACCTGCCTTGCATCGTGTGCTGCTGTTTCCTGCTGGGTCCTGGGGCTAATTGCGTGCCCCCAGAAAGGTGTACCTGCTGTCCGGCCTGTGAACATGCTTGGCTGCTCTCCACCAGTATTGAGAGCGCCGCGTCCATCACCGCCGCCGACCCGTGAGCGGAACGAAGTAGTGAGGACCGGTGTCTCTTTCCCACCGGCCCCTAGTTGCTGAAGATTAGTGCCCTCTTCAACTGAGAATTACCGCCGCACCTCGAGCTGTACGCCCGAGGCCGGGTTCGCCAAAGAAAAGAGCCATGGAAGTCCCTTGCCGGCATCACCGCTGCTGGCCAAGGGGTCCGTAGCGTCATCACCAAGGCCACGCAAGGCATTGGTTCCAACTGGGCGAGCCTCCAAGTGACTCAGAGGCTTGGCCTGGCGGTGCCGCATGAGGATTTGTTCCCGCTCCGCAGCGTCACCGCCAAGGCCGCGCTGGGATTGGTTCCCGTGGTGTGAGCCTCCCAATGACCCGGAGGCAGGGGAATTATCACGAGCGAGATGCTCCAAGTGTCTCCTAGCAACCAGGGGCTCATCAGCTGCGAGAGCCGTGCCGGCCCGGGAAGTACGGAGTGTCACAGTGAGACGCTGTGGCGTGTTCGGCCACCCAACAGAGACAGTGCACCCAGGTAACACACCCCACCAATTGGCAGATCAGAGGAGGATTACCATTGGGGACAGGGAGCACAAGTCTGGGGTGTGAGCACAGCCCTCTGTGCACCAATGCTTAGGGGCCTTGTGGAGGAGCCCCATACTCCCCGGTTGCGTGGATTCTGACTTCCTCATTGCTGAAAAGTAGCGCGGACCACAACAGACTGTCCGGGCTACATGCACCTAGGCAGAGGGGGAGTTCAGAAGCCAGCTAACGAAGCACTCCCCGTGCGTGGTCCCGCGAGGATCGATGATCGTACGGGTGGCATTCTTTTGGTGACTAGCGCATGCCTGTGCATTTGCGAGGAAGGTAGTTTCCTGAATTAGAACTGACTCGATAAGTGGAACACATCCTGTGCTACTGCGGGGGGCACTTATTAGAGAAGGACACAGCTTTTTGAAGTAACTTTCCACATGCTAGAAACAAGGGTGCACAGGGGTACTGAGCCCCCCCTGGAGTATTTTGTTTGTTACAAGAACATTTCTTTTGCAATAAGAGAGCATTCAAGGTGAACAAGGTGAACTTGGAACACACAAAGTTGTTTTTTGCTGAGAAAACTGTGAATAAGTCAAAGAACATCACCAGAGAGCCACTGATTTTGGTAGTAACTTTATTTATATGTATGTGCATTTTGTTAACGTCTTGATCTGGTCCAAGCGATATAAAGATATTTATATTTTTATAATAACTGGAGTAGTGTCCATTTGTGGTGTGCACTGTGTTGCCGTGAGTGTTGGTGCAAATAATTTGCACATTGCCTTGGGGATAAGCCTGTCTGCTTGTGCCATGCTACCAAGGGGGCTGAGCAGGGGTTATCAACAGTGTGTGATTCCCCCTTACCCTGACTAGAGTGGTAGTTACTGCCAGGCTTTGACGCAAGCCTCAGCCAACCAGAAATCCCATTTCTAACAGCCTGCATTTCACTGGGCACATTTCAGTAACTACATGATTTGGTTGAGGGACCAACTGTAAAGACTTGTCAGTGTGTAAAACAGGTTAAGGGTTTCAATTATTTTAAAATACCTGGTCCATTAAAGGTACCAGATTTAAAGACCTGTTTGTGACATGCAGGCCACAGTTGGCAGTCCTGACAAGATGAAGAAACATATGGAATATGTACTACAGTTGGCAATATGCAATGGCGTTTTCCAACAAAGATTCAAACGTATGATCTTTCAATTATGTATAGATCTCTTACAATGCATGCGTTAAAATTCATGCAACTGTCAAGAGCCTCTTAACCCAGCTTCTAAACTTCTATAAGGATTTTAAGAAGTAAAAAAGTTAGAATGCACATTTGGGTTGTCCGGCCAAAAACTTTTGGAGTTCTGTGAATTTTTTTTTCATAACTACATGCTCATTTGCTGAGTTAAAGGTAGGCGGGCAACAAATCAGGGTGATTGGTTTTATTGTCAGAAAGTAGCTTCTCTCCCCGAACATCTCTGTCAGGTAGCTAGCTCTTGCCCCCTGACCCTTCCAAGTCCTGAGTTCGAGGCCCTGCTCCACCTGCTGGCACCCACCTGAATGTCATTCCAGGTGGTCCAGTGTGGAGCATCTCTGCTCTGCTGCTGTTCGTCCCTCTGTCGCTCTGCTTCTGCCTTTTCTCCTCTGATCCCTACTTTCCTTTATTTAATCTTTTTTGCCTTTCTGTCACTTTCTCTTTTGTACCTTTTGCGCCTTCTGTCACCTTCTATTTCCTTCTGTCTCTTTTGCACGTTTGCGCCTTTTCTGTCTGTCCCTGCCACTACTCTTTCCCTTTGGCCCCTTTACCCCTCCAGTGCTGCATTCCCACATCTCGCCTCCCAACTGTCCAGCCCTCCCCCTCACGGTACTTAATGGTGGCCGCTGTGCAGCTCTGCCTAGCGGGCGTGACTCCAGAATGACAAACTCAAGCCTGTCTGCACCTGTCTGTACCTGGACTGCACCCAGCGCCACGGACCCTGGTCCTCAGACTATCCACCACCACGATGTCAGTACCCTCCATACCCTCAACACTGGACGCCACACAGCCTTCCGCCTCGTGTCACCAAACGACATACAGGGCCCTTTTTCATGGTGAAACTGCAGCTGCACCTTCGTCTGCACCCCACACCAGCCCCACCCACTGCACAACTGACAAACATAGGACAAGACCACCTCAGCTGTATCCTGCTCAACACACACTCCCTCCACAAAGAGGCAGTAGAGATCTGGGACCTCCTCAACTTAGTCTACCCCAACATTGCCTCCCTTACGGAAACCTGGATGAATTCCACCTCCGTCCCGCTCACGGCCTCAGCCATCCCAAACGGCTACAAGATCATTCATAAGGACTGCATAAAAATAATGAAGTTGAGGCATCGCTATCGTACATAAAAGCACCCTCAGCCACACCTCCCACTCAAACGACCACTTGACCATCATGGAGCACATCCACTTCCAAGTCCAGACCAACCCAAACACCATCCTCTGTGGCACACTCATCTACAGACCCTAGGGCCGTGCCCACCCTTCAGTGATTCCATCATCCTTCATCGCACCCCACGCTCTCACCTCAACAGACTACATCCACCTCTGCAACTTCAACTTTCACCTGGACAACCCCAATGACAAGAACACCTCACCCCTGAAGGAGAGCCTAGCCACCATCAGACTTAAAGCTCTGGTCACCTGCCCAACCCACTCTGCAGGACACACGCTCAACCCCATCTTCTTCCCCAGAGACAACATCACCATCAGTCATACCTCTGAGCTCCTTTGGACTGACCACTTCTGCATCCACTTCTCCTTCACCAAACCCTCCATACACCACCCCACCCACTGCTACCCTAGCAGAAGTTGGAACAAGGTCACTGAAGAACAGCTCACCACCTCCCTCAGCAAATCCCCACCACCGACATCCACAGACACTAATACCTCAGCACGCAACGTCCACCGATGGATTTCCCCTCAAGAAAGTCCAAGGCAAGTAATATGCCAAGAAACCAGCTGCCTCTCTACCGACCTTTATGAGTCCATATCCACCTATAGATGGCTCAAGAAGAGTTGGAGGAGTATCAAGACTTCGGAAGACTACTTAGCCTTTGAAACCACTGTCACCAAACACCACCACATCATTAGAACAACAAAAAAGCAACCCTTCAAGAAAGGATCAACGCCAACACATTCCATAGAAAAGTACACTTTGCAGTGGTCAAAGAATTCACCAAACACAGCACAGAAACAGCAGATATCCCACACTCCCAAGACCTCTGCAACAAACTTGACTCCTCCCACTGCAAGATTAAGGTGATCTGTGACAGCTTCAACAGCTTTGATACCCAAAACCCTCTCTCCTCACCCGCAACCAAGGCACCCAATGACACCAGACCCCAGCAGACCACTGCTGACGACACCCTCAAGAACATGAAGAGGATCTACTCTGGAGCACTCTCAGACCCCTGTCCCCACCACATCTTCAACAGAGCTGGCACCTCCATCTACCCCGAACCCTGCGGCACCATCAACAGCTCCATCAACTCTGCTACCATCCCGTAGTACTGGAAATATGCAGAAGTCAACCCCCCAAAACCTTAAGAACTTCAGACCCATCTATCTGCTCTCTTTCCCAGCCAAGGTCATCGAGAAGGCCATCAACGCCCAACATTCCGAGTTCATCAAAGCATACCTCATTCTGGACCTCTTCCAATCTGGCTTCAGAAGCAAACATAGCACTGAGACTGTTCTCCTCGCCGCCACAGACATCGTCTACTGCCTCCTCGACCTTGACAAACTGCAGTCCTCATCCTCCTGGACCTTTCTGCCCCATTCAAAACCATCTCCCACTGCACCCTATGCACAATACTCCACAACTCAAGCATCCTTAACAAAGCCCTATAATGGATCTGCTCCTTCCTCACCAGCCGAACACTGAGAGTCAAACTGCAACAATTTCACTCTGAACCCACAGAAAACATCTGCAGATTGCCTCAGGGCCCCTCTCTGAGCCCCACACTCTTCAACATCTACATGATCACTCTCGCAGCCATGGTCAGGAAACACAGACTCAACATAGTCTCCTACTCCAACGACACCAAGCTAATTCTCGCCCTCACCAATGAACCCTCAGTCGCCAATCACAACTTTCATGACAGCATTAAGGGAATGTATGACGTTACAACGCATACATTTACAACGCATGCTTTTACAACGCAGTTTTACATCGCAACATCCTTTACAACGCATTCCATTACATTGCATTATACCTTAACAACTCATACCGATACAATCCATACCATTACATTGCATTTATGGTAAGTATTGGATAGTATAGGGGTAAAAATTACTATTCTAACTCCAAGGGGTGCAACAGTAGGGTAAGTGTTGGATAGTGTAGGGGTAAAAATTACTATCCTAACTCCAGGGGGTGCAACATTAGGGTAAGTGTTGGTAAGAGTAGGGGTAAAAATTACTATTCTAACTCCAGGGGGTGCAACCATAGGGTAAGTTTTGGATAGTGTAGGGGTACTATGTCTTGTAATGGTATGCATTGTAATGCCTGTGTGGTAGTGACATGTGATGTAGTGTCATGCGATGTAGTGTCATGCGTTGTAATTCCTGCATTGTAGTGACATGCGTAGTAAAGGATGTTGTGATGTAATGACTGTGTTGTAAGTGTAATGTGATGTAATGGTTGCGTTGTAAAGGATGTTTCCCAGATTAAGGTTGTCACCACCTGGATGAAAGACAGCTGCCTCAAACTCAATTCAGAGAAGACTGAAGTCCTAATACTGCGCTCCATCCTCCCTGTCTGGGATGACTCCTGGTGGCCCACAGTGCTTGGAACCCTCTCACACCCACAGACCACACACGAAACATGCATCATCCTGGACTCCTCACTCACCATGAACCACCAGATCAATGCCGTCATATAATTCTCCTTCCACATGCTATGCCTGCTCCGAAAGATCTTCAAGTGGATCCACGCTGAGTCCAGAAAGACGGGCGCCCACTAACTTATCAGCAGCAGACTTGACTACGGCAAAGTACTCCATGCCGGGATCACCAAGAAACTTCTCACAAAACTGTATAACATTCAGGACGCCTCCACCAAACTCATCATCAACATTCCCGACCACAGTTACATCACAGGCCACCTGCGAGACCTCCACTGGCTCCCAGCCAAGAAAAGAAACACTTTTCCCGCTTCTCGCACACTCCTACTAAGCCCTGCATGATGAGGAACCTGCATACCTTAAACACCACCTTACATTCCACGCACCCACCAGGTACCTCCACTCTGCCCAACTAGTCCTGGCTAACATGCTACAAATCTGAAAGACTACGGGCGGAGAAATATCCTTCTCCTACCTCGCAACAAAGACCTGGAACACCTCTCCACCTTAGGCAATCACTGTTCGCGCTTCGATTCAAGAAGGACCTCAAGACCTCATGCTTTGACTGAACCACAGTTCTATGGACTGATCAGGAGTCCCCCCGCAGCACCTTGAGACCCTTACAGGTGAGTATTTGTGCACTACAAGACACCTGATTAATTGATTGATTGTATTCACTTAGCATGTGTGCGTGCCAGGAACCAAATGTACGCCCCTGCAGCCCCCGTGGTGCAGAGCTCCCACACCGTTATGCCCCCCCACCCCACTTTAAGCCCAAGGCCTATGAATATTTGTAAGATGTAGGAATGTCAGGGGCCCCTCACCAAATTCTGCAAGGAGGCCCCATTGTTTGTGTTATGCCATGAAAAGAAAAGAAACGATAAGATGAGACAGATGATCCAGGACTCTCCATGACATCTTCTATATGGCCTACCAATTAAATCCACCCGAAAGTCTGGGCCATCAGAAAGCAGGGGTCCATATTGTCCAGGTCCCGTGTTTTTTTAACACCCTGTGCTCGAGGTGGAACTAATGCAGTTTTTAAAGCAGTGCTGTCCTGTTTATTAGTAATGATACCTCTGGAAGGCGCTAGATGTGGGATCTGCCGTGTTTTTTAAATTGGGAAACTGGTCCCAGTCCTTTTAAGTGCCTTGCTTCAGTTTCATGACACGGGCCACAGCAAACATCTGACGTGTCGAGTCGACTATAGTTATCTCTTGAGAAGGTGGGGCGAGGGTTGACTTCTAACAGAAGAGCATCTGAGGATGAGGAGCTATGTGACTAAACTAAGATGAACAAGACCGCTACTTGTAAATGCCTACATAAGCAATGTATATGCTACAGAAACGAAGAAACATGCATACATGTCCTTTAGAATTTCAAGCGGAATGAATTGCCTTTGGCAAACGGAGTGAGAAGAAACCTTTAATGCCGTATCGGAGATCAGTGTCAAACAATTCAGAGGAAACGCTTAGGGAAATTCTCAGACAGACACCATTTCAAAAGCAAGATCTGCAGCGTGAGATCAAATACAGGTAAGCGCTGTTGTTTTTCAGCTCATCCTATTTATGTCAGTCTCAGCAGCTATGCAAAGCTGAAGGTCAGGAAATGATATGCAGCTGTAGAAAAATGGGTCTTGTGTGTTCTTCTTCCTTTGAACGTGAAGTGACTCCATATGGTTTATTAGTTGTGATGAGAGGATAGGAGTCATAAAATGTGCATCTCCATCCTCTATCTAGGCTTCATGTCAGACGCCACATGGAAGCATGTACAGTACACACGTTACTTTCCCAAATCTCCTTTTTTAAAGTTTCTTTTTTTTCTAATTATTATTATTATTCACATTGTATTTGTTATTATTGTTGTTTCTGTGATTATCGTCATTATTATTATTATTATTTATGTATTTATTTATTATTAGAGTAATGTGTTGTGCTGCGTTATTCTAATAAATTAAACCTATGTGTGGTTTGCAAAATAGAAAGGGGGAGATTTACAAATATTTGGCGCTGGGTTTGCATAACAAAAGTGATGCAAATCAGCGCAAAATGCTTTTTTGCTATTTACTTTAAAGTAACGCAATGCAGCACAAGGTACTGCTTTGCATTACTTAGTGCCGAGGGGGCATTACATGGGTGGAACATGAGCGTTCCCATACAACCACCCATGCCTTTTGACGCAAAACCATATGTACAAAGATTTATCAGAAATGGTTTCGCGCCAAATGTTAATGCCCCTTCTAAGGAGGCGCTAACAAGAGAAATGCTTTAATTTCTCCATGCTTTTCCAACTTTGTATGTGTGACACACTGTGCAGCACACATACTGAGTAGAAAAAGCTTTCCCTTCGGTCTAGGCATAATATTTTGTACAAGAAGGGTACCCTTCTTTTACAAAACCTATGCTATACTCATCATGCACAAACCCTAGCGCGATGGTGCTAAGGTGTGTGCACGGAGCATGGCTGCTAAAATCAGCGCAAGGGAGAGGGTTGAAGAGAGCGATTTCTCTGAAGATATGGCTCTCTCCTGCTGCCTCCCTGTAGCTCAATGCAGCGCAGCCTTGAGGGGTTGGTTGGGGGGGCTGCATTGCCTGGCTGTTTTGTAAATCTCCACCGAAGTGTTTAGTGTATAGTTCATTTGCTGCTACGTGTTATAGTATGTTATGTTATTTATATAGCGCATACAACCCCTGACGAGGCGTTGAATGTTATGAGTATTTGCATAGCACACAACTCACAGGGGAGGGTATCCCAACACCGAGTATGTACATACTACATACATCTTGAGATAATAGTATCTCACTTTGCTTCGACTAGTTGTCTGATTGCAATTAGCAAGTGCCTTGCTTGATGTGATTGATGTATGAAAGGCCTGCAGTGATTGAACGCTTCCATGACTTCCTATGCTGCCTGCAGCTCTACTGCGAATCCAATATCCTTTATTGGAGAAAAGAACATGCTGAATAACGAAAGCTTATGTAAATAATGCATCTTTCTTAAGTGTACTAAAATAGGCAATATAGGGCTCGAGCAAGGTGTGTTTTAGTGAATCCATACAACTTAAACGGCCAAAGTTGAGAAAGCAATACCTAAATTTTTGGGTACGTTGAGATGTAGCATATGTTTTACATAACAACGATGGCTTTCCTAAAACTGCCTCAACGTACCGCTTGATTGCAAAAAATCCCTTTGCTAACTTAAGACAGCGGTCACAGAACTTTGAATACTCTTGAAAGACACCTAAAGACACTGAAAAGTAGAGACGTTATTAAAAAAAATCTATCTGAATACCTGTGTGGTTATTGGTATCCGTTCCATCGCGGATTCACCGTGAGTAGCCGGGCTCTTTCCTCCGCACTGCTGTTGGCCTGACGCCTGAGAGGCACGTGCGCGCGATTGTCATCGCGCAAAGCCCCTGCTGATGGGTATTGACAGACCTGCGCTCGGGAGCTTTGTAATGATTAGGCCTTTTTGTGACCCGAGAGCCCATGGTAACATCAATGGATGTTCAGCAGAGATTATTTCCTATAGTGTTGACATCCGTTATCTGAGAAAACATCAAAATAAAAATAAAAAAGAGAAAATGAGCTATTGATTTTTCAATATTGTCCTAAGCTTTCGCTTAATTGAAGGTCAGTGCAGTGAATGAATCCCAGTCAAGGCACGCTTTTAACGGAGTCATGTACAGAGTATACCAACGAGGAAAAAGAGCCTGCCCTTGTACAGAGGACTAACCCATGGATGATTGGGGGATGTGAGCCAGTGTTTTGAAGCTCACTTTTTGTAGGCATGTACATCGTGTGAGTCACAGAAACCGTGGTAAAGAGTTCTGCTGAAGCCGCCTCCCAAGTCCACGCTCGAAGCTTTCGCTTGTTTATTACTCCTGAATACAGGTGGTTGCATAATTACATCAAATAAGATTTGCAAGTGTTTTTCATCCAAAATAATCAAACTAGTAATGATATGAATGCAGCATTTCTCTTCTGGCAAATATGGAGGAATGAACCCAATTTAGTGGCATTATCAGTAGTAAATCTGTAAAAGTATAAGGGCCGGATCTCAAAATTTCGGGCAGACGCAGGAGACTAGGCTGCAGAGTATCGTGGTTGTGAATTCCAAGGCTGTCTAGCCTTGGCAGAAGCAATTGCCTTTCATCTACCACCTTAAACTCCCTGTCGCTTTATTTTATTATTGCAGGTTATTTCTCATCTCTACTTAATCCCTTTTTCACTGTTGTCCTTTATTCTCTTCCTCCTTCTTTCTCCCTTGATCTATCTCACTCTGGATCAAAGTCTGATAATAATAAAAATAAGTCATGGTCCCAAAAAATAAATGCTGGCCAGTCACATCTGCAGCCACCTGCTCAAATTTAGTACTGGGCATTATTTACTTACTCACGTGCATTTTCGTAAAACAGTAAATATCACCGATTGTGCAATTAGCAATTAAATATCTCTGAGATGTCAAATTTGCTATTATGTGGTGAGGGTGATCACCCTCTAAATATTGCAATTTTCTCTGAAACAATATGGATGTTTAACGGATGTTACTTTCTACTTGTGACGAGGAACTTTCAGATGACTCAATGGTTGTGACCCACATGCAAACAGTGATGCAATAGAAGGGCAGTCTACATTTTCTATCCATCTTCAGAACCCAACCATACAGCTATACACCTGGGACAACAGGTAGGCACACACAACGTTTGAGTATTTTATGACAGATGTCACTCAATTCAATTCAATTCAAAATCTTTATTTCGATTGAGTTTTGCAATCATAAAAAGTGCATAGTAGAAAAACGGTTACATCAAGGCAGTAATTTTTCCATTAAAAAGGTTATCACATGTACAATGTTAACAGGGGGTTACATCAAGACAATAATTTGTTCTTGGAAAAGTTGTCGCATGTACAGTATTAACAGAGGGATGATAAACGGTTACGAATTTAAAAAGGACAGTTAATGTCAATTAAATATAGGTTGCATAAAAGTTACAAAACTAAGTCAGATGATTGAAGTCGAATTTTCAAGCATGCTTTTAAAAAACAAGCTATACACTTAGCAGCAAATGGTGTTTCCAAAAACTGTAAAGCCAGGAGTGCAGGCCTGCATCTTCTCAGACCCATTTGTCGGAGGAGAGGGAGTATCCAGCGTTTACGTGGGGTCTCATAATAGCTACAGAATAATGTTACATGTAGGGTAGACTGGTGTGCATTTCCATCACAGGGGCAACTAGTTAATTCATGTGACCAGTTTGAAACCCCGGGGAACGAAACAAGACGAAAAAAGGAATCAAAACGGAACCTAGTTAAAACATACTTATCGTAGTTTGACAAGAAGAAAGACAAATACGGCTGCATACCGGGTAAGGTTTGTATCATCATTAGATGGCTGCTTGTACGTTTACCAACCTCTGAGCACATACGAAGATCTCTGAGGTGGTTAATACACAGGCTCTTCAAAGCCTTCCTGGATATGTCCACAAGTGAAGAAGGGTCAGTAAAAAACGATAAGCAGTTTAAGTCATTCAGAAAATTAAAGACGTATAGTAACCATGGAATCTTTTTCCAGTGAACCAGGGATAAACAATCGGTTATCAAGGACCGAGTAAGATGGCATTGTTCTTTGGTCCATATACGGTGCCATAGGAGAATCGGCTGGTATCTAATGGTGTCAGATAGATAATCCAGACCGAGCTCAATATGGCTGCCGTAGTTTGGGGCACTTTGGGGAAGGGCAAGAAGATATTTCAAAAACCCATTTTGGATTGTTTGGAGCTCTCCAGTAGGAGTGTAACCCCATACGCCTGCTCCATAAGTTGCCACGCTATGGCATTTAGCGTGATAAATTTTGAGCAACTCAGCGGGAGCGGGTTTGCCCAATTTCCTGGAGAAAGACATCAGCGCCGCAGTTGTGCGCTGGAATAACAGTTTTTTACTTGCAGTAGCGGGTTTCCAGGTTATTTGATCGTCTATGAGAATGCCCAGGTAAGGATATTCCCGGGCATAATCCAGTCTGACTTTTTCTATAAATAGAGGTTTCGGTTTCTTCACTTTCTTGCCAATATGCATCACAAAAGTTTTGCTCTTATTTACTTTTAAACCCAAGGAGAGCATAAATTGGCAGTACTTGTCCAGTTGTAATTGGAGCTGGTTTAAAGTTCTCGCCAGGATGACAGAGTCATCGGCGTACAGTAGGGCAGGGATGGGCCGGGTGTTTATGCAAGGGAGATCCTGGCTGTCTTCCAGCAACGCTTGCTCCAGCCCGTTTGTATAGATATTAAATAAAAACGGGGCGAGAACGCACCCCTGTCTGACACCTTTTACTACGCTAAATGAGTCCGAAAGTTCTCCATTAATGCCGTACTTCACGCACGCTTTGGCATCTGTGTAAAGCTCTCGAAGAAATTTAAGGAGAGGAGGATCTACCCCCAGATTTCTCAGTATTGCCCACAGTTTGGAGTGAATCACGCAATCGAATGCGGAGCTTAGGTCAACGTACACTAAGTATAAGTTGCCACCTTTCGCCCCAGCATATTTGCCCATTAAGAGTGTCAGGTTAAGGGCCTGTTCTACAGTGCCCAATCCCTCCTGGAACCCATACTGGAGGTCGGGTAAGATTTTCTTCTCCGAGGCCCAGTTCTGGAGGCGCTCCAGGATTAATCGCCCAGCAACCTTTCCCAGTGAGTCCAAGAGGGAGATGGGCCTAGAGCAGGCTGGATTGTCGCGTTCACCCTTTTTGAAAATAGGTAATAGTACTGACGAGGACCAAGTTTCAATTAGGCCGGCCTGTGTAACTGCGGACATAACTTGCGTCACTAATGGGGACCAGAGACCAAGATCACTCACAAAAATATCGAGTGGTACTGTAGAAAAGTCAGCCCATATCGCACCCGATGCCCAGGCTGCTGGTGCAGGGCGACTCTTCGTCGTTCTCATCTTGAATAATTTCCAAATAAAGAGACGGGCACTGGAAGTAGGAAAACAAGAACAGGGTTTATTACTCATGAGGACAGCCTGTCCTTTGGGACACTCGCATAGTGTCTTCGGGAGGTGCTCTAACAAGTTTCTCTGAGGCTTCGTCTTTTATACACAGGTTGGTGGCACACAGGCATCCTTTATTACAATCAACACTTTGTATAGTATGGAGGTATTCCAACACGTGGCTACAGTAGGGCCCTTATCCTCCATGCAATAGGAGGGGCTGTCATGCGGCTGAGTGTTCTGCTGATTCCATTGGAATGTGTGTGCCTGATCGAATCTCAGGGGGTGGGGCGGTCGTGATCAATAGTGGCTTCTTTCAAGAGAGATGAGTGCATACAGTGGTGGGCAATAAACTGTATCCTCGGGCTAAGGGATGACCAGCGGTCTGTGCAGACATTCAGGCTCAGAGGAAGAGGTCATCAAAGGAGGGGTGTTCATGGAGGGACAGGAGGTGTTGGTCAGGCGCGGGGTGCGATTCTTAGGGACAGAGTCATGTGGGAGGGGAGGGCTCATGACTTGTGCATGAGAGAGCGGGGGCAGTCAGGGTGCATGGGGGATGCTTGCAGGGTCAGGGAAGTGCGCTGATGAGTGATCGGGAACAGGGAAACCATGGTACCTAAAAATGGCTGTCGGGTACGTGTGTGCATGGGTCTATGTTAGTGGGACAACGCAGTCAGAGTTTTAGCGATATCCATTCTGTTTACACCAAGGGGCACTGTGAACACAAATGAACGCCGCTTATGTACATACACATTGCTATTTTTAACAGTACTCCGTCGGGGCCAGGCGCTTTGCCAGTCTTCGAAGAGGTTAATGCAGCTGTGACCTCCCTATGATCGAAATGGAGGTCAATTGGATGAAAGTTATCCATGATGGAAACTTCCTCGAAGGACTGTATGTTTAGGGCTACTCAGAAAACGAAACAGTAATAGCATTTAAACAAAAAATACAGTGCACTTTTGCATTAGGCAAATATTCCTTTATCATAATGAACAACATTTTCTTTTCAATGTGTCACATTTCTTCAGTGCTCCACGTTCATCACCACTGAGTTCTCACTAGCATGGCTAGAGTGAGATATTTGGTTATATGGACCATATGTGCAACAAGGGCGTCGGGCATCTAGGACCTACACAGTGTGATGATGAACCTGCCACAGTCACTTGTAAACTTGGCATTCGTGGCGTGGTTTAACCAGACTTTTTACCTCTACCTCCTGCATTTTCGCCTGTGCACTGGATTTCGTTTTTGCTGGCATAGATGGGTTAGGCACTTTCTCACTGCTGGCAGTGTCAAAGTGGAAGTGCTCACCGTGTAGCTAGACCATAGAGGACAGAATAATTTTTTACTGAGCTCAGAAACTATTGCAACAAAGACAGAATGGGGTATAAATATTAGACCTCAAACTACAGAACTTTAGATTACTTCAAAGAGGATACTGCCAAGAAGAAAAGCTGAAAAGCTATCAGGAGGAACACACCCCCTTTGCTGTTTGTTGTTTTGTTGGATTGGCCTACAGTTGCTTCTTCTGTCTGTGGGCAGTGGAAAGTACTAGAACTTTGCCTTGCTGTGTTATCCTGCCTAAAAAGATTCTGAAAGTGCTTGAGGTAGAGACTGCCTCCTGTTCTGAAATTTCACCTGCATCGTGCTAAACAGCATCTGGACTCCTCCGCTGGACTCCAAGTTGTCAAAGGTTGCCAATTACAATTCCTGGGCACTTGGAATCAAGTGGTGGTTGCTAACACCCAAGAAAAAAAATACCGAAGTTGTCAGCTCCACCGCCAGTGATGCCGCGATCTGTACTGAGGCTCTGGGCACCACTTGTGAAGTGCATAACACACTGCCCTGCTTGAACAGCAGCTCTGATGCCTTCTGATGCCCACCGATGTCTGCAAGTTATCGATCCCTCTGACGCCAGAACTCACACTGATGCTGGTCACTGCCAGCTCCTGCATCTCAACATCACGGAGCCGATAACCAACATAGGTGACTTCCCAAACTCATCAACACTGCACTGATGAATGGAACCACTACCTCACCGCCAACGCTGCTTCACCTCTCCTACCAGCTCGGACTCGAAGTCTCGCTTCCTCCCTGACAGTAAGGAGCCGGCCTTGCCAAGGTCATAAACACCTCACCTCCGTGACGTCATGTACATGATTTTACTTCATTTTCCAAGGTACTGGTGCTGAGGGGTCCATGTGACTCTGTGCTGACCCGTGCACCTCGCGATCGTCGCTGTACTCTGGATCTGTGCCTGCCACAACCTTGCAATAGTCCCAGTTGCAGCTGTATGTTTCCACGAGCTGTATTTTTGCAGTGATCCTTTTAAAAGTTATATTTCAAAATTCTGTGTTGGATTTTTGTTTTTGTGGTTTTGTTTGGTTTAGATAAAGATACCTTATTTTTCTAAACTGTTGTGGTGTCCATTTGTAGTGTTTTCACTGAGTTACTGTATGTGTGGGTGCAAATATTTAAAACATTGCCTTTGGGATAAGTCGGACTGCCCATGCCAAGCTACAAAGAGGGTGAGCAGGAGTTATCTAAAGTGTGTAACTCCCTTATCCTGACTAGAAGCAGTGGGTTCCTGCTGGGATAAAGGTGCATACCTCTGCCAATTAGAGACCCCCATTTCTAACAATTGCAAAGCTATCTTTATGTTATGCAGATTTGTATAGCACACTATCACCCACAAGTGTATCCTAGCACTGAGCAAGTGCGAGCCTACCCAAGCCTACAAACTAGAGGACTACTGAATAAGCCAGGTCTTCAGCTTCACACAAAATTGAAGAGGTGAAGAGGCTCTTATGTGTTGTAGAGAAGGGTAAATGTGCCGTCAAGGGAATTTGTTTGAGTAGTGCTTGATAATTTAAAACTGACTTAATAGGATTAACTAATAAATCCAAAGTGAACTTAATTCATCAACATTAATTGAACCAACAACAAATATGAAACATGAAACATGAAAAACGAACACAAAGGTGTAATGAAAAAAAGAATTTATCAAAAGTTCAATGGTCAGAGTTTTAGTATACAGATGAAGTTCATTCAGAGATATTTAGGTTTGTAGGTACAAAAACAAATTAATTGTGAAAAGACTCAACAAAACCTAAATACACCTATCTAAAATCAATATGAAATAAAACAAGAAATAGATGAGGTGAGAGTCGACGTTTCGGTCTCTTAGATGATGCTTTGTGAGACCATCTTCAGGACAGAAGTCATATGTGTACTGTATAAAAGACCAGCGTAATCTTAATCAGTTTGAAGAGAGCCTTACATGCATCGAGTGGCGCTTTTTGAGTGGAAGCGATTGATTCTTTACCGCTCCTATTCTCTAAAGTAGAGCTCCTCGCTTAATCAGGTAAAAATGTAAATTTGAATTCGTCCGCAGGTCCTGAAAATCGGGACGAACGCCCAGGAGTCTAGCGTATCGATGTGGCAAGCTATCCAATGAGTTTCAATGTGATTTCCGACAAAAGTTGTGGCGATCCAACAGTCTTATTTTTAAAAAAAGGAAGAATCTCGCCAATATCACAGCGTGAGTTGTGAACACGGGGAATCAGAGAAGTATTCACTCTCGTGTCTCTATGCACATCGGTCATAGAACGGGAGTAGAATGCTCTTCTGTGTTGTGGCAGGTCATTCCATGCTTTAGGATCAATGTCAGAGAATGCTCCACCACCAAACCTGGTTTATCATATGTTTTGGAAGGTGTGCAAGTAGGAGTCCAGATGAGCAGAGGTTTCTGAAAGGTTTACGAAAAACAGATGGGTTGATGAGGTATGCGGGGTCAATGTTGTGTATTGCCTTGAATGTGTGGATGAGGAGTTTTAATTGTGATCGTTTGTGGATGGGGAGCTAGAGAAGCTCTTTCAGGTGTGATGTGATGTGAATGCGACATGGAAGGTTGAAAGTGATTCTGGTTGCTGAGTTTTGAATGGTCTGCAGTCTTCTGGTGATTATTTTTCTGGGATCCTGGCATAGAGTGTGTTGCCATAGTCCAGCTTGTTTGTGATTAGGGTGGGCATGATGATTTTCCAGGTGCTGATTGGAAGAAATTCGAAAATCTTCCTCAGCATCTTCAGGATGAGGCAGTAAGGTGGGATGATGTTGTTGACTTGGACAGTCATGCCAAGTTTGCTTTTGATGACGATCTCAAAGTTCTAGGTGTAGGTGGTGGGGGGGGTGGGTGTTGGTCGTAGCTCTGTTGGCCACCAGGTGGAGTCCCATCTTTCACTCATATACCATTTCCTTTCTTTTAACCTTACGTTCTTTCATGTTTCCCACAAGCCACCAACACTACTTCTGTAAGCTTTTGGTGAGTTGCAGCTAGAAGATGCCATTACAACTCAACCACTGAAGCAGCTGGAGCTGGGAGGTGTTTCACGGTCAAATGTAGACATGTACTGGTATTAGCTAGTGAGTGTAGTACTTTAAAGAAATGAAGTAACTTACCAGTGCCCATTCCTGCTGCTGCTTCTCCCCCTCCAACTGACTTTCCTTCTGCAGCAGCACTAAAGTCTGCATCACTGTTTTTTTTTTGGGTGGCTAGAATTAAACATTATACATATTTTAGTTGCCAGATACGCTACCCCAAATACAACTGCAATACATCACTACAGTTCAGTTAGCACTACAGTATCTTCTAAAACAAATATTACTCTTTGCATTTGATTGGTTCACAAATTTAGACAAGCCAGGGTTTGAATAATGGTCAATAAAAGTAATACATATGTCATTGGTTGGTAAATACAATGGGAGTGGGACCTCAATCTCTTTTTCAGCCATGCTGCACTGTCATGGGAAACTGCTGGCATACTGTATGCATGAATGAGACAATTGCACACTACATTAGAGTGGGGTGGTCCATGATGACCATGGCCACTATCTCGTGAACTCAACTGTTAGAGCATGAGCAGGACAAATAAAGCCTTCTCAATAAACATACATGATGAATATTATTTATAATACTAGCTTACTTGGGCCTGGAATCGTCACAGTAGACAGTAGAGTACCAAAATGAGCTATCTTAGTTTTACTCTTACACTACAGCAAGATATGCAGGAGAGAGTGAAAGATTACCAACATAGCAGAAGATAAGTGAGGTAGAGTCTAGAGTAGAGACCAGGAAAAAGTCAGTTACAATAAAGAAAACCATGTAATATAAGGGAAAAAAGATAATGCAAGGATAACGGGAATGAAACAAAAAATTAATCAATTGTGCTTTAGATGCTACATTGAAGGAAGACAGTAGGGTGTCAGAAACACTTTATTTCTTACCAGCAACACCAGCCTCACGGCATCAACTCCCACCCTGTAACTCAGCACCAACATTCCAATGCCCCAAGAGTCTACCCTAAGCCCACAACAATCATAAAACCCAACATAGACATATATTAATAATAAATTAGAGGACTTACTGGGGTCAGTAGAGCCCTTGGCAATGGCACTGGTGGTTGGCCCTGACTGACCAGCTACTTCCGGACCTGTCTCCTGAACGCCCCTCTTCTTGCCCTTGGGTGCTGACTTAAGAAATGAAGAAGATAAAAAAAAGATTACTAATTCAGTTAATCTCCACGAAATGTTTATGGCAAGGAAATGCAGTCACATTGTATTTCTCTAAAACAGATCAACTATAGTACTATTTTTCGAGTCTGTCGACTATCATTGAGTAGCATTTAGTAATCCTGAAATCCCTGTTCCAAATTTCCTTAATAAAACTACATTTAGAACTAATGCATTGCAGTGAATGATCTTTGATTCTATTACCATTGCTCAACACCCTTGATGGACCAACTCAGTCTACCCTTTTTGCAATGCATAGATGCATACTACACATCACTTTTGGAATGCGGGGACGCACATGAGAACTGCATGGAGCCACTTGCATGTGATTTGGAATGCGAGAACGCACTACTTACCATTGCAACGCAAATGTGCATGCCTGCAAACTCCACCAGCAAGCCAAACTCTGCGTAGCGCAGTGGAGTGTTTTTGTGACTTCGCTGAGTTCTGTGTAGTGCAACTCCACTAACTCTGCCCAGGCCTACAAAGGAGAAACTGGGTATGTAGCACAGATGACTGCTACCAGATGCTTTTCTGTTGGAAAGAGTTGTAGTCCACATCTTCCTCCTCCATTGTGTGTGGAGTCTGCCGTGAGGTCGGATTTGTAGGTGTAGCAGTCAAGGGAGGCACACATACACATCAGGGGTGGAAGATGTGGATCCCGTGCCTGCAATAGCATTCATCTCTGCCAACACATGAAACATCACATCAGTAATGAGGATCTGCTGGTTTTTCAACACAACAGCAGCTTTGTTCTGGTAGGCAGCCATGGCAGCAAAGTGGGAGCTCTGCTTCCACTTCATAGACTCCAAAACGTTTCACATTGTCCCCAATTGGTTGGCCACCTCGCTGGTGCCCCTTTGGCAAGGCATTTGTTTGTGCTTCTGCCTCATGACACCAGCGATGTCACCTCGGACCTGTTTGATACCATGGAGTGGAGAGTAGGTGCCTCTATTGGGACTGAGGCATCCAAAAACTCCCTCTAGGGTGGCCACCATGGTCTCCATTCTTGCGGGCACCTGCTTCAACTCCCACTGGATTCCTACCGCAGTATGTTGGAAGGTAATCTGTGGGTCCTCGGAGTCTAGGGGTCTGAGTAGGGTGGCAGGTCATGCCTGCTGGTTGGTAGGCATGGGATGTGGAGACCCCATGATGATGTTGACCCACCCAGTGTCTGGAGGTGGTGTCCCGATGGAGTCCAAGAGTTCTTGTATGGTGTCCTGGTTGATGGTTTGCATGTTGTCATCATCCCCATCATCCCTGAAGTCTTGGACAGCATGATGACCAGGAGGTGAGTATTCATCTTCTGTAATGAGATGGAGAAATGCTATTGCTGATCTCTCTTAGATGTTGACCGGAGTAATCCAGTTAACAATTAAGGTGCAATACATTTCACTCTCAATTCCACATTGTTGCATAGGACACCTGTTACACAATGTTATGGATTGCAAATCACACTGGGTTTCTCTTTCAGATTACTGAATCTCAGCATTGATTTCACTACCACTGTGTGCCTATTCTGAGTGGATGGTCCCTGTCCTAGTAGTCAGATTATGATCACTGACGTTCAGCCTATTTCATCAGGACCAGGGTTGATTATCTGCAGGGTGTCACACACTGTTCAAATCAGATCCATGAAGATGTATGTGTACATGCCTCCTCTGGCTGTTGCGAATTTGGTCCTGGCAGCCAACCTACTGCCGCACAGTGATGGCACCCTGATCATATATTGACTCTCATGTGCCTACAACACCTACATCATGCGTGACCACATGCAAGGGACTGCCATGACAGGCTGTTTTAGAGTAATATGTTTCAGGCAGCACACTAGATGGTAGTAGTGCTGTGAATGGTGACATGTACCTACAGAGGGGCATATTGACATAGCAATGGCACAAGAAATTTAGCAGCACCATTCAGTATCATTTCAAATGCACAAGAATGTGTCATATTCACAAGAATAGGCCTCACCCCTTGTTTTATCCCATGCACTGGCATTGTAAAAAACAACCTAGCTCTAAAACTGACACCCTTACCCCATGGTGCAAGGGTGCATGCATTTCTGCATGGCTGATCTTTTGCACCAGCACAGGGCTGTGCACAGAGGTGGCACAAATCCCAGCAAATACATCCCATCCATTCACTATTACAATGGCACAGATCTGCGCAACTGATTTGTTTGCATCAATGCAGTGCAGAATTTTGCTTTAAATATGGCTATGGTCCTCTGGTGTACATCACCTCCATTCACCTCCACACCTAGTCATATTTTGTAGATGAGAGGAGTTCAGGTGTTCCCTACCGTAGCAGCTAACACCTTTGTGCACTGAGCCTGCACGCCAGGACAGCTGCAGACAATGTAGTTTAATCTAGGTGACTCTGGACGTGACTTTTGAAATGTCCCAATGAGTAGGTACTACCCATGGACCACATATCCCTAACCCCTCACGTGTGTTGTTTCTGCTCTGTGATAACAATTCTATGTTTTGCTCTGTCAGGCTAGAGTAATGTGCATAGCCCCTGGTGAGACAGAGGAACATATTTCATAAACATGTGGTGAAGCGCAGCGCCAAAACCCACATTGCTGCACCATGAATGGTGACTCCCCAGCAGCGGGTGAGATCTTTGAAACCTTCTTACTAGCAGTAGAGGCTAAAACAGAGAAGTGACCCCCCTAAAAGACAGCCACTCCCTTTTTGTACTGAATTTGGCTTGTCAGGTGTTACAATGACTGTCCAACCGACACAGGTACAATACGCATTACTTAGCATGCAAGTGATTTTTCCACATCCCGGCTTGTATGACTTCCTCACACCATATCTTCACGGCCATTACCACATTTGTACACAGACCACTAATGCTCAGAATACACACTATTTCTCTCTGCTTTCTATAACACACGGACAATGTATTGCCTTACCACACTCACACCGACCGGCATACATTCGTAGGAAAGACAACAGTACTTACCACCAGAAACACATCTGCTATGACATGGCAATTGCATAAGCACCAACATATTACAAATGGCTGCTTTGGAACTACTTTTTATTGTTTATTACTTGTTGCTGTTGCTGTTTTGATTTGCTGTCCCTTGCGCAACAATTTAACCCAAGCAAGGGGTGTTAATATATTTCCTTCATCCTGTGGGTAATGGAAGGTGATTCATGATCCTGTTGTTCCCCTTCTGAATAATATTGTAGTACTGGAATTCTAAATCAGGATCAACACTGATGAATACTGTAATACAACAAAAAGGCTGTTAATAAAAATATTTGGAAAAAAAGGGATGGACGCAGGGTCTGGCCTTCAGCCAGGCACTAAGCCAACCTTCCATTGTACCAAACCCCTACTGTGTGTGGTCTTTGCTCATACACAGCAGGGTTAACTGCAAGGCCTCACCTATGTATAGGCCACACACTCAACTCACCACAGGTTTCCAATTCCTGCTGCACACAGCCTTCAGCTGCCACAGAGCCTTGTCTTCACTAATACCTGCATTGAAATGTTTCTTAGAGGCAAACACCTGCTGCAAAGGAAGGGTTTGATTGAGGACCTGGGCTACAGCCAGGCCCTGCACCGAAGACTTAGTAAACACCCAAACCCCACTGTGTTTGTCCTTGGACAATGTGCATTGAGGGGTGGCTGCAGGATTTGGCCATAGGCCAGGATCTTTACCAGTTCATCTGCAGACAGTCATTTCCTGTTGCAAAGGGTGGTTGCCCATTTTTGCCAATTCCTGGAAGTTCACAGTCTCACATTAAGAAAAGTATTATTGATGAAATGTTTTGTGATGTCATGAATAGTGCTATCAATGGTTCTTTGTCTATAAATCTTACATGATGGGGGCATAATTTTTGGCTAGCTTACCTAGCCATAACTACTGAATATAAATAGTAATTAGGTTTTGCTTTGTAACTATACCAACACTGTTACTGTGCTTTTTCAGAGAATGTATAGGCTTTTTTTTATAATGAACTCAATGTTACCATGTTTAGAGTGCAGAGCACATGCACTTTAGCACTGGTTAGCAATGGTAAAATGCCCAGAGTCCTGAATCCAACAAAAATAAATACAGAAAAATGAAGAGGAAAAAGTCAAAAGGTCTGGGGGTGACCCTGCAGAAAGAGACAATTCTAACAGCCTTACAAATGCATCATTTATGACATTTTAAATTGTATAATTAATGACAAAATGTATGACATCTCAAATGATATTGTTTATGACATTCCAGATGACAGCATCAAGATGTACCAATACTAAGAGCCAGTCACATGCAGGACCAGGCCCTATGTGAGTGACTAAATAGCACTGCTCTTGCCGTTTGGGTCTGTGTAGCAGAATTTGACATAGAGCTGGCCTTCTACCACGCACTAGAGCCAACCATCCAAAGGTGACCAGTATGTGCTGTACTGTCTTTCAGTTAAGTGCAACATGGATGGGCGCAGGGTCTAACCTACAGCCAGGCATTGAGCCAACCTTCCATCACACCAAGCCTGCTGTGCATGACCTTTGGCCATGCACAGCAGGGTTGACAACAAGGCATCAACTGTGTCTAGGTCATGCACCAACCCACCACAAGGGTCCAATTCCTCCTGTACACAGCCTTCAGCTGCCACAGGGCCGTGCCTTCATTAGAGGCCAGCACCAGCTGCAAACGAAGGATTAGTTTGAGAAAGTGGGCTGTAGCCAAACCCTGCACCCAAGTCCTTGTAAGTACCAAAACCCAGCATGTTTGTCCTTGGACAATGTGCATTTAGGGTTGACTGCAGGACTTGACCGTAGGCCAGGATCTTCACCCATGCATCTGCAGACAGTCATTTCCTGCTGTAAAGGGTGGTTGACCAATTTTGCCAAATTTTCGAAGTTCACAGTCTCATATCAACAGAACTATTATTGATGATATTATTATTTTGGTGATTATGGGTAGTGCTATCAATGATGTAATTTGAGATACCATCAGTGATGTAATTTAACATATCATAAGAGATGTCCTTGTGTGTCCATGCGTAGTACATGATGATGGAGCAATTTATGGCTAGTTTACCCTAGCCATACCTGTCGAATAGCAATAGTTTAAACGTTTTTTCTAATGAATCTATAACCAACGCTAACCATTGCTACACTAACCTCACTGTATTTTAGTATTTTTGTGGGCGTCTTTGATTATACAGCTCATCAAACTATCTCCTGTGCCCAATCTCCTATAGAGGGCCAATAATCATACACAATGGCCTTCAGCAGTGCGCAGTGGATGTGGGACACATGTGTGACTAATGGTCAGACACTGTACAAAAAATGTCACAAGCGGCTGCTCCACAAAGCGCAAGGCCTTCAGTTATGCACAGCAGGAGTTGAGCCTGACCTGCTGTGGACACCATCTGCCATTGGGCACTGCGTTTGGCCATACATAGTAGAGGTATGCTGTAGGTCCCAGCATTATGCTAGGGTATACGCTCAACCCACCGTGGATGCCCAAGCCATGGTGGTTCACAGCAACAGGACCATGCCTTTGGTCAGGCCCTGTAACCAATCAACAGCAGTCTCCCAAGCCTTGCTGACTTGGCCTTAGGCCATGCACTGTAGGTATAGTAGGGATTGCCTACAGAGCCAGTTCTATGGCTAGGACTTGCGTCAACCAACCACAGGTGCCCAACTGCTACCTCATATGGCCATTAACCATATGCAATGGGAGTTGGCCAAGTGCAGCTGTAGTGCAGTACTTTATTTAAAAACCTAATCCTGGATTCATAAAACCTGTGTTGGGTTTGTGAATCCTAAGACTCCAGAAAGGTCCACAGGCCTAGGGATGGTCTAGGATTCATGGATCTTATGATATAAATCATTCTGTATAATATTGAAAATGCTGAGGATGTTCTTTGTGCCTCCCCCACATGGGTATGGGGTTCAATGTAGCTCACCCTCGCACCATCTTTTAAATTTTTCCAACAAAGTTCTCAGACTACTTTATTGGTTAATGGCAGCAGCAACAGTAACTTTTCTGTGACGGTTAGCTAATCAGAGAATGGTGGATTTGTGAATCTAGAGCCTAACTTGCTAATTTGCAATGGATAACAGGAGAGAAAGCTCTTTAGTCCAATTGTCTACCGTCATTGCATCCTCCCATGAATCCTCATGTGGAGGGTTGGAAGCAGAGTCTGGCCCCAGTGCGGTGTTTGGTGCGAAAACCTGCTATACCATGGTCCAATGTAGAGGGAGTTGGCATTCTGCAGATAGTTGCATGCCAGATCTTAGTGAAGGTCAAGTGTGTGGCCTACACTCGCCATGCACATTCCCAAGGGCCAGTCCCCACTGTTCATTGCCAAAGCCCATGCATAGATATGGCTGACTGCTCATGGTTGATTACGAGCAGGGAACTGCTACATGTGGTATATAGTAAAAAGATCTCTCCAAAAAGCAAAGGTTAAACTGAAGTTATGGTTATCTTTGCTTTCAACAAATATTACATTAAACACACAAAAGGTGATGGAATGATGCTTGCCACGAGTCAAAGTGCTGGTAATGACTCGAAGTAGCACTCCAGCCCAGACGCAGCTCGTGGAGGGAGTTCCGTGGGGCAAGCAGGCGGGGCGGGGGAGGGGCAGGGTGGGGGACGGTAAACACCGGAATATTGATGATTGCAAGTAAGAAAACAATGGAATAAAAAAAACGTATTTTGTTGCACATCCCTGCATCGCAAAATGCGATGCAGGGCGTGCTAGGAAATTTGTTTTATTATTTAATCGTTTACTTACCTGCAATCATCCATATTCCGGTGTTTACCACCCCGACCCTGCCCCTCCCCGCCCCGCCTGCCTCCCCCACGGAACTCCCTCCACGGGCCGCGGCTGCTCCAGCCCATCATTCTTTTGCCCTCCACGACACCTGAGATTAGACCCAGCCATATGCAAATTAGTGTTGGCCCTACTCTAATGAGAACAGTACAGCCTGCACTGTCAAGTCAGGTCTTCTCAGAACTGAAACATTAGCAACCCAAGACCAGTTTAGCCCTGATTCATTCTCTTCATTCGAGTGTAGCTTGGTTCCCATGGCACAGTGAGCAAGGGACCCATGCCTGACCATACTCATGGGCACTTAGGGTGGTATATCAAACACATTAAGGGTGATGGGAGAATGCTTTCAACAATTCTGACCACAGGCATTCACTTGGGAGTTTCAGTCCTAAGATGCGGGAGGCAGCACGATGCAAGTCTTTGCGACTGGTGCATTGGTTCTGCTCTGGGCTCGGTTGCTCACCCGAGGAGATGAATTGGTTCTCCTTGAGGATGCATTGCTCAGAAGAGACAATACATTGGTTCCACTGGCAAGCACCTTAGTCCCAGTTCAAAGAATACAGGCCTGGGGTGGCACCACTTGGCAGGGTAGACTCACAGATGGCAGAATCCAGGCGCAGGGGTTGGAAGCCTGTTATGTCCCTGAGACTTCAGATCCGCAGGCTAGCCAACTACCCTTGGAGTCACTCTGGATTCTAGGGTCAAGAAATGCAGGCCCAATCCTTCTGACCCAGGCGAGAGGGCAACAGGCAGCACATTAGCACAGCAAAAGAGGAGTCCATCATAGAGCAGGCCAGCAAAGTGGCAGCCCTTCAGCACCACAGCAGTACTTCTTACTGGAAGATGATTCTTAGGTCCAAACGTGTACTGAAGCACTAGTGTCTGAGGTCCAATACTTACACCCAGTAAGTGCCTTTGAAATGGGAGAGACTTCAAAGACATGCCTTTGATGTTCACAATGATCCTTCATTCCCACTCTGCCTCCAGACTCACTACAGGAGGGTATGCAAACCTTTGTGTGTGGACAGGACACAGCCTATTCAGGTGTAAGTGAAGCTGTGCCCAGCTCCTACCTCCCTTCCTGCCAGAGATGACCCATTGAGACACACCTAAGCTCCCATTGTATGTGGCTGTCTGGGAGGAATTTACAAAGCCCAACTACACCAGTCATGTGATCAGAGAAAGGCTACAGGCACCAAATGGCTAACGCAAGAAAATGACAACTTTCCAAACGGGGTATTGTCAGAATTGCAGTTTAAAGCCCAAATTTACCTTGAGTTTAGGTTTTAAATTATGATTCCAGAGACAGCAGACTTGAAGAATTCATCTCTTCCCACTTGGAAATTGCACTTATAAAATGTAATAAGGTAATCCCAATGTTATCCTATGAAATAGATAGGCCTTGCAAAAGTGAGAAACGAATTTCAGAGCTTTTCACTACCAGGAGATATAAAACTTAAAAGTACTAGACCTGTCTTTTATATGCATTGCACCCTTGTCAAGGGCCTTCCTTAGGGGTCACGTATATTAATGAACAAGGGAAGGTTTGGGTCTGGCAACATTTTTTTTTGGCCAGGTTGATATGCAGTGTAAACTGCACAGACATGCTCTACAATGCAAATTCCATGGAGTTGCCGAAATATTCAACCAAATTCTGAGGAGTTCCGCAAGTAGGCGGAGATACTGACTCCAATTGCTGTTTGCTTTATTTGGAGGCGAGGAGCTGCAGCACAGACCTAGGACTGCGATCCGCTCATCCTCTATGGAATCAGTGTTCCAGATCTGCACAGAGAATATAGGATGGTTGTAGGGGACACAGATGGTTACCACTCCCAAACGGTGAGGCCACTCGTGCCGCTTGCAAAATTGTGATCAGAGAATATGAATTCATAAATCATATTCACACAAATTGAGGTGAGGCAACCTTTGCAATAAACATGACAAACCTGGGACCACATGTGTGATGCAGATGTCATTCTTATTTTATATTTTGTTTAGTATGTGACATTCCCAGGGAGCACAGCAGAACACAAGCACTCTTTAATGTAACCTAACCATGACACATTCCAGCTGCCATAAAACGTACTTAGCTCTGGGCCCAAAGATCAGAGCAAAAGCCCAAAATCCTTATTGACAACTTGAACTCACAAGACATTGCAGATTAGGCTGATATGCTTCTTTCACTCGTGGCTTGCAGCTTGGAAAGCATAATTGAATCTTTTGGTGGGCACGGTGAGTGCAACAGGATCACACGCACTAGCAGCGCGTTTCAATGGCACCTGAATATAGCAAAATGAGAGCTCAATACAATTGCATGAGCAACATCCATGCACCAAAATCCATTTTGGCGCCATCACTAAAAATATTCCTATGCAGCAAACAACATGTTTTCTAACTGATATATCCAGCTTTCATAGTCAACACACAAAATCTTTCTGATACCTTTGAAGCAAAAACGGTCCTCCAAGCTCAGTGAAAAAAACACATTTTAACAACTGTTGTCAAAATGTGGGTTGCAATTAAAGAAATTCAAAGTTTGAATACATTGATTTAGAGGGGCTTTGTCCCAATCTAGATTCCCTCTCCTTCCCCTTCAACTTGCTGCACCTCAGCAAGAAGTCACTGCCTGGAGCGGCACCAGGTGGGTTGTCCAGAACAAGCACAATTTTTTGCAAATGTCCCAAAACAAGCCCACCCTGAATAACAACTATCGCAGCAGTGTGTTTGTAGAAGTGGTGGCAAACCACCTTCTCACACGCCACACACAAGGCTCATAGGTCCACTAAGAGGGTGCACATAAAGGAGTTCAAAGGGGCTAAAACCTACTCCTATATGTGGCAACTTCCTGTAGGCAACGAGAAAGCATGATAGGAGGTTGTCCCATTTACTTCTCATGGTTGCAGCCAGGCCTATTATCATGCCTTTCGAGATCTTGTTAAATCTCTCTACAAAACCATTGGTTTGGGTGTGATAGGGTGTGGTGAACTTGTATGTTACCCCACACTCATCCCACATAGACTTTATGTATGCTGACATCAAGTTAGTGCCTCGGTCAGACACTACCTCCTTGTGGAACCCCACAGAGTTAAAAATCAACAACAGGGCTCTGGCCACCACTGGTGCAGTCACTGATCTCAGAGGGATGGTCTCTGGGTAGTGGGTGGAATGGTCCACTAAAACCAGGACAAACATGTTGCCTAAGGCTGTCTTGGAGTCAAAGGATTCATTAATGTCACTTTCAAATGAGGTAAAATGGTCCAGTTAGTCTAGTACTTTATCCCTGACTTCCAATTGGCCTGCCATGTAGGATAGGACCTACAGAATGTATCTGAGGCCATCTTTATCCAGGGCCAATACAAGTGGGCAACAAGCCTGGCAAAGGTCTTGTCTTGCATTAGATGTCTTGCCAGGGGTATATCATGAGCCAAACCCAGAGGCAAGTTATTGTAACAATGGGGGGCCACCAGCACACATGCAGTCCCAGAACCTGGAGCCTTAGGCGGACTATATAGGAGGTCATTCTCCTAGTAGGTAAGGTGATCAACGCCCCCCTCAACTTGCCAACCGCCAAGCTCATATAGATCACTAAGAGCAGCAATGTCCTTCCCAGTTGGTTCAGGGGCATCCTCCTCAGATGCCCCGACAACCTCAACAATGGTAACTACAGGGGCTGGTTTCCCATGCATCTTTCTCTTTTCTTTCTTGTCAGCTGTCTGGAGAATTGTTCCAGCCTCCGGACACCGTTGACTCCCTTCCTGGGCAGCCATGGACCATATAGTCATACAGACCAACTCAGGCAGTCCCAACATCTCCAAGTGTGACCTGAGTGCTACCTCCCTCCAGGTAGTGTGCTCCATGTCATTACCTAACAGACAATCTACAGGCATGACAGAACTGATAGCTACTTTTACAGAACCTGAGACCACCCCCAAAGAGATCCAGAGCCAATGGTACACGGCTATCCCTATTGCTGGTGACTATGACTTGATGGATGGAATGGACCTACACTGAGGATAACACTCTTTACAGTAGTCATGCTGGCTCCTGTGTCTCTCAGAGCCTCCACCTGTTGCCAATTGATGTATTATCAGGCATATGGGCTCTGTATCCCCAGTGACACTAGGGTTACTTCCATCTGTTTTCCAATTCTAACTGGGACTATCTCCACCCCGAGAGATGCACTCCCCAACAAGGTGTCTGCCCACCGACAGGGGGCTGTGGCCTCTTGGGGCATTTTGAGTCACCATTGGAGTGCCCAATAGCAGTCAGTACTGCGGGGTACAAACCTCCCTAATGCTTACCAAAGAACCATTCATCTTAGGATCAGACTGGGACTGGTTACCACCACTTCCTTGAGAATTATTTTGGGGGCCTTTAGAGATCTCCATATGTTTAAGTTTTTCTCTCCCTCGTTCTTCTGGTTAGAACCCTGACCACCTTTGTGGCAGTCTCCCAAAATACCTTCTTGGATACTACAATAGAAATGGAAATGGGATTGAGGCAACAATAGATTGCACCTATCCTTAGTGGAGTAACCGTAATCTAGGTACACAAGGTGCTAGGGACTGGAGATTCAAAACCCCTAAATCTCCTAAGATACAAAGTATCCCAAAATTCCTTAAATGCAAGAGTCCAGCACACTTATCAGATTGTAGTTTGACAGAAAATAACTTATTAAAGATTTATCATTCATATATCAGAATCAAATAATAGCAATTCCAGCAGAAGTTGTATCTACAAATCCTTTATTAATGACTTATTTTGTTTTTGTTTCTCTCAACAAGTTAAAAGACCGTGGCCAACATGTTTCATCCTTGCGGACTTCTTCAGGGCAGGATAGAACACTGGAAAGAACACTGTCTAAAAGCTTCACTATATTTGTCCACTTTTGTAAATTCTCCTTTTAAATCTAGAGATGTGTCATTATCTGATATCTCAGACGTGGAATGGAATCAAAATCTCTCCTCCTTAGTTTGGGGTGAACGCGGTTGAAAGTCAACCAGTTCCAAGAAGAATATATCTTATGTTTCAAATATAAAGGGAGCATTCATCTGTCCTCCTATGGCAAAGTACACATGATTGTTGATCGACCGGTTTTAAGGCAAAAGTATACTCTACGTTATTTATTATGTAATTCGACCTATCGTTTAGCCGGCAGGGTAGCGGTGCATCTATGTTTGTCTTGGATACTATGGTACTGGCCCAGAGGTCCTCCTCCTTAGCAAGCTTCCTGGGGTCAGTCAGCTTTCTGTCAACTAGGTGCTTGTTCAACTTTGTTAAACAGATAAGGAATATAGAATGCTGGCTCTGTATATACTATACCAAAGTAAGGTATAGTGTGCAGCAGATCCCCAAAGGTAAGCAGAGGTAAATTTAGAAAATACCTTACTCTCTATTTGTTGTAGTGTGGGCGAGCAGTAAGGCTTTATCAGAGGGTAGTGTTGAGCAGTTATTGAACACACTGAGGCAAGAAATGATGTCACACACTCAAAGACTGAACTCAGACCAATTTGTTTGTATGAAAGTTTTATTTAGTTGCATTTTATTTCTAGAAGCAAGCCAGGCCTGGTGCAGGTAAGTGGAAATAATACTTTGCAATAATTATGCAATTGAATACAACTGAAAAGCAGTAGGATGCAACTGGTTTGTTTACAGGTAAGTATTTTTTTTTTTTTATTGAAGTTCTTTGGGTCATAAAATCGGAACAAACACACAAACAACTTCAAAACAACAAATAAAGTTAACGCAAAATACATTCAAAGGCAGAAAGGGCTGCATTTTTTACATTAATACATTAGTCCAGAATTACTCAAAATACGATCTCCAAATTTTATCAAACTTCCTCGTCCCTCCAATTCGTTGTGCGTATAATATTTTACTCCTTCTAACATTCCTCATTTTTTGAAACCATGCGTGGAACAAAGGGACCTGAATTGATTTCCAATTTTGCAATATTAAGGACCATTGCAATAAACAACAATTTAACCATTTGATCTACTAGTTCAAGATCGGAATCATAACCATACAACATTAATTTCACATTATACGTAACCTGAATCTCACAGTAAGTTTGCAAAAATAGAAAAATCTCTTTCCAGAAAGGTACAATTTTAGAGCAATGAACTATAGTGTGGGACCAGTTGGCTGGGATAAATTGCTGACATCTAAAACAATTGGCAGAAGTGTTAACGTACATTTTTTAGATAACCGCCGGGGTATGGTATAAAAGCCATTTACTAAAGAATAGCATTCTTCTCCAGTTAGAGCCACGCAACACACTAAAGTTCAGTTTATTTAAAGTCTTCCAAACATTAACGGGGAGAGCATGGTTCTCTTGTTCCTGCCATTTTTTAATGGCTTTCAAGCTCACATCCACCTCGATGTGATAAGCTAAACAGCGTTTCCATTCCCCAGGCTTTCTTGACCGTATAATCAAAAACAAATCGTCCTATAACTGAATAGAGGAACAAATATACCTGGGGTTCAATTGTTCTAGCATCTTATAAATTAAAGTATAAGAGCCCATTAACAAAAAGTTCCCCTGAATTAACTGTTGCATCTCACCGGGAGTTAGCCAAGCTTCCTCCCTTAAAAAAAAATCTGATAAGGTATTAAACCCTGCACGATCCCAATGCATTACGATATCTGAACCGATTTGAATCCCAGTATATATAAAAACGTACATTAATGGGGTCCTGGAATTAAAATGCGGAAGAGAGTATCTTTTAAGGATAACGTCCCGTTATTTAAAGAACCAGTTCATGATCTTATATCGAACTAGTTTTGGAGATTTAGGAACTTGCAAAGGAGAGGGAATTTGAGCCTCACGGCAAATTTGATTAAAAAAAAAGTTAATAAATACATTTGGACTATGCATTCCAGTTTTGAATCGCTCTAAATATTGAGCAAAATATGCACTATATTAGTCTTTAATATTAGGTAAAGAAAGACCTCCATGTTCAGTATCTGCGTAAAGTGTCCCTATTGCTAACCGGGGAGTTTTTTTAGCCCAAATAAACCCTGAGAACAAAGATTCTGTTTTTGAAAAGAAAACCGCAGGCAAAGAACATGGGATCGTCCCTATTGCTAACCGGGGAGTTTTTTTTAGCCCAAATAAACCCTGAGAACAAAGATTCTGTTTTTGAAAAGAAAACCGCAGGCAAAGAACATGGGATCGTTGAAAATAGGAAATGAAAAAGCGGAAGTACAGACATTTTGATCAGGGCCACACAACCCAAAATCAAAAGTGGCAACGGATTCCAACTGACGAACATGGAATGTACTTTCCGAAGAAGAGGTTCAAAATTCATTTTATATAAGTCTGAGACTGAAACGGAGAACAAAACCCCCAAATACCTCTTAGGCCTTGAATTAATGCCCCCAGCTAAATCTGGATGTAAGTCTAAATTCGCACCTCCACAGACTAATGTTTCGGTCTTTTTTATTAATCCGGTAGCCACCTAAGGCTTCGAATTCTTCAAAAAGCTGTAAAACAAAAGACTGAGATTGAATATCCGGCTTAAATAATAACATAATATCGTCTGCGTACAGTTTAATTTTGGCCATAGAGGCAATCGGAGGGGCAAAATTTACGGAATTACGGATTGCTACAGCTAGTGGCTCAATAAAAAAAGCAAAAGGAATGGGGGACAAAGGACAACCTTGCCTGGTGCCTCGCTGCACCAACACTGTACCAGCCATAACCAAATTAATAATTATATTGGCTTTAGCACCAGTGTATACATTTTGAATTAAACTAATAAGTTGTGAAAGAATTCCAAAATGTGCTAAAATAACAAATAATGTTGCCCAAACCACCAAATCAAAAGCTTTTTCTGCATCCAACAATAAAATTAAAGCAGGAATCTTCTTAATCTGAAAATAATCTAAAGCCTCAATCAAAAAGTGAGTGTTAGTGACCAATTGACGGCCCGCAATGAATCCATTTTGGTTGAGATGAATAAGACCCGCCGCAATGGTGTTAAAGCGTATTGATAGTAGTTTGGTAATAATCTTATAGTCGGTATTCAATAAGGTGATAGGCCTATATGAATTAGGGTCTTTAGGATCTTTACCTTTTTTAAGAAAGCTGACAACAGTACCAACACCAAAAGAGTCAGGAACTTGCCCACCGTCTAACATGGATTTTAGCAATTGAAGTAATAAGTCAGAAAAAGAGCTAAACAAAACCTTAAAGAATTCGGCTGGAAGGCCATCAGGGCCACAAGCCTTACCACTTGGTAAGTCCTTGACCACCAGTTCTAATTCAGCCTTCAAGAATAGGTTTGACATTACTTCCTGATCCGCTTGAGAAAGAGAAGGCAATGCATATCTGTCTAAAAAATTAGAGAGCTTTAAATAATCTATATTTTGATGTTGACTATATATCTGTTGATAATGAGAGAGCATTATAGTACCAATTGCTGCAGCCTGCGATGTCTCTATATGTGTAGTAGGGCATTTTACCAAGCGAATCTGATTTGCGGCAGCTTGTTCTTTCGCCTGCCAGGCCAAGAGTTTGCCGGTAAAGTTGCTTTCCTCATAGATTTTCTGAGATTGTCTTCGAAATTGCTCTTCACTCTGTTTAAAAAAATTTGCACTAAGTTCACATTTTGCTTCGTTTAATTTATTTTGAACGGTGCTGGAGGGATCAGATTGCCATAGTAAAGTTAAGGTATTTATTTTTCGATAAATTAAGTTTCTCGCTTGCTTAATAGCAAGCCATTCCGATGCATCCTTACTTATTATGATACCACGAATAAAAGCTTTCAACGAGTCTCAAACGATGTGGAGAGGGGCAGTACCAGAGTTGCGTATTATAAACTCTGAAATCTCCAGTTTTAATGAAGTAGTCCAGTTATCATCCTGTAAATATGCCTTATTAAATAGCCATCTTTTAGGGACTCTGCTATCTTCTCCAACCATGAATTCAATAGCCAACATAGCCTGGTCTGAGAACCCATTGTAAAAGTAACTTTGATAGGAAAATTCTAATTGCCTGGAGGCCAAAAAAAAGTCAATACGGGAGGAAGATTTATGTCTGCCCGACCAACAAGTGAATGCTTTTTTTGGTGGATTATGTAAACGCCAAGGGTCACAAAGATCAAGTACTGCTATATTATGAATAATAGATCTTCATGATTTGGGTTTGAGGTGTTTTTTAGAGAAGATAGTCGAATCCAATTTTGCATCCATAAGAATGTTAAAATCCCCACCAATGACAATGTCCCCCTGACCATAAGCAATGATTGAAACAAGTCATCATAAATTTGGTGACAATCATCCACTGGGGCATAAAAACAGACAAAGGTAATCGGCCTGTGCCTATTCTTCACTAAACATATAACCCAACACCTCTTCAAATTGAAGAATCTCAGGATCCAAGTTTCGATTTACAAAAAGAGCAACACCTCGTTGAGATTCTAAGGAGCATGAAAACCCACGATATGAGGCCCAAAATTTAAACATAGAAAAATTGTCAATTTTTGCTGCAGGGATATGAGTTTCTTGCAACATTACAACTGCTGGATTCTCCGTTTTAATCCAAGACTCAATAGCTCACATTTTTTTTTGTTATTCAATCCGTTTACATTAAAGGAAATTATTTTTAGTCCCCTAATAGACATCACGAACGAAGATTTTCTGCAACGTAAAATGGGCATTTCCAATCATAATCATGCCCTTTTTCTGTCCAATTATATTTCCACCCTTTCCCAAAGGCACTTCAATTTTTTCACTTTTTCTCCCCAGCAACACCCGTGACCCCCGCACAACATCCTACACCCAGCCCCGTGGCCCTGCTCCTCACTATCTTCTCCCCGTCACGCTGGCCACAAGGTACTAACCCTCATCATAGAGGTGCATTTTTGTTGCATTCCTTAACCCCATGACATCCCTGTTCCTCACCTGCTCCCTCCCCCCCTAACAGCAATTTTAAATAAACACAGAAAGAGAAAAAAGATACCCGTTATCACACCATACATAATTATAGCAGATACGAAAAGAACACAAAAATCAACTCATAAAGTCATGTTAGCCGAATGACATCCAGGCAAGTAGCTCCCGTGCTTCATCAACCTCCGTGAACATATAGAATTTGCCCTATACCAATACTTTTAACTTTGATTGTTGCGCAATCGTAGCTTGTACGCCTTTGAATAATTGAAGAATCTTGACATATTCCTTTCTCCGTCTCGCGGCGGCAGCAGACATATCCGCAAAAATCCGGCATCTGGTGGTAGGATTCGCCGCAAATTGTCTTTGTTTAAAAGCTTTAGAGAGGATTGCTTCTTTAACACGCACATCAGAGAAGTTCACCAAGATGGTTCGGGGAAACGTAGAATTAGCAAACTGACGAGCTGGAACTCGGTGCGCCCGAGTAATTGTTAAGTCTCCTTTGAACTCAGGGATAACCTCATGAAGGAAGAAAGATGTAGTCCATTGCTTCAAATCAGATCCCTCAATATTTTCTGATACACCCACTATTCTAAGGTTTGACCTTCTATTATAATTTTCCAGCTCATCAAGTTTAGATTCGAATTCCCTTGGAAATTTTGACAAACTTGCAACATCCTTCTTCGCTTCCGACATATTATCCTCCAAACCCGAGATCCTAGTCTCGGCCTCTTGAAGACGGGTAGGGAATAAAGCCATTGAATCTTCTATTTTATCCAAACGTTGATTGATTACAGCCAACTCCGCCTTTTGAAATTGCTTCATCTCTCTCACCTCACCTAAAATTAAGTTAAGCATATCTTTAACTGATATCTGAAAATCGCCAGTTGTCTCAGTGTCCACCTCCAAAATCGAATTTTGCGCATTAGTAATTCCAACGGAGGTTAAACTGGATTCTGACACGACAGGTAAGGCTGAGACACCGGTATCTTTACCGCCAGTTAAGGAGATACTTTCGTTAGGAAATGAGAGACCTGTTGTTACTGTATCAACTATGTCAGCAGGACTTAGCCCAAGACACAAACTCTCCAAGTTTTTCTGAGGGATGATAGTGACTGAAGCTACTGGAGACTCAACGCAAGAGCCATCTATCAAGCCTGTAGCTAAAAGAGCAGTATAGTTAGGTGCAGGTATCGTAGATTTCCTCTCAAATAAAGGGAATTGTTTAGGAACTTTAGAGACTTTAGGAACCCCAAGTGTATTTGCTTCTTTAGGTGCTTGCAAGTCATTTTGGCTAGAATACTCGGCGAATTTTGTTGCTGTAATCGCTGACTTATCCGCTGACTTGTCCGCATCCGTATCCGTCACTAGCACCTCCTGCACCCCATTGTTATCAGGATTCCCAATGTTAGTCTGCGAGACAGGGGTGGATATAATCTCAGGGGACTCGTCTACTCCCTCACCGGAACTCTCCGAGACTTCTGCAGAAGAGCATCCTTTATCAGCTACCACCCCAGCGAGTTTAGCCGCCTCTGCCCCTTCTCTAACTTGCTGGCAAAGTATTCTCGCTTTTGCACGAACCGTTAATTGCTTTCCCATCATGATCCACTGCGAATATGTGCTCAGTCAATAAGAAGTCAACAATATCGTTGACTGGTCTTTATCTCCCAAAGCCGCCAAGCCTCAGAAGTCAGTATTCTCGAAATGCACCAGGAAAATCTAAACTATGATCCAAATCCTAGGGAATGCTGGGACCTATAGTCCTACCCGCACTGCGGCCGCTGCCTAATATCCAAAAGGCTGCAACAGCGGGGTGGACAAATATCGTTTAGCGAGAACGGAAAGGTGCAGAGGAGTGTAGCATTTGATAAGCAGGGCGATAAAGATTTAAGGAAAGTCACACAGATGGGGCTATCGCAGGCTGTCACAAACACGGGCGATATAATTAAATAGTCCAAGCACCGTCCGTAATCTATCCCCTCAGACCTCCTCCATACAATACTTAGGCAATGCCCAACACAGCTGTAGGAGCGGAGACCCAATAGCCAAACTCATATTCCAGGAGGGCAGAGCAGAGCTACAATCGGCTACTGCAGTCAGCACATATAAGCGCGCAGTTCGGGAGCCGCTCGGAGAAAGTCTGCGGGGTCAGCCAGTATGCCGATACAATGTTGCCGCCATCAGCCTCGTGGAGGGGAGGAGGAGCCAAGGAACAGGAAGCCCAGTAACTACGTGGAGGAGTTGAACAGGTAAGTCAACAGTTACTTTACAGTTACTATTGTAATTGCTATATAGTTACTATTGGGATTACTGTTTCGTTTACTTTTCAGATTACTTTTCTTACTCAGTGTGGTATACCTAGATACCACACTGGGACATTTCGGGATAAAGGTAAGTAATGCAAATTGTTATCACAACACACGTGTATGCTTTTTCATAGAACTTCCAACTCCATACTTAAAACTTTTTACAGAAAAGCAGTCAATGCAGTCCTATGGGAAGGTAATTATTTTGTTCATGGAGTTGGATGTTTAGGGTTTTACCAACTGTTTCCCCAGGGTCACAGATGCAATCTCAAAGCACCCTCAGCGGCTCTAGGGTGACCGGATGCAGAGTGCTGAGGCCAAATGTTTTTCAATGGGGTAGGGGTCCTAAGGTTGGTGGCTGCTCACATGCAGGCCACAAGGATGTGGAAGCAAAGCTCCTGGACTTAGGCTCAGGACAAAGGGGTATCAAATTTAGCCCCCAAGATGCACCCACAGTGGCAAAGGGATGCAGGGTGCTGTTTTGGCGTCAGGTCCCCTGTTATTTTTGATAGGGATTCTCCAGTTGCAACGAACACTGCAGGCTTGGGACGAAGATCTTTTGGAGGCGACCACTGGTTAGAGAGGTACGTTGGGATGTCGTGGCATGCCAAGACACTGTTGTTTGGACCACCCAAGGCCGTGGGTCATCGGGTGCATGGGTGTCATTTGGCGTCGGATTCTTCTTACCGACTCCAGTTCCAGTCGGGAGGATCCCCCAGTAAGGGGCTGCAAACATCCGGTGGGGAATCGAGGTAGGTTAGGGATCACCAGATCCCAGGTCAGGATCATGGGGAGACCTCCTCTTGATGTTGTGCCACTCAAACTCGGGCTGTGGGCGTCGGGTGCAGAGTGGTACAGACTCGCTGATTTGGCTGGAGCCAAAGTATGTTGGTGAGAAAATCCGGATGCTCACGAGACACAAGGTCTGGTTGGGGAATGCAGGGCAGGTCCTCTGGGTTCTGGGGGGCTGCTGACTGCAGGACACACAGGGATTTGCTGGAGCAGGGCTCTTCAGTCCTTCTTCTTCTTGTTTTTTCTTTTCTGAGGATGCAATGTTCAGGGTTGCCCCATAATACTAAATGTAGGGGTGTTACAGGTAGGTACAGGTCAGTACCAATGGGCCTTGGAGTGGGTACACCCCCTATTTTGTCACCCTCCAGTGAGAGGTAGGCATAAACCGCACTCTGGTTGGCTGGGTCCCCCCATCTTTAAGATGATGGGGACTGAGAGTTGTGCTCAACCTCGCTTTCCCCACCTGAGGGATGGGGTTGGCAAAGGTGGGCACACCTCTGATCCTAACTTGGGGGCTCATTAGGATCGCGGTTTTCCTGCATCCTCCGGGCCAGCGGAAGCCACCGCCGGCCCGGAGGATGCGGGAAAACCGCTGGGGAGGCACAAAAGACCCACCGCCAAATTAGGATGGCGGTGGGTCTCAAAATCGGTCCGCAGCTTTTTCGCCGCGGTCGCCTTCCGACCGCGGCGGAAACGCTCTAACATGGCTGGCGGTGTCTATCAGACACCGCCAGCCATATTAGGATGGCGAAAAACAGATGCCTTTTCGTGGCGGATTCTCCGCCGTGGAAAGGCATACAGTGATTACTTTGGGGGCCCGTTGCGAGCCCCTGGGTGATTGAGGGTGGGGGGTGCACATGGGGGGTACCTATGGTACCCCCCTGCATTTGCATGCACGAAGCGGCAGGCACCGCACGGTGCCTGCCGCTTTGTGCATGCAAATGCTAAGCATGCATATTTAACCTTGCAGCGGGTGCTGCTTCAAGCAGCACCCGGCGCAAAGTTAAATATTGAGGATGTGACCGCCAGGCTGGTGGTCACATCCTAATAGCACTGGAGGGACCGCCGCTGCCCCTGAGGACGGTCCCTCCTCCTCTAGGGTGGCGGACGGACGCAGGTCCGTCCGCCTTCCTAATGAGCCCCTTGGTTTTCCTGCTGATTTTCCCACCCGCAGGTGGGGGTCAGAACCAGTGGGGGCCAGTTGCTGGGAGCAGTAAATGACTGTGGTAGCTCACAAAGGCAGCAAGCCTTTGAAGCTTTCCCTTCGTGGACCTTGCCCATCCTGGGGGAGGAGGCTTGGCACCTCAACTCAGGATGTGCTTTGTTTCAGGATCCTGAGAGTGGCTTGCTCTCGACCCAAGGGTGCAGAATCATGCCTGGCGCTGGCAGCTGGCAAGCAGCCACTCAGCCATGACACTAGAGTCAGGCCATTTTTTAGGGGGCATCTCTAAGATGCTCTCTGAGTGCATTTTTCATTAAATCCCACACTGGCATCAGTGTGTATTTAATGTACTGAGAATCTTGATACGAAACTTCCCAGTTTCTATTAAAGCCATTATGGTGCTGTGGAGTTGGTAATGAACAACTCCCATACCATATACTTTTTATGTCTTTACTGAACTTTAAATGTCTAAGAATTGACTTAGATACTGTAGGGGTACAGGGCTCCTGACCTGTTTCCTCACCACTGGTAAAGTGCACCCAGCTAGAGGGGTGGCTTACCTATGCCAGGACAGTGGATTGGAGGCATGGCACCCAGATATGTGTGCCATCTCGACTTTCAATTTGGTCAGCACCAAAATATGCAGCCTGCTATGGAAGTGAGTAGGTGTATATGTGAAAAGGTACAGGGCTTCTTAGGATGGCACAATAAGTGCTGCAGCCCTTAGAGGCCTTCCCTGGCAGGAACCCAGGGCACAATCAGTCAAAGTGCATCCACCTTAGGCAACAAGTGGGGGGCAACCATGCAAAAAGGGAAACTTTCCTACACTGAGCATGTGCTCTCTCATGATTAGATCATACAACCCATTAAAATCACTAACTTTACTGCCCACTTCCAAGCATTCAGTACCTTGCTAAAGTGCTCCACAAAATCTACCCAGGACTCGTTGTGGAGCTTCTGGATGTCCCTGAAACGTTGGCAGTATTTTTTAGGAGTCAGTTCAAATTTTGCAAGTAAAATGGCTTTCATGGGAGTGTACTTGGTTTGGTCCCTAACCTCTAGCGTTAGAAGTTTATCCCACCCCACAGTAGGTATATGTTTCCACAGACCACACCCTCATTGCTCTTCTGGGACCTGGTGGACCCTCATGGTCACCTCATAGTCAGAAAACCATTAGTCTATGTGATCTCCCACCACATAACTGAGCACCAGATCCTCAAGTATGCAAACTCTTTTATCACCTTCAAAAAGTGCATGTATGCTGCCACCATCACTGGTGGAATCTTCATGTCTGTCTCTGATGTCAATCTCGTTTAGACTCAGTTCATAAGCCAGTGAAATTCTTATTTCCTCCAGGGCACTTTCAGCCTTTTTCTCTTTTGCCTCCATCTTTAACTTCCCCATTTGCAGCTTGAACTCCCTCTCCTCCCTCCTTTCCAACAGTTCCTCTGGGAATAAGCTGTGGGAAGAGACACTGCTTCCTACCCTGACATGGGCCGTAATTCTAGGGGTCAATACCTCACCTGCCACTGCAGGAAATTCCTCAGAAGGGTGTTCTCCAGGCCCTTGCATCTCATCATCTTCTCAAGTGGCTTCAACCAGTGTGGAGTGGGCTCATGCACAGGCCCTCTGTATCTTATGTAAGTCCATCTTCCTGGTAATTCTTGAGCTGGGCCACAGTGTATGCCTCTGTGTAGGCCAGCTCAAATGCCATTCTTGCAGGTGTAGTTTCAGACCCATATGTCAGAGAGATCATTTGGAAAGAACAATCAGGGAGAATTTGGGCTTGTATTGATCTTAATTATAGAATGGTAGTGTACACCATTCACTGTTAGCACCGAACAAACACTAATTTTGTCCTAACCATTGCTACCACCAATGTTAGAAATTGGATTATTGGTTGACTGGGGTATAAGCCCTAATTAAACAGAAACCACAATTCTTGCCAGGGTAATGGGTACGCAAACCTGACATTTTCCTGTGCTCACCCCTTGGTAGCTTGGAACAGAGCAGACAGGCTTAACTTTAGAGGCAGGTTTTTAAAATTATTTGTGCAACACTTCAAATAGTAAAACAGTGAATCCACCATACAAAAAATGCCACACCAATTTAGAAACATAGATCTAACTTTAATAAATAAGCTAAAGGACAAAAATTCAATTGGCAGAAAAGGAGATATTGATTTTTCAATTTTATAGTGAAAAATAGCACCAAAACTCACAATGCACTGTTGGGGATATCTGGTCATGCCAGACCTGGACAAAGTCACAAGTTCAATCTATCCCCAAAGGAGCATGAGCTGGCCACTGTAACCAAGTTAGACCCACTCAACAGAGTACCTTAAATTCTAATTGTGGAGAATTCTGTGAATCTGTTTCAAAGATGCATTGCGCAGCCATGGTGATGCGTCCGTTCTGAGATGCGGCAAAGCTACGATGCGAGGTCCTGATGCTTCAGTATTTATGATGCTGTTGAGGGGGTTTGCAATGCAAAGTCCGGTGTTGAGGCTGCGAGGCGCAGCTGAGGTGATGCGTTGATTCTGAAAAGTGGTGAATCTGCAATGCGGAATTTCATCATATAGGATGCAGCAGTCAATGAGGGGGCAAAACGAGCTACCACCGGTAAAAGTGTTGTGCAGTGGCTTTTCATAAAGCGATGCATCAGTTTCATGATGATGGATGCGCCAGTGATGCAAGTTTTTCACAATGGGTCCATTCCACGCAGCAGTGCCAATGCTTCAGTTCTGCTCGGAGGTGCCTCACTTAGCCAAGGAGATGTATTGGTTCTGCTGGCAAGCACATTAGTTCCACTTCCAAGGGGCCAGAACTGGGGTGGTATCACTTGGCAGGTTAGACTGACATATGGCAGATAAGTATGGGCAAATTTTGCGGCTTTTCGTTCCGCGAATTTGCGCGAAATGGCCATAAAATCCGGGAATTCGCGGATTTTCCTACGAACTCGCAGATTTTTTTGCCATTTGCACAAATAATGTGACACGTGTGTCTGTAACTTTGCCACCGCGCCGAAAGGCGCCGAGGTCCACCGAGTGAGCTGTCCATCATAGTGAGGAAAGGGCGGGGCCAAACGGGCGGGGCTTCTATGCAAGTTCACATGCCTCTTGTTTATAAACAGTCAGCGACCAATCAGAGCAGCAGATGAGAAGAAAGCAGCCTCCTGGTCACAGAGCCGTGTGAGTTGGAGATCTGGTAAATCACAGAGCCCATTACGTGATGAATTTGAAAACTGTTTACATGAATGTTGTCATGAGATGAGGTGCGTGGGGGGGTACATTCTTTCCCGGTGTTGATTCTATGGTTTTTGGCTCGTTTATTTCCCTCTGTCCCTTCAAAGGGGCCACCACAGCCTGACATGAAGAGCTGACAGCGGAGCCTCAAACGTCAGACATCTCACCCCCCTTCCTCCTATTCATAGCAGGCCACAGGTTCACGGGCACCTCTGCGACGCCAATGCCCCGTAGCCTCACGCACCTGCTGCCACTCCTGTGATCTTCGGTATATCTGGGCCCGTATTTACAGGAGGCGCTGTGTACATCCCGCACACCTGAGCACAGGTTTCTCGCAGCCCTGCCAAGTCTTCCAGGTCTGTCCATGATGTACTGCTCCAGTCCACGTTTTTTCCTTGAATTCTGGGACTTGTAGTCTTGCTTATTTCATTATAAAACAGAACTACATGTCCCATAATTCAGAGGAAAAAACCTGGACTGGAGCAGCACATCACACCATGACTTCGGGAACTTGGCAGCTATGGCTAAGGCTCACAGGAAAAGTAGAAGTACCCCGGCGCGACACACAGTAAATATTGTTCTAGATCTCTCAGCAGTGAGCCCTGTTACGAGCCAGGTGATGAATGAGAGCTCCTACTGTGAATGGGGTACCCTCCCCGAGGCCAGACCCACCTATCAGCAGAGACGCAGAACTGCTCCTGGATGTGATTGGTTGAAGAGCGGCCCTAATTCTGCTCTTGTGTTAAAGTTACTAAATACTATGTTGTACGTAAAGAAGTTCTAAAGTCAGGTATATAACAAGCTGGATTTAATAAAGCTTAGTTCCAAGTTCCAGTTTCGAGTAAAAGAGTTAAGATGACAATAACCCCACCAGGAGTGGCCTCCTTGCCACTCAGCCTGCCTGCCATCAACAGCCACTCCACACACCAGTCAGGCATCCAAGATTCTATGATGACATCAGGCATTCCAAGGCCCACACCAGCTGAGAAGCAGGGAAGTCACCCAAGCTAAGTATAACATACTAGTGTATGACACCCCTGTGCGATTGTCTTCACACATGTTTGCATGGATGTGAGTGTGCAAACAAGATGTGTCAATCAGCCTGAGGCCTGCGCCCTCCAGCAGCACCTGCAGCAGAATCCTGTGAATGGAACACCTGTGACGTGCCAGGGCCTGCACTGTGATGTCACGAGGTCCAGGCTAGAGCCAGCAGCAGCATCCTGTGAATGGAACACCTGTGACTGCCAGGCACTCCGCTGTGATGTCACGAGCTCCGGGCTAAGTACAGAGGGGAGGCATCCGCGGCAGCAGAGACAAGGAGAGGCCCCTGAGGGGGGAGAAGGTCGGGTAGAATTAGATCGTCTTTGAGGTTCACCTTCATCGTAGAATCATTTTGTGAATAAATAGGTTTTTGCTTGTTTTTAGCAAATTGAATTAAAACCGTGTCTCGCCCCCCCCTTACACGGCAACACCTGTCATCAACCATAAACCGGTGATGCATGATGACAGGAAGTACACGGGGACTACGCTCGAGAAACTTGTGGATGAAAAGACCTCCATCAAGGATTACATCTAGTTGTAGGCGGTAGATATGGGGAGGAAGCACACCTGGACCGTGCTCACTAGTTGTTAGGGCTGATTATTTGAGCTTCAACTTGGGCATGTGCAAAATCCGCCCGCGAGTGAATTTGCGAATTTTTCGGCAATTTCGCAAGATTTCGCGGATCGCAAAATTGCCGAAAATTCGCAAATTCCGCGAGCGTAACGGATTTTGCGCCCATACTTAATTGCAGAGTCCAGATGCAGAAGTCAGAAGCCTGTTATGTCCCTTAGGCTTCATATCAGGAGGCCAACCAACTAACCCTTGGAGTTACTCTGGGTTCTGGGGGTCAAGACATGCAGGTCCAGTCCTTCTCATCCAGGCAACAGAGCAGCAGGCAGCGTACCCGCTCAGCAAAGCAGGAATCCAGCAGAGTGCAGTCAAGAAGAGAGGCAAGCCTTTAGCAACACAGCAATCCTTCCTGGGAGAGTATCTGCAGGTCCAGAAGTGTACTGAGGTTGTGGTGTCTGAAGTCAGGTACTGATACCCAGTGGTGTCTTTGATGTGGTAGAAACTACAAAGACATGACTTTGAAGTGTGCAGAGGCCCTCCCTTACTATGCTGGCTCCAGACTCACTACAGGGGGGTATGCAAGCCCTTTGTGTGTAAACAGGACCCAGCATATTGAGGTTCAAGTGAGGCTGTGCCCAGCTTCTCCCTCCCATCCTGCCAGAGATGGCCCATTGAGACATATCTAAGGTCCCATTGTGTGTAGGTTTCTATGAAAAATACGCAAAGCCCAATTGCCAGCTACACAAAGTCATGTGATCAGAGACAGGCTACATGCACTAAATGGCTAAAGCAAGAAAATGCCGACTTTCTAATCGTGGCGATGTCTGAATTGCAATCTAAAGTCCCACTTCACTACAAGTTTGGATTTTAAATTGTGATTCGGAGACACCAGATTTAAAGGGTTTATGTCTTCCCAATTGAAAAAAAGTCAGGGTGGGTTTTGTGGAGTTGTGACAAAGAACTTTGCCGGGCTACGCAGAGCTTGGCAAGTGGCAGAGTGCATATGTTCACGCCATTGGTGCTGGTTGTTAGTGCCGGTAAAAAAAGGGCAAACAGCACCATGTACAGAGGAAGAGGGCACTGCTTCTTTTTGCATCTCGAGTAGATATTCTACTCAAGCAGCAGTTTACTCAATGTAAACAAAACGTTTTTCAACGCGAGTGGTAGCGACCATGCACACCCGCCACATTGAAAAATCTTGCTGGGAGGTGGTCTGGCATTGGATTTTCCGCACTTGTGCTTGCCAATTTAATGTTGGCGAGTGAGGAAAAAACTCCACTCCGCTTCTCAGAGCAGAGATTTTTGTGCAGAAAACTAAGCAAACTCTGCAAACAGATCAGAGCTCACCACCAAGGCCTATTGGAAATTAGACTTAGAAAATGTAATAAGGCAATTCCAATGTTATCCTCTGGGAGAGATAGGCCTTGCAGTAGTGAAAAACGAATTTGAGAGTTTTTCATTACAAGGACATGAAAAACTCAGCAGTTAATTGCCTGCTTTTTAAATACATTGCTCCTTGACCTCTAAGCTGCCCAGGACATATCTTAGGTCTGCCTTATATGTATTATAAGGGAAGGTTTGGGCCAGGCAAAAGTTTTATTTTTCAAGGTTGATGTGGCAGTGTAAACTGCAAACACTTGCTCTGCAAAGCAGGCCTAAGACTTGGTTAAAGGTCTACTTAAGTGGGTGGCACAATCAGTGCTGCAGGCTTAGTAGTAGCATTTAATTTACTGGCCCTAGGTACATATGTTAACACTTCACTAGGGATGTAAAACTAAATTGAATATGCAAGTTAGAGATTAACCAATATCAACATGTTTAGGGGAGAAAGTACAAGCACCTTAGCACTGGCTAGCAGTGGCAAAATGTGCATAGTGCTAGTATCATCAAAACCTAAGTGAAGTGGAGGAGGAAGTAAAAACATTTGAGGGAATACTCTCCTAAGGCTGTCAGGTAGCATTCCAACCCATTGTTCTTTTGCCCATCTTGCCTCCTCAGATTAGACCCAACCATATGCATATCAGTCTTTGTTCTGCTCCAGTGGGAACAGTCCAGCTAGAACTGTCAAGCCAGATCCTCTCTGAACCAGAACAGAAACAACCCAAGACTGATTTCCTCCTAATTGGGGCTCCTCGGTGGGTTGTAGCTTGGTTCCAGTGGAACAGTGAGCAAAGGAACCACTTCTGGTCATACCCATGAGCACGTAGGGCATTACATGAAACGCCCAAATAGTAATGGGAGGATGCTTGCAATACGTTTAACCACTGGCAATCTCTCAGGGTATCATTCTAACCCATCTGTCTTTTGCCCACCATGCTACCTCAGCTGTATGGTAATTGTCCAAGACTAGGTGGCCTAGTGGACAAAATAATGATAAGCTGGAATGCTACCCTGAGAGATTGCCAGTGGTTAAACTGGTTGCAAGCATCCTCCCATCACCTTTTGTGTGTTTGATAGCTTCAATTATAACACTTCAACATATGTTTAAAAAGATCTTCTGAATTCACTTAAATAACAGAATTAAAGTATTTACTAATTAAAACTGCAAAGAACACTGAACTGCACATGTTATATTTAGGACAACATTACATAAATCACGCAATACCTATTCAAACCATAACTCATACACCACATGCAATCCTTATGACTTCACAATATTTTTTCCCAAAACAGCTAAAAGCAAAATTATACAAAACAACAAATCACACTCCAACCAATAAAAGTACATTCATAGTTGTCTCTTCAAGTGTTAAGATTAATGTGATATGTAATCTGAACTGTAAGATTAATTACATTTGGGATTGAATCTCTTTAATTATGGATGAAGCCATGAGGATTGTATTTGATGTGCGAGTTACGGTTTGCATTTACTGCAGGCCGCAAAATACTCAAATTACTAAGTACAATCCACTCAAAGGAGTAAACAAAACTAAAATTGTACAAACAAATTTAAATAAAACAGTACAAACCCAATTTGCAATAAAAGCAAGCATTTGCAATGCAATCTGTCTCTCCTTTGGGACTTTATATGTATTTAGCTATGCAACACATTAGCCTGGGTGCTGAAACATCTACTATTCTTTAACATGGAGGGAAACTAAGCACCAAACTTCGTGATACACCAGGTATGGGAATACATGGAGAGAAATATTGCCTTTCATTGGGAAATGGTATAGTTCGAAGCTCTGTTTTAATATAAAGTCAGAGCCTTCGGTGTCTATGAGTGCTCGTGGAAGACAATTTCTATGCACTGGAATCTAGATAATGCTAAAGTGTTTCTGGTATTTTACTGACCACTGCTAGTCTTTTTCTATCAAGAAAGTTAAATAGAGGCAGTTGCCACAATAATTTTAAAAAGAAAGTCACTCAGCAGAAACCAATTCTGGTATTTTACTGACCTTTACTGGTCGTTTTCTATCAAGATTAATTTAAATTAAATTAATTAGAGGCAGTGGAAAAGCGAATAATGTCCTAAGTGGAAGCAGACAAGTCCTAGGGCTGTTCTCCAGAGCCCACAAAGTACATATACATATAAGTATATACTAAAGTATATACAAGAGGTCTCGAATGCTCGACCTAAAAATGGGCACACCAGACACTGATGTTATCAGTAATTACATTTCTGAAGTCACAACTAATGTCTTCAATATTGTCAATTATGTTGTTGTCAATGGTACTATCTATGTGTGTTGTCTTATACAGAACAAGCAGTGGCGGTTTCTTTACGAGTGCGTCTGGGCTCCGCCCTCGTTACATTCTAGAAAATTATTTAACATACTATGCTCATAAATTTTGTTTTAATAAAAATCCCCACTTTGCAATTTTGTTCTAGACTGACTGGTTTCCTACTAGAACCAACACTGGCGGTCCGGCTCTATCCAGTAAAGCTGATGTGGACACTGTCAAGTGACTGCTTGCTTGCTTCCCCAGGCGGGCCCAAAGAAGCCTTAGTCTTTTTCCCGGCGGACAACCTCACAGCCCTGCAGCCTGTGAGGTCATAAGCTTGGCAAAGACCTAGCTTCAGGGCCCAGTCTCCACTCCCTGATGGCATAGAGGCAAAGTTAGACCGGGGCAATTTAAATACAAGCCCGGATCGCTAAGCATCCAGGTCAATCAGAAAGTGGAGAGTATTGGGACACCATCCTTTCCCAACTCGTTAGAGGGTGTGGGTAGGACTCCCACCCTGTGACGAGTTGAGAAAGGGTGTGGCAGGCGGGAAGCCAAGGAATCGACTGCGCAGACTCCACCTGAGACTGCTTCCCACGGGAGTGAGTCAGTAGTGGCACCTCGCCATTTTGCTCTGTTTCTAATCGGAGGGCGTGTTTGTTAGAGGCAGTCAGATTCAAACTGATAACTGCAGTGCGGGCAGCAGCTAGTACTAATAGTTGATTGCTGCTGCGCACAGCACTTCAGGTTGCTGTAGGGATGGAGCAGCACGCCGTTATGTGAACACAAGAGACGGGCAGTTCACTAGCACCAGGAAAGGCCCAGGCGGCCATTTTTGTAACTTATAAAGCCCCCTATAGGGCCTTGTCACATGGATGTCGAGGAGGGGGTCAGTTACTGTGCACGTTGTCTCATCATCCGCTCTGTTCCGGCGCCAAGCAGCAATACCATGCCAAGGCAGGTCATGTTTCTCAAATGTCCTCCTTTGAAGGAAGGCAAGGGGACAAAGTGAACGTATATATATATATGTGCTTCCATACTGTCTTCTGAGGACTAGTGTACAATTAGTAAGCTGTATTTGTTTCACCCATGATCGGAAGAGTGGTTGCATGAGCATGTATGTAGATTGTCCTTGATAACTAAGAACAGACAGACGTAAGCATCCAGTGTAATAGTGTAAGCACAGAGACATGTCACAACAGAGCATGCACCAGACTGGTTGCATCGGGATCCTTATGACCACATCTGTGGGATCAGTATATTGTATTGTATTGTAATTGCATTTATATAGCGCTTACTACCCCTGACGAGGCGTCAAAGCGCTTTTTCGGCGGGTAGCACGCTACTCCGGGACCCATAGAGGATTAGTGTTGAATTAGTATAGTGAAACATTCAAGTACATTTTAAGTGGTGGATAGGTTAGTTAGTTATTTGTATTTGGAATGATAGCAGAAGGATAGAGAGGGGTGACCTAGTTCTAGGACACCCCCGCGCCGCACGGCCACCAGCTGCTGCGTGCGCCTTCCCTGCCTGACTGCCTCGCTGCCGCCGCGTGACCACGCCCCCTGCCTTCGAGCGGCGTGGTCCGTGCTCGCCTGACCGTCCCCTGTTGTCTTTGCTGTTTTAGAATTGTATTTTGTCTTTCTGTATTGCCTGGTTTCCAGTTAATTGTAATTTCCTTTCTGTATTGCCTGTTTATTAGCTGCCCTTCGTCCTCCCTCCCCGCTTCCCGCCACCGCCGCTAACCCCGCCCCTTTTTGCCTTCTGTACCCTCCCCGCTCCCGCCTCCCAGCTGCTCCGCCCCCCCACGCACTTCGCCATATATGGCGACCGTGCGACGCAGGTGAGTGTGACCTAGTTCTAGGACACCCCCGCGCCGCACGGCCACCAGCTGCTGCGTGCGCCTTCCCTGCCTGACTGCCTCGCTGCCGCCGCGTGACCACGCCCCCTGCCTTTGAGCGGCGTGGTCCGTGCTCGCCTGACCGGCCCCTGTTGTCTTTGCTGTTTTAGAATTGTATTTTGTCTTTCTGTATTGCCTGGTTTCCAGTTAATTGTATTTTCCTTTCTGTATTGCCTGTTTATTAGCTGCCCTTCGTCCTCCCTCCCCGCTTCCCGCCCCCGCCGCTAACCCCGCCCCTTTTTGCCTTCTGTACCCTCCCCGCTCCCGCCTATCAGCTGCTCCGCCCCCCCGCGCACTTCGCCATATATGGCGACCGTGCGAACGCGCAGCGGTCACGCGCAGCGGTCACGTGCAGCGGGCGCGCCGATTGTGCGCCGAAGGCGCGCCAAAGGTAAGCCTGTGTACGCCCGTCCGCGCCTGGACCGCGCCCAGTGCCAGGACCCCTGGCCCCCACCGACGGAAGCCGACCCGACGAACCTACAACGCCGCCGAACTCATCGCACTCAACACCGGCGGCATCCCGGGATGCCACCGAGCCACCCCGAAGCACACCCACGGACCCTTCAGCTGCCACGCCTGCAAGTTCACCTGCATCCGGACCTACCCTGCACCAGCACCCGCCAAGCCGAACACCAGCAGCAACCACCTCAAGTGCATCCTGCTCAACACCCGCTCCGTCCACAGACACGCCATTGAACTCTGGAACCTCCTCGACACCACAGCCCCTGACATCGCCTTCCTCACGGAAACCTGGATGAACGCCTCCTCAGCGCCCGCCATCGCCATCCCAGAGGGCTACAAGATCACCCGGAGGGACCGCACCGCCAACCAGATGGGAGGAGGCATCGCCATCATCCACAGGGACACCATCCGCATCACGACCAACACCGACGACACCCTGACAACCGCCGAACACCTGCACTTCCAGATCCACACCGACCCGAAGACCACCCTCAGAGGCACCCTGATCTACCGACCCCCGGGACCACGCACACGATTCAGCGAGGACATCGCCGACTTCATCAGCCCGCATGCCCTCCCCTCCGCCGACTACATCCTCCTGGGGGACCTCAACTTCCACCTGGAGAACAACAGCGACCGTAACACCATCACCCTGCTCGACAACCTCGCCAACCTCGGACTCAAGCAGCTGGTGTCCACCCCCACCCACCTCGCTGGACACACACTCGACGCCGTCTTCTCATCCAGCAAAGACATCGCCTTCAGCCACGCAACAGGACTCCACTGGACGGACCACAGCTGCGTCCACTTCACCTTCAAAAGAACGACCATCCACCACCACCAGCAACAGGTTGCCCGAAGAAGCTGGAACAAGATCACCGCCGACCAGCTCACCGCCTCCCTGAGCCAGCACCCTCCTGCCGGCTCAGCGAACCCCAGCCAGGCCGCCGACAACCTCACGAAGTGGATCAGCAACTGCGCGGACGAACTCGCCCCTCTGAGGACCCCGCCCAGCAGACCCGGCAGCAGAAAAGCCCCATGGTTCACCGACGAACTCAAGAGCTCCAAGAATAACTGCCGAGCCCTCGAGAAAGGATGGAGAAGGGAACCAACAATGGACAACATGACCACCCTCAAGCTCGCCACCCGGAAACACCACCAACTGATCCGCGCCACCAAGAAAAATGCATACAAGGACCGGCTGGACAACAACGCACACAACTGCAAGGAACTCTTCAACATCGTGAAAGAGCTCTCCAACCCCAACGCCGGAAACAACGACATCACCCCGTCGCAAGACCTCTGCAACTCCCTCGCCTCCTACTTCCACAACAAGATCGCGGACATACATAACAGCTTCAGCATCCAACCGACGCACGCCACAACCGCAGCAACGCCACCCACCACCACCCTCCGCGCCTGGACTCCGATCAGCACCGAAGACACCGTCCGCACAATGAACTCCGTCCACTCCGGATCTCCGACCGACCCCTGCCCTCACCACGTCTTCAACAAGGCCGACGTTGTCATCGCACCCCACCTGCGGGACATCATCAACACCTCCTTCGACACCGCCACCTTCCCTGAGAGCAGGAAGCACGCAGAACTCAGCGCTCTACTCAAGAAACCTACAGCGGACCCCACCGAACTCAAGAATTACCGCCCCATCTCGCTCCTCCCGTTCCCGGCCAAAGTCATCGAAAAGACCGTCAACAAACAGCTGGCCACCTTCCTCGAGACGAATGATTCCCTCGACCCCTCACAGTCTGGCTTCCGAGCCAACCACAGCACCGACACCGCCCTCATCGCTGCCACCGATGACATCCGAACCCTGATGGACAACGGAGAAACAGCGGCCCTCATCCTCCTGGACCTCTCCGCGGCATTCGACACTGTCTGCCACCGCACCCTAGTACAGCGCCTCGGCAACATCGGAATCCAGGAGAAGGCACTGGAATGGATCACCTCCTTCCTCGACGGAAGAACACAGAGAGTCCGCCTACCACCGTACAAGTCAGAGGCCACCGAAGTCATCTGCGGCGTCCCTCAAGGATCCTCGTTGAGTCCCACCCTCTTCAACGTCTACATGAGCCCCCTCGCGGCCATCGCACGCCAACACAACCTCAACATAATCTCCTACGCCGACGACACCCAGCTGATCCTCTCCCTGACCAACGACCCCGCCGCCGCCAGAGCCAACCTGCACGAAGGAATGAGAGATGTAGCCGAGTGGATGACGACCAGCCGCCTGAAACTGAACTCAGACAAGACGGAGGTCCTCATCCTGGGCTCCTCGCCCTCCGCCTGGGACGACTCCTGGTGGCCCCCCACCCTGGGCACCGCACCCAAACCGACGGACCACGCACGCAACCTGGGCTTCATCCTGGACTCATCCCTCTCCATGACCAGACAAGTCAACGCCGTCTCCTCGTCATGCTTCAACATCCTGCGCATGCTACGGAAGATCTTCTGGTGGATCCCCACCGAGACCAGGAAGACTGTCACCCAGGCCCTCGTCACCAGCCGACTGGACTACGGCAACGCCCTCTACGCCGGAACCACCGCCAAGCTCCAGAAGAGACTCCAGCGGATCCAGAACGCCTCAGCCAGACTCATCCTCGACATCCCACGAAACAGCCACATCTCTGGACATCTGAGAGACCTGCACTGGCTCCCCGTCAACAAAAGAATCACCTTCCGTCTCCTCACCCACGCACACAAAGCCCTACACGACCAAGGCCCGAGCTACCTCAACAACCGAATCAACTTCTACGCTCCCAAGCGCCACCTCAGATCAACCAGCCACGCCCTCGCCGCCGTCCCCCGCATCCGAAGAGCGACAACAGGAGGAAGGTCCTTCTCCTACCTGGCCGCCAAGACCTGGAACTCCCGACCGACCGACATGCGCCTGACCCAAGACCACCTCTCCTTCAGGAAGAAGCTCAAGACCTGGCTGTTCGAGCAGTAACGGCACCCCCCCTCCTAGCGCCTTGAGACCCTACGGGTAAGTAGTGCGCTCTATAAATGTCTTGATTGATTGATTGATTGAGGGACAAAGGTTTGTAATTATTTTCTCACTTGCTTGTTGACGCATGCTATTCAGGAAGCCTATAAAGGATTAGTGGTGAATTAATATGGTGAAATATGAGGTAATTTCAGTGGTGGATATTAGTCTGTTACTTGGAGTGAGAATCACTATACACAACGCGATATTCAAAGCAAGTAGTTTAGTAGCAAAAGTGCAGATATTCATTCATAGGGCCTTGTTGATTTTACTATGTTCAATTGAAAGTATAACAATACTTATTTTTATTATCATCATTACTATTCTTATTAGTAGTAGTGGTAATTGTACTTATTTATTGATTGTTTACGCCTTTTCACATGAACACAGCAGTGCATTAACACTTGTCTTCTTCAGGGCATTTGAACAATGCTTACTACTCAGGTGCAAAATACCGTACTCTGTACCACATTGATAAATATTGATTAAGTGATCAGAAAATCACATGATTTTGACACTTTACTACACCCTGCAAAATCAGTATTTACTGCATGTGCGATAAACTCACGTTATGAAATTTATTTTACATATCCTGCTCATTAACGTGTATGTGAAATGACGCTGTGGACAGTACTTTATGCCCGAGGGAGCACCAAAAGAGGTGAAACAATAGTTGAGGCCCCAAAGTGACCCCAAATCACAGCGCACTGCAGGGAGATCACCAAGCAGGACAGGGCCGTCTTCCTCATTCCTTGTTTTGCCTCTGCTCTGACAAACTTACAAAAGCCATTCAGATGGCTGCCATAAGCGCAAATACACATTTAGGCGTCGATTCAGATCCGGAAAAAAGCACTCCGATTTGCCGTTCTTCCCCGTACGAATCGTACCCGTATGCGTCCCCGTACGAACCAGCAAGTACGATCCCAACCAAAAGCGTCACTCCGTACGCCTCGTAAAAAACTGCGTACAAATCGAAAGTCCATCCGAATTGAAGTCGGATGACGCTCCACGCTACGTCCGAACGTAAATAGACCGCGTCTCCCAAACCAGGAAGTACGATCCGTGTAGAACACACTCCGTACGGCTCTTTTTCTACGAGAGCTCAAAACTACCGTAAAACCAGACTCCGGCACAACCGCACCGCGGTACGCGACAAACAAGACATGAACGCCATCGTCCGTCTCAGCCCAATTCTGTACGGCCACCACCTCGTACATAGAAACCGACGACGGCGCAGACGGTGAGTACAACGAAGTCCAACATACCTGTACGTGGTGCCACACGCGTACATCTCCATTGCACGACTGTAATGTCTGGGTACGTTGCGCCACACACTCACGCACATCACCAGTGTAATACGGAGATGTGCCGCACGTACGTCACCGACCTCGGGGTACGGTTCGCCACCGTACATCACCAGTGTAATACGGAGACGTGCCGCACCTACGTCATTGACCTCGGGGTACGGTACGTCACCGCACATCACCAGTGTAATACGGAGACGTGCCGCACCTACCTCATCGACCGCGGTGTACGGTACGTCACCGCACATCACCAGTGTAATACGGAGACGTGCCGCACCTACCTCATCGACCGCGGGGTACGGTACGTCACCGCACATCACCAGTGTAATACAGAGACGTGCCGCACCTACCTCATCGACCGCGGGGTACGGTACGTCACCGCACATCACCAGTGTAATATGGAGACGTGCCGCACCTCCCTCATCGACCGCGGGGTACGGTACGTCACCGCACATCACCAGTGTAATACGGAGACGTGTGGGACATACGTCTGCCAGGTCAGTGTAAGTGCAAGAGGTGTGTAGAAAACACACCCAGCAGTGCCCAGTGTTAGAATGTGTGTGTGGCTAAGACCCCCACCAGTGCCCACCAGTGCCCAGCCTCAGAGTGTGTGTGTGGCTAAGACCCCCACCAGTGCCCAGCCTCAGAGTGTGTGTGTGGCTAAGATCCCCACCAGTACCCAGCCTCAGAGTGTGTGTGTGGCTAAGACCCCCACCAGTGCCCACCAGTGCCCAGCCTCAGAGTGTGTGTGTGGCTAAGACCCCCACCAGTTCCCACCAGTGCCAGCCTCAGAGTGTGTGTGTGGCTAAGATCCCCACCAGTGCCCACCAGTGCCCAGTCTCAGACTGTGTGTGTGGCTAAGACCCCCACCAGTGCCCACCAGTGCCCAGCCTCAGAGTGTGTGTGTGGCTAAGACCCCCACCAGTGCCCAGCATAAGAGTGTGTGTGTGGCTAAGACCCCCACCAGTGCCCACCAGTGCCCAGCCTCAGAGTGTGTGTGTGGCTAAGACCCCCACCAGTGCCCAGCATCAGAGTGTGTGTGTGGCTAAGACCCCCACCAGTGCCCAGCAACAGAGTGTGTGTGTGGCTAAGACCCCCACCAGTGCCCACCAGTGCCCACCCTCAGAGTGTGTGTGTGGCTAAGTCCCCACCAGTGCCCACCAGTGCTCAGCCTCAGAGTGTGTGTGGCTAAGGCCCCCACCAGTGCCCACCAGTGCCCAGCCTCAGTGTGTGTGTGTGGCTAAGACCCCCACCAGTGCCCACCAGTGCCCAGCCTCAGAGTGTGTGTGTGGCTAAGACCCCCACCAGTGCCCAGCCTCAGAGTGTGTATGTGGCTAAGACCCCCACCAGTGCCCAGCCTCAGAGTGTTTGTGTGGCTAAGACCCCCCACCAGTGCCCACCAGTGCCCAGCATCAGAGTGTGTGTGTGGCTAAGACCCCCACCAGTGCCCAGCCTCAGAGTGAGTGTGTGGCTAAGACCCCCACCAGTGCCCAGCCTCAGAGTGTGTGTGTGGCTAGGACCCCCACCAGTGCCCAGCATCAGAGTGTGTGTGTGGCTAAGACCCCCACCAGTGCCCAGCAACAGAGTGTGTGTGTGGCTAAGACCCCCACCAGTGCCCACCAGTGCCCACCCTCAGAGTGTGTGTGTGGCTAAGTCCCCACCAGTGCCCACCAGTGCTCAGCCTCAGAGTGTGTGTGGCTAAGGCCCCCACCAGTGCCCACCAGTGCCCAGCCTCAGTGTGTGTGTGTGGCTAAGACCCCCACCAGTGCCCACCAGTGCCCAGCCTCAGAGTGTGTGTGTGGCTAAGACCCCCACCAGTGCCCAGCCTCAGAGTGTGTATGTGGCTAAGACCCCCACCAGTGCCCAGCCTCAGAGTGTGTGTGTGGCTAAGACCCCCCACCAGTGCCCACCAGTGCCCAGCATCAGAGTGTGTGTGTGGCTAAGACCCCCACCAGTGCCCAGCCTCAGAGTGAGTGTGTGGCTAAGACCCCCACCAGTGCCCAGCCTCAGAGTGTGTGTGTGGCTAAGACCCCCACCAGTGCCCAGCATCAGAGTGTGTGTGTGGCTAAGACCCCCAACAGTGCCAACCAGTGCCCAGCAGTGCCCAGCCGTTAAATCAAAAACATACCATTGTTAACCTCATTACCATCAGGAGATAGACACATGTTAATATACCCAAATTTGAACATCACACCATCTCCCAGGCACATAGCAGTCACAGACATCATCAGACAAACTAAAGTTCAGAAACTGAAATAAATAGCTTTATTCAGCTGGTTCAAAATTGAAAATGCAAATAAGAGTCCTTGCTCCTAAAAGGCCAATGGCCAGTCCAAACAAGTCAGAATAACAGTGTGTGCCTTCATGGAAGTGCTCACACCCAAACTTGCCTGCACATGTAGTTCAATCCGCTGTGGTAACTCTGGGGGCATCATCTGTGAATCCTCCGGCACCGTATGGACAGGAGAGGGAAGGACAGGTGGAGTGGGTTCAGGTGTTGTGGATTCATCCACACTGGACGGTGCATCGCTGAAAGTAGCAAGAAAAACTTGGCTACGCACTTCAGCCAGTTCGGAAAAACTACCACCTGAACCCGGGGAAACATTGGGGGTGGAGGTAGAGGACTGTGAGTCTGTTCTTCTGGGTCTGTGGATGTGTGTGTGAGCTGTGTCTCCTCTCCCTGTGGGTGTGCCTACATCCCCTTGAGATTGGGTGCGTGGAGCTTTGATCTTCTTCTGCCATGTGGGTGTGTTGGGTGTGTCTGGTGTTGTGTCTTACCTGTGGCGTCTGTGTTTATGTTGGGTAGGTATGGGAGAGGCAGGTGGATGGGTCTGAAGGATGGCGGGGGGACAGATGCTGCTGGGTGTACAGAGCTGCCGTCAGTGTTGACTCTATGGCAGCCACACTCCGACGTAGATCAGACATGGCAGATGACATGCCCTCCATGAACGACACCAACTGTGTAATTTATTTATTTTATTTATTTATTTTTTAAACTTGTAAGGCGCGACAGCTACCCAAAAAGGGTCTCCCGGCGCCGAGACAAAAAACAAAGATTGCAGGGGATTACTGGTTAATCAAGATATTATTCGAATAACCAGGTCTTGACGTGCTTTTTGAACATGGCATGGTTTTCCTCCCTTCGAATGTAGAGAGGGAGTGCATTCCAGAGGGATGGTCCTAGGTGGGCAAAGGATCTGCCTCTCATTCTAGCAAGTTTGAATTTAGGTACGCAGAAGTTGGCGGCTGATTGCGATCGAAGGGTTTGTTTGGGAGCATAAGGATGAGCGAAAGCTAAAAGGTATTTTGGTGCGGTACCTGCTTTGATTCTGAACTTATAGTTCAGGGCTTTGAAGCGGATTCTGTTTTTGATCCTGAGCCAATGGAGCTCACGACGGTAGTTCGAGACTCCGGAATTTTTTGGGATTTTGTACAGTAGTCGAACAGCTGCGTTTTGGGCAAGCTGCAGCCGACTGACTACCGCTTTGTTGGAACCAAGGTACAGAATATTGCCGTAGTCAAGCCGAGATGTTGTAAGGGCATTGACTACGGTTTTTGAGTAGAGGAGGGCAGCATCTAAAGGATTTTCCTCAGCCATTTGATGATGGTAAGGCACAGGCCAACAACTTTGCTGGCCTGTTGTTTCATGGAGAGGGAACTATCCATGATGACTCCCAGATTACGTACTTGGGTGACTGGGGTGGGAAAATTTCCCATCCGGTTGGGCCAGTGTGAGGGGTTCCAAAGATCTTGTTGTTTCCCTAGTAGAAGAATCTCTGTTTTGTCTCCGTTAAGCTTTAATTGATTTCTTGTCATCCAATTTAGGATGTTTTGAAGCCCTAATTCGAGAAGGGATGGAGCTAAAGGACAAGATTCTGACAAGGAGAAAATAATTTAGGAATCGTCAGTGTAGGTCATGAGGATGAGACCCGACCTCTCCGCTAGATCGGCCAGGGGTCTAAGGTAAAGGTTAAAAAACAGGGGGCTCAAAATAGATCCCTGTGGCACTCCGTGCGGGGCTTCAAAGGTGTCGGAGCAGGCCAAGGAGGATGTCCGTTGAGCCAAAAAGGACCGGATCCATTTGAGCGCTTTCCCACGGACTCCGTTCCTGTATAACACCTTGATGAGTGTTTCGTGAGAAATGGTGTCAAAGGCCGCGCTCAGGTCTAGAAGTACGAGCGCGACCGTTTGACCATTATCGAGGAGGTTCCGGATATGTTCCATAACTCCTAGAAGGGTGGATTCTGTCGAGAAACTAGCCCGGAAACCCGATTGCGAAGGGTGCAGGAGCGAATTGTTTTCAGCAAAGGTGGATAAGACTGATGGGACGTGTCCCTCTAAGCATTTGGAGAAAGCAGGGAGAAGAGATATAGGTCTATAGTTTGCTGGGGTTTCTGGATCTTCTGTGTTTTTTTTTAGCAATGGCGTTACCATGGCGTGTTTCCAGAGGGCCGGGACTGTTGAAAGCTCAAATGAAGAATTGAGCATATCCACGATAAATTCCAGGGAGCGATCGTCCAGTTGTTTAAGTACTTTGATGGGAATCGGGTCCCGGGGGGAGCCGGATTTGATGGTCTTGAAGATGGTCTTCAGTGTGTTAACCTTAATGGAGGGCCAGGATTCCAAGGTATTCTCAGCAGGGGGAGCATATTCCGTGTCAGCCAAAGAAGATGGTACATTGTTGTTAGTTTTGATGTCCCTGATAATTTTCTCAATTTTTTCGGTAAAGAAACAGGCTAGATCTTGGCATTGTTGAGTATTTAAGGGGGAGCCGTAGCTGTGGTTTGTGCACCCGCAAGTTCTCTGACCTTATTAAACAAAGTTTTCGGCTTGTTGGTTGCTTCCCTGATAGTGTTTGAAACTAAGAAACAAGGCTTGCGCTTTCGCGCAAGCAGTGTGGTATAAATTTCTGGCTTCATGAGTTGTGTATGTCCTTGGAGGACAGTCAACATTGATGTCTGACCTACTACAAGCTGCCGGAGTAGGTCCACAGACTCAGCACTGAGGGCAGCAGGGGACACAGGTGCCGGAAACAAAGGAGACACGGGGGCTAGCACGGACCCTAGGGACACTAACAACAGGTAGGTGGAGATGGTACTGGAGATGGGGAGGCAAAGACGAAGAAGTGACCATTGCTGCATATTCCCCCTCCTCCGGAGAGTCTGATTCGGAGCTGTCCGCATGGTAGGATGTGTCAGTCACATGTCATCCGGCCTGCAGACTCTCCTCACCCTCCGTGCCACTGCCTCCCTCTGACTGCTCAAAGCAGGTGGCACTGTCGGTGGGTCCCTCTACCTGGTCCGCGCCTATGTCTCCTCCAGATTCAGATGATGATGCTGTTGGCAAGGAGAATAAGAAAAACATATCAGTCACCTGTACACGTCAGACATGTCAGCTACAAATCCTTTGGGCACAATTATAAACATGGCATGCATCATGAGTCTCATGCCACAGAACTCTGCACAATGCTAAGTCTAGTTTTGGCCAATTGTAAGAGAGACAACGCTCAATGTATAGTAGGATACAAGCAACAGGCAAGGCAAAAACTTGTATGAGAGACACTATGATGAGCAACTGCCTGACAACAGGATAGCTGATGATGCATCACAGTTCATTTGCCCACCCTGCCACCCAAAGCCAGACCTTGTCATGTTTGTTTTGCTTTGACCTTGTGCCTAATGGGAAAAGTCCTGCCTGAACTGCCATGTGATGCCATCCTGGGACCTGAACCAAGTGTCCCAAAACCTCACACTGGCATCACAGCGGTCTACACCCAAAGCCACATTGTGTCGCTGACCATCAATATTATTTACAAACTACATGCAACTTATTTAGAGAATATGCACACACGCACTGCCCAGTGTGAGTATGCACAAGCAAAATTTAGTGCACTTGTACAGTGTGCACCTGTAGCTAACACATGACAATTAGAAAATGTACCATGGAGAAAGGCCACTGAGGCTGACTCGTGCTGAAAACACATGTTGAGACTCAAGATCAGTGCCAAAATATGAAGAAGAGCTGACACAGTGCACATGTGGAGCTACATGTAAGGTACGAACAGGTGTCACAGACCCCCCTCCAACATGATGATGTGCAAATGAAGATGCATACTAAGACATTGCACCATCCGAGTACATGTGAAAAACAATCGTTAGCCAAAGCGCTGGTCAAATGTGGAGTAGGGCAAGGCATGTAAAGAAGCAGCTGATGAAACTGTGACATTCTCATGCCAATGCATTGAGTGCCTGTCTGACCACACCACTCAAACTATGGGAGTGTTACCATGCCTCGGAGCACTGCAGGTAGCATGTGACACACATGACAACAAACAGACATGTACCTACCCCCTTCTTGCTGCTGTCCCTGCTGCAACTGCCTATGGAGGTCAGGGAACACCACTTCCAGGACCCGAGCATGTGGGGGGTGAAGTGGCGGGTGCCGCTTTGCCGGCGTGGAGCTTCCAGCTTCAGCTGTACTCTGGCGATGCGGCGGGTCCAGCACCGGATGTCCTGCCACCTCTTCTTGATGTTTCTGTGCCTCCTGCGAGGCCCCCCTCACTCCTGACAGCCCTGGCGATGGCCACCCAGATTTCACCCTTCTCATAGGCAGATACCTGTCACAAATGTAAAGTAAAAGACTATCAGTACACCTGGTCCATGTTTCAATGACACACATATGAGCACAAAATACTTGAGGACAACAGGGCATCGGAAGGTCCACACATTTGCATCATTGTCCAGGAGTATGTGGCTTGTGAGCAAACACAACTGCATTACGTGCCATTTAAAGGCTACAGATGACATGAGGGGGGCAAACCACTCTCTGAACATGGCACTCACTAAGCAATATATGCTACATCTGTGTGCACTGCAGCACGTGACATGCTGTCACACACCCCACTACAACAAAGAACTCTCTTGAAACAACACTGTACACCCTGACACTCACTCCCAACAACATAGCATCTATCCACTATACATACACAGTGGCTATAATGTCACACACACAACAGGTGCACACTCCAAGGTATTGCACACATCACTCACCTGATCCTCTGGTCTCCCATATAGCTTGCTGTAGTTTGGCAGGAGGGCATCCAGCAGGGCCTTGTTCTCACCATCAGTGAATGCAGGTGCCCTCTCCATGCACAGCTAATCAGGGTCCAGAGGATACAGAGACAGCAGCTGTGGTTACCACTACTATGTTGTGCAGGCAAGTGCTCTCCCACAGCCACATGCTGCCTTATATTTGTGCTGCAGAGGGTCTGTGAGTCCAAGGACTAGTGTGTGATAGGCCACCATAGTCTGCATCCTATGTTCCATCCAATCACATCACACATAAGGCCATGACACACATATGCATGGTTTGAAAACTGAGCCAGAGATGAACAACAACTTTTGAAACATTGTATACTTTTGCCAAACTGAATTTTCTAGGACACCTGTAGGAGGCTCAAAACTCTCTGTATCCATGACAACCTGGTTGCATTCTGATCATTCCACTGTTCCCCTAGATGTTCCCTATGTATTTATTTGAATACCCACACAAGTACTGTACCATTGCAAATGCAACCCATTTAATTATGTAATGAGGCGTACACACGCACGTACCATTAGGGTACGCTGTGCTCGCGTATGGCCAAAATGCAATAGCGAAACGAGGCGTACACACGCACGTACCATTAAAATGCAATAGCGAAACGAGGCGTACACACGCACGTACCATTGGGGTACGCTGTGCTCGCGTATGGCTAAAATGCAATAGCGAAATGAGGCGTACACATGCACGTACCATTGGGGTACGCTGTGCTCACGTATGGCTACAATGCAATAGCAAAACGAGGCGTACAGACGCATGTACCATTGGGGTACGCTGTGCTCGCGTATGGCTATAATGCAATAGCGAAACGAGGCGTACACACGCACGTACCATTGGGGTACACTGTGCTCGCGTATGGCTAAAATGCACTTAGCGAAACGAGGTGTACACACGCACGTACCATTGGGGTACGCTGTGCTCGCGTATGGCTACAATGCAATAGCGAAACGAGGCGTACAAACGCACGTACCATTGGGGTACGCTGTGCTCGCGTATGGCTACAATGCTATAGGGATACGAGGCGTACACACGCATGTACCATTGGGGTACGCTGTGCACGCGTATGGCTAAAATTCAATAGGGAAACGAGGCGTACACACGCACGTACCATTGGGGTACAGTACGTCAGACATGCTCAAGTGAACGCTTGTGTAGGCTGTGTTCCTGACCTCCTTCATGTCACCATTGGGAGAGTGACTCCAGTAAATCACATTGAAGGGATGTAGTCTACACTCATGTTGACGATGTGGATGCATACATCAGCATGGCATCCTTTCATCAGCATGCTCCAGGTGTGGCAGACATTGAAGAAGCACAGGCACTGTGACCTTGTGGCTCAGTTGATGTGTGAAGAGCTGTTGAGACATGTCAGTAGTCATTTTGCACATGTATATCACATACATTCAACACTTCGCACCTGAGTAACGTCTGCAACATATCTTGTTGCACATCAACACTGGAATGGCACACCATTCAGTACAGGGAACTGTCACATGATGATAGCAACATGCCCACTGCCACAGAGGTCTAATTGCCGCACAGCATGACCCTGTGTGACCACGTCATGTGTGTGCCCTGTGCGACATTGTGCATGCTGTTTGCATATGAAATAAACAGGTCAGTATTATATTCCTCACCTTAGAATATCCCCAAGTGTCATCCTGGATATTGCAATTTCCGCTTAGCAGTACACTTGTGTGTCGGTAGGCATCTCCTGCGGCTCCGCGTGTATCGTCGGCGTTGTGTGCGCCGTGATGACGTTGTCTGATTACTCATACGTCGCCTCTGCGTGCTCACGTCAGGTCCTCTTTTTTCACACCACCAGCGCTGTTCCCGTATAAGTGTAACCGTACTCATTTTTCTCTTTCACATCATAGTACTATCACTTCTGACCATTTAACTTGGATTGTCCGACTCAGGACGGTGCCAATAGGGATGGCCATTTCCAAGCCTGCGAGGATTGTGACCGACTCATGTCGGTGACTGACCCTAACCGTCGGTGTCTCCACTGTTTTGACATCAAGCACAACAACAAGAGCTGCTCCGACTGCCGGGACCAGACAAATGAAGCTAGGTGTGAGTGGTCCCACAAGCCGCTCGGACTCCAGCATTTGGCCCTGCACCGCAATAGCTCATGGTCTGGACGAAGGTCAAGTGCCTGGGCGTGGGTGTTGAGACATCAGAGCCCCGGGATTTGACATCAGTCCTCCAGGGCAAAGTCATCAGGTAACCACAAGAAGTCAAAGAGACGTCATCGCAATTCAAACTCACCACAATGCACGTGCAATGCTGCATGGGATTTGGGTGACACCGCCCATGCGGCTCCGTCAGATTTTCTGCCGTTGTAGCCTGCACCACGACCTCCGGTCCCTGGCTAGCATGCGTCGCAGGAGGACTAAGTGCACTTCCTCATGGCCATGATGTCCCTCACTCCACCGACGGCCTATGCCGCGGCTTAGGGCCCAGCGGACCCGTCTGGGGACACTAGCGGGTCTGGTGCTTTGCCCCCGCCGCCGTCACTCGCTTTGGCTCTGACGCTGGCGGCGCCTTCGTCCCGGCCCCGCTGGGACAGACAGGATCCGATTGGTGATCCTGGTCCTCGCTGGTTCACCTCACAACCTCACCGGAAACAGTCCCCCAGGTGTCACCCTTGGCGCCCTCCTCGAGTGGTGCTGTCCCCGATACCACACACTATACGGCTCTGGCGTGGGAACTGTGTGGCAGAACACCGCTTTTAATGCTGCATGGGGAGGTAAACTTCAACGAGCCGGGCACAGCCTATGACAACCCTGATTATCAGGGAATGGGTGATAAGGAGTATTGGGAGGGTTCAGAAGACCCACTGACACGTGAGTGTCAGTCCCAAGATGACAGGACAGGTGAACTGGGGGATATGAGTGGTCTGGACACCTCGTCTCTACTCCAAACGTGTCTTTGGATGAGCGGGCAACGTACAGTGTTGTGTTTACGTGGGCAGCCAAAGCCTTGCCCCTTCATCTCCCCGTTGCAACCGTGAGGAGCAACCTCCTCACTGAGCTCCTTAAACTGCAGTCAAGCTCTGCAGAGCCTCTGCAGCCGTTTCATGAGGAATTGACTGATGCAATATTGGCCACCATGCCCAGGCCCGCTGCAGGTTTGGCTGTAGATAGGCACGTTGCCAGACGCCCACACCCCTCCCCAGACGACACATGTTTCCTGTCCTCCCACCCCACCCCAGAGAGCATGGGCATCCAGGCCTCCAAATCACATACCGCATTCCCGTTTGCTCCGCTGGACAGGGTATCCAAGAGGTATGAGCAGTACGGAAAGATGGTATCATCCTTCCTGAGTCTGGGACTGAGGTCTTCCAACATCACATCCTCCTCTTTTTCCGCTACACACAGTTGTGGTTGTGGAACTGCTGCCAGAGTGCGGGTTGTAGGTACGGGCAATACTTGGCCAAGCCCTTGTAGAGTGCCGATCTGCGACACGGTATTCGATCCGGTGTGGGCTGGATAGCACCGACTCACTGGGCAGAGCGATGGCATCCACGGAGGCAATTTGTTGCAAAGCCTGGTATGTATTCCAAGTTTGGAATATGGTACTAACTACTGTTCCTTACAGATATTTCGTTACAAAAGGTAAGTAACTAGTTCATACTGTTCAGTATATCTGCTGTAGGAGCCTCTATGTTGGGTCCTTGCCGTGATGACAGGGTTTCTAATGTAGGCACACCATGCCACTTGTGCAAAACAACCGCTCATATGTGTGATGGCATCACAGTCCATTTGTCACAAATCTCACATTTATGCTGTCTGATGATGTCCATGTAATAGTTGTGGAAATAGCACACCGCAATAGGAATAGGTCTGATCTGTGCAAATGATGGCACATGTGATGTGGGTGTGTGTATTGCTGTCAGCTGTCTGGATGTGCAGACAACCTCCTAATGCAATTTACGTGACGTGTGTCACTGACATGATACATTGTCATGCTCACCCAGACCTTCCCATGACATCATTTGTATGCATGTCATATCCATTGCACAGGCCACAGGTCTTTTACTCTTCACGGAGGAGTGGCTGGCAGCTGGCACATGTTTCCTCAGTGTGTATCCCACGAGACACTCAAAATTGTCTAGATTTGTTGAAGCAGTGTTGCTTGTGCCATGTACATTGTTATTGTCTTTGTCTGACAGTTGTACACATGTTCTACTAAATATGGTTTGCAGGGCACCCCCTCTGGAAAGGCAGTTGCCAGACTTGGAAGCCATGAGGGAACGTAATTGCATACAGCGTTACCGCTTCGGCAGACGGTTGATCAAGGACCTGGCGGACAGGCTGGAGGTTCACCTGCAACCACGACATAGGTATCCAACTGCGCTGACACCCAAGGTAAAGGTGATGGCAGCCCTACATTTCTTTGCCACAGGTACATTCCAATTTACCATAGCTGATGTGGGAGGGATGTCTCAGACAATGTTCAGCCGTGTATTGACCGATGTATTGGCAGCTATGTTGCTGCACATCGATGAATTCATTACATTCCCTACTCCTGAACAGTTGACACATGTCAAGGGGGAATTCTATGCCCTGGGACGCATGCCACATGTAATTGGTGCAATTGATGGTACACATGTTACTCTGGTACCACCACAGGCTCAGGAGCAAGCGTACCGCAACAGGAAACACTCCCACTCGATAAATGCCCTGGTGGTGTGTCTTGCCAACATGATTATCTCACATGTTTCTGCACGTTTTCCAGGATCGTGCCACGATGCTTTCATCATGAGGCGTAGCAGGGTACCACAGATGATGCTGCAGCTGCACAACCACCGGGCGTGTCTTGTTGGTGGGTAAACTCTGTCAGCTATGTATGTCAGTATGTCAATAGTTCATGGACTGCATCATATTACACACTCATTTCCATGATGTCAATTTGCAGGAGACGCAGGATATACAAACATGCGGTGGCTAATGACTCCGCTACGCAACCCCAGGACAGCTGCAGACCAGCGGTACAACAATGCTCATGGGAAGACTAGGCGGGTGATCGAGCGAACATTTGGACTCCTGAAGAGCCGGTTCAGGTGCCTGGACAAGACAGGCGGAGCCCTCCAATACACCCCACGCAAGGTGTGTGAGATCTTTACCGTGTGCTGCATGCTACACAACATGGCAGTGGAGAAGGCTGTGCCACTCTACCTTGATCCTGATGAGCTGGAACATCCGCCCGTTGAGGATGAAGGCCTTTCCCAGGATGCCAGTGACAAGGAGGATGAAGATGATATCCGGAGTCACCTCATACGCAACTTCTTTTCATAATGGTGAGTCATACGTGCTTTTTGGTTAAACATGTACTATAGAGTTGCATGGGTAGCATGCTGTGTATGCAACTGCCTGTATGCAATGTCACTTTGATGTTTGTTGTGCAGTGTCACACAGGTACAGATGTAATGCAACACACATACGTGCTATGTGTGTACTTGGAATGTACAGGTGTACTACAACATCAGGCTATTCAACAGGACAATGTCAGAATGACATTATACGGAACTTGACCCCTTGTGTGCCTCTCATCGCCAGGTCGCCCTGCATGTTGTCATCGTGGTCAGCCTGCTGTTGCTCATTATGATTGCAACGTCAGCTGAATCAACGGAGCATGCATGGACATGTTGAGAAGTCAATTTGGGTAAGGACTCATATGAGGCTGTTTAGCGTTGGTATGGTTTCAAATGTGTGGTACATGTTCATGCGCATGTAGTGAGACCATGCATACATGCAACAACATAATGTTTCTTATTACATGTATGCCCACTCCCATGACAGGATAGTCACCCCATCTGACAGTCATCTGTTGTAGGTTTAGACTCGGGTGAATGCATCAATGTGTGTAGACATTGACACTGCAACATTGCATATACCATGGTTTGACATTGTGTTAGGGGTCACAACAAGAGACTCTGTGGGGGATTGCAGCCTCACTGTGTGCATTAGAATGTGTCTGGTTCCTCACCTCCACCTTTTGGGCCAGTCCACTTTGTTTACCACTAAACCACGTTGTGTAGGTGAGGCCCAGTGTATGTTCCACATGTTAAGACAACTGTCTTGTGATTCTGTTCGCATGGATGCATTGCCCCTTGTTGCAGTATGTCATGTCACTGTCATGTCGTTACCTCAGTGCTGGTTGGGGAATTCTGCTACGCCAGCCTTCACAGTGAGTAGCAGTTCTGTTTTAATTCACATGATGCCATGTATGTTCAGCATTAGACATGACAATGTTGGGATGATGCATATGTGAATTATTGTGTTGAACCAGTGGAGTGCGGTCATTCACATCATTCTCTTGTCCTGTGCAGCATTTCTGTGCAATGGTAGGGTATCATTATGTGGCTCGGATCAGCATCACTTGCTGTAGAGTTATTTTCAACCTGCATGTCATGTTTAGCATAGTGATGCAAAGTTGATAGAGCAAAAGACTGGCTACAGAGTGCCTACATTGCATGTAGGTCATTAGCTTCCTCATCATATGTGATTCTTACAGCTGTTGTGGGTGTTGTCAAGTTTGCCTACATGGCCCTTACGGGTACACATAATCAAATACAGATATTACACTTTGCGTAAGAAGCATTGCCATATGTTTTAATTTGTTTGTAGGGTCCACATCATCAGAGACAGTGAAATATGTTTTGTCCACATAGATCTCATTGCATGGTAGCTGACTTGTGAGTGTTACACAAGACTCAAATAGATGACAGGCTGTCCTAGGTTTTATGTGTCCGTGTTACATCATCGGATCTCATGTGATAGCATGATGACTGATCTCTAATTGGCTACAGTTGTTTCACTTCACAGGTGTGACTGGTACAGTGTATCTCATGAGGTATTTTTAGTGTCAGTGATTGAAAAACTACTCCTAATGGTTATTTGCCTCAGGTCTCCCTCCCTGCAGTTCCCATCCTCTCCTTCCCTCGCCTGATCACCCTTTTGTGTCTGTCATTTGTACTCAGACCACGGGGCTATTTGGAGGTGGAACTCTTTGAGCATCACACCACTCTGATGAAGAAAGGTACGGCCAGTCCCTGGCAGGCTTGTAGCAAATCGTTCTGCTGCATTACAGGTGACATCATTTATAGACTTTTTTCGTCTTCTTGCCAATGCCAATGACCATGTATGTTTGATAATGCTTCATGGGCTCACAAGGTAAATCATCATGTTGTGCATGACGTGTGATTTTGACTGAATATTGTGCATCCTTGATGTCAACGCACATGTCCTACTTATGTGCATGTATACTATATGGCATGAAGTAGGCTTGTGCTTGTTATGTGTTTACATGTACAGTGACTATATGCATGGTGTTGGTTAAGGCTAAAATACTATATTGTGTGTGAGGTAGATGGCTGTGTAGCTGCTGGTTAGCTTGGAACACACTAGCTGTAGTCTACACCTGCTGACGCTGTGTGTCCTGTGCCCCACTTGTCCCTAAGGGGCCTGGTCCCGTGACCGTGATATTTGGTGATTTCTGTGCCATTTTATTTGCTGTGACCCTGAGTGATACAAAAGGGGGTGGTGATGGATGGAGCATCCAAACCAATCAAACAATCACACACAGTCAAAAGATCTGGGTTGAATCCATCACCGTTCTTTAGCCCACTCTGCCACCCCAGTTCAGACATGGCTATATGCAAATCAGTCTGACCCTGTGCCTCATGGTAACAGTCCAGCCCGAACTGCCAAGCCATGCCTTCCCTGGACCGGAAACAAGCTTCCGAGGACCGGTTTCTGGCATTACAGCCGTCTTCAGCCCGGCTTGCTTGAATCCAGTGGCAAAGTGAGCAAGGGACTCACGTCTGAGCATACCCTGCCACACTTATGGCGGCCAAAAGCGGTACAAAAGGGGGTGAAGCAGACACTCCTGCATTCACATGCACATGTCACTTTGTGGCTTGCCAATGCCCTTGTGGTATGTGCCTGTTTTGCTAGTTGTCACACCCCTCCTGCCGTCATGTCTTCACTCATTTTCTGGTGCTGCATACACAGCCACAATGCAGCGCACACTATACAGGACCACACACGCCTACAGGATACCCCTCCTTCCATCCATTTGTAGAGCATGCTCCAGCCACCCTACACACAGAGAACACGAGACAAACATCCTCCTGGTATCACGATGCCTCAAACTCAGCCATTACAGCTTCTATGCCTGTGTGTGCAACACATACTGGCAAGACTATGCTGAGCCACATGACAGTGTGTCTACGTACCACCAGGTCATGTGCCTTGTACAGCACACACACACCTTCCATAGGCACAATATTGTACAGTGTTACCTTGTCAACACCACAGCAGGAAAAATTGGCTTCCTTACAGTCACGTGGCAGTACACGACCTGGTCACACCACTTCAACATGGCCGTCACAGTCAGTCAAGTAGCCACAGGGGACACACACCATGACCACGTCTCTTGGGTGTGGTGTGATTTTGACGTTCTGGTGTAGATAATTGTCAGACATGGGTAGTTGTTCTGGATGCGTTGCACCCATCGCAGGAGTATAGTACTTGTAGCTCCATAGGGGGGGGTCACCTCATCAGGTGAGCTTGGGTAGAGTGCTACAGCCCATTGCCCACAGTCTGTCCTGCCACCCTTGTCCTGTGCGCCATTCACCACATCAGCAGTACAGCATCATGCTGATGTTAGTTCACATACCTGATGACACAGATGTATGTACTCCCTACAACTAGTTTTGTCACACTGATCTGTACACCTCAAAGTGACTCTCCTGGGCCTGGCTGTTATTGCAGTTTTGTGCTCCAAACCCCCCTCCAGCATTTACTATCCCTCACAGGTGTGTCTTTCCATCCATGTATCTAGTTGTTAGGAATTTGTGACCAATGTGTGTCCTCACCCGGACTCAGATCCAAGTGTGTGGATGGATTAGTTTGATGAATAGCCTTGTATTTCATACTTTTGCAGACACATATCATTTTATACTGTGGGTACAAGATAATTCACCAAATGCGTATGATGTTTACAATATTTATTGGGTGATCTTGTACAGGAAACGTGAAGAGGTGCTGTACAGAAAGGGGTGGAATCCAAAGTTCACTGCTGGAGATGAGATGCCTTACAGTTTGAGACAACAGAGTCCAGGCCACAGTGGTTGGCATCATTGGGCAGACTGTGACCAGCAAGTCCATGTGGGAGAGTCTCATAGGTGATGCTGTTGCACCCAAGGGCAATATGCCAGGTCCGGTGTCCTGGGAGGCCCACTGCCACTCAATGTCTTCGCCGTGGACAACCCACCTTCCTTGGGGGACCCTCAGGTACAGGCATGGACGATGCATGGGAGGCTACGTCAGACAGTTCCTCCTCCTCCTCATCCCTCCCCGTGGCTGGTGTTGCACTTTGCCTTGATGTAGCTGGCCTGGTGACACAGGGAGGGTGCTGCATGTTGGCAGCAATCTGACGTAGCGATTGGCTCATTTCCCGATGCACCGTCAAGAGCTGAGCCAGACTTGCCTCCACCCGTCCATAATGTAGGTCTTGCCTGGCTATTTGCTCTGCCTGCTGTTCTTTCACCTGGTTGAGGGCCTCCGCAAGCTGGCTTACCTCCCTGGTGTCCCGCCGGTATGCCTCCAGGATGTTAGTCAGTTCAGGCATGCCGGGCCCTGCAGCTGACTGGCCAGAATCTTGCCTCTGCCTTGCGCCACTCCCACCACCCTGACCCACACGAGCATGGCCTGCGCTTGTGGGCACATCCGATCGACGGGCCCCCCGAGTGCTGGCAGGGTGGAGGTTGTCTGCCACCTCAGGGGACCCCGAAAAAGGGTGTCCCTCATTTTCAGACAGGCTCTCTGGTGGATCATGGGCAGGGCTCTGACCTGTCTGCTGGGATGTGGTGGGAATGGTTCCGGTGGGTGGCACAGATGTCGCTGGTACAGTTGCTGCAGGGGTTTGGGATCCAGAGGAGCCAGGTTGGTTGGGGTCATCCACAGTGCGTTGAGTGGCGTCGCTGTCGGTGGGGTCAGGGTCCTGCTGAGCCTGGGACTGGGATCCTTCTCCCCCCTCGTTGTGGTGGGGGGGCGCCACACGTTGCCCTGTGTGTGGGAGAGACAGACACTGTTAATGCACTATCAATTGACATCTTAATTATTTAGCCATTATCACCATCACAGTTCCACAAGCTTTACATTGTTGTCATTGTTCAGTTGTGTATGTAGTGGTAGTAAATTGACATGTACTCTGGGGTATTTTCCTTCTTCCATTCTCTTGACAATGACTGACACAGCCATTGCTGTGTCTTGTCTTGCCGGCACAACACATATACAGCAGTGCTCGGGTTCACGCAACATCCAGGATACGGTGTAAATCCTTATGTCTGCGTCAAGCATGCACAGAGTTTAGATGCAGCATGTCCATGTAAGAGACAGGGCATCATTTTCGCCAAGACGCATCACCTTGTCAATACCCATGTCCGGTTAACAACCTTTACAACGAAACTTTTACAACGCACTACCATTACAACGCGGTCATTACAACGCAAACTATTACAACGCATTGCGCTGGGGGGCGCTCTAGGATAGGGAATACGTTTAATTTTCTATCCAACACCTTCCCTAGTGTCCACGGGGACTGGAGTTGGAATAGAAAATTAAACTTATCACTATCCAGCACCTCTAAGCGCTATGCGTTGTAAAGGTTTGCGATGTAAAAACCGCGTTGTAAAGGCAGGCGTTGTAATAGCCTGCGTTGTAACGTCATACATCCCCCATGTCCATGTTGGTACTTCAGTGCATCCACAACGTTCATGACATGGGGCACGTGCATTGTGTGAGAGACACAATGGACAGGAGCATCTGCAATGTGCATGTAAAAGTTGTATGCGTATTCATATGAGTGAGTGTTTAGTTGTGCTACATGACAATTGGGACAGTGTTGCACTCCATTGCCTGGCCCCAGGGGATGAATTTCTGTACGAGGGGTGTATGACAGGCCATGCTAGTAGTTTGCGTGTGATTTGCAAGAGTCCATCCTTCATGATTTGGCTGTCCCCTCATGTAGCATGCTGGCACAATCGTGGTTGTGTGTTCCTGCACAGGATGTGTGACCTTGTCGAGGTGTTTGTGTTTGCAATGATCACAGGAGGGACTTGTGCTGCCTACACCTGTGCCCATTGTGTACTACAGAGCTTTCCAACTGTGTGTCCTGACACAGTACAGTGTCACATGCAAATGGTGGGTGTGTTGCAGGCACTTAGTAGATGACTGCTGGTAATTAGGAGACATCCCTATACACTCTGCGCTATGGTCTTTATAAGGCCTGTGCAGTGCTTGGGTGCAACTGTGTGTGTGCCCAGAGAGCTGGGGTGAGGTGAGAGAGGGAGGAACACTGAGGGATGGATACAGAGGGAGGGACACAGAGTGAGGGAGGGAGACAGAGGTAGGGAGGAGGGCAACAAAGGGATGGAACAGGGATGGAGGGAGTCAGAGGGATGGAGGGAGTCAGAGGGATGGAGGGAGACAGAGGGAGGGAGCCAGAGGGAGTGAGACAGAGGGTGACAGACAGAGGCAGACAGTCAGAGGGAGGAAGATAGAGGGAGGGATTAGGGCAACAGAGGGATGGAGACAGGGATGGAGGGAGTCAGAGGGATGGAGGGAGTCAGAGGGAGGGAGACAGACAGAGGGAGGGAGACAGACAGAGGGAGAAGGGCAACAGAGGGATAGAAACAGGGATGGAGGGAGTCAGAGGGATGGAGCGAGTCAGAGGGATGGAGGGAGACAGAGGGAGGGAGCCAGAGGGAGTGAGACAGAGGGTGACAGACAGAGGGTGACAGACAGAGGCAGACAGTCAGAGGGAGGGAGACAGAGGGAGGGAGGAGGGCAACAGAGGGATGGAGACAGGGCTGGAGGGAGTCAGAGGGATGGAGGGAATCAGAGGGAGGGAGACAGTCAGAGGGAGGGAGACAGTCAGAGGGAGGAAGACAGACAGAGGGAGGAGGGCAACAGAGGGATCGAGACAGGGATGGAGGGAGTCAGAGGGATGGAGGGAGTCAGAGGGATGGAGGGAGACAGAGGGAGGGAGCCAGAGGGAGTGAGACAGAGGGTGACAGACAGAGGCAGACAGTCAGAGGGAGGGAGACAGAGGGAGGGAGGAGGGCAACAGAGGGATGGAGAGAGGGATGGAGGGAGTCAGAGGGATGGAGGGAGTCAGAGGGATGGAGGGAGACAGAGGGAGGGAGCCAGAGGGAGTGAGACAGAGGGTGACAGACAGAGGCAGACAGTCAGAGGGAAGGAGACAGAGGGAGGGAGGAGGGCAACAGAGGGATGGAGGGAGTCAGAGGGATGGAGGGAGTCAGAGGGATGGAGGGAGTCAGAGGGATGGAGGGAATCAGAGGGATGGAGGGAGTCAGAGGGATGGAGGGAGATAGAGGGAGGGAGCCAGAGGGAGTGAGACAGAGGGTGATAGACAGAGGCAGACAGTCAGAGGGAGGGAGACAGAGGGAGGGAGGAGGGAAACAGAGGGATGGAGACAGGGATGGAGGGAGTCAGAGGGATGGAGACAGGGATGGAGGGAGTCAGAGGGATGGAGGGAGTGAGAGGGAGGGAGACAGTCAGAGGAAGGGAGACAGACAGAGGGAGGGAGATAGACAGAGGGAGGAGGGCAACAGAGGGATGGAGACAGGGATGGAGCAAGTCAGAGGGATGGAGGGAGACTGAGGGAGGGAGCCAGAGGGAGTGAGACAGAGGGTGACAGACAGAGGGTGACAGACAGAGGCAGACAGTCAGAGGGAGGGAGACAGAGGGAGGGGGGAGGGCAACAGAGGGATGGAGACAGGGCTGGAGGGAGTCAGAGGGATGGAGGGAGTCAGAGGGAGGGAAACAGTCAGAGGGAGGGAGACAGAGGGAGGGAGGAGGGCAACAGAGGGATGGAGACAGGGATGGAGGGAGTCAGAGGGATGGAGGGAGTCAGAGGGATGGAGGGAGACAGAGGGAGGGAGCCAGAGGGAGTGAGACAGAGGGTGACAGACAGAGGCAGACAGTCAGAGGGAGGGGGGAGGGCAACAGAGGGATGGAGACAGGGATGGAGGGAGTCAGAGGGATGGAGGGAGTCAGAGGGATGGAGGGAGACAGAGGGAGGGAGCCAGAGGGAGTGAGACAGAGGGTGACAGACAGAGGCAGACATTCAGAGGGAGGGAGACAGAGGGAGGGAGGAGGGCAACAGAGGGATGGAGACAGGGATGGAGGGAGTCAGAGGGATGGAGGGAGTCAGAGGGATGGAGGGAGTCATAGGGATGGAGGGAGACAGAGGGAGGGAGCCAGAGGGAGTGAGACAGAGGGTGACAGACAGAGGCAGACAGTCAGAGGGAGGGAGACAGAGGGAGAGTGAAGGGAAACAGAGGGATGGAGACAGGGATGGAGGGAGTCAGAGGGATTGAGGGAGTCAGAGGGATGGAGGGAGACAGAGGGAGGGAGCCAGAGGGAGTGAGACAGAGGGTGACAGACAGAGGCAGACAGTCAGAGGGAGGGAGACAGAGGGAGGGAGGAGGGCAACAGAGGGATGGAGACAGGGATGGAGGGAGTCAGAGGGATGGAGGGAGTCAGAGGGATGGAGGGAGACGGAGGGAGGGAGCCAGAGGGAGTGAGACAGAGGGTGACAGACAGAGGCAGACAGTCAGAGGGAGGGAGGAGGGCAACAGAGGGATGGAGCCAGGGATCGAGGGAGTCATAGGGATGGAGGGAGTCAGAGGGATGGAGGGAGTCAGAGGGATGGAGGGAGACACAGGGAGGGAGCCAGAGGGAGTGAGACAGAGGGTGGCAGACAGAGGCAGACAGTCAGAGGGAGGGAGACAGAGGGAGAGAGAAGGGAAACAGAGGGATGGAGACAGGGATGGAGGGAGTCAGAGGGATTGAGGGAGTCAGAGGGATGGAGGGAGACAGAGGGAGGGAGCCAGAGGGAGTGAGACAGAGGGTGACAGACAGAGGCAGGCAGTCAGAGGGAGGGAGACAGAGGGAGGGAGGAGGGCAACAGAGGGATGGAGACAGGGCTGGAGGGAGTCAGAGGGATGGAGGGAGTCAGAGGGAGGGAGACAGTCAGAGGGAGGGAGACAGTCAGAGGGAGGGAGACAGACAGAGGGAGGAGGGCAACAGAGGGATGGAGACAGGGATGGAGGGAGTCAGAGGGATAGAGGGAGTCAGAGGGATGGAGGGAGACAGAGGGAGGGAGCCAGAGGGAGTGAGACAGAGGGTGACAGACAGAGGCAGACAGTCAGAGGGAGGGAGACAGAGGGAGGGAGGAGGGCAACAGAGGGATGGAGACAGGGATGGAGGGAGTCAGAGGGATGGAGGGAGTCAGAGGGATGGAGGGAGACAGAGGGAGGGAGCCACAGGGAGTGAGACAGAGGGTGACAGACAGAGGCAGACAGTCAGAGGGAGGGAGGAGGGCAACAGAGGGATGGAGACAGGGATGGAGGGAGTCAAAGGGATGGAGGGAGTCAGAGGGATGGAGGGAGTCAGAGGGATGGAGGGAGACAGAGGGAGGGAGCCAGAGGGAGTGAGACAGAGGTTGACAGACAGAGGCAGACAGTCAGAGGGAGGGAGACAGAGGGAGGGAGGAGGGAAACAGAGGGATGGAGACAGGGATGGAGGGAGTCAGAGGGATTGAGGGAGTCAGAGGGATGGAGGGAGACAGAGGGAGGGAGCCAGAGGGAGTGAGACAGAGGGTGACAGACAGAGGCAGACAGTCAGAGGGAGGGAGACAGAGGGAGGGAGGAGGGCAACAGAGGGATGGAGACAGGGATGGAGGGAGTCAGAGGGATGGAGGGAGTGAGAGGGAGGGAGACAGTCAGAGGGAGGGAGACAGACAGAGGGAGGGAGATAGACAGAGGGAGGAGGGCAACAGAGGGATGGAGACAGGGATGGAGCGAGTGATCCAGCGGCCTATAGGAAATATGCCATAACCAACGCTACCCAACTCTATAACATGATACCTAAAATATTACTCTAACTTATGGACCCATTAATCAAATATGACATATTTGACCTACTGAATCAGGTGATCAAATTAAATCTATATACACCTTATTCACAACCTATATACACATTATATACAACCGTGGTAAATACTGACGTCATTTGAACAAAACCTAATTATTTAAATGACCACCATGGCGATGGCATCTAGCTAAAAGTAACCTACGCTTCTGAATAACCAAGACCAGCTTGTTTCAAAGAAAGATTTTATTAACTAATTGTAGATAAATCAAAATATAATTTCAAAAATGTAATTTTATTAGCAATATAGTAAGCATGTCTGTAAATTATCATGAGAAAATATAGTTTAAGCAAGAATTTATAAGTTTAGCATTTCTAGAACCTAAGTCCCTAACTGAGCTAAATAAAATGGAAATAAAGTAAAAGTCTTTGAGGATTCTTACGTGCTCCACGCAATGTCCATTAGCACGACACCCTCATCGGAAAGTCAGAAAGCAGCAGCCAGCCCATCCCCAGGGCATGGACTTTTTATACCTTTCTATGCTAACTAATCTAAGCAAAGGAAAATTTTCTGCAATTGACGAGATCTTATTGGACGAAGGGTGACAAGTGACATGTCACCTACATTTCAAAACTTCCATTCGGTCATATTCTTTGGGACCATTGTCTTTCTTGTACTTGTTCCAACACATCCTTGGTTTGCAACAAATTAGATCGAGAGTTCATACTGACTCTATTGCTCTTCCGCGGATGCCAAGTTAACAGTTCTTTTCTACCGGTTTCTGACCTTGGTCACGTCCGCCAGAATAATGACAGCACATCATCTTTGCTGAATGAATGCAACTTTGATGGATGCTTTTTCTTTCTCAAAAACGTCTCGTGCTCCGTGCAGAATTAAATTCATCTTTTAGCAAACTCGAGCAAACTAGGCCCAAAAGCAGGCAACTTAATTTTCTAGTATAAAACAAACACAAGGAAAGTATTAATGTAAGAATTGTCATTTATTCTGTATCCACCCTTCATTTACTAATTAATTAACCCACCCAATTAGTTTAACGTTACCTAGCACCAAGCAACATATAAGCAGCATTTTATATCTACCAGTCTTCATGAATCCATGAAACCTTATGTGCACCTAGAATAGTAGAAATGACATCACATAGACAAGGAAAGCAAAATAAGCACATGCTCTTTAAAATCTGCTGCAGTTTAGTATTGACGAAAACGAAAACAACAAATTAATTTATTATTTTGCACGAACAAAAGATGCAACATTTATGCACATATATGAGCACACGTGTTACCAACCCCATGTGTAAAGTTTAATCTAAGTTGTATTAGCAAAACATACCACAAACGTTAATATTATTATTCATGTTATGGAAATGTGACTTCACGAGTTTAAACAGAATTCTGTTTTCTATCTCGCTCCATCAACTCCCTCATCTGGTGATTAACAAATCACCACACCATCACCCAAAATTTGGAAATTTAAACTTTCTGGAAAATGATTCAAATTCATCGGTGTCAGTATTTCTAAAAATCTGTTTCTGCAAAATCCTTGCAATTATCATAACGAGCTCTATGTAATTCCTGCAACTCAATCTCCCTCTCCTCTTCTTTTTTGAGTTTATAAATTCTTTTCTTTTCTTTCATTTGTCTCTTTCTCTTATGCAACAAACAACCAATTTTTGTCAAAATGAAAATGAATATTATCACAATCAAAGGTGCCAAAATCTTGCCAAGAACTGAACTTCCAATGTCATGAAACCAATTTTTAATTGCTTGGAATCTTTTTGAAAGTCTTTCTGAAAAATCTTCTTCTTCTAACGGAATTATTTCTGAATGCATTTCTGTGATGTTTTTAATGTACATCTCAAGGTTCTTACTCTCATCAGGGATATAGGTACAACAATGTTGCACATGTAATATGCCACGGACTCCTCCTTCTTTTGCTAGGAGTATGTCTAAAGCAAGACGGTCTTGAATCACCATGGATCTAATTGCAATAACCTCAACGTTTACTAATTGGAAACCATCAGCTGTATCTGTTGACAATCTGTCAACAATTGTGGACAATTTTCTGATTCTACCTGAGTTCAGGGTTATACCTACAATAGGTATTACTGCTTGGAAAATATCTCCCATCACTTCTGTAAAAGATTCTCTTTTAACTCTATTTACATGATTATGAATTTTGAACAAACCCTCTGAATCCCTGTCAACATGAAATATCTTAGGAAACACAATCCCAACATAACAGGTTCCGTACCAATGGTCCGGAAGATTATAATAAGCCTTGTCACCACACACAAAATAAATTCCAGGGAAAATTGGATCTTTTCCACCTTTGAATCCCCAACCTCCCATAATCTGATATGTATCTTCACAATTACTTGCACCCACAAAGTAGTTATCAAAAAGTGTATTGTCTCTTCTAATGCAAAGCTTACCACTAACTGGTTTGTCTATGTGAATTGCAACATTATCAAGCATTTTGCCATTAAGCTTCTCGTCTTCTTTCTGCCAGAATCTGGATTTAGTCTGCTTGACTATCTCATTTCTCTTGTAAATTGCTCTCCTTTCTTCAACCAGGTTCAAAAAATTCTTTCCCTCAGCACTTAATTTGCAGGTTAAATTATTCGTATAAGCATACTCGTAAGTAAGTTCATTAGTAACAAGGAAAAATTCCCTCATCTGTTTTGCTCTCTTATGCTTATTCAAAGCACCCTCAATTTTTAAATTAGCAAAAATCTCGTCAAAATCTGAATAATAGTATTCTAAACGTCCAGTCTGATAAAACAGACTAGTTTACACACTGCATGTCACACCATATGTAAGAGGAAGCATATTGTATGTCACTCCCTCAGAAACAGAAGCAGGTAACTTGACACAGACATAGCAGTCTTTTGCATCCATTACCTTGACATATTCACTCAAAAGCTTTGTGAATGTATTGCTTGAAAAATCACTAATTGAATTATCCTGATGAATGTTAGGTTGATGATCAATAACTTTGCCAGTTGCACTATTTTTGCTTTGACTAACTGAAGCTTTGCTTGTCATATTGACTTTGGGAAAATCTTTGTTATATTCAAATGGTATAATAACAGCTAAAACTACCCAGAGCAGAATTAAAATGAGCAAACACACCAGAGTCATCTTACAGCATCTCTTAAAAATGGAACATCTGGAAGTACTTTGTTCCATGACATAAGGCATCTTTGATTACTTTTGCCTTAAAAAGAAAAAATTAAAACTATTTTAAAATTTTAACTAAAAGAATTATTATCTACACCCCCCTTTTAAAATATATATATATATATATATATATATATTTTTTTTTTCAAACCCTAACAGTATTTCTTCGACCTTGTGTCACAAATGAGCTTTCTAAACAACTTTTCTTCGACCTTGTGTCACCTAACAAGATTTCTTCAGCCTTTTGCCAAAAACTAAAATTTCAAACCCCAATTAATATTACTGTACTGTCATTGTCACTGATTTCTTCGATTTTCTCTTCTTCTTCACTACTATCGTAAATGTCAATAACAGGTGGAATTACTAGATAAGTCCACTCAGGTGATTTGTACTTTTGGTTCGGCCTTACAATCCTCTTTCCTTTTCTTGTCACAACTTCAATTTTCCTTCCAACTCCAACTTCCTTTTCAGAATCCTTTTGACTACTGATATCTTCCACCTGGTCCTTCGGTTTCTTTATCAACCTAACTCTCAATCTTCCACCAGGCCAGTAATCTGCTTTCTTTACAAACTTTTTCTTTGGTTCTGAAGTTTTCAACTCAGATTTCCAAGATCTTTTCTTTGGACTTCTGTTTTCACCATCCACATCACTTTCTCCAGTATCACTGTCTGAAACTTCTATTATTGACTCAGGAATTTCTCTATTCGGCAGTTTTACTCCTTCAGGAACACTTTGTCTTCCATCACTGGTACTCGGCAATTCGTCTTCCTCCTCCTCTTCAATTACCTCCAACTTCCCAGATTCTGGACCTCTGTTCCTTACTTCAGAGCTTAACTTCTGCTTTTCAATACTCTCCTGATCAGAAATTTCTTTCGGTTCAGCCTCACTGTCTTCTATGGAAATCACTCCATTTATTTTCTTGACTGACTCCTCAGCCGATTTTCCTTCTGATAGATTCTCTTCTTCTCCAGAATCTATTTCAATTATTTCAGAGCTTTTTCTTGTTACTTCATTCACAGGTACAGGTTCCAGACGTCGACTCCCCTGTCGATCTTCAGTCTCTGGATTTGTTTCACCTTCTACTTCTGAATCAGAATCATCTGTAGTATCACTTTCTACATCAGAACTCTCAGGAGTAGGCACTGGAATGGTATGACTAGGATGTATCCACCTTTTCAATCCTCTGCATTTCACTGCATTAGTAGTAACCAGAATTACTTGTCTAGGCTTCTTCCATCTAGGAGACAGACAATTTCTTCTCCGATGTAATTTTGTTCTGACCCAATCACCAGGCCTCAAATCATGTGTTAGAACTTTCTCATTTGATTGTGCTTCAGTTCCCACCTGATTAGACACAGAAGTCACTATATCAGATAACCTTTTACAGTAATCCAAAATAGCACTGTCATTTATACTCAACAATTTGCCTACAGGTACAAAAGCCTGTCTCATGACTCTCCCCATCAGCACTTCGTGAGGACTCAATCCTGTCTTTTTATCAGGTGTACTTCTTAATGACATTAAAACAAGTGGAAGTGCATCAGTCCACTTTACACCTGTCTCTAGACACATTTTTCCAACTCTGTTTTTAATTGTCCCATTAATCTGCTCAACCACCCCAGATGCCTCTGGTCTGTATGCACAGTGTATTTTCTGCTCAATGCTTAATGCCTCACATATCAGCTTCATCAGTTTGTTATCAAAATGGCTTCCTCCATCACTCTCAATAGTGACTGGAAAACCGTACCTTGGAATAATCTCTCTCAGCAGCAGTTTTGCTACTGTGATTGAATCACAATGTCTTGTAGGAAATGCTTCCACCCACCTTGAAAACAAACAAACAATCACAAGAACATATTTCAAACAATTGTGTAAGGGCATTTCAATGAAATCCATTTGTAGTCTGGTAAAGGGACCACCTTCTCGACCAATTGTCCCCGTACCCACAACTGATTTTCTGTTTGGGTTCATTTGTTGGCATGATAAACACCTTTGACAAAAAGACTCTGCAATCGTTCTAAATTTTGTGTTGAACCAAGTCTCTCGGAAAAGTCTGATCATAGAATCTCTTCCAAGGTGAGCTGGACCATGATATAATCTGGCCATGTCAGCAATTAAACAATTTGGTAGAACTACTCTGCCATCTTTATAGACCCACACTCCATCCTCATCACGTGGTCTACAATCTGATCGCAACCATAGATCTTTTTCTTCATCGTCTGCTTCATTTTGTAAATCCCTGATTTCATTCCATGTTTCTACCACTGTTGTTAGCATTAATGAATTTGAATCAGTTTCTTTACTCTTTTCCCGATTGTATGCACAACCCTTTCTTGCGCAATATTTTGCTGTCTCATCTGCATAGGCATTGCCTTTTGAGATATAATCTACTCCTTTTGTGTGCGCAGCACACTTCACAATTGCGATCTCTTTCGGCAATTGTATGGCTTCAATTAATCTTTTGATAAAGACTGCATTTTTAATTGGTGAACCTGCTGAGGTCAAATAGCCTCTCTGAGACCAGAGCTGTCCATAATCATGTACAACCCCGTACCCATACTGACTATCAGTAACAATGGTAACTCTTATATCTTTTGATATTTCACATGCACGAATCAAAGCAATCAATTCAGCCACCTGTGCTGAACGAATTCCTTCAAGACATGATGCTTCTTCAACATCTGCAACTGTACAGACAGAATATGATGCTTTCAAAACACCTCCCTCTGTCCTCAGACAGGAGCCATCCACAAAGTAGACGACGTCTGATTCAGGCAAAGGTACATCTTTAATGTCCTGTCTTGGTTTGGTGCAAAACTCCATGACATCCAAACATTCATGTTCCACTTCATTTTCATCAACAATTTCAGAATCAGGCAGTAATGTTAAAGGATTCAGATTTAAACACCTTGAAATGGAAACATTATCTGCTCCAAGTATGATTTTCTCATACTTTGTCAATCTGCTGCTTGTTAAATGTTGAGTCTTACCTCTTGTCAGTAATATTTCAACTGAATGAGGTACAAAAACTTTCACAGGGAATCCCATTATGATTCCTTCGCTCTGCTCAAGACTGACACTTGTAGCTGCAACTGCTTTTAAACAACCTGGTAATGCTTTTGCAATAGGATCAAGAACTGCAGAAAATTATGCAATGGGCTTCTTTAGATTCCCATGTCTCTGGATTAACACAGACAATGCACATCCCTCTCTCTCACTGCAATACAATTCAAAATCTTTCTCATAATTTGGCATGCCCAAAGCAGGAGCTTGACATAAGCTCTTTTTCAAATTTTCAAAAGATTCCATCTCAGCCTCATTGAGAATAATTGGATCTTTCACATCAGATCTTGTCAGTCTCTGTAGTGGTTTCGCAATTACCGAAAATCCACTTATCCATTGTCGACAGTAGCCAACCATTCCCAAAAACATTCGAACTTGTCTCTGTGTTCTGGGTGGTTGCATTGCTTGAATCATTTTAATTCTCTCAACTGTCACCTGTCTTTTTCCCTTTGCAATTCTGTGACCAAGATATTTCACCTCTTGTTTGCAAAACTGTAATTTTGCTGGAGACACTTTATGTCCCTCATCTGCAAGATGATTCAAAAGTGTTATTGTGTCTGCCACACAATTTTCTCTCGTTTTAGCAGCTATCAACAGATCGTCAATATACTGCACCAACGTAGACCTACCAGGTAAGTCTAAATTTCCCAAAGATCTCTTCAACAGCTCATTAAAGATAGAAGGACTCTCTGTATACCCCTGTGGGATTCTACACCATGCGAGGGTCCTACTTTGGAATCTGAAAGCGAAAATTTCTCCTGACTGTCTGGATGTAAAGGAACAGTAAAGAATGCATTGCAAAGATCAATGACAGTATACCACTCAGCATCATGTGGAATCTGATACAAAATCACTGCTGGATTTGGAACCACAGGACAACATAGAACCACAATCTGGTTAACTTTTCTCAAATCTTGAACTATCCGATACGTTCCATTTGACTTTTTAATTCCCATAATCGGTGAGTTACAAGAGCTACTCTCGATTTCTTTTAAGACACCTTGTTTAATGAATTTATCAATCACAGGTATCACTCCCTCAATTGTCTCTGCTTTCATTTTGTATTGAGGTATATTAGGAAACTCTATTCCCTGCTTCAGTGTAATTTTGACTGGATCAACATGTTTCATCAGACCCATCTCATTTCCAGTCAAATCCCAAATCTCAGATTTCACTGTTTCTTTCAGTTCTTCTGGCAAATTTTCTTTTTCAAATGCAGGAAACAATTTTGTTTCCTCTGTTTCCATCAACATCATTGTCAATCTGTACAAACCATCTTCTTCCATTGTTTGCAATTCAACTCCTTCAGGAGAACAATATATTCTGCAATTCATTTTGCACAATATGTCTCTGCCCAATAGATTCACCGGACTACTGTTACAAACCACAAATCTGTGTTTGTCTTTGAAATTCCCAATTTCAACTGGTACTGGATCAGTCAAATCAGTTCTGATTTGTTGATTACTTACTCCTACAACTTGGATGGTATCCCCAGAGAGAGGTAGGTTTTCAATTTCCACTGATCTAACAGTAGAACGAGTAGCACCAGTGTCCACTAGAAAAGTGATGTCTACATCATTAACTTTCCCATTTACAAATGGACCAGACTGGTCAACCTCAAGAGTGGCTCCAACAACACACTCTTCCTCCTCTCTCGGGCACCGTCAGTAACAATCATCAGAATCACTCTCCTGTCCTTCTGTTAACAAAAACTGTTGTGCAGTATTTTGCACTCTCTGCCTTTTCGGTTTTATTACCTGATCTTCTCCTTGAAATCCCACACCTACATTATATTTCTGTGTACCCCCACAATTTGGAAACGGTGCCTGAGGCAACTGATTCTGACGGTTATTTACTTGATTCACCTGTTGCTGATTTACCTGTTGCTGCAACTGTCGTTGAAGACTCAATTCGTTTAGACTCTGTTGCAACTGTAGCTGTTGCTGCAGATCAACATCATTCTGCATCTGTGGATTCAATAATGGGCTTTTTAAATTTCTAGGCGGTTTCTTTACACTCGTCTTTCCAGTGTCCAATTTCGCCGCAATTAAAACAAGGTAATCTCTGTTTCATCTCTTCAATCTTTGGGTTAAATTTTCTCACAATAGTATTATTTTTAAATTTTCCTTGCCCTTGGTTTGGATTTGCAGTTTGCACAAAATTTGTGTTTTTATTTCTAAGATTAGCAATCTGTTGCTCAGCCACCTTTACCTGAGCCCACATGGCTTTTTCTTTGAGCTTCTTTTGTCTAACTTCCAGCTCATCACTGCAATACTTCGCCTTTCTCAAAATGTCATCAACAGATAGTGCTTGCCATCCGACAATACTATTCCTGATCATATCTGCGATTTCTGGTTTTAAACCATAAACAAATCTGTAGACGAAATGACTCATATCCTTCTCGTCTAATTTTTCATAGCCACTGTATTGTTTAAAAATTAACAGTAACCTTTCATAAAACGAATGAACTGATTCTTTTGTTTCCTGATTTGTTCTTTCTATTTTAACCCAATCAACCTCTTTTGGTGGAATTTTGTTTTTCATCCAAACAATCACTTTTTCATAAAAATCCATTACAAGAGGATTTGGAGCACCTGTTTCCTTAACCCTGTCGGGTTCTGTTTTTGGCCAGCTTATAGATATTTTACATTCTGTCCAAAGATCTGATGGGACAACTATGTCGAAAAATCCATCCAAATCAATCCACAGAACTTTTGAAACTTTGATAAATCTATCCACTTGCCTATACCACTCCACTGGCTTTTCTCTCAGTTTTGGAAAATCATTTGTGAACAGTAGTATGTCTTGTCTTGACCATGGGACATGAACATATCCTCCGCCTGCAGTCTCTCTCATTGGAAATTGTTTTGACAATTTTTCCAATTTCTCATCTTCCTTCTTTTTAGTCCATTTCACTCTCCACTTATTCAGTTCTCCTAATTTCTTAATGTACACAATCAGATCTTTTATGTGCATTATCCTTCCCATAGAATTCAAACTTTCAATGTCATTTTCTGAAAAGTCTAATCTGTAATGTTTTGCAAAATTCTTCTGTCTGCTCACATCAATTTCTAATTCAGCTGCCAGTTCTTCCAACTGATCATATTTATTTTTTGTTTTCCACTGCATGCTTTTGCAAATGAACAGTAGTTCATCATCTCGATAATAATTTAAACTGTCAGGACCAATCGTACCAATTATTAATTCCTCAATATTTGCTTTTAATTTCGCGACATCAAGTTTAGGTTTAGTCACCCTAACTTCAGGACTCTCAGCATCAGATTCTGCACCCATCGGTGTTTTTGGAGACAAATCTTCATTAAAAGTTAAATCAGGCATTCTCGATCTTGAAGAGTTTATTTCAGATAAATCTGAATAAAATTTTTCAGCAACCTTCTGGATTTCTGCATTTAAAGGAACAGTTAACCCTGTCTTATTAGTTTCTCTTTGTTCGAAAACCGGCTGAACAGGACCAATAGTTACTGGAACTGTCACAGCTTCCATGTTTTTCGTTATTTGTCGAATTAATTCTTCTTTTGATCGTAAATACTCAGAAGAATCAACAGCCTCAACATTTCTAGTTTCTCTTACATCATTTTTTGGAGCTTCCCTTGCTCTTGGAGTCGCTGAAAAATGTCTACCCTCATTACGGACATTCTCAAATTCTGGTCTTCTTGGAGTTTCAACAATTTCACAATTATTTGGATAAAGTCTCGGAGCTTCATTCATTGGAGGTGCACTCGGTGAAGTTTCTGTAGAAACCACCGGAGTCGACCATGACCTAGGAGATCTAAAAGGCTGATTCCTTTTATCAGTAGTGTATATCTCTTCTAAGACTGCATCTTCCGATTCACTTTCCAAAGGAGCACTAGTTCTCTTTTCGGTTTCTTTTCCAGTAGGAGAACCTGAAACCATTTCTCTAATTACAAAAAGTCCCTCACTCATGTTTCCCTGTCTCCACATTCGCATCCTGTCCTCATGTGTCTCTCTCTTCCAACTTGGAGGTTTAGAAGATCTTTTCATTCCACTTGCTTCCCTTTGTAATTGGTACATTTCATCTTCCCACTCAACTAAAGCTTCAAATTGAGTCGGTCTTGGCTTGGGTTTAAGAGCATTCATTTTTTCTCGCAAATTTCTCAAAACCTTTACATTAAATGAACCATCATCAGGCCATGCTAAAACACCGTCATCCTTTGTATATTGCTTCCAGGCGTCAAACCACAAAACAGTATGATAACCATATTCACCTTCCATATACGCTGCAGGTGTTTTGTACTTATGAAGTAATTTACCACCTCGCGTTTCAATTTTCTTGTCAGGCGATATAAAAATTTTAAGTTTCTGAAACAACGTTGGCTTTTTCTCAACGTGTTTAAAATGATAACTCATCTTTCCGAGTTATTTCCAATTAACAAATTTGTTCGTAAAATATTTCCGGGATGTTCCGCTAAAACAACTAATCCGTGCGCGAAACACACCAACAGGCCAGTGAGGGTTGAGCTACGTCACTTTTCTGCTCAACCAATAAAACTGAAGATTTTCTGAGGAACCAATCAGCTTACAGTTCATCAGAGACTCAAGAACCAATCAGAACACAGTTTGTGACGTATGAGACCCAATCCCAGCGCGGCTCTGTGACGTACACAGCAGCTGCGGTTTCTCGTGTCTCACTCCCTGCGCTTACCCCTCCTTCACAAAATCTTTTCACAGCGCCATTTTGAGAACACTTTCTTAGTTAAAATTAATTTTTAACAATGACAATAAGGACTCTTCTGTCTGTTTCTCTAAATAGGATAGTTTACACACATTCAAGTATTCACGCTTCGGAATAGTCGACGCTATTCTCATTAAGAATATTTTGCAATTGCCAGTAGAGTAATCTTTTTACTCTACCCTTCTAACAAGTAAGATATGAACTCATTTCCCTCTGAACGCACAACTAAGTGACTGTTCGAAAGTTCCACTTGAACATACCCTACAAAACAATCACGCACTTTCACACAGAAAAATCCCTAACTACAAACACACATGAAATCCGTACAGGACTTTCACCTGTTTATAGAAATCATGCACCGTTAGCAAAATAATGCCGTTATCCTTAGAGGACTCTCACCTGTTTCTAGATATAAAACATGTACCCCTACAGGACTCTCACCTGTTTATAGGTAATCATATGCCGACATTACCCTACCCTTCACTCAAGCTCGAATATAACTAATACTCTTATCACAGTGAGTTTTACAACAGGCGCTTTGTCCCTATTCTCATGCTGCTCTAATTTCTTAGAAAACCCTCACTATACAAGATTCACACCTAGCCCTAATACTGTGTTGCACGACCACAACACGTGATACACGACGATATCACTTGTGATACACGACGATATCACAAACAGATCAGATGTCTTGCGTGACTACCTTCTCATCACACAATCTGTACCGGTACAATTCACGTATAGCACGAAAACTAACTCAACATATGTTAAACATTGATCCTATTTCTATACCATAACATATCAATAACACCCTAGTTACCCCTAGCAACGCCTTGGTTACCCCTTAGCGACCATCAATTTCTGCTACCAGAAGAATTGATCCAGCGGCCTATAGGAAATATGCCATAACCAACGCTACCCAGCTCTATAACATGATACCTAAAATATTACTCTAACTTATGGACCCATTAATCAAATATGACATATTTGACCTACTGAATCAGGTGATCAAATTAAATCTATATACACCTTATTCACAACCTACATACACATTATATACAACCGTGGTAAATACTGACGTCATTTGAACAAAACCTAATTATTTAAATGACCACCATGGCGATGGCATCTAGCTAAAAGTAACCTACGCTTCTGAATAACCAAGACCAGCTTGTTTCAAAGAAAGATTTTATTAACTAATTGTAGATAAATCAAAATATAATTTCAAAAATGTAATTTTATTAGCAATATAGTAAGCATGTCTGCAAATTATCATGAGAAAATATAGTTTAAGCAAGAATTTATAAGTTTAGCATTTCTAGAACCTAAGTCCCTAACTGAGCTAAATAAAATGGAAATAAAGTAAAAGTCTTTGAGGATTCTTACGTGCTCCACGCAATGTCCATTAGCACGACACCCTCATCGGAAAGTCAGAAAGCAGCAGCCAGCCCATCCCCAGGGCATGGACTTTTTATACCTTTCTATGCTAACTAATCTAAGCAAAGGAAAATTTTCTGCAATTGACGAGATCTTATTGGACGAAGGGTGACAAGTGACATGTCACCTACATTTCAAAACTTCCATTCGGTCATATTCTTTGGGACCATTGTCTTTCTTGTACGTGTTCCAACACATCCTTGGTTTGCAACAAATTAGATCGAGAGTTCATACTGACTCTATTGCACTTCCGCGGATGCCAAGTTAACAGTTCTTTTCTACCGGTTTCTGACCTTGGTCACGTCCGCCAGAATAATGACAGCACATCATCTTTGCTGAATGAATGCAACTTTGATGGAAAGCTTTTTCTTTCTCAAAAACGTCTCGTGCTCCGTGCAGAATTAAATTCATCTTTTAGCAAACTCGAGCAAACTAGGCCCAAAAGCAGGCAACTTAATTTTCTAGTATAAAACAAACACAAGGAAAGTATTAATGTAAGAATTGTCATTTATTCTGTATCCACCCTTCATTTACTAATTAATTAACCCACCCAATTAGTTTAACGTTACCTAGCACCAAGCAACATATAAGCAGCATTTTATATCTACCAGTCTTCATGAATCCATGAAACCTTATGTGCACCTAGAATAGTGGAAATGACATCACATAGACAAGGAAAGCAAAATAAGCACATGCTCTTTAAAATCTGCTGCAGTTTAGTATTGACGAAAACAAAAACAACAAATTAATTCATTATTTTGCACGAACAAAAGATGCAACATTTATGCACATTTATGAGCACACATGTTACCAACCCCATGTGTAAAGTTTAATCTAAGTTGTATTAGCAAAACATACCACAAACGTTAATATTATTATTCATGTTATGGAAATGTGACTTCACGAGTTTAAACAGAATTCTGTTTTCTATCTCGCTCCATCACGAGTCAGAGGGATGGAGGGAGACAGAGGGAGGGAGCCAGAGGGAGTGAGACAGAGGGTGACAGACAGAGGGTGACAGACAGAGGCAGACAGTCAGAAGGAGGGGGACAGAGGGAGGGAGGAGGGCAACAGAGGGATGGAGATAGGGCTGGAGGGAGTCAGAGGGATGGAGGGAGTCAGAGGGAGGGAGACAGTCAGAGGGAGGGAGACAGACAGAGGGAGGAGGGCAACAGAGGGATGGAGACAGGGATGGAGGGAGTCAGAGGGATGGAGGGAGTCAGAGGGATGGAGGGAGACAGAGGGAGGGAGCCAGAGGGAGTGAGACAGAGGGTGACAGACAGAGGCAGACAGTCAGAGGGAGGGAGGAGGGCAACAGAGGGATGGAGACAGGGATGGAGGGAGTCAGAGGGATGGAGGGAGTCAGAGGGATGGAGGGAGACAGATGGAGGGAGCCAGAGGGAGTGAGACAGAGGGTGACAGACAGAGGCAGACAGTCAGAGGGAGGGAGACAGAGGGAGGGAGGAGGGCAACAGAGGGATGGAGACAGGGATCGAGGGAGTCAGAGGGATGGAGGGAGTCAGAGGGATGGAGGGAGTCAGAGGGATGGAGGGAGACAGAGGGAGGGAGCCAGAGGGAGTGAGCCAGAGGGTGACAGACAGAGGCAGACAGTCAGAGGGAGGGAGACAGAGGGAGAGAGGAGGGAAACAGAGGGATGGAGACAGGGATGGAAGGAGTCAGAGGGATTGAGGGAGTCAGAGGGATGGAGGGAGACAGAGGGAGGGAGCCAGAGGGAGTGAGACAGAGGGAGTGAGACAGAGGGTGACAGACAGAGGCAGACAGTCAGAGGGAGGGAGACAGAGGGAGGGAGGAGGGCAACAGAGGGATGGAGACAGGGATGGAGGGAGTCAGAGGGATGGAGGGAGTGAGAGGGAGGGAGACAGTCAGAGGGAGGGAGACAGACAGAGGGAGGGAGATAGACAGAGGGAGGAGGGCAACAGAGGGATGGAGACAGGGATGGAGGGAGTCAGAGGGATGGAGGGAGTCAGAGGGAGGGAGACAGTCAGAGGGAGGGAGACAGACAGAGGGAGGGAGACAGACAGGGGGAGGAGGGCAACAGAGGGATGGAGACAGGGATGGAGGGAGTCAGAGGGATGGAGGGAGTCAGAGGGAGGGAGACAGTCAGAGGGAGGGAGACAGACAGAGGGAGGAGGGCAACAGAGGGATGGAGACAGGGATGGAGGGAGTCAGAGGGAGGGATGGAGTCAGAGGGAGGGAGGGAGGGAGACAGGTTGTTTGTGCTCGCTCGCTTGCTACACTGCCTTACTGTGTCACAAAATTATGCATCTCCGAAAGGTGTGTCAGCAACATGAAATAGTTTATGAGCTGTGGTCTACTATCTTGTGTGATATTTCCCTATCCCTGTGCATTGGGCATGGTGCTTGGGTATGTCCCTGGGACATATGGGATGGAGCAGCCTCTTACCCTACACATTCCACCCTTTGTGCCTCCCCCTTGCAACTACCCCATTTGGTTGTGTACTGCTGGGACTCATGGCCACCCATCCCATGCTGCTGGGCACTGTTGTAAGTCCACCCATGTAACATGTGTTTTTTGTACACTCACCAGACTCAATGGCTCCTTCAATTCCATGTACTCCCACCGGTGGCAGCAGGGCCATGACTTTCTCCTCCCAGGGATGGTATACAGGAGGTCTGTGGGGACCACCGCCTCCAGTGTGGTGTGCAGAGGCCTAGTCCTGGTCCATTTTCTTCTTCACCATCCCCCGCAGCTCATACCACCTGGACTGGCATTTCCCCCTGGTGCGCCTGATGGGTGCAACAGCATTGACCCGGTCTACGATCCTCTCCAACAGGTGTGTTTTTTCTGCCATGCTGGTCTGTCTGACCAATGCGCCAAACAGCTGTGGCTCGACTCTGATGACTTCATCTGTAAGTATCTCATTCTCCGGGTTAGTGAACTTTGGATTCTTGGGTGTGGTCATGGTGTGGGGTGTATGTGATTGAGGGGGTGATGGTGAGTATGGATGAGGGTGTGTGGGTCTGATTGAGAAGGGGGTGGTGTGGATGTAGATGAAATAGGGTGTATGTGTGAAGGTGTGCGGCTGAAAGTGTTGGTGAGATGTCTGTGCCTTCGCAAGAATGGGTATGTTGCAAAGGATGATGGGTTGTATGTGTGGACCCTTTTATTGGTCAAATATTGGGTGTGGTTTAATTTGAAATGGTGGTGTGTGTGTGTTATATGGGGTGGGTGTTAGTGTTCACCTCTGTTTGCCTGTTTGGCTGTGACCAGGACATTGACTCTCAATGGTATGTACACAGGAGACATGTTCAGTGTTGTTGTGCGACTCGTTAGCAAAGTCCTTGTGCTGGTTTAGGTGTTGGCGTTATGTGTGCGGGTCGGACTTGTGCATGCAATTGACTTGTATGGGCCGTTGGCGGGTGGGGGGCTTCGCGTAGGCTTGATGGGGGGGTTTGCGTGTTGTTCTTGTGCGTGCGATTTGACTTGTACGGGCCGTTGGCGGGTGGGGGGCTTCGCGTAGGCTTGATGGGGGGGTGAATGTCGAACCTGTGCGTGTGATTGACTTGTACGGGCCGTTGGCAGGTGGGGGGCTTCGCGTAGGCTTGGTGGGGGTTGTGCGTGTCGTACTTGTGCATGCGATTGACTTGTACGGGCCATTGGCAGGTGGGGGCCTTCCCGTAGGCTTGATGGGGTGGTGTGCGTGTCATACTTGTGCGTGCGATTGACTTGAATGGGCAGTTGGCGGGTGGGGGCCTTCCCGTAGGCTTGATGGGGTGGTGTGCGTGTCGTACTTGTGCGTGCAATTGACTTGTACGGGCCGTTCGCGGGTGGGGTGCTTCGGGTAGGCTTGATGGGGTGGTGTGCGTGTCGTACTTGGCGTGCGATTGACTTGTACGGGCCGTTGGCGGGTGGGGGCCTTTGCGTAGGCTTGATGGGGGGTGTGCGTGTCATACTTGTGCGTGCGATTGACTTGTACGGGCCATTGGCGGGTGGGGGGCGTCGCGTAGGCTTGATGGGGGGGTTTGCGTGTCGTACTTCTGCGTGCGATTGACTTGTACGGGCCGTTGGCGGGTGGGGGGCTTCGCGTAGGCTTGATGGGGGTGTGCGTGTCGTACTTGTGGGTGCGATTGACTTGTACGGGCCGTTGGCGGGTGGGGGGCTTCGCGTAGGCTTGATAGGGTGGTGTGCGTGTCGTACTTGTGCGTGCGATTGACTTGTACGGGCCGTTCGCGGGTGGGGTGCTTCGGGTAGGCTTGATGGGGTGGTGTGCGTGTCGTACTTGGCGTGCGATTGACTTGTACGGGCCGTTGGCGGGTGGGGACCTTTGCGTAGGCTTGATGGGGGGTGTGCGTGTCATACTTGTGCGTGCGATTGACTTGTACGGGCCATTGGCGGGTGGGGGGCTTCGCGTAGGCTTGATGGGGGGTGTGCGTGTCGTACTTGTGCGTGCGATTGACTTGTACGGGCCGTTGGCGGGTGGGGTGCTTCGCGTAGGCTTGATGGGGTGGTGTGCGTGTCGTACTTGTGCATGCGATTGATTCGTACGGGCCGTTGGCAGGTGGGGGGCTTCGCGTAGGCTTGATGGGGTGGTGTGCGTGTCGTACTTGTGCGTGCGATTGACTTGTACGGGCCGTTGGCGGGTGGGGGGCATCGCGTAGGCTTGATGGGGGGTGTGCGTGTCGTACTTGTGCGTGTGATTGACTTGTACGGGCCGTTGGCGGGTGGGGGGCTTCGCGTAGGCTTGAAGGGGTGGTGTGCGTGTCGTACTTGTGCGTGCGATTGACTTGTACGGGCCGTTGGTGGGTGGGGGGCTTCGCGTAGGCTTGATGGGGGTGTGCGTGTCGTACTTGTGCGTGCGATTGACTTGTACGGGCCGTTGGCGGGTGGGGGGCTTTGCGTAGGCTTGATGGGGGGGTGCGTGCCATACTTGTGCGTGCGATTGACTTGTACGGGCCGTTGGCGGGTGGGGGGCTTCGCGTAGGCTTGATAGGGGGGTGTGCGTGTCGTACTTGTGCGTGCGATTGACTTGTACAGGCCGTTGGCGGGTGGGGGGCATCGCATAGGCTTGAGCGAGGGGTACACGTGTGGTATCTGTTTATGCAGATTGCTGTGAGGCGAATCATCCCGTACAAATCAATCTTCATGCGCGAAGACTTTGGCCCGTACAAATCGCAGACAGGATTTACGTACGGGATCGTACTAGTGAGTTTGTACGGCCTGGTTACGAATCGTACGGTAGGATTCACGATGCTTATTCGAACGGGTCACCGACTGTGGTTCGTACGGTTCGCTGATATTCGTACGGAAATCGTCGGAAATGAATCGGAATTCGCAGGTCGGACGGTAATTTTCCATTCGTACGGATTCGGATACGAATACGACTCGTACGGTGGAATATTTTACCGGATCGGAATCGGACCCATTGTGAGCCTGACTGAGTTAGCAGTCTAGATCAGGAGGTGGTGACACTCTGACTGTTGCTAGGTCAATAAATGATGAAAACGCCAAACACCTGAAGGCACCTGTAGAAGTAGATTTCCATTAAAAGAGGTGCAGCACTTATGTACACACATGATATCAAAGATGATAAGAAGAAATTAACTTATCTCAAGAGGAGGATGTGTGACATCATTGCAAGTCATTTCAAAGAGATAAAGGCGATAGAAAGGCGAACCCACCCACATCCGAAATCTACCTAAGCTGTGGTACAAGATGATGGTGTGTAAAAACGGCAAGGCTAGGCATTGACCTCAGTTAATGGGACCGAAAATGACGAGCGCCCCCCCCATCTCCTCTGCCCCCTCCCCCTTAACCAGTGGCCGCCCCTGAGAGCAAGGTGTGTCACAAGTTATGGCTCAAGCAGTGAGGTTAACCTCACAACCTCACCGGAAACATTCCCCCAGGTGTCACCCTTGGCACCCTCCTCGAGTGGTGCTGTCCCCGATACCACACACTATACGGCTCTGGCGTGGGAACTGTGTGGCAGAACACCGCTTTTAATGCTGCATGGGGAGGTAAACTTCAACGAGCCGGGCACAGCCTATGACAACCCTGATTATCAGGGAATGGGTGATAAGGAGTATTGGGAGGGTTCAGAAGACCCACTGACACGTGAGTGTCAGTCCCAAGATGACAGGACAGGTGAACTGGGGGATATGAGTGGTCTGGACACCTCGTCATACACTGGTAATGTCTCTACTGCGAACGTGTCTTTGGATGAGCGGGCAACGTACAGTGTTGTGTTTACGTGGGCAGCCGAAGCATTGCCCCTTCATCTCCCCGTTGCAACCGTGAGGAGCAACCTCCTCACTGAGCTCCTTAAACTGCAGTCAAGCTCTGCAGAGCCTCTGCAGCCGTTTCATGAGGAATTGACTAATGCAATATTGGCCACCATGCCCAGGCCCGCTGCAGGTTTGGCTGTAGATAGGCACGTTGCCAGACGCCCACACCCCTCCCCGGACGACACATGTTTCCTGTCCTCCCACCCCACCCCACCCCAGAGAGCATGGGCATCCAGGCCTCCAAATCACATACCGCATTCCCGTTTGCTCCGCTGGACAGGGTATCCAAGAGGTATGAGCAGTACGGAAAGATGGTATCATCCTTCCTGAGTCTGGGACTGGGGTCTTCCAACATCACATCCTCCTCTTTTTCCGCTACACACAGTTGTGGTTGTGGAACTGCTGCCAGAGTGCGGGTTGTAGGTACGGGCAATACTTGGCCAAGCCCTTGTAGAGTGCCGATCTGCGACACGGTATTCGATCCGGTGTGGGCTGGATAGCACCGACTCACTGGGCAGAGCGATGGCATCCACGGAGGCAATTTGTTGCAAAGCCTGGTATGTATTCCAAGTTTGGAATATGGTACTAACTACTGTTCCTTACAGATATTTTGTTACAAAAGGTAAGTAACTAGTTCATACTGTTCAGTATATCTGCTGTAGGAGCCTCTATGTTGGGTCCTTGCCGTGATGACAGGGTTTCTAATGTACGCACACCATGCCACTTGTGCAAAATAACCGCTCATATGTGTGATGGCATCACAGTCCATTTGTCACAAATGTCACATTTATGCTGTCTGATGATGTCCATGTAATAGTTGTGGAAATAGCACACCGCAATAGGAATAGGTCTGATCTGTGCAAATGATGGCACATGTGATGTGGGTGTGTGTATTGCTGTCAGCTGTCTGGATGTGCAGACAACCTTCTAATGCAAATTACGTGACGTGTGTCACTGACATGATACATTGTCATGCTCACTCAGACCTTCCCATGACATCATTTGTATGCATGTCATATCCATTGCACAGACCACAGGTCTTTTACTCTTCACGGAGGAGTGGCTGGCAGCTGGCACATGTTTCCTCAGTGTGTATCCCACGCCACACTCAAAATTGTCTAGATTTGTTGAAGCAGTGTTGCTTGTGCCATGTACATTGTTATTGTCTTTGTCTGACAGTTGTACACATGTTCTACTAAATATGGTTTGCAGGGCACCCCCTCTGGAAAGGCCGTTGCCAGACTTGGAAGCCATGAGGGAACGTAATTGCATACAGCGTTACCGCTTCGTTAGACAGTTGATCAAGGACCTGACGGACAGGCTGGAGGTTCACCTGCAACCACGACATAGGTATCCAACTGCGCTGACACCCAAGGTAAAGGTGATGGCAGCCCTACATTTCTTTGCCACAGGTACGTTCCAATTTACCATAGCTGATGTGGGAGGGATGTCTCAGACAATGTTCAGCCGTGTATTGACCGATGTATTGGCAGCTATGTTGCTGCACATCGATGAATTCATTACATTCCCTACTCCTGAACAGTTGACACATGTCAAGGGGGAATTCTATGCCCTGGGACGCATGCCACATGTAATTGGTGCAATTGATGGTACACATGTTACTCTGGTACCACCACAGGCTCAGGAGCAAGCGTACCGCAACAGGAAACACTCCCACTCGATAAATGCCCTGGTGGTGTGTCTTGCCAACATGATTATCTCACATGTTTCTGCACGTTTTCCAGGATCGTGCCACGATGCTTTCATCATGAGGCGTAGCAGGGTACCACAGATGATGCTGCAGCTGCACAACCACCGGGCGTGTCTTGTTGGTGGGTAAACTCTGTCAGCTATGTATGTCAGTATGTCAATAGTTCATGGACTGCATCATATTACACACTCATTTCCATGATGTCAATTTGCAGGAGACGCAGGATATACAAACATGCGGTGGCTAATGACTCCGCTACGCCACCCCAGGACAGCTGCAGACCAGCGGTACAACAATGCTCATGGGAAGACTAGGCGGGTGATCGAGCGAACATTTGGACTCCTGAAGAGCCGGTTCAGGTGCCTGGACAAGACAGGCGGAGCCCTCCAATACACCCCACGCAAGGTGTGTGACATCTTCACCGTGTGCTGCATGCTACACAACATGGCAGTGGCGAAGGCTGTGCCACTCTACCTTGATCCTGATGAGCTGGAACATCCACCCGTTGAGGATGAAGGCCTTGCCCAGCATGCCAGTGACAAGGAGGATGAAGATGATATCCGGAGTCACCTCATACGCAACTTCTTTTCATAATGGTGAGTCATACGTGCTTTTTGGTTAAACATGTACTATACAGTTGCATGGGTAGCATGCTGTGCATGCAACTGACTGTATGCAATGTCACTTTGATGTTTGTTGTGCAGTGTCACACAGGTGCAGATGTAATGCAACACACATACGTGCTATGTGTGTACTTGGAATGTACAGGTGTACTACAACATCAGGCTATTCAACAGGACAATGTCAGAATGACATTATACTGAACTTGACCCCTTGTGTGCCTCTCATCGCCAGGTCGCCCTGCATGTTGTCATCGTGGTCAGCCTGCTATTGCTCATTATGATTGCAACGTCAGCCGAATCAACGGAGCATGCATGGACATGTTGAGAAGTCAATTTGGGTAAGGACTCATATGAGGCTGTTTAGCGTTGGTATGGTTTCAAATGTGTGGTACATGTTCATGCGCATGTAGTGAGACCATGCATACATGCAACAACATAATGTTTCTTATTACATGTATGCCCACTCCCATGACAGGATAGTCACCCCATCTGACAGTCATCTGTTGTAGGTTTAGACTCGGGTGAATGCATCAATGTGTGTAGACATTGACACTGCAACATTGCATATACCATGGTTTGACATTGTGTTAGGGGTCACAACAACAGACTCTGTGGGGGATTGCAGCCTCACTGTGTGCATTAGAATGTGTCTGGTTCCTCACCTCCACCTTGTGGGCCAGTCCACTTTGTTTACCACTAAACCACGTTGTGTAGGTGAGGCCCAGTGTATGTTCCACATGTTAAAACAACTGTCCTGTGATTCTGTTCGCATGGATGCATTGCCCCTTGTTGCAGTATGTCATGTCACTGTCATGTCGTTACCTCAGTGCAGGTTGGGAATTCTGCTACGCCAGCCTTCACAGTGAGTAGCAGTTCTGTTTTAATTCACATGATGCCATGTATGTTCAGCATTAGACATGACAATGTTGGGATGATGCATATGTGAATTATTGTGTTGCACCAGTGGAGTGCGGTCATTCACATCATTCTCTTGTCCTGTGCAGCATTTCTGTGCAATGGTAGGGTATCATTATGTGGCTCGGATCAGCATCACTTGCTGTAGAGTTATTTTCAACCTGCATGTCATGTTTAGCATAGTGATGCAAAGTTGATAGAGCAAAAGACTGGCTACAGAGTGCCTACATTGCATGTAGGTCATTAGCTTCCTCATCATATGTGATTCTTACAGCTGTTGTGGGTGTTGTCAAGTTTGCCTACATGGCCCTTACGGGTACACATAATCAAATACAGATATTACACTTTGCGTAAGAAGCATTGCCATATGTTTTAATTTGTTTGTAGGGTCCACATCATCAGAGACAGTGAAATATGTTTTGTCCACATAGATCTCATTGCATGGTAGCTGACTTGTGAGTGTTACACAAGACTCAAATAGATGACAGACTGTCCTAGGTTTTATGTGTCCGTGTTACATCATCGGATCTCATGTGATAGCATGATGACTGATCTCTAATTGGCTACAGTTGTTTCACTTCACAGGTGTGACTGGTACAGTGTATCTCATGAGGTATTTTTAGTGTCAGTGATTGAAAAACTACTCCTAATGGTTATTTGCCTCAGGTCTCCCTCCCTGCAGTTCCCATCCTCTCCTTCCCTCGCCTGATCACCGTTTTGTGTCTGTCATTTGTACTCAGACCACGGGGCTATTTGGAGGTGGAACCCTTTGAGCATCACACCACTCTGATGAAGAAAGGTACGGCCAGTCCCTGGCAGGCTTGTAGCAAATCGTTCTGCTGCATTACAGGTGACATCATTTATAGACTTTTTTCGTCTTCTTGCCAATGCCAATGACCATGTAGGTTTGATAATGCTTCATGGGCTCACAAGGTAAATCATCATGTTGTGCATGACGTGTGATTTCGACTGAATATTGTGCATCCTTGATGTCAACGCACATGTCCTACTTATGTGCATGTATACTATATGGCATGAAGTAGGCTCATGCTTGTTATGTGTTTACATGTACAGTGACTATATGCATGGTGTTGGTTAAGGCTAAAATACTATATTGTGTGTGAGGTAGATGGCTGTGTAGCTGCTGGTTAGCTTGGAACACACTAGCTGTAGTCTACACCTGCTGACGCTGTGTGTCCTGTGCCCCACTTGTCCCTAAGGGGCCTGGTCCCGTGACCGTGATATTTGGTGATTTCTGTGCCATTTTATTTGCTGTGACCCTGAGTGATACAAAAGGGGGTGGTGATGGATGGAGCATCCAAACCAATCAAACCCTCACACCCAGTCAAAAGATCTGGGTTGAATCCATCACCGTTCTTTAGCCCACTCTGCCACCCCAGTTCAGACATGGCTATATGCAAATCAGTCTGACCCTGTGCCTCATGGTAACAGTCCAGCCCGAACTGCCAAGCCATGCCTTCCCTGGACCGGAAACAAGCTTCCGAGGACCGGTTTCTGGCATTACAGCCGTCTTCAGCCCGGCTTGCTTGAATCCAGTGGCAAAGTGAGCAAGGGACTCACGTCTGAGCATACCCTGCCACACTTATGGTGGCCAAAAGCGGTACAAAAGGGGGTGAAGCAGACACTCCTGCATTCACATGCACATGTCACTTTGTGGCTTGCCAATGCCCTTGTGGTATGTGCTTCTTTTGCTAGTTGTCACACCCCTCCTGCCGTCATGTCTTCACTCATTTTCTGGTGCTGCATACACAGCCACAATGCAGCGCACACTATACAGGACCACACACGCCTACAGGATACCCCTCCTTCCATCCATTTGTAGAGCATGCTCCAGCCACCCTACACACAGAGAACACGAGACAAACATCCTCCTGGTATCACGATGCCTCAAACTCAGCCATTACAGCTTCTATGCCTGTGTGTGCAACACATACTGGCAAGACTATGCTGAGCCACATGACAGTGTGTCTACGTACCACCAGGTCATGTGCCTTGTACAGCACACACACACCTTCCATAGGCACAATATTGTACAGTGTTACCTTGTCAACACCACAGCAGGAAAAATTGGCTTCCTTACAGTCACGTGGCAGTACACGACCTGGTCACACCACTTCAACATGGCCGTCACAGTCAGTCAAGTAGCCACAGGGGACACACACCATGACCACGTCTCTTGGGTGTGGTGTTATTTTGACGTTCTGGTGTAGATAATTGTCAGACATGGGTAGTTGTTCTGGATGCGTTGCACCCATCGCAGGAGTATAGTACTTGTAGCTCCATAGGGGGGGGTCACCTCATCAGGTGAGCTTGGGTAGAGTGCTACAGCCCATTTCCCACAGTGTGTCCTGCCACCCTTGTCCTGTGCGCCATTCACCACATCAACAGTACAGCATCATGCTGATGTTAGTTCACATACCTGATGACACGGATGTAGGTACTCCCTACAACTAGTTTTGTCACACTGATCTGTACACCTCAAAGTGACTCTCCTGGGCCTGGCTGTTATTGCAGTTTTGTGCTCCAAACCCCCCTCCAGCATTTACTATCCCTCACAGGTGTGTCTTTCCATCCATGTATCTAGTTGTTAGGAATTTGTGACCAATGTGTGTCCTCACCCGGACTCAGATCCAAGTGTGTGGATGGCTTAGTTTGATGAATAGCCTTGTATTTCATACTTTTGCAGACACATATCATTTTATACTGTGGGTACAAGATAATTCACCAAATGCGTATGATGTTTACAATATTTATTGGGTGATCTTGTACAGGAAACGTGAAGAGGTGCTGTACAGAAAGGGGTGGAATCCAAAGTTCACTGCTGGAGATGAGATGCCTTACAGTTTGAGACAACAGAGTCCAGGACACAGTGGTTGGCATCATTGGGCAGACTGTGACCAGCAAGTCCATGTGGGAGAGTCTCATAGGTGATGCTGTTGCACCCAAGGGCAATATGCCAGGTCCGGTGTCCTGGGAGGCCCACTGCCACTCAATGTCTTCGCCGTGGACAACCCACCTTCCTTGGGGGACCCTCAGGTACAGGCATGGACGATGTATGGGAGGCTACGTCAGACAGTTCCTCCTCCTCCTCATCCCTCCCCGTGGCTGGTGTTGCACTTTGCCTTGATGTAGCTGGCCTGGCGACACAGGGAGGGTGCTGCATGTTGGCAGCAATCTGACGTAGCGATTGGCTCATTTCCCGATGCACCGTCAAGAGCTGAGCCAGACTTGCCTCCACCCGTCCATAATGTAGGTCTTGCCTGGCTATTTGCTCTGCCTGCTGTTCTTTCACCTGGTTGAGGGCCTCCGCAAGCTGGCTTACCTCCCTGGTGTCCCGCCGGTATGCCTCCAGGATGTTAGTCAGTTCAGGCATGCCGGGCCCTGCAGCTGACTGGCCAGAATCTTGCCTCCGCCTTGCGCCACTCCCACCACCCTGACCCACACGAGCATGGCCTGCGCTTGTGGGCACATCCGATCGACGGGCCCCCCGAGTGCTGGCAGGGTGGAGGTTGTCTGCCACCTCAGGGGAGCCCGAAAAAGGGTGTCCCTCATTTTCAGACAGGCTCTCTGGTGGATCATGGGCAGGGCTCTGACCTGTCTGCTGGGATGTGGTGGGAATGGTTCCGGTGGGTGGCACAGATGTCGCTGGTACAGTTGCTGCAGGGGTTTGGGATCCAGAGGAGCCAGGTTGGTTGGGGTCATCCACAGTGCGTTGAGTGGCATCGCTGTCGGTGGGGTCAGGGTCCTGCTGAGCCTGGGACTGGGATCCTTCTCCCCCCTCATTTTGGGGGGGGCTCCACACGTTGCCCTGTGTGTGGGAGAGACAGACGCTGTTAATGCACTATGAATTGACATCTTAATTATTTAGCCATTATCACCATCACAGTTCCACAAGCTTTACATTGTTGTCATTATTCAGTTGTGTATGTAGTGGTAGTAAATTGACATGTACTCTGGGGTATTTTCCTTCTTCCATTCTCTTGACAATGACTGACACAGCCATTGCTGTGTCTTGTCTTGCCGGCACAACACATATACAGCAGTGCTCGGGTTCACGCAACATCCAGGATACTGTGTAAATCCTTATGTCTCTGCGTCAAGCATGCACAGAGTTTAGATGCAGCATGTCCATGTAAGAGACAGGGCATCATTTTTTTGGGATAAATTATTCTACTTTGGATAGGTGTTGCTGTTCCGTGATGGCCAAACAATGCCAACACCCCTGGACCTGTACACATACTTCTAGATCATGGCTTTGGAACGTGGCACTTCGCCAAGACGCATCACCTTGTCAATACCCATGTCCGGTTAACAACCTTTACAACGAAACTTTTACAACGCACTACCATTACAACGCGGTCATTACAACGCAAACTATTACAACGCATTGCGCTGGGGGGCGCTCTAGGATAGGGAATACATTTAATTTGCTATCCAACACCTTCCCTAGTGTCCACGGGGACTGGAGTTGGAATAGAAAATTAAACTTATCACTATCCAGCACCTCTAAGCGCTATGCGTTGGAAAGGTTTGCGATGTAAAAACCGCGTTGTGAAGGCAGGCGTTGTAATAGCCTGCGTTGTAACGTCATACATCCCCCATGTCCATGTTGGTACTTAAGTGCATCCACAACGTTCATGAGATGGGGCACATGCATTGTGTGAGAGGCACAATGGACAGGAGCATCTGCAATGTGCATGTAAAAGTTGTATGCGTATTCATATGAGTGAGTGTTTAGTTGTGCTACATGACAATTGGGACAGTGTTGCACTCCATTGCCTGGCCCCAGGGGATGAATTTCTGTACGAGGGGTGTATGACAGGCCATGCTAGTAGTTTGCGTGTGATTTGCAAGAGTCCATCCTTCATGATTTGGCTGTCCCCTCATGTAGCATGCTGGCACAATCGTGGTTGTGTGTTCCTGCACAGGATGTGTGACCTTGTCGAGGTGTTTGTGTTTGCAATGATCACTGGAGGGACTTGTGCTGCCTACACCTGTGCCCATTGTGTACTACAGAGCTTTCCAACTGTGTGTCCTGACACAGTACAGTGTCACATGCAAATGGTGGGTGTGTTGCAGGCACTTAGTAGATGACTGCTGGTAATTAGGAGACATCCCTATACACTCTGCGCTATGGTCCTTATAAGGCCTGTGCAGTGCTTGGGTGCAACTGTGTGTGTGCCCAGGGAGCTGGGGTGAGGTGAGAGAGGGAGGAACACTGAGGGATGGATACAGAGGGAGGGACACAGAGTGAGGGAGGGAGACAGAGGTAGGGAGGAGGGCAACAAAGGGATGGAACAGGGATGGAGGGAGTCAGAGGGATGGAGGGAGTCAGAGGGATGGAGGGAGACAGAGGGAGGGAGCCAGAGAGAGTGAGACAGAGGGTGACAGACAGAGGCAGACAGTCAGAGGGAGGAAGATAGAGGGAGGGATTAGGGCAACAGAGGGATGGAGACAGGGATGGAGGGAGTCAGAGGGATGGAGGGAGTCAGAGGGAGGGAGACAGACAGAGGGAAGGAGACAGACAGAGGGATAGAAACAGGGATGGAGGGAGTCTGAGGGATGGAGCGAGTCAGAGGGATGGAGGGAGACAGAGGGAGGGAGCCAGAGGGAGTGAGACAGAGGGTGACAGACAGAGGGTGACAGACAGAGGCAGACAGTCAGAGGGAGGGAGACAGAGGGAGGGAGGAGGGCAACAGAGGGATGGAGACAGGGCTGGAGGGAGTCAGAGGGATGGAGGGAATCAGAGGGAGGGAGACAGTCAGAGGGAGGGAGACAGTCAGAGGGAGGAAGACAGACAGAGGGAGGAGGGCAACAGAGGGATCGAGACAGGGATGGAGGGAGTCAGAGGGATGGAGGGAGTCAGAGGGATGGAGGGAGACAGAGGGAGGGAGCCAGAGGGAGTGAGACAGAGGGTGACAGTCAGAGGCAGACAGTCAGAGGGAGGGAGACAGAGGGAGGGAGGAGGGCAACAGAGGGATGGAGACAGGGATGGAGGGAGTCAGAGGGATGGAGGGAGTCAGAGGGATGGAGGGAGACAGAGGGAGGGAGCCAGAGGGAGTGAGACAGAGGGTGACAGACAGAGGCAGACAGTCAGAGGGAAGGAGACAGAGGGAGGGAGGAGGGCAACAGAGGGATGGAGACAGGGATGGAGGGAGTCAGAGGGATGGAGGGAGTCAGAGGGATGGAGGGAGTCAGAGGGATGGAGGGAGTCAGAGGGATGGAGGGAGTCAGAGGGAGGGAGCCAGAGGGAGTGAGACAGAGGGTGATAGACAGAGGCAGACAGTCAGAGGGAGGGATACAGAGGGAGGGAGGAGGGAAACAGAGGGATGGAGACAGGGATGGAGGGAGTCAGAGGGATTGAGGGAGTCAGAGGGATGGAGGGAGACAGAGGGAGGGAGCCAGAGGGAGTGAGACAGAGGGTGACAGACAGAGGCAGACAGTCAGAGGGAGGGAGACAGAGGGCGGGAGGAGGTCAACAGAGGGATGGAGACAGGGATGGAGGGAGTCAGAGGGATGGAGGGAGTGAGAGGGAGGGAGACAGTCAGAGGGAGGGAGACAGACAGAGGGAGGGAGATAGACAGAGGGAGGAGGGCAACAGAGGGATGGAGACAGGGATGGAGGGAGTCAGAGGGATGGAAGGAGTCAGAGGGAGGGAGACAGTCAGAGGGAGGGAGACAGACAGAGGGAGGGAGACAGACAGAGGGAGGAGGGCAACAGAGGGATGGAGACAGGGATGGAGGGAGTCAGAGGGATGGAGGGAGTCAGAGGGAGGGAGACAGTCAGAGGGAGGGAGACAGACAGAGGGAGGAGGGCAACAGAGGGATGGAGACAGGGATGGAGGGAGTCAGACGGAGGGAGGGAGTCAGAGGGAGGGAGGGAGGGAGACAGGTTGTTTGTGCTCGCTCGCTTGCTACACTGCCTTACTGTGTCACAAAATTATGCATCTCCGAAAGGTGTGTCAGCAACATGAAATAGTTTATGAGCTGTGGTCTACTATCTTGTGTGATATTTCCCTATCCCTGTGCATTGGGCATGGTGCTTGGGTATGTCCCTGGGATATATGGGATGGAGCAGCCTCTTACCCTACACATTCCACCCTTTGTGCCTCCCCCTTGCAACTACCCCATTTGGTTGTGTACTGCTGGGACTCATGGCCACCCATCCCATGCTGCTGGGCACTGTTGTAAGTCCACCCATGTAACATGTGTTTTTTGTACACTCACCAGACTCAATGGCTCCTTCAATTCCATGTACTCCCACCGGTGGCAGCAGGGCCATGACTTTCTCCTCCCAGGGATGGTATACAGGAGGTCTGTGGGGACCACCGCCTCCAGTGTGGTGTGCAGAGGCGTAGTCCTGGTCCATTTTCTTCTTCACCATCCCCCGCAGCTCATACCACCTGGACTGGCATTTCCCCCTGGTGCGCCTGATGGGTGTAACAGCATTGACCCGGTCTACGATCCTCTCCAACAGGTGTGTTTTTTCTGCCATGCTGGTCTGTCTGACCAATGCGCCAAACAGCTGTGGCTCGACTCTGATGACTTCATCTGTAAGTATCTCATTCTCCGGGTTAGTGAACTTTGGATTCTTGGGTGTGGTCATGGTGTGGGGTGTATGTGATTGAGGGGGTGATGGAGAGTATGGATGAGGGTTTGTGGGTCTGACTGAGAAGGGGGTGGTGTGGATGTAGATGAAATAGGGTGTATGTGTGAAGGTGTGCGGCTGAAAGTGTTGGTGAGATGTCTGTGCCTTCGCAAGAATGGGTATGTTGCAAAGGATGATGGGTTGTATGTGTGGACCCTTTTATTGGTCAAATATTGGGTGTGGTTTAATTTGAAATGGTGGTGTGTGTGTGTGTTATATGGGGTGGGTGATAGTGTTCACCTCTGTTTGCCTGTTTGGCTGTGACCAGGACATTGACTCTCAATGGTATGTACACAGGAGACATGTTCAGTGTTGTTGTGTGACTCATTAGCAAAGTCCTTGTGCTGGTTTAGGTGTTGGCGTTATGTGTGCGTGTCGGACTTGTGCATGCAATTGACTTGTATGGGCCGTTGGCGGGTGGGGGGCTTCGCGTAGGCTTGATGGGGTGTTTGCGTGTTGTTCTTGTGCGTGCGATTGACTTGTACGGGCCTTTGGCGGGTGGGGGGCTTCGCGTAGGCTTGATGGGGTGGTGTGCGTGTCGTACTTGTGCGTGCGATTGACTTGTACGGGCCGTTGGCGGGTGGGGGGCTTCGCGTAGGCTTGATGGGGGGGTGCATGTCGAACCTGTGCGTGCGATTGACTTGTACGGGCCGTTGGCAGGTGGGGGGCTTCGCGTAGGCTTGGTGGGGGTTGTGCTTGTCGTACTTGTGCATGCGATTGACTTGTACGGGCCATTGGCAGGTGGGGGCCTTCCCGTAGGCTTGATGGGGTGGTGTGCGTGTCATACTTGTGCGTGCGATTGACTTGAACGGGCCGTTGGCGGGTGGGGGCCTTCCCGTAGGCTTGATGGGGTGGTGTGCGTGTCGTACTTGTGCGTGCAATTGACTTGTACGGGCCGTTCGCGGGTGGGGTGCTTCGGGTAGGCTTGATGGGGTGGTGTGCGTGTCGTACTTGGCGTGCGATTGACTTGTACGGGCCGTTGGCGGGTGGGGGCCTTTGCGTAGGCTTGATGGGGGGTGTGCGTGTCATACTTGTGCGTGCGATTGACTTGTACGGGCCATTGGCGGGTGGGGGGCGTCGCGTAGGCTTGATGGGGGGGTTTGCGTGTCGTACTTCTGCGTGCGATTGACTTGTACGGGCCATTGGCGGGTGGGGGCTTCGCGTAGGCTTGATGGGGGTGTGCGTGTCGTACTTGTGGGTGCGATTGACTTGTACGGGCCGTTGGCGGGTGGGGGGCTTCGCGTAGGCTTGATAGGGTGGTGTGCGTGTCGTACTTGTGCGTGTGATTGACTTGTACGGGCCGTTCGCGGGTGGGGTGCTTCGGGTAGGCTTGATGGGGTGGTGTGCATGTCGTACTTGGCGTGCGATTGACTTGTACGGGCTGTTGGCGGGTGGGGGCCTTTGCGTAGGCTTGATGGGGGGTGTGCGTGTCATACTTGTGCGTGCGATTGACTTGTACGGGCCATTGGCGGGTGGGGGGCTTCGCGTAGGCTTGATGGGGGGTGTGCGTGTCGTACTTGTGAGTGCGATTGACTTGTACGGGCCGTTGGCGGGTGGGGTGCTTTGCGTAGGCTTGATGGGATGGTGTGCGTGTCGTACTTGTGCATGCGATTGATTCGTACGGGCCGTTGGCAGATGGGGGGCTTCGCGTAGGCTTGATGGGATGGTGTGCGTGTCGTACTTGTGCGTGCGATTGACTTGTACGGGCCGTTGGCGGGTGGGGGGCTTCGCATAGGCTTGATGGGGGGTGTGCGTGTCGTACTTGTGCGTGCGATTGACTTGTACGGGCCGTTGGCGGGTGGGGGGCTTCGCGTAGGCTTGAAGGGGGGGTGCATGTCGAACCTGTGCGTGCGATTGACTTGTACGGGCCGTTGGCAGGTGGGGGGCTTCGCGTAGGCTTGGTGGGGGTTGTGCTTGTCGTACTTGTGCATGCGATTGACTTGTACGGGCCATTGGCAGGTGGGGGCCTTCCCGTAGGCTTGATGGGGTGGTGTGCGTGTCATACTTGTGCGTGCGATTGACTTGAACGGGCCGTTGGCGGGTGGGGGCCTTCCCGTAGGCTTGATGGGGTGGTGTGCGTGTCGTACTTGTGCGTGCAATTGACTTGTACGGGCCGTTCGCGGGTGGGGTGCTTCGGGTAGGCTTGATGGGGTGGTGTGCGTGTCGTACTTGGCGTGCGATTGACTTGTACGGGCCGTTGGCGGGTGGGGGCCTTTGCGTAGGCTTGATGGGGGGTGTGCGTGTCATACTTGTGCGTGCGATTGACTTGTACGGGCCATTGGCGGGTGGGGGGCGTCGCGTAGGCTTGATGGGGGGGTTTGCGTGTCGTACTTCTGCGTGCGATTGACTTGTACGGGCCGTTGGCGGGTGGGGGCTTCGCGTAGGCTTGATGGGGGTGTGCGTGTCGTACTTGTGGGTGCGATTGACTTGTACGGGCCGTTGGCGGGTGGGGGGCTTCGCGTAGGCTTGATAGGGTGGTGTGCGTGTCGTACTTGTGCGTGCGATTGACTTGTACGGGCCGTTCGCGGGTGGGGTGCTTCGGGTAGGCTTGATGGGGTGGTGTGCATGTCGTACTTGGCGTGCGATTGACTTGTACGGGCTGTTGGCGGGTGGGGGCCTTTGCGTAGGCTTGATGGGGGGTGTGCGTGTCATACTTGTGCGTGCGATTGACTTGTACGGGCCATTGGCGGGTGGGGGGCTTCGCGTAGGCTTGATGGGGGGTGTGCGTGTCGTACTTGTGCGTGCGATTGACTTGTACGGGCCGTTGGCGGGTGGGGTGCTTTGCGTAGGCTTGATGGGATGGTGTGCGTGTCGTACTTGTGCATGCGATTGATTCGTACGGGCCGTTGGCAGATGGGGGGCTTCGCGTAGGCTTGATGGGATGGTGTGCGTGTCGTACTTGTGCGTGCGATTGACTTGTACGGGCCGTTGGCGGGTGGGGGGCTTCGCATAGGCTTGATGGGGGGTGTGCGTGTCGTACTTGTGCGTGCGATTGACTTGTACGGGCCGTTGGCGGGTGGGGGGCTTCGCGTAGGCTTGAAGGGGTGGTGTGCGTGTCGTACTTGTGCGTGCGATTGACTTGTACGGGCCGTTGGTGGGTGGGGGGCTTCGCGTAGGCTTGATGAGGGTGTGCGTGTCGTACTTGTGCGTGCGATTGACTTGTACGGGCCGTTGGCGGGTGGGGGGCTTTGCGTAGGCTTGATGGGGGGGGTGCGTGCCGTACTTGTGCGTGCGATTGACTTGTACGGGCCGTTGGCGGGTAGGGGGTTTCGCGTAGGCTTGATAGGGGGTGTGCGTGTCGTACTTGTGCGTGCGATTGACTTGTACAGGCAGTTGGCGGGTGGGGGGCATCGCATAGGCTTGAGCGAGGGGTACACGTGTGGTATCTGTTTATGCAGATTGCTGTGAGGCGAATCATCCCGTACAAATCAATCTTCATGCGCGAAGACTTTGGCCCGTACAAATCGCGGACAGGATTTACGTACGGGATCGTACTAGTGAGTTTGTACGGCCTGGTTACGAATCGTACGGTAGGATTCACGATGCTTATTCGTACGGGTCACCGACTGTGGTTCGTACGGTTCGCTGATATTCGTACGGAAATCGTCGGAAATGAATCGGAATTCGCAGGTCGGACGGTAATTTTCCATTCGTACGGATTCGGATACGAATACGACTCGTACGGTGGAATATTTTACCGGATCGGAATCGGACCCATTGTGAGCCTGACTGAGTTAGCAGTCTAGATCAGGAGGTGGTGACACTCTGACTGTTGCTAGGTCAATAAATGATGAAAACGCCAAACACCTGAAGGCACCTGTAGAAGTAGATTTCCATTAAAAGAGGTGCAGCACTTATGTACACACATGATATCAAAGATGATAAGAAGAAATTAACTTATCTCAAGAGGAGGATGTGTGACATCATTGCAAGTCATTTCAGCGAGACAAAGGCGATAGAAAGGCGAACCCACCCACATCCGAAATCTACCTAAGCTGTGGTACAAGATGATGGTGTGTAAAAACGGCAAGGCTAGGCATTGACCTCAGTTAATGGGACCGAAAATGACGAGTGCCCCCCTCCCCCCATCTCCTCTGCCCCCTCCCCCTTAACCAGTGGCCGCCCCTGAGAGCAAGGTGTGTCACAAGTTATGGCTCAAGCAGTGAGGTTAATCATGATGTCATAAGTGATGCTATCAATGTTATTACTTATGATGATCTTAATGTTGTTGCATGTGATGTTATTTGCAGTGCAAAGGGAGAGGTGTGAGATCTTTGTTGTGCTCGGAACCATACTTAGGGAATTTCAGCGGGATTAACTATTTGATCCAGAACCATAACACAATTTTGGCAGTTTTTTTTCAGTGAGCTCATTTGTTTTTTTAGAGATTGCAAGGTGAAATATGATTTTAAAATGTAGCGTGACTGTTCAGATCATACATTTTAGAATAATCGCGTATTACTTTCTTCACATTTCTTTTACTGTTCTTGTTTTTGAATACTTCCTTCTTAAATCATATGGACCTGGCAATATATTTAATTTAGAAAATATTTCGTAAACAAACATTATTATTTATTGCAAGTTACCCGTCCCTATTCCTTTTTTCATTAATGGAAGCACCTGTTAAAAGAGATAAAACATAAATGTATCTTCTTTTAAACACATGTTTATTCATAAAGGGTTCTGAGATACAACCTATACAGCTGCTAATTTTCTTAGTTTTCATTCCAGAGTGAGTGGAAACATATGGTTGTTTCATTATTTGTGGAAACCTTATTTAAAGAAAGAAAATAAATGTTGGATTTTACAAAAATCCTCCTAAAGAGTGATGCTACTTTTAAATTGTATGAGTACACTGTTAATGCGCTACAATTCTATGCGCCATCAAATTAGTAAAATATCAGCTCATATATTCATTCTTGGGAAACGTTCGTTTTGAACATCTAATTCTGCCTTATTTTGTAAACTCAATTCTATTTCCTCCACGAAATTCATTATAAAAACGAATGTTGTTGCTCATTAAATATGAACTCTGTTCAATCTTTGTTGCTATTCCAACATGGTTATATAGAAACATCTCTACATTATCTTTGTGTAAGTTCTACTGTTGATTTGCATACCTACGTGTCTGGGTAATCTGACTTTACATTAATATGTGTGTTGCTCTACTCACACAGGCGAAAAATGTTCTTCAGATAAATAGCATAGTGTCCTGAACGACTGTTTATTATGCCTCTGTGAAATATGATGCCCACTGTATTGTATGTTTTGTCATCACGAGATATATGACAGTACTTCAGTCAGTTAGTCATAACAGTTTTATTCCTGTATAAAAACCATAAAACAAATACAATATATACCTTACAGTACATATAAAATCTATCATAAAGCAATTAAAATATATAGCTTACAGTACATACAAAATGTATCACAAAAATAATGTTTGTAAATACATAAATAGCAAGCTATTTAGGCTTGGGCAGGGTTTGCGGCGATTAGCTACACAGAACTCGGTGAAGTGACCACAAACCTCCACTGTGGTATGTGGAGCTCCGCAATCGTCGGAGTGCCTTAGGTCACACTGGGGCATATTATCAAGGGGGGTTATCTCCGCTTTTTTGCCTTTAAAAGCCAAGAAAGCGGAGATAAAATTATACCAATTATACCAAGGTTTATCTGCGATAAAAATCGCCGCAGCTTAGCGGTAAAATTTTATCTCTAACCAAGCAATAGCGATAATTATCGCTATTGCTTGGTAATATGCCCCACTGTTCTCACTGATTTTTAGCACCAGGTGTTTGTCCCGTGCTGGAAAATCAGTGCAAATGGCTCCTGTGCAGCACACAAGGGTGCTGCTTCTTTCTTCTGTTTACGTAGACATCAACTTCCCTAACTTCAGATCCTAGGAGACCCCAGGAAAACCATTTGTGATCCCTCCAGAGTCAGTCTACAAGGGAATGTAAAACACAATCACAGGAAACTGAAGCTTATCAATGGGAACAAATCCTCATGCATCAAAGCGATACATAGTACTGTCTCTAGGCACCACAGCATATCAGTCCAAAACATTCACAGTTACATTTTTCTTATTTTAGAGATTTATTTTCAGGTTTGAGGAACAATTACTTAGCAGTGACACCATACCCACATGTTTTGCTTTGATACATGCCATGTATAGTTGTGGGCACCAGATTCAACCAGCAGTAATAAAAGCCTAACAACATCAGCCTTTTTGAGAAGTAGAGACCTTTGAGAATCCACCAAGTAACTTGTATGCATCATACATACTCACACTGCACATACAGCCATACAAAGGTAATACACTAGGTAGAAACACTATTTCTCCTAATTTATGTAGTGTTGAACAGTCAAGTTCACCATCAATACTAACATTTCATCATCCTGCATGACAAGAAAATATCACATTCACATTGCTAAATTCTGTGTGCTATCCAGTGTAAAACTGATGCTGGCGATTTATGTACATCATAGTTTAGTTATGGTAGTGCCAGGTTAACTCATGCAGATACATGTTCGAACAAAGCATGGTAAATATTCTTAACCAAGATGTCCCCATTAAGATGCATTCAGCATGTGAATCTGAGAAATAAGCAAGTAATTGCAAATTGACTTGGGTGGGCTGTACTGACCCTATTGAAGGGTTAAATGTATCTTTTTTTCTGAATCCCAAAGCACTACTTAACCATGTTAGATTAATTTCATGTAAGCTCCTTTGTGGTTAAGACTGGGTTTGGAAAATTAAACAAACCCACCTAGGGTGACCCCAGTGAGAGTTGCAGGGGATTATGGTCACTATCCACAGTGGAAGCCAGAGCCATGTCGACCACTTTATGCCATTGCCTAAGGTCCACCAAAAAACAATCTATGCAGCTTGCGTTTTTATCCAATTAAATGTATTGGCACCCATTGTATCTGATGTAGTGTGGCCATTTGCATCCCTTAATCTAAACTCAACGGAAAGGGCATTTAATTGGAGTGCCATTTGGGCCAATTTTTCAGAGGGGATAGATCAAGATGGGGGACATGCCACATCTCATCCTTCTCGCTAGTCCCACAGATGTCCTCTCTTTCCAATGGTTCAAAAGTCACATTAAAGTCACTAGCTACAATCGGGGGTGGTGATGAGACCCTGTCATCAAAAGTTTCTCTAACTCATCTAACGTGGCTGACTGCCTTCCCGCCCTAGTTCCTCTAGCGTAGACATTGTGGATGTCAAGCAACGCACCATTCTGGCCTTTAAGTTGTACAGCTAAAATGTCTGCGCTATCAGACAGGAGCTTATGAGATGTGCAGTGAAGTGCAATCCTAACCCAAATTGCACCCACCTCCCCGGCCATCCTGGCTTTTTGGCAGATGCTGGATGAAAAAAGTTACATGGTGCGGGACATGGACAGAAGAAGTGCGCCATGTCTCCTGCAATTTACAAATCTCAAAGGTTTTGATTAATCAAATCCAATGCGGGAGGGATAATTTTGTCTTACACCGGCCTCACTCCATGATATTATTTTGACTGAGACCAAAAATGGGTATGGCTCTGATCAGTAAGGCTGAGCCCAATATACCAAAGAACAAGAGAAATGCCAGTACTGATTACCATTCAAAGATATTTGACCTAAATGCATAGACCATACACATTTAGAAGCTCATTAGTAGCTTGTTTATTTAAAAAATACTCTGTTTTGTACCAAATAACAATTGATCACATAATCAACAATCCAAAAGAAAATTCATAAATTAGTTGTGGAAAGGGGACTAAAAAACAATTCACTCATTCCTTCATTCGCATCATCACATATATACTATTACACAACATACCTCATTTGTACAATGAAAACAGTGCTCACTCAACAAGGGAAAAGGTAATGAACCCTATGTGGGGCACCTGGTCTGCCAAACCAAATAACAGTTGTTACTTTTTACTTCTTTTCTTGGTCTACACCTAGTTGTAGCTAATTCAACTTGATTGATTTAAACACCAATACAATAAAAATTAAATACGACAAGAATCACAACTCAATAATGAGACAAAAGACTTTTGGCAGAACCAATGGTCTACACGTTTTGAATCCCAGCACTTCGGGGATTCTCCTCAGGACCTCACCAATCAGAAATGCAAGTAGCACTCAGATATAAATTGTGTTGAGCAGATGATTGCTGAAATTTCCGGAAAAATCGTCTCCTAGAAAAATCTCCTCGAAAAATCTATCCCCTAGGTTCACTTGATTTTTATTAAGGGAAAAGGAGGGCCACACCGGGGGCGGTGGCAGCTTAGTCTCCTGCCGCCGGCCGGCGTGGAGGACACTTGCGTTCTTCTTGCGCGGTCTGTGCTCGTGGCAGAATTGAATCAATCTCCTGTTCCTAAAACTGGGGTCTGCTCGTTGCTCCAGTTGGCAAATGCGGCATCTGGTGACGCCATTACCAGCCGGCCGGCGGCAGGAGACTAAGCTGCCACTGCCAACGCGTAGACCATTGGTTCTGCCAAAAGTCTTTTGTCTCATTATTGAGTTGTGATTCTTGTCGTATTTAATTTTGATTGTAATGGTGTTTAAATCAATCAAGTTGAATTAGCTACAACTAGGTGTAGACCAAAAAAAGAAGTAAAAAGTAACAACTGTTATTTGGTTTGGCAGACCAGGTGCCCCACATAGGGTTCATTACCTTTTCCCTTGTTGAGTGAGCACTGTTTTGATTGTACGAATGAGGTATGTTGTGTATTAGTATATATGTGATGATGCGAATGAAGGTATGAGTGAATTGTTTTTTAGTCCCCTTGTCCACAACTAATTTATGAATTTTCTTTTGGATTGTTGACTATGTGATCAATTGCTATTTGGTTCAAAACAGAGTACTTTTGAAATAAACAAGCTACTAATGAGATTCTAAATTTGTATGGTCTATGCATTTAGGTCAAATATCTTTGAATGATAATCAGTACTGGCATTTCTCTTGTTCTTTATGATATTATTTTGAGCATGCTACCCGCTTCCTGACTGGTAGTAGGCTTTGGTTGGGGAACCAATGGGGGATTCCCCATCTGCACATGCTGTTGAGTTTTGTTGGCGAGGGAAACTCCTATAGTCTTCCTTCTGTGGGAAGGAGGAAGCTTGTTGGGGTTCTGGGTGCTGTTAGGTGAGAGGTTAATAGTATGGTATGTAGTAGGTAGACATCAATCTAAAAGAGGAGGCTGGGTAATCTGGAGATCTAATACTAAAGACTTTGGGCATACATGGCTGCTTTTAAATTCGAGTCAGTGGTTAGCTGCTAGAAAAGAATCTATACCCAGACGAGTAACTGGGGAGTGGACTGTGGCAAGTGGAGGGTTTAGTGGAAATCTGTACCTAAATTGAATTTGTGCGGGTGTGGAAGAGCTAGATCTAGCATCCAAAGCTATCAGATTATGGGCCACTATCCCGTCGACCAAGCGCAGTTCAATGCAGTCCATGTCGTTGCTAAGGAGAGTGAGACTTCTGGCTCCTATGATATCATCTTTAATGACTGAACGGCAACCTCTCACATGGGGAATCCAATGTATGGTTATATTTATACGTGTGTATTCCTCTTCATGCCTTTGGGTGGGCAAGAGATTTGGGGCACTACTCATGTAAATACATTTTGGAAGCAATGCAGGATGCTCACAAAAGCCCTTGGGGATTGTTAAGGAGGTTACCATCCCTAGCATATCTAGGGCGGTATTGAGAAGTAGGTGTAAGACCCCATTTTACTAGAGAGCCCCTCTCGGGTTGAAACTTAATTATATGAGCCCCAGGGGGATCATTTGGGGCAAATTCATCTTTAGCATTAGCAATGGAGCTGATAGTAGCAATTTGTGCGGAAACTTGCATTCTATATGATTATACTAGAGAGGTTGGAGTAACACAGTGTCTAAAGGGCAAGTTGGAGGCCTGAACATTGCTTACACATTTAGCTAAAAGAAGATTAACCTGGCCTGTAAGGTCTTTGATGGCTGGTTTCAGCATACTGACATGTGCTCTCAGGTCAGTTATAATTCTAAGGCTTAGGAATCAAGCAGAGATGCTCCTTCGCATGAAGGGATACCTCTAACTTCCCTTCTTGTCTCCCCAGTTGACTCAGCCTCCCCCTACTATCACCTTCATGCTCCACCCAACACGCTTGGTCACCACTTTCATCTTGAAGGTGTGAAAACCTATTACTAATTGAAAGGTCAGGGTCCCGGGACTTTGGGGCTATTTGGATTTCAAGTGGGACGAAGAACTCAGTCCCGCTATCATCTGCTGTTGTAGTTGGAGCGGATTGAGTCAACTTGGTACTGTGGGTGGTAGGCTACCTAAACATTGAAGAGATACATTTTTGGGACTTTAAATTGGAAGCGGGTGGAGCCCCCTCCAATGTAAAATATAGAGCCGACCCCGTGGGAGTAAATATTCCCTCGCACTCAACCAATAGGTTGTCAATGCGATCTAACACACAGTTACTCCCAGCATTCTTGCTGCTTTGCTTTGATATATATTACATGTGCCCCCGTCAACAGATTTTCTTTTCCCCATGAGTGGCTTTGCAAATCCGTTTGGGGGCAGAGCTTAGAGTGGTCTCATAGTGGTTTTTAGCCCTGCCGTGTATAATAATCAGATTTTTGTCTTTATATCAGGAGCACCCTCCACAAAAGACGTCTCCCACCCTCACCCTCAATCCACAAGCAGACACCAAGTGGCATTAGGCATCACATAGTCAACAGATGAATAATAGAAAATAATGGCAGTGGATGTCCCAGGGGGGCATAGTAGTCTACCCGACAAGTCAGCTTACAGTCTTTGCAATAGTTTAAAAGACTATGGACATTCCACTCTAATGTAGCATGAAAAAAGAAGTATTGGTCCCATGGATCCTCAGACAGCATCTGGGCACACATTTATCCTGGTGGTGGTGGACCATGCCAGTAGGTACCCAGAGGCAATTCTACTTAGACCATTACAGTACCTTTGATGGCAAGAGCCCTCTTGGTAGTGTTCTCAAGATTGGGTTTCACTAAGGAGGTAGTTTCTGACAGAGATGCAACGTTTATGTCCAGTTACTTGACCGCAATGTGTGGAGTGAATTATAAATTCATGACACCCTATCACCCACAATGCAATGGTTTAGTTGAAAGGTTCAACAAAACCTTGAAGGGTATGATCAAAGGTCTCCCAGAAAAGCTTAGGCGGATATGGGACATCCTACTACCCTGCATTTATTTGTATACAGGGAGGTTCCTCAGAAGGTGGTTGGTTACAGCCCTTTTGAACATCTGTTTGGGCATCCTGTAAGAGGCCCGCTGTGTCTGGTGAAGGAGGGATGGGAGTTACCTCTCAAACCCCCTAAACAGGACATAGTGGACTCTGTACTTGGTCTCCGCTCCAGGATGGCTGAATAAATGAAAAATGTAACCAAAAGCTTGAGGCTAGCCTGGAATTACAGAAAGCCTGGCATGACAAAAAGGCTGTGCTGCCTGTGTACTAGCCAGGACAGAAAGTGTTGGTGCTGGAGCCTGTAGCCCCAGCAGCCCTCCAAGACAAATGGAGTGGCCCCCATACAATTGTTGAACAGAAGGGAGAGGTTACCTATCTGGTAGACCTTGGAACTCCCAGGAGCCCCCATAGGGTGCTTTGTGTCAACAGACTGAAACCTTATGTTGGCTGGGCAGACATGGGCTTCCTCATGGCTATTGATGAGGGACAGGAGGCAAAGAGTGATCCATTTTCTGACCTGCTTTCACAGAACTCTGATGATGGGACAGTTGATGGTGTAGCATTGGCAGGCAGCCTCAATGCATAGCAACACGCTGATTGTAGACAAGTGTTCAATCAGTATAGGAACATGTTTTCACTGACTCCAAGTCAGACTTCCTGGTGCACTCATGAAGTGGACTCTGGGGACAGTCTGCCTGTTAAAAATAGGATTTACAGGCAACCTGATCATATCCGGAACTGTATCAGGACAGAAGTCCAGAAAATGTTGGATTTGGGAGTTATTGAACCCTCAGATAGCACTTGGGCTAGTCCAGTGGTCCTGGTACCAAAACCTCACACCCAGGTTGTAAGAGAGAGGGTAAACAGACATAATATCGACTACAAAATATCGAATGGACATAATATCGAGTACAAAATATAGGCTGGACAAAATATCGGATGGACAGAATATAAACATCAAAAATATCGTTTTGAAGGTAAGTAATGTAATATTGAATTTTAAAATATAGATAGTCAAAATATTGAAGTACAGAATATAGGTTAATAAAAATATCCAAAATTTAATAATATCGATTTTGTATAGTGTATTTTATGTGTTAAAAGTGTTTATTTATGTTATAATGTAGTTTAAATAATGAATTTAAAGTTATTTTATTTGGCATAGTAATTTAATTCTGTAGCGGGTTGTGGGTTTATAGGGGAATAGGGTGGGAAGTAATTTAATTATAATTAATTAAATATGTAAATGTAAATTTATTTAATTCTATAAGTGTTTGTTAATTAATTTTTATTTTGTAATTATTTAAATTTTAATTGCCAATTACTTTTATTTCATTGATTAATTGATAATTATGTTAATTTAACTAATTTATTTCTGTACCGGGTTGTGGGTTTCTAGAGGAATAGGGTGGGAAGTAATTTAATTATAATTAAGTAAATATGTTAATTTATGTAGTGTTATTTATTTATAATTATTAGTTAAATAATTTTTAATTGGTAATTAATTAACTTTTAATTGAGAATTAATTTTATTAAATTGATTAACTGATAATTATGTTAATTTTACTAATTTATTTTCTGTAGTGGGTTGTGGGTTTATAGGGAAACAGGGTGGGAAGTAATTTAATTATAACTAATTACATATGTTAATTTTTTGGGGGTATTTATTAGATTTTAATCGTTAAGTAACTTTTTAATTACTAATTAATTAATTGTTAATTTGTAATTTATTAGCATTAATAGATAACTAATTGTAATGATTAATTTAAACTAGTATTTGTGATTAATTAATTATTATATTATATTACATTGGTAATTACTTTTAATTAATTTTTTATAGATATTAATATATACATTTTTTTAATAATATATGAAGTATCTACTTTCCCTACTGTTGCACTCACTGGAGTGGGAATAGTAATTTTTACCCCTACGCTATCCAACGCTTTCCCTACTTTTGCACTCTCTGGAGTGGGAATAGTAATTTTTACCCCTACGCTATCCAACCCTTTCCCTACTGTTGCACTCTCTGGAGTGGGAATAGTAATTTGTACCCCTACGCTATCCAACGCTTTCCTTACTGTTGCATTCTCTGGAGTGGAAATAGTAATTTTTACCCCTACTCTATCCAACCCTTTCCCTACTGTTCCACTCTCTGGAGTGGGAATAGTAATTTTTACCCCTAGGCTATCCAACGCTTTCCCTACTGTTGCACTCTCTGGAGTGGGAATAGTAATTTGTCCCCCTACGCTATCCGACGCTTTCCCTACTGTTGCACTCTGTGGAGTGGGAACAGTAATTTGTACCCCTACGCTATCCAACGCTTTCCCTACAGTTGCACTCTCTGGAGTGGGAATAGTAATTTGTACCCCTACGTTATCCAACGCTTTCCCTACTGTTGCACTCTCTGGAGTGGGAATAGTAATTTGTACCCCTACGCTATCCAACGCTTTCCCTACTGTTGCACTCTCTCGAGTGGGAAGAGTAATTTTTACCTCTGTTGCAGGGTTTCTGTACTCACACAGAACTGTGCACAGAGGAGTGGAACCTCGGCAAATTAGGGTGTCCCAAAACTTACCTTAGCAACCAACTCACCCCTTACCGAGCTAGCTACAGTGTCTCATTGGACATATCAAACTCCCAATGTTTAGACAAACCAGAACATGAACTTACAGTACCTCAGGGTACGTGGGACTCATGAACACTCTTTCGTTATATTATCATTACAAACCAGAACATGGAGTAAAGAAGACACATGTGCATTTGAAATGTTTATTTACTAATGCCGTCTTCTCAGGCGCAGTATCTTAGATAATACAAGTATACTTATTATCAGTATCAAAATTATCAGCATAGTTACTAAGACATAAAAAGCGAATGGTGACAGCATGTTAACATGCTGTAATGAATAAGAGTTAACAACACTTATATCTCACCCTCCCTAACACATATATTATATTATTAGCTAAGAAGGTCTCTTTGGGTTGTTTTAGGGCGGGCCCATACCTTAGTGTCCTAGCATGAAGGAATCACATCAGCATACACCAGCTCTCTCTGCATGTGCACCGCATCAAGTGTGTTAACAATTCTCGTGCAAAGCAATATCAATCCCGCCTCAAGCCCAAGTTGGCAAAGGCTGCACTTGTGTTATGACTATGAAGGCGTGGAGATCAGACCTCATAACAATTCCATATCGTGTTGCTCCTGAAACTTCAGCACTCTCCGTGCAGACATGGTTTATTAAACAAAACTGATATCAGAGCAATAACATATTATTCTCACATACACCACGGCAAACCACTAGGTTGAAAGCTAAGTCAACAATTAAGGGTCGTGTGCAGAAGTTGCAAGAAAGGAAAAATGGCGTTTAAATCTCAAATGTACCTATGCTAACTTAACACGATATAAGGATATATAGGAGCTATACAACACCCCCCCATGATCCGAGAACGGACTAAATAAGATAACAGAAGTGCCATCACATGAGAGCAGAATCCAATTATAAACGAGCATGAATAAAAATTCAATTTATAAAAACTAATGCTAAAAAATAGCCCACAAGTATACTGTGGCTCAAGCCAATAGGCAAGCAAAAATAAAATGTCTTGACTAAAAGTCAATAAAATCAAGGAAGTGCTATCAATCAGCATGTCAATTTGAGGCAGTGTCTATGATAAGACTGTATATGAAAAGTAAGCCGCAACAGCCTCCAGGAGAAAGTCACTGTCCTCATCCGAAAACAGTTCAGCCATCCAATTTAAAAGATGAAAGGAACATACGTGATCTTCCAGCACCGGATCCTCTATAACCATCAGAGGACAGCTCGGTGGGTTTTCAAGAAAACTTCGTTCCAAGAAATTTCGCGCTGCCGACAACACATCCCAGGGACCCATTAGTCCATGTGCCACCGCCAAGGCCATAATCCTTTCGTCAGAACAAACCAACTCGTGAGCAATGATAGGACTCATCAGTTGATCAAAATCGACGTCAGAAGATATTGGTCCGCAGAGACACAAATCAATGGCCCAAAGGAAATCACAGGTCAGGCAGCGAAATACAGGCTGGACACAGGTGAAATAGGAGAACCGAAAAGATAATCCAAACGCCGTGCTTAGAGTCGCCAACGGCAGTGTGCCATAATAATCAAGCATGCGGTTGCGAAACCGCGTCAGTAGCAGCTGAGCGTGGTCTTGCACAGGAAGGGCATCCATATTTAAAAAGGCAGAAAACCACCAATGCGCCAGCCGCTAATGCAAGTAAAAACGGGAACCCTCCAAATAAGGATGAAAAAATAGAATGGAAGAAGGCAGGGATGACTCCAAAAATCTTCTCAAAGGAAGTCACGAGACCACCGCTAACAACTTTAAAAAAATGTGCTAGGCCCGTTGTGGAGGATGCGTTAAAGATAGAACGGACCATGGCTCCGAAATGCAAAGGCAAATCAGTATTTAAAAGAGCCTGAACCTCCGTACGGGTGTTAGCAATGTGAAGCACGAAAGTTTCACGGGCCGAGCTCAAGGCCACCTCTTTCTGGGACAATAGAGCTCTTATTCTAGCCATGCCGCTGAATTCTGCTCCCAAGGTCGGTATCTGTGGCCAAATGGAAGACTCCCTATGTTCACGTGTGGGAGGATAAAGAACATTTCTGCAGCAAATAACTCGCTCACTAACTGTTACTATGAAAGCTATACCTTTAATTAAACCACAACAGTTTTCATTATTGAGCATTAAATAACTACCATTCTCTAACAATTTAAACGTGGGGATGATAGCAGGAACTGGCGTGCCCTGTAAAACGCAAGCCATATTCGGTCGGTCCCTGTTACACGAACCGTGTAACTGTATGTGTCTGCACATTAAAGAATGATCTGGCGTCTCAGTACACTCATCCCCTGTTAGATAAACTTCTTGTTCATCCTTGAAACATCTGTATGTGTATGGGAGTGACCAGACCTCATGAAGAAAACCGCTACCTAAGGGTTCAAAACGACCTATTGGGACATATTTCATACAATTTGAAAACTTATATAAAGCAAAAGGCAGTGTTATTAAACCGTGGATAAGCCACGTAGCAGTAGTGGCTTCTGCCACAGAAAAAGGTAAAGATTCCAACCTTTCAATATGGAGCATAGAAAAGGAAGCATCACGCATTGAAAGCAAGCGTTGTTTGTCTGTCAAATTAAACGGTGAAAATAAAGAGGAAACGTTCATGTATCCCCAGGGGACTTTACCCATTTTCAGAGTCTGAAGTGTCCATGCAAACTGCATGATTGACCGTAATTGATTTTGACCATGGTATAATACTGACACTTCATCATGCACAATATCAACAACAGACGACACAATATTATCTAATGTGTAACTTCTAGAGGAAAGCACGTTAATGCTATTGTCAACAACTGCAAGCACTTTCTCAAGATTCGCCTGATCAATAGCCCTAAGGCGTGAAGCGGCCTCAATCTGTGAGAGTTTCCAAATTTCATTGTAAACCCCATATAACCACCTTTTCGACCTGCCACTAGCTGGGCCTTTAATGAAATCATTCAAATCCACGTCTGCATTCAGTTTGGAAAGGTGATACTTAACTGCAGGTAAAGTCGAATGTTTCAGCCAAGCTTGACACAACTTGCCCACAGAGTAAGAGGTGACAGTATGACTCAAATCAAACCGGGGATCAGATCTAACAGTCTTAAAACCGTCAGATATATTCAAAAATCTTTTTTGGCAAGAATCTGCACTACGGTGCCAAAGCAGCCAACCCCTGGGATTCATACTGGAAATGTTAAAGGAGGAATTAAGAAGCAGAGCCTGTATATCTTTAATGGACAATTGAGTAAAATTACTCCAATTCTCATATTCCTCCAACTCCGGGAAAGACGGGGTGTTTAACCTTTTAGATGTAGCCAATCCAAAGCATGTGGTCTGGGAAATGGTTTCATTTAAAAACAACATATGATTTGGGATGAGACATGCACGGTGCAAAGCCTCAGTGCCTCGTACCTGCCAGGCCCTTGAACCCCAAACTGATTTAAGGTCTATTGTTTCCTTCCATAACTCATAGCCCCCAGTAACTAATTGATCTAGGAAGGCCTTCGAGTACAACAATTTTGTATCGGTAAGTCTAACCTTGGACAGTGGCTGTTTGTGAAATTTAAAATAAAAGGACTCGGGATTGGACTGGTTAAAGTCAGTGAAATAAGTATACTTTTTAAGAAACGTTTCTGAACTCCCTTGTGTAGGAGCTGGGCAATGTTCCCACTGAGTAAAATTAACAGCCTCCCTTCGGGAAGATGTTTTGTGTAAGAAGTGATTGCCATAATGTTGGTAACAGAACAATTCACCATAATTAGCAGATTCTAAATATAAATCCTCAGCATCAAAAGCAGCATAGTATTTCAAATCAGAAAACAAACTTTCCACAGCATTAACATCCCAATCATCAGAACGAATGTTTTGTTTCACCACATCCCCCATATTAACTCTTAGTACATTAGGAACATTAACGACTTCCGTTGGGCCATGAATCTGAAAACGAACTGCATCCCACGCGATTCCATCCAGAACAGGCCATGCTGTGATGTTAACCAAAGTCAAGTCTCTTTTTAATCTGTGTGTAGAATGTGAAGAGGAAAGTGGGGCCAATGTTCCATTTAAATGAGTAATGCAAGTTCTCTCCTCGACATAGTGTCCATTCATAATCCGAAAAAAATAAAACACAAAACCAATTGACATAAAAAGGTAAACCGAAAAAAGGACCAGCCAAATGTATATCCAAGGAGGAATCAAAAAATGTTTTTTAAACAGGCTAGCATATACCGCAATTTGAGAGGGTTTTTTCGAGGCAAGGGAAGCAGAGTCAAATGAAAATCTGGATTCCGTGGCTAAACGAGCTTGCAGGTCAGGCATGGACAAATCAGTGGGGTATGTATAGTCTGTCTCATCCATGTTAGTTCCGGGCAAATTATTTAATAATGGACTGGAAACAGCAGGTAATTCGATGGCCACTTCAGGTTCAATATTAGAGGCAGTGGGCATAATTGAATTTCTCACAATGGAAGGACAGGAAACAGCCGGTGTCATGCTAAGAAGAATCGGCCACTCTGTGTATCTTGACATTGTCAATAGAAATAAACCTGTTTTCCTTACGACCTGGAAGTGGTGGTAAAATGACTGTTCTTGTGCCCTTCACTCCAAGCACTGGGACTGGAGCTCGATAGGAGGGACCAAACTCTTTCTTGTTGTCGATCTTCTCTCGAACCAGTTCTCCAACTTGGGGTAGCCAGCCAACTACCGGGATCTGCAACGCATCACCCGGTGTGGAGGGCAAATGTTCCTTTGCAAGAGTGTCTCTGGTCTTTTGTAGATTCTGTAAAACATTGCAATGTTCATCTGCGTCAAAGGAAGTGGCGCGAACCACAGAGTCTAGACCGTCAAGGTCAGGGACGTACATCTTGATGCCAAAGAGCATTTCGTATGGGGTCCGCCCACCCAGAGACCTCCTAGGGAGATTATTAAGAGCACGCTGCACGCCATAGAGGTGAGCCAGCCAGTTTCTGCCAGTGCCTATAACTCGGGCTGTCAAAGATTGCTTTAAATCACGGTTCATTCGTTCAACTACACTATTACCCTCAGGTCTGTAGGGTGACGAAAACTTGACTTGGACCCCCATCGAAGTCATGGCATCCTTATACGCCTTAGAGGCGAAAGCCGGACCCTGATCCGAATGGAAGGTACCACAGGCAAAAATCCCTATAAAGATACGCAAATCTCTAATGACAGTCCGTGAATCAGCGCTGCGATGTGGCCATACCCACACAAAGCGTGTGCATGAGTCAACTGCTACTAAGATGTACTTATACGCAGTATCAGATGAAAAAGGACCGCAGTGATCTAAATAAACACAGCCTAGTGGTTTATTAGAAATGTACAACTGAGTCTGTGGCGGACGCGTAGCAGTTGAAGGTTTAATCTGCTGGCATATGTCACAAAGAAGGACATAATCACGCGTCTGTTTGTACAGTCCCCGCCACCAGAAACGATGTTGTAGTTGCGTTACAGTGGCTGAGACGCCCGCATGCGCAGACGCCACACCTTCATGAGCCGCTGTAATCAAGTCTGTTCTGCGATCCGAGTTGGGAATCAGCCGTTCCCCAACATCAGGAATTGTCACAAAAGGAACCTTTTCGGGACTTAAGTGGTATTTATACTTCGAAGGGAATCCAGCAGGATGTTTACTTCCCTTCTCAGAGGCAGCAATCGCTGCCAAGACGTCGCTATCAATCTTTGTTTTAGACCTAGTAACTGCTGCAACTAAGTATGTAGATACTGCTGATTTCGCTGCTTCATCAGCAAGCGAGTTGCCAACAGCGTGAACTCCTACGCGCTGATGACCGAGAGTATGAATCACATAAACGAGTGGCAACATAGCCTTAAGCTCTGCCACTCGAACCCAGATCATTTTATGTTTTATTGTGCTACCCTTGGAATCATGAAAATCATTTTGAATCCAAAAGAACAAGTTTTCATTGTAAGACTGGACACAGTAGTAAGAATCACTTACAATTAGAGTAGTAACACTTGGATCTGCGTACTCCAACGCTAGTAAAAGAGCACGAAGCTCTGCCAATTGTGCGGTGCAGTCTCCCAGGGGCAACGTGTGCACTTCCCTGGAAATGAACTCATCATTCAACATATCACCGACCACAATGGCGCATGCGGAAACGTAGGCATGTTTAGAGCCATGCGCAACCTGCGCCGACCCATCAGTGTAAATGATGCAATGGAAGTCCTCCAAAGGTCGCATAGCCAGAGGAGCAGGATGAACGAATTCATACTGCAAGTACTCCTGCGACCGTAAGGAAGCGTCAAAAATAAACATGACATCCGTGGATGACAATGACGCAGCCCACTGAATCCACCGAGGGTGCAAAGCCTTTGAATTCGGTACACTGGCTTTCGTGACTGCCTCCAAGTGAGGACAGGGTGTTACCACTAGCATGCGTTTCCCCTGAGACAGTGCTCGTTCTTTTAGAATTGCCATCTGTACAGCAGTTAAAACCTTTTCCACCGTGGGAAACCGCATCTCAGCCGAAGTGTACAAGTGTGACTTGTAAGCAATAGGTACCGTGTCACCTTCATTAAAAGTGAGGTACGTGAAACCCACCGTCCCAGGAATTATTCTTATTACCAGGTTGGTGTGGTTATCACGAGTCAGTAAATATTTAGAAGCGAGCAGATCAGCCTGCAAGGATTGCAAAATGGCTGAATGCTCAGGCAGCCAGCATGATTTCGAGAAAGTTGGTTGTATCAAAGCATACAAAGGCTTGATACGCTGGGCATATTCCGGAATGTAAGTCCTGCCGAAATTCAAAAAGCCCAGTAAAGACTGTAATTTTTTCAGTGTTGTTGGAGCGCGCAATTGTGCGCACTTCTCTAAGAAGTGAGGAGCCAAACCTCTACCTTCATTGTTGAGCTCATAGCCCAAAAACAACACTGTGTGTTCAGCAATGTGCGATTTTGCAAAGTTAAATTTGTAACCCATGTCTGCGAAGTTGCAAACAACAGAATTTACACGACACAGATGCTCCCAAATATCGTCGTCTGTGAGATATATGTCATCCACATACGAAAAAGCATCAGGGTCGAGTGCCTCCAGAATAGAGACAATTCGAGCGGTAAATATACCAGGACTATTCTTGTAGCCCATTGGAAGACGCCGGAATTGCTTTTGGACTCCAGCGCTCGTAAAACTGGTCCATTGGGAGCTAAAGCTGTCCAATCTGTGTGCATAAAAACCATTGGATATGTCAAGCGTAGTCTTGAAACGCTTACGCACGAGACTATCCACTAGGGCAGAGCCGTGGGTATTCTGTACAGCACAGTTACGGCAATGCGAGTTTAAATGCCGGTAATCCAAAACCAAACGATATGATCCGTCAGGTTTGTTCACAGTAAAAAGGGGATTATTCATCGGTGACACACACGTTTCAATAACTCCCTGATATTCCAATTGTTCAAGGATTTCCGCGACGGAAGATTTTGCTTCACGCCGAATGGGATATTGAGGTTGAGGCTGCGGCTGAGACCGCAACGGAATTTCGTGGCAAGGCGACAATCTATCCCAACCACATTGGTTACGGTACAGAGCCGGCGCGAGAGCCCGAGCCCACTCTTCTGCAAAATGCTGCGCATGCTCTTTCGAGACAGTGTTCGCGAAACTGGGTAGGATCACCTCCTCCCCTCGCGGCGCCGCGAGCACAAAAGGTGGGGCCCAGTCAGCCTCCGAAAGTAAAATATCATATGTAGAAGACAGATTCTCCCAAAATACACCTTTAACGGTACGCTGTATGTCACCTTCAATTAACAGGACAATTTCATATAGTCTTTCAGGGGGAGCAAGTCTCGTATCCGCTGTTTCTATCACAACGTAGACATCAGTCGCTGTCACCCTCAGTAGTGGACGCAGCGCCTCTCTGACTATGGTTATCTCCGCCGCGCTGTCCAGCAAGGTCAGAGCCCACGTCAGATTCCGAAGCCGCGTTCTCACTATCTGTGGCATATCGATGCGCTGTTAAGGCTGCGACTTTCTTTTTCGCAAACTGCGGACGCCTAGGCGTAGAATCCTCCTGCTTCACTGCGCCGTCCGTCTGGCGGGACTGACCACGTCCTTGTTGGCCACCACGTCCACGTCCACCCCCTCCTCCTCCACCGGTCTTCGGGGCCGATGTGTCCTGAAAGGAACGAGGAGAGCGTTGATCAGAACCCTGAAAACGATCAGGCGATTTAATCATCGCGCGGTCGCGCAAATCATAAACTTTTTCGGGTGGCGCAGGAGCTTGTATTGCAGGAAAAGTACCCTGAGTCTGCGTTGTCTGCTTCCCCTGTGTCTGTTTTTTAGGCCAATTCGGTTTCTTGGACTTGGGCTGGGCATCTGTCACTGCAGATTGTCCCTGTGGTTGTTTTTTCTCCTTTACTGGAAAATATTTTAGACCTCTACTTGTGCGGCCAATCGTTTTATAAGCGGCCACTACAATCTTTGCTAACTGGCGGGGTTTGTCGGCATCGGGCAGAGCAGCCAAAGCATTCGACACCTGAAAGTTAACTGCATCTCCTTTAACATTGGAGAGAATGAGATCACTTACAATCTCAAAAGAACCACACAGGCGCATACCCAATTCAACCGCTGCCTCTGGACCGTGATCATTCTGAACACGTCTAATGATTTCAGGCAGGGCAGTCATAGACGGGGTGCCGAAGCACCTTGTATAAACTGCCGCAAATGTTTTTCCCCAGCTTTCACAGTCAGCAAGTTCAGGAGTAATATCCTTCGGTAGAGTAATCGTTAACATTCTATGTTTATCAGCAGGAGTAGAATTCGGAAAAACCGCCTCCAGTTGATCAAACTTCTCTGCTAGCCAGAATGGGAAGTCATCGTTGTCAACAGGACGCGCACCAAAAACCGAATTTACCATCACTGGATTGAGACGCATTCCGCCTCGTTCCATGGGAGCGGCCGCACCCCCCTGGGGACCACCAGGAAGATGTCGACCGATGTATTGCACTAAAGCACGAATCACGGAAATGGAAACTACATGTAGCCTGCGAATTTCTGCCAGGGTACAAGCCCCGTGATTCGGGTGCGGGGTAAAGCCACCCAACGCAGGCCAATTAGTACCTGGAATTGAGAGTGGACCTAACCTCGCAGGGGACAAAGAGTGGGGGAGGGCGCCATCAAACCAAACTCGATGCTGCCAATGATCAATAGGTATTTCCAATGCCCTGTACGGCGTATATTCAGCCGGGACATCCGAGGCGGTGTAGGAGTGGAACAAACCAGAATTAGCGTCCACAGCCGGAAACGTAACCCAAGAGTAAAACAACTCGTAAGGAAACGCCGGATCTGCACATACCACGAAAATCACAGCCATCCCATCTACTGGGACCTGGTACGTCTGAAGATGGTTGCGTACCGCTACGCGACTATGCTGTGCAATAGCCACCGCTGCCGCCATTACAGAATTGGAAACAAGAAAAAACAAAGAATACTTTGTAGCACAACTGGGTAGGAATTCAAAGAAACCGTTTAGGTAAGAATCAAGCTTGAATAAAGACCTATATCAAAAAATAGGTAGGTTTCACCAACACCCCGTTTTCCGGAAACGGACGTGAAGGGGTTAAGGCATGAACGATAAACTACTCGAGTGTCATGATATAAGACCACCGAAACCGGTGGGCGCCATGTTGCAGGGTTTCTGTACTCACACAGAACTGTGCACAGAGGAGTGGAACCTCGGCAAATTAGGGTGTCCCAAAACTTACCTTAGCAACCAACTCACCCCTTACCGAGCTAGCTACAGTGTCTCATTGGACATATCAAACTCCCAATGTTTAGACAAACCAGAACATGAACTTACAGTACCTCAGGGTACGTGGGACTCATGAACACTCTTTCGTTATATTATCATTACAAACCAGAACATGGAGTAAAGAAGACACATGTGCATTTGAAATGTTTATTTACTAATGCCGTCTTCTCAGGCGCAGTATCTTAGATAATACAAGTATACTTATTATCAGTATCAAAATTATCAGCATAGTTACTAAGACATAAAAAGCGAATGGTGACAGCATGTTAACATGCTGTAATGAATAAGAGTTAACAACACTTATATCTCACCCTCCCTAACACATATAATATATTATTAGCTAAGAAGGTCTCTTTGGGTTGTTTTAGGGCGGGCCCATACCTTAGTGTCCTAGCATGAAGGAATCACATCAGCATACACCAGCTCTCTCTGCATGTGCACCGCATCAAGTGTGTTAACAATTCTCGTGCAAAGCAATATCAATCCCGCCTCAAGCCCAAGTTGGCAAAGGCTGCACTTGTGTTATGACTATGAAGGCGTGGAGATCAGACCTCATAACAATTCCATATCGTGTTGCTCCTGAAACTTCAGCACTCTCCGTGCAGACATGGTTTATTAAACAAAACTGATATCAGAGCAATAACATATTATTCTCACATACACCACGGCAAACCACTAGGTTGAAAGCTAAGTCAACAATTAAGGGTCGTGTGCAGAAGTTGCAAGAAAGGAAAAATGGCGTTTAAATCTCAAATGTACCTATGCTAACTTAACACGATATAAGGATATATAGGAGCTATACAACACCTCTACGCTATCCAACGCCTTACCTACTGTTGCACTTTCTGGAGTGGGAATAGTAATTTGTACCCCTACGCTATCCAACGCTTTCCCTACTGTTGCACTCTCTGGAGTGCGAATAGTAATTTTTACCCCTACGCTATCCAACGCTTTCCCTACTGTTGCACTCTCTGGAGTGGGAATAGTAATTTGTACCCCTACGCTATCCAACGCTTTCCCTACTGTTGCACTCTCTGGAGTGGGAATAGTAATTTATCCCTCTACCCTATCCAACGCCTTACCTACTGTTGCACTTTCTGGAGTGGGAATAGTCATTTTTACCCCTACGCTATCCAACGCTTTCCCTACTGTTGCACTCTCTGGAGTGGGAATAGTAATTTTTGCACTTCCGCTATCGTACGGTAATAATATTGGATATTATTTAATTATATTATGTTACTATATATATATGTTTTAACAAATATGATTGTAAACATTTTTTTTTATAACTTTCAATAATTATTTAAATATTATAAGGTAATTTAAGTATTTTTAAGTATATTTTAGTAATTAATTTTTAATATTAATTTAATTTAACATTGTTTTTAATAAAGTTGATATTTTTATAAACTATATTTTTGTAAACGATATTTTTTACTCGATATTTTTGTACTTACCTGTTTGTAGATACAAAGTCGATATTCTGTCTGTCGATATTTTGTCGCCGATATCTTTGCTAGTCGATATTATGTCCCTCGATATTATGTCAGTGATCCAAGAGAGAGATGAGGTTTTGTGTAGACTACAGGGGTCTCAATGCAGTCACTAGGACTGATGCCTATCCAATCCCAAGAGCAAATGAGCTTATAGATACTTTGGCCTCAGCCAAGTTTCCGAGCAAATTTTATCTTACAGCTGGCTACTGGCAGATCAGACTAGCTGATGATGCAAAGCCAAAGACAGCATTCTAGACCCGTAGTGGGCACTATCAATTTGTGGTAACACCCTTTGGTTTGAAAAATGCACCTTCCACTTTTCAAAGGTTGGTGAACAAAGTCCTAACAGGCTTGGAAGACTAGAGTGCAGCATATCTAGATGATATTACTGCCTTTAGCTCCACCTGGGAGGATCACCTGGTCCACCTGAGAAATGTTTTGGAGGCGCTGCAGAAAGCAGGCTTACTATCAAGGCTACTAAGTGCCAGATAGGGCAAAGTCAGGTTGTGTACCTGGGCCACCTTGTGGGTGGAGCCCAGGTTCAACCATTACAGAAAAAAATCAAGACCATCATGGACTCGGTTGCTCCAACCACCCAGACTCAGGTCAGAGCTTTCTTGGGTATGACTGGGTATTATAAAACATTTGTCAAGGGGTATGGATCCACTGTGACACCCCTGAATGATTTAACTAAAAAAATAATGCCTAAGAAAGTTCAGTGGACAGTCAGCTTTCAAACGTCATTTGATGACCTGAAGCAGGCCATGTGCACTGCACCAATTCTGCAAAGTCCTAACTACTCCAAAGAATGAATTGTCCAAACAGATGCATCTGAGTTGGAGGTAGGAGCTGCACTGTCACAATTGAATGATGAAGTTCAGGACCAGCCAGTAGCTTTTATTAGCAGAAAGCTGACCCCTAGAGATAAATGTTGGTCAGCTATTGAGAGGGAGGCTTTTGCTGTGGTTAAGGCTCCGAAGAAGCTGAGGCCATACTTGTTTGGCACTCATTTCACTGTTCAGACTGACCATAAGACCCTCTTTTAGCTAAAACAGATGAAGGGTGAAAACCCCAAACTTTTGAGGTGGTCCATTTCCCTACAGGGGATTGACTATACAGTGGAACTTAGAGCTGGGAGTAACCATGCCAATGCATATGGACTCTCCAGATATTTCCACTTAGAATATGAAGACTCAACTGGTCAAGGTTAGTTTAATGTCCCTGCGTTGGGGGGGGGGGTGTGTAGGAGAGTAGGATCTGCTTTCTATGGTCACCCCCCCTTTTTGCTGGTGTGTCACTGTTTTTCAGATTTAGTCTGGCTGAGGCCCTGATATCGACCCCAGGCTAGCTGTTTTATCTATAAATTAATTACCTGTACTTCAGGTACACTCCAGTGTGGTTACTGAGGCACCCTTGTGAGTCCCTAGTACATGGTACACTAGGTACTAAGGGCATAGGCACCCCAGAGACCTACCAGGGGTGGAAGCATGTATTATGCCACCCCTGGTGAGCCTACCCAAATGGCACCACACGACTGCTACTGCAGCCTGGGTAAGTTGGTGCATGCACCAGTTAATAAGATATAGGTTACCTATATCTACCTTTAATCACTGACACATATAAGCCTATCAGTCACTCCTAATGAATGTCTTTACATCGCATACTAATACCACGCATGCCTTTACAACGCGGGTATTACTATGGGATGTCAATGACAACGACATGCCATTACAACGCAAACTATTACCACGACTATGCCTTTACCACACATGTAATTACAACGCAAAGGCATGCCTGGTAAATCTATACTCGTGGTTAAAGTTTGCAAGGTAAGTGACTACCCTACCCCTACGCAACCCTCCCCTGACCCCCAGTCTTCTCCCTACAATAACACTACACTACCCTGCACGACCCCCCAACAAAACCCTAAAACACTACACCACACACACACTACAACACTACCCTAATCTCTAATGCACTACACTACACAAACACTACAACGGTACCCTAAACCCTAAAACACTACACTACACAACCCCTACAACACTACATTAAACCCAAAAACACTACACAAACACTACAACACTACCTTAAACCCTAAAACACTACACTACGAAAACACTACAACACTACCCTTAACCCTAAAACATTACACTACACAAACACTACAACACTACCCTAAACCCAAAAACGCTAGAGAAACACTACAACACTACCCTAAACCCTAAAACACTACACTATATAAACACTACAACACTACTCTAAACCCTAAAACACTACACTACAGAAACACTACAACACTACCCTAAACCCTAAAACACTACACTACACAAACACTACAACACTACCCTAAACCCTAAAACACTACACTATACAAACACTACAACACTACCTCAAACCCTAAAACACTACACTACACAAACACTACAACACTACCCAAAACACTACACTACACAAACACTACCACACTACCCTAAACCCCAAAACACTACAAATACTCCAACACTACCCTAAACCATAAAACACTACACTACACAAACACTAACACACTGACACTACCCTAATACACTACACTACACAAATACTAAAACACTAAATTAAACCCTAAAACACTGACAGTACCCTAAAAACTACACTACACAAACATTACAATAAACCCTAACACACTGACACTTCCCTAATACACTACACTACACAAACACTACAACACTACACTAAACCCTAAAACACTGACACTACCCTAAAACACTACACTACACAAACACTACAACACTACACTAAACCCTAACACACTGACACTACCCTAATACACTACACTACACAAATACTACAACACTACTCTAAACTATAAAACACTGACACAACCCTAAAACACTACACTACACTACACTACACTACATTAACACCCTAAAAATACCCTAAATCGTAAAACACAACCCCACACAACACAAACATTACAACACTACTTTGACACTACCCTTAACCCTAAAAAAGTAACCCCCACCCCAAGCGCAAACCCCCTTACCTCTCTTTCCGCATGGTTCCTCTCCAGCGTCTCCATATCTGCTCCCTGTTCCTGCTTCCTGATTTGAGCGGCGGTACACATCGTTGTGAGGAAACAGCTTCAGTTTCCTCACAACGACTTGCATAGCCATTACATCGCATGCATTAAAAAAGTGCATGCAATGGTATGCGTAGTAAATGCTACGTGTTCTTACATCACATTCGTTGTAACGCATACGATGTAATAGCAACGCGTAGTAAAAGTTGCGTTGTAATGGCTGTTCCCTGTTACTCCTATGGCAGGTCTTATCAATCCTGAAGGCAGAGTGCTTGGTTTTGTGTGAGAGGGTGCCAAGCATGAGCTGGGCCCTTCTGCAGCTTTCAGAGCCTATTCTCTGAGGCTGTTCTGTGATGCAGCCAGACCATATACTCTTAAGTGCATTATAACCTCACTGTAAATGCAAACTTTGGAATGGCTGCATGGAAACATGTCATGTTTGGTGTCAAACACTTTGGAATCCTACCCCCCCACCAGTCCTGGCGGGGGTGTAGAATTCCACCCTTCTAGAGGGAGAGACATGTACACACTTTTCTAACCGGCAATAGGTTAAAATAGCCCTGGCATCACAAAATGGATGCTGCAGCCACAGACACGAGTCTGGCCTCCTGCTGCTGACCGAAACTCCGGCAGGGGAGGCCTTGACAATAGGTTTCCTGTCACAGGGAGGTGTAACCACCTCCCAGACAGGCTTTAGTGTATTGGGGCTGGGTGGGCGCACTCTGAGAGTGCTTTGAAGTCAGCACTGGGGGTACATTTGGTGTCCCTGTGTATTGCCCAGTTGAAGCCGTTTGCAGGGGCTACCAGACCCTGCGCTGGCTCAAAACTGGACAAAGAAATAGGTGTAGCCAACCCTCTTTCCAGACCCTCCCATAGGTGGTTCCCCAGAGTATGTCCAACCCCTTTTCTTAGTAAAAGTAAGGGACCCCTGGCAACAGGACTTTAGATTACACCTAGACAAAACTCTGAAACTGAATCCTGGAACTTCAACGCTCTACTAAAGATTAGAGGATGGAAGAATCTCCCTTGGGGTCAAACTGTGACTCTCCTGCTCAAACAGGCACCAACAAAGCATTTGCCGGTCTGCAACTCCGAAGCTCCAGTCAGACTCTGAAGTATTTGCAGCCCAGGAAGAGGATTTCCAGACTTCTCAATGGCCGACCCAAGTCTCCTGCAAAGCTGATATATGCAGCTCTCACTAGTGACGTGGAACCTGGAACCCCTGGACACAGTGCACATTTGCTAAGTGCATTACCTTCCTGAGATTTCCTGAAGTTGTGCTTGAGGTTACTTGTAGCCCAAGCCCTCAGCACCATCTGCCTTGAAGATAGTGAGCTTACACTCCACTAGTGTTCCGTGAACCCTCTTCTTGTATTTCCACTTAAGCCTCCTTTGCGATCCCTGCTCTGTCGACTGGTGGGTTCCCTCGAAGGTAACTCTACTTTTCCTTGGCCTTTCCTGGTTGCTCCAGATGTGCCCTGACACCCTACCAAGTGGTGAGTCCCTCAGACCTTGCTGGCCTGCACCGAAGCCTTTCTCTGCTTTCTCCGTGGGTTGCTGTTGCCAAGGCTTGTTTGTTCCAATCCGGAAACCGACAGTGCAGCACTTGGCATCCTTTGTGAGCCAGCTTGAATCAAGAACCTGGTTATTGTCGACGCCTTCTGGTCTTCGTGGCTGCAGAGACAAGCTTCACCTTCTTCATCTGAAATCACCAGACATTGGTGTGCATTCAACTATCATGCCCCTGGTCACTGGCAAGTGACCCAGACTCTGTCCCCTCTGCTTTCAGGTTCTTTTCATCTCCGATCCAGGCTTAGATTACACAGGACACTTTCCACTTGAACAGCAGCAACACTTTGCAGCAAATCGCCATTGAAAACAAGGACGAAACCTGGCACCAAAAGACACCTATGCACCCGGTTTTCCTGGGTGAGGTAACTCGAGTACTCCAGTGCTCCCGTGGGTGTTGACTCTAGAACCTCCTAGTTCTAAAGGGGTTTGCTCGAAGTCCTCTTCTAAGTGTTTTTTATCGTTAAAATTCCAACCGCGACTTTCCCCATAGAAGTTAATGGTGATTCACTGCTTTGTTTAGACACTGGACGCGTCCCCGTATGTCCCCTGTCACTACCTTGGGTGGTTCCTGGTGGCCCCAGTGGTTCTAATTAGGGGTGGGCGGAATTTGCATAATCGCATTACGCAAATATACGTAAACCGTACAAAATCTCTGCGAACACGCAAAAATTCCGCAAACATGCGGAATAGCTTTTTCGCAATGCTTTTTTACTGTTTTACTGTTCGCAATCGCTGTGTGCATGCTCAGGGGAAAATATCTCACGAACACGCATTTGAGAACGCGAACAAGCACAAAATTTCGCGAAGTCGCAGAACGCAGAATTTTGGGCAATTTCGCGATCTCCGCGGAACGCAAAATTACCCAAATTCGGCGAGTGGAATGGAATTTACCGCCCGGCCTAGTCCTAAAGGCTCTAGGCCTTGTATCTATGCAAGTTGTGGTCCTTATACAACTTTATTGATATATCGTTTGGTACGCCCCTAGGGTTCAATGTATATTGTGCTAATTTACTGTGTGTTATTGAGTTTACTGAATGTACTTTTGCCTCTAGCCTCATAAAGAGACTAGTGAGATGTTCCTATGCTCTGGTGCAAAACTGGAAAAAGGAAATGGGTGTAGCCACCTCTCCTTCCAGACCCTCCCATAGGTGGGTCCCCAGAGAATGTCCAACCCCTTTTCTTAGTATAAGTAAGGGACCCCTACCAACAGGACTTTAGATTACACCTGGATAAACCTCTAAAACTGAATCCTGAAACTTCAACGCTCTACTAAAGACTAGAGGATGAAAGAATCTCCCTTGGGGTCAAGGAGTGACACCCCTGCTCAAGCAGGCACCAACAAATCATTTTCCAGTCTGCATCTCAGAAGCTCCCGCCGGACTCTGAAGTATTTGCAGCCCAGGAGGAGCATTTCCAGACTTTTTGAAGGCCGACCCGAGTCCCCAGCAAAGCTGAGACCTGCAGCCCTCACGAGTGATGTGGAACCAGAACCCCTGGACAGCGTGCACATTTGCTAAGTGCATTGACTTCCCAAGCTTTCCTGAATTTGTGCTTTGGGTTACTTGTAGCCCAAGCCCTGAGCACCATTTGCACTGAAGATTGTGGAACTACACTCCACGATTTTTCTGTCAGCCCGTTTCTTGCATTTCCGCTTGAGGCTCCTTTGCGATCCCGGGTCCGTCAACTGGTGGGTCCCATCGAAGGTAACTCTACTTTTCCTTGGGCTTACCTGGTTGGTCCAGACGTGCCCTGACACCCTACGAAGTGGTGAGTCCCTCAGACCTTGCTGGTCTTCCCTGAAGCCTATCTCTGCTTTCTGCATGGGTTGCTGTTGCCAAGGCTTGTTTGATCCAATCCGGAAACCATTATGGCAGCTCTCAACATCCTTTGTGGGACAGCTGGAATCCCAAATCTGGTTGTCATCGACGCCTCCTGGTCCCCGTGGCTGAAGAGTCAAGCTTCACCTTCTTCACCTGCAATCACCCAGCATAGGTGGGCATTCGACTATCTTGCCCCTGCTCACTGGTAAGTTACCCAGACTCTGTACCCTCTGCTTTCAGGTTCTTCTGATCTCCGATCCAGGCTTGGATCACACCAGACACTTTCCACTTGGACCCCAGCAGCACTTTGCAGCAGATCGCCATTGAAAACGACGACGAAAGCCAAAACCAAAAGACACGTATACACCCGGCTTCCCTGGTGAAGGAAACTCGAGTATTCCAGTGCTTGCGTGGGTGTTGACTCTAGAACCTCCTAGTTCTAAAGGGGTTTTGCTCCAAGTCCTCTTCTAAGTGTCTTTTATCTTTATAAATTCCAACAGCTACTTTCCCAATTGAAGTTATTGGTGTCACTACCTTGGATGGTTCCTGGTTGCCCCAGCGGTTCTAAAGGCTCTAGGCCTTGTATCTATGCAAGCCGTGGTCCTTATACCACTTTATTGATATATGATTTGGTACACCCCTAGGGCTCAACGTATATTGTGCTAATTTACTGTGTGTTATTGAGTTTACTGAATGTACTTTTGCCTCTTGACTCATAAAGAGATTAGTCGGATGTGTTTAAAATAAATATATATATTTTATACATATACCTGGTGTTGTTCTCCTTTCATTTGGTCATACACGAGATTATAGACTGGTAAAACAAGCTGCTTTACATTCCTCTAAGTCTTAGCATGACGGCTGCTCTCTACAGCTACCACTAGGATAGCTCTCTATAAACGTTGTCTTCAACCTACCATCAATAAGGGTCGTTTGGACTGGTGCAAGGTGCCCGGCCCACTTCTCACACCTATGTCATCCACATTTTAATATGGCATAGCTGAGTAGAAGCATATACATATATGTGTTGGTTGCTGTGTAATTGAGCTGTGCATGCAATTTTATTTTTAGGGTTGTCCTCTTACTTAAAAATCCAAAACAGGTGTAAACAGCTCTTTTAGAACATATGAGTCCATACTAAGGAAGGGTAAAGCTAGGCCATACTGAAGGGAGCTATATGCTTAAAACTGAAGACATACGGCCCGATGCACAGAATTACCTGAAGACAAAATCCTAAACTTACTACTTTTGGTATTCACAGAATGCACTTACTACTTTTGGTATTCACAGAATGCACTTACTACTTTTGGTATTCACAGAATGCACTTACTACTTTTGGTATTCACAGAATGGATTTACGACAACTAACTTTACGTTTGCACTCGGGCCGGAGATTCCGGCCCGGAGGTGGGACTTCTGGCCTGGAGGTGGGGATTCAGGCCAGTGGCGGAGATTTAGCCATGGCCAAAATCTCCACCTCCGGGCCGGAAGTCCCACCTCTAGGCCGGAAGTCCCACCTCCGAGCAAAAATTTCCGCCTCCAGGCCGGAATCTCCGGATAAGAAACTGAAACACTCATTCAGATATCTACTAAACAACTAACTCTTTTAAGTTTACCATGTAGGGAAGTAGCCCTTGGATAATGTCTCAGGTCTGAGATACTTGAGTCCTTGCACGCAGTTTTACATCTATGACAACTATTATATATCCACCCTGCTAGCAACACTATAATCTGATATACCTAAGTCGAAAAGTAGATAAAGACTAAAATAATGCACAAGTAACTCTTACATCATGTCTCCGGCTTGGTACATTTGAGCCTGTGTATGCAGTTTTCTGGCTAGGTCAATGTTTACATGTAAAAGTCATAGGAAAGGCATACAGTGGTCTTTTACCATATATGAGTCACCACTGATACAAGCCGTAGCTAGGTCATAGGGTAGGGTGGTATATGCTTAAAATGTAGCATATGTACTGTGAAATTTAGTGAGGTATAGGCACTTCTACATACTTCTGAACCCAATTATGCATGCACCCTACTACCCATACTTCAATCTGAGATACCAAAGTAGAAAAGCAGAGAGACTCTAAAACACCCAGTGATGTGGTAATAGTACCACCTAAACAGTCAGTCCCACAGACAGGCTGAACTGATATGCATTTTGATGTAATGGAAGAAGCTGTACACATAATAAAAAAAACGAATACTCACTAACACACCCAGGAGGGAATCCATGCAGCCTCTTACAGTAACATTTAAAGATGTATTCATGTCACAAAGAGGTCGTTCATTTAGCAACAGACTTATATACACATGCAATTAGAGCCCCAAACAGTAACTGACACACTCATTGAAATATATAGTGAAGAACTGACACTTTCACTGCCTTGCATCGTAAACTTTAATCTGGCATATGTAAGTAGAAAAGCAGACAGACACTAAAACACCCGCTGAGATAGTAATAGCACATTCACTCACACAGACAGGCACAAGCGAAATGTATCCAGTGGTAATGGAGGCAGTTGTACACACATAGTTAAATAACCCAATAGTCACTAACACACCCAGGAGGCAATCCATGCAGCCCCTTAGAGATACATTTACAGAAGCATACATGCCACATAGTGAGGCAGTAATTTACTCACAAACTTACTTAGACATACAATCACAGCTCCAGGTGGGAATTGAGACACTCATTCAGTTATCTGCTAAAGAACTAACAGTTTGAAGTCCATCATGCAAAGAAGTTGCCCTTGTATCATGTCTTGGGACCGGTAGACTTGAGCCTGAGTATGTCGTTTTATTGTCAAGGCTGTCATGTCACTTAAAAATCCTACACAAGGAATGAACTGCTCTTGTAGCACATATAACTGAGCAGTAAGATAGGTGTAGCTAGAGCATAGTCAAGTGAGCTATGTGCTGAAAAGTTAAGAAATGCTCTATGAAGTTTCTGTCAGCTATATAGACTCCTAGAGATCCATGTGATGAATTATACACCCGCTTTGTCAGTCAGACTTCCATTTGAAATAGCTAAGTACTAGAGCAGACAGGCACTATAACATTCAATGAGATAGTAATAGAAGCACCTGAAACATTCAGTCACAGAGAGAGGCAGAACTAATATGTATGCAGCACTAATGGAGGTAGTTGCACACACTGTTAAATAAGCCAATACCACTAATACATCCAGGAGGCAATCCATTTAGCCTCTTATAGAGACAGTTAGAGAACATTTGATGTCGGAAAATGAGGCATCCATTTAGATAGGAACTGAGATATCCATTCCGATATCTTGTAAAGAAGTGACACTTTCTAATTTAATTTGAAACAAGTAGCTCTTTCTTCACATATCGGGCCTAGTGCACTTGAATTTGTGCATTCAGTTTTTCGGGTAGACTAACCTTCACATTTAATAATCATAGACAAAACATAAACTGCTATTCTGCTAAGTATAACTCAGCACGGAGTTAGGTTGCAGCTAAACTTTACAACAGTGCCTAAAAGTTAATATACGTACTTTAAAAAGTCAGTGAGCTATATGCAGTCTTACAGGCCCGTGTACCTAATTATTCATCCCTCTCAGTCTTCAATATGGCACAGCTTAGTTGAAAAGCTAAGGAACACTAAAATACCCAATGAGATAGTGACAGAAGCATGTAAACATTCATTCACATAAACAGGGGAAACTTATATGTATCTAGCACTAATGTAAGTAGTTCCACACACACTGAATAAAATCCGAAAACTCCCTTACACAGCCAGGAGGAAATCTTTCCAGCCTTTAACAGACACATTTAGAGATCCGTAGATGTCACAAAGAGAGGCAGGTATTTATGAACAAAGCTACATAGACATTCAGTGACAGCCCCAGATAAGGACTGAGACACTCATCATTGAGATATGTGCTAAAGAACTGACAGTTTTGATTCTATCTTGCAGAGAAGTAGTCCTTGCATTGTGTTTCGGACGTGCTACACTTGAGGCTGTGCATGCACTTTTACTGCTAGGTCAAACTTGACATTTAAAACTCCTAGGGAACACTTTAACTATTATTGTAACATGCTGCAACACTTTTCACCCTAGGTGGGATGGGTATGCACAGACGTGGGTCCCTTGCTCACTGTGCCATTGGAGTCAAGCTAACCTGGCTGATTTAGAGTAACATACCCTGAAACTGGCCTCAGGATGCTAGTTTCTGGTCCAGGGAGGACCTGGCATGGCAGTTTGGTCTGGACTGTTCTCATGGGGCACAGGGTCAAGACTGATTTGCATACGGCTGGGTCCAAACTGGGGTGGCGTACTGGGCAAAAAAACAATGGATTTTACCCAGATCTTGCGAGTAGGGGAGAATGTTTGCATTTCAGCATTCCGTCCATCATTTGTTTGCTGTAACACCTTTCGCGCTAGGTCGGATAGGTATGCCCAGATGCGGGTCCCTTGCTCACTGGGCCTATGTATTCAAGCAAGCCTGGCTGAAGGAGCAGAAGTTTGACTGTCTTGAGAACTGTCTCTAGCAATCTCAGCTGCAATTGTAGCTTCTTGCTCAATTTCGTCATTCAACATTTTGACAAAATTAGCAAAAACAGGACCTTCTATAGTATCTTTGGTTGCATTGAAGGAATCTTCATGGCTCTCGAAATCTCCAAGTAATTCCAATTCTGAACGCCATGGCTTGAAAAGTTGCAAAAGAGCTAAATAGTAAAATTCCCTTTTGTCTGGTGTTTCGCAACTCAGTTTACGGTGATTAATCAAATGTCCTTTTCTTTGTTTCACCAGACATCCTTCAGAACCAATCACGGCATATATACCATTATTGATGTTTTCTGTAATATTCAGTTTAAAAATATAGTTTTGCAGCACTTCATAGAGACAAATGTTCTCAAGATGATGACTTCTATTCGGACAATATGTATCCAACATATTTGTTTTCACAATATTTGTACTTTCTGGCTTTTTTTCAGCTAAATATTCAATTTCATGTACGTATTTAAGTACTCGGTTTCGTGTTGCAGCAAGACCTAGACTCACTCAAAAGATTCTTCTAGATTTGGAGTATAGACTTGCAGGTGATAAGCGATCCGAGCATTCATACGCTCCAATTTCTCGATGAGATAACATCTTCAAACTGGAAGTATATAATTTCTTATTTAGACTCTTCTCGTGGGAAATCTCTTCCCACATTTCCTTCAATTCTGTCTTTTCTGATTTCATTATGTACGATGTTACATATCCAGCAACAGCAATGGAATTGTCTGCAACATATTGAATATCCATGTTAGCATTTCACATAGACAAAATGACTGGGTTGTAGTCATTTATTTATTTTGAGTCTTCATTTCTTCTTAAATTGTAGGTATTTTTTTGAGACTTTCTTGTGATAGTATGTCGCAAAGATGACATAAAACTGTTCATTCTTCCTTTCGATATTACTGGATGTGGAAATCCAAAACGGCATTTGGTGTAGAATTTGTCCTTAGATTTGTACTTTCGACGACATTATTTCCCACAGCGATTGCTTTGGAATCGTAAGACTTGTTGTCTTAAGTCCTTATCTTGTGTATTTGTGGGTATATCACATGTAGCATATTTTTCAATAAAAGACAACACAGTATCATCTGAGTCTGTTCCAAATTTGGGAGCATCTTTGATCCATATTAGCATGTGTATGTGAGTAGCACCTCTTGCTTGATACTCCTTTCTCCAAAAGAAGTCCAGAACCTCTCCAAAAGGAGTTTTTTTTTATTGGTGATAAAAGACATCATAGCTTCAAATCTATGATTGAAATACCTGCATACATTAACTGGATCCAAAGAGCACAATTCTCCAGGTGTCTTGTATTCAATATTTAGTATATTTGGATTTGCCTCTCGAAGAAATTGAAGTAAATCATCCCAAGCATATTCAGCACAGCTTAGAGTAAGGAACCATGTAGGAGTTCCTAAGTTCCTTAGCATACATTTAAGTTCTCCATGAAGACGGTACCAGTTCTCATTAGTACCACGCTGACATGCCATGAGAAAAATTAGCTGAGATTCCAAAACATTATCTTTCTGGTGTACTTTATCCATAAATTCCTTTGCCGAAACATTTTGTAGATGTACACCTGTTTTCAATATATGGTTTACTGCATAAGAAAGTCCAGACAAATCACTCTCAAACAACAGAGGAAACAAATATGGAATATAAATGTCCGGTATTCAGATGCTGGAATCTGCACAGGTCGATCATCATATCGTCCTCCTTTTCCTGTGGGAAACAAATGAGCAAAACAACGAGCTTCCAAACTTTTTTCCCATACACTAATGGGACTTCCCTTTGCTTCTTTCATTTGGAATAACTCTATAGTATTCCCCATCACTTCTTTAGAATGAAGTTGATGAACACTGTAATATTCGTAGATTTCTTCAGTTCTGGACACATCCACTTTTTCAATTTGTCCAGATGGCAAGTCACTTTCTTCTCCTACAGTTATTTCTTCTTCACTCATAAACACGTTTTATAATATTGATTCTTTTTTAAGATACAACGTTGCCTTTTTCACTTTCCTAACATCCACTAATTCCTGCCAGATGTTCTTACTCTTAGTAGGAACGCCATTAACAAGAATAACTAAAGGTTCATCTTCTACGTTTTCTACACCAATTGTTTCAATATTTTTCTTTACATCTAGTGGCAAATATACAACTCTTCTCTTTAATCCTCTCTGTATATCTGAAGGAGGCAATTTCCCTGTCTTAGGCTCCATTCGAACAATAGCCTGAAAAGGATGCACACATTGAATAAGAATAGACTCATACGTATTTAAATCCATCAGTTCAGAAGGAATATTTACCAACTCAAAATTATTATGCACAGCACTAGCAGGCATTTTATTCTTGTCTAATTTGTCATAACAATATTTACAAATACACTGATCAGAACCCAAATCAAAACAATTATCTACCAACAAATAAGTTACAAATTCCATCTACTCCTTATTATTTTCCTTTTCACATTATAAATACAGATCAACAGTCCTGGTCTGATTTTTATAATGAGTACGTCAACAACAAATACAAAAATAATTTGGTGTTTCACCTGAAATCACCTTGAACTTTGTAATTTCTTGTTCAAATGTTTTTGTACTACAATGTACATTCTTTTTTACATTTCCTTCTACTAACGTATCAATATCTGCACTGTCTTCTTCAAGACCAAAGTAATTAACCTGAATTTCATCACAAACATTCATTACATCTGATACAGATCCATGCAAAAGAGCACTGTTCAACTTTGTGACATTAGTGCTGAACTTTTTGCATAATACAACCTTCTGACTAATTTCCTAATTTCAGTATGATGTACTGCTAACATCTCGAAATGGTGAAAAATACTTCAACATACTTTTTTAGCAAGACAGGCCAGAGAATGACCTTGCAAACCAGTATTTTCTCTCACTCTGCAAGGGTCTAATCCTTGCAACATCTTAATCTTTTGTTTAACACTTTTCTTAGTATAGTTACGTAAGAAATTGCTTTAAAAATCAATAGATTCCTGCCGTACACTACAAATACTACTGCAATTCCAAGTGTACACTGGAGCTTTAGGCCTTCTCCCTAAAACTTCATCAGCTAACACCTCTTCTACATTTCTAGGAACAATTTTCCCTTTCTCAATAGGATAATCATTTTTAACCTCATAAGCACAGCCTGTAGTGTCAACTGCATGCAACAAATCATTACTCTGAAAATAACTCTCTTCATTAAAAAAAGGTTCAGAACTTGAACTATGTTTCCATTCACCCAAAAAAACTTCACAAAAATTACTTCTATTAATTACATTTCTCCCCTTACTTTTGCCCTTCATTAAATGGATTGGCTTATCTAGTGACTGAATTCTATTGATTACTAAAACAAACCGTTTATTTTTTAATTCAAATGATTTCTCAACTACATTTTCAATACATTTCTTCTTCTTATAAAATGCTGTTTTCTTTTTACAATTCTTTACTAACTTAGTAAAATTTGAAACAACTCTATTATAGAACATCTACTTCCTTATTTCCTTAAATTGTTTTTTCGACCTGTTACTATAGACGTTTTTTTTCAGAACAAGGCTGTCCATGGTTCATCTCTTTTCTCTTAGTTGCAGATGCACTAATACTATTTTTTACTTTGCGCACACAACTCTTAGTGTTTTTTTTTAAATAATTTTTTATTGAAGTCCTTTAGTGTCATTTCCAAAAAACATTACAATATCCTTTCATCAAATACAATACAAACAAAAGAGCCTTTTTCTTTTTTCAAAAAAGGAGAGAGAAAAGAGCAAATAAAAAGCAAACAAGAAAAACATGTATACCTTCGACCACAGCACATAATTCCAGTATACTGAAATCCACAATATCTCTCGTGAATTTCAATAAAAAAATGACCCCCCGATCTTATCAAATCTTCTACTTCCCCCGACCCGCAGTGCATAAATCTGCTCACTAGTTTTAACCCTCCACATCTTCTGTAACCATTCGAACATAGATGGGATCTGTTCTGAGCGCCATTGCTGTAGTAGCAGAGATCTAGCCACTGCCATAGCTATGTACAATAGTTTAGCTAGCTGATCAGAGAGCATAAGATCGAAATCAAAACCATACAACATTAATTTATCATTCATAGAGATCATAATATTACTTTGAGTCTGGAAAAAATAAAAATGTCCTCCTAAAACTTCGCAATCTTGGGACAGTAGACCATTACATGTGACCAATTTTCTGGGGAATGGTATAAACATCTAAAGCAATGTGCTGAATAATTAACGTACATTTTAGAGATAGAAGCAGGTGTACGATACCGCAAACATTTACTAAAAAATAACATTCTGCACCAATTGGCGCCCCGTAATGTACTGAAGTTAAATTTATTAATAGTTGTCCATGTATTTAACGACAATACATGATTTTCCTGCTCTTGCCATTTTTTTATCGCTTTTTTACTTAATCCATCCTCCTTCTCTGTGCTAAGCATCGCTTCCAATACCCAGGTTTTCGAGGATCTGTCACCTATCCTCCTCCAACTCTTTAATTCTTCTTTTATAGAAGGAGAAACCCCCCCCATATCTTGGGAAGAGGCCACATTAATAATCCTCTTAAAACACAATAAAAATCCACGTATATTCGAATCCTACCGCCCAATCTCACTCCTGAACTGCCACCATAAAATTTACACATAGATCATTAATAAACGTTTAGATAAAGTAATAGGACCGCTCATTCATCCCGATCAAAAGGGTTTTATGAAGGGGAGACAGCTTAGTGAATTAACCCATGATCTGATAGGAGCTATAGATATGGCCCAAAGATATAACTCTTCCTTGGCGGTAATGACATTCGACGCCACCAAGGCATTTGACTGAGTTAACTGGGCATTCCTATTTAAAGTAATACAATCTTTCGACTTGGGGGAAAAATGCCTGGCAGCCATTAAGGCCATTTATAAGAACCCCTCAGCCAGAATTCTGGTAATGGAAAGCTAACCAGAGCAATACAGATTGGGAGAGGAACCAGACAAGGTTGCCCCCTCTCACCGTTACTTTTTAATATGTTCATAGAGCCTTTGGCCAGCAAATTAAGAAACTCTCAGAAAATCATTCCTTTTACCTGTAACAGTTGGGAGAAAAAAATTGGGCTATATGCAGACGACTTAATCGTCTTTACAGGGGATCTAGAAAAGTCGTACTCGGAAAACTGGTTAAAAATAGAAAACTTTGGAAAGGTCTCAGGCTACCTCCTCAATCAACAAAAAACAGAGTTATTAAATTGGAACACAAACTTTTACAGTGCCTATGACAAAAAAGAGATAAAATATCTTGGAATTCAGATAGTCCAAAATATAGATAAAATAGCACTAGTTAATTTTGACAGAGTAACAAAAGAAGTAAGATCCCAATTACACTCTTGGGGGGCTCTGTGTCTCTCTTTTTTAGGCAAATCTAACCTAGTAAAAATGTCCATTTTACCAAAATATACATTTCTGTTTAATAATATCCGGCTGGAGTGCCCGAAAATTTGGTTTAAGAAAGTTCAGTTTTTTTTCTAGCTTTATCTGGGGGAATAAACGTCCGCGGATTGCACACAGGAAATTTAGAAAGAAAAAGGAATATGGAGGGATTGCAAGCCCGGAATTGTTTTTATACATGTGTGCATTTCAACTAACGAATTTATGATGTAGGAGGACTCCAGATTCTCTCCTCTATTTAAAGCACTATCTAGAGACAGCACTCAACAAGCCGGATGTTATCTTCTAAAATTCAGCCATCCCAAATGTTTTTAAAAGGATAAAGTTAAAGATTCTGATGTCAGCGGCAAAGCTTTGGTTTCAAGTGACACGAATTTTAAAAATCCCATACTACAATGATATTACCGCAATCTGGGATTCACCTGGAATGCCACCATGTATGATGGATGCCTTGGCGTTGCCACTAAAAAAATGCGGGTTCAATACTCGGGGTCAACTCATATTCGATGCAGAATTGATTTCACGGTCAAATTTAATAGAAACCACTGGAAATCAAGTTTCAAAATTTAAATACTACCAACTGCTGAGCAGGACAAAAGCAACAGTAAAGGAACTAAAAGGGAACCCGAACTTGGCATTTAAGATCTGCTCATATGGTAACAAAAAAAAGAGGTAGCAGAATGGTATTGGTTATTCATTCAGAGTGGAGAAGAGGAGCAGGCCTCATTTACGGAAATATGGAAGAAGGACCTGCGAGATGAAGACCTGGAAAAAATCGGGCAAGTATCTATGTCTCTCCTATGGTCACATGTAAATGCTGCTTCTTTAAAAAAAATCACTTTTTTACAGTCCACAAGGCTTATTGGACCCCTCAAAGGCTATCGAAAATGGGCACCCAAATGATCAAGAAATGTCTTAAATGTGGAGAAGAAGAAGCTAAAGAGATCCACATGTTCTGAAGCTGCCCTGCTCTTGCGTTATACTGGAGCAAAGTGGGTAAGATCATTGCTGACATAACGGAGAGGGATATGAATATAACACCTTTAACAGTAATTTTTGGAGTACCCCCGAGGGAAGTAGAGGGTAGAGCACTTACAAAAAATCATAAGGCATTACTATTTGTTCTGATTTTATTAGCACGCAGGGAGCTTTGTATTAAATGGATATCATCATGCCCTCCTACGGAAGGGGAATGGATTCGCTCCATTCAGAGGATAGCTAGGTTGGACCAAGCTAGTACCCGTTCAAAAAAGACAAAATTTTAGGAAATTTGGGAGGCCTGGGCCGAGATAACAATGATACACATATAGACATGTTTGCCTGAACAAAGGAAACTGAATTTTGCTGTATCTAGATTTGTCTTGTTTTCTTTCTTCTTTCTTTCCTTTTTTGATTTCCAAGTCCTATGATTAAATAATATGCAACAGACAACCGTCCGGGGGACGGGTCTTTTTGGCCATCCTCTGAGGTAGGGGCTTATTTTGGCCGTCAAAATTTCAAGACTTAGGTGGAAACCTCGACAAGTGGATGAGGGTACGGTTTTGGAGATACAATCAATCCTTTTTTCCATGCGGGGGTGTAACCAAACCGGTAATTCACAAAATGTATCCTTCACACACTTGGAAGGGTCCGAGATACCAAATCTTGAATTATTGTGCATATTATATTTAAATGAGGATATTAAAAAAAAAAAACACTACGTCACTGTTTACTGTATTTAACCTTACAGATAAACACATCTCGTTGGCACAGAGGGGAGCAGACTATACGGTGCTGAGCATTGAAAAATTGGAGAGGTTACCATTGACCGTTTCTGAGAAACCATCAGTTGAATGGATAATACATGGCACCATCATGATACCTGTGACGACTTTCCAGTTTCAGTATTGCTTAAAACACATACCAGCAGGCCTATATGAAAGGTTGGGTAATGAATACATTAAGTCGACCTGGGTTTTACCATACACAGACAAATGTTGGAATGGGGGACAGGAAGTATTTCTTAGAGGTAAAAATTGTAAAAACTCACTAAGCGGTACACTATTGTGTCAAGGTATTAATTTACTCGAAGCCTGCAAAGGTTCTTCCAATAACGTTTCTTGCAACCTGCAGGGTTCGGCCACAGCGGTGATAGATCCAATTTTCAGGCAGCTTTCCAATGGCAGCTACGTTATGTTAAATAATCACAGCTGTTGTGGAATGATGCCAGGAATAAGCTATCTTATTACTGTGTCAGCCCGGGTCACTTGTTGTATGCAAGTATTGTTCCTAAAACCAAGACAGACGGGGAGTCGCCACTTTGGCCTTAACTGAACATCTCTTCTATATGAATTGATACTTTAAGCAGAATGAAAGCCATTCTTTTGCAAAAAACTGTGCCACTGACCTCGTCCAGAGAAACATATGATCGCAAGTTGCAAGGTCCTCTGCAGAGATACATGCATTATTATCAAAAAACTGCCCAATACATTTCGCAGAAATGTTAGGGCGTATCTTTAAAATGTGTGATACCAGCGGTCTCGCACATGTATTTAAGACGATTTTTTTCGGGCCTGTTAGCACCCTTTGAAGCAGTCCTGGACATTTTCCCTAACTTCGTCCACTCTGTGTTCAGCGGCCTGTCTCTCATTTTGGGACTCGTAACAGGGATCTTATTTTTATTCCTACTGCTCTGTTGTGGCAAATCCGGCCACCAACAATACCCAAGCTGGCATGGAACATGCGTTACAGGCAATGAGGTACCGTGACAGAATAACACAGATCCATGGCTTGGCTCGTTTGAGAGTTCTGAATACCACATGGTTCCTGTCATTCAGACCAATCTGGCAAGATTGCATCTTACCTGTTCTACGATGCCTGCTTTGTGGAGAGGAATGCTTGTTAAATGTCTGTCTAACACTACCATCGGTTGCGCCAACGGATGCTGACTAATTACTGGGTCCGGTAACGGCTCACGTGTTGTGTTGCCCCCAACAGCTACCAATCCTGATGACGGCATTCATTAAGATCTCACCAGCAAATCCAACTGGAGTTGAGATACGCAGATCAACAGGCACACAGGTACCATCTGATATGAACACTGCTAATGCGGCTGACGGCGATGCTTCGCATCTGTGCACAATTGACCTTTGTAATGAAGTAGTTGAACTTTCATCTACTGAAAGATGATTTATTTGCCAGCCTTGATGACTTAAGGGCTGATTAGGATGGGGACGGACCTGCGTCCGTCCGCCACCCCTGAGGAGGAGGGACCGTCCGCAGGGGCAGCGACGGTCCCTCTGGTGCAATTAGGATGTGACCGCCACCCTGGCGGTCTCATCCTGTATCTTTAACTTTGGTGGGGGGTGCAGCACCCGGCGCAAGGTTAAAAACGCATGGTTTGCATTTACATGCACAAAGCGGCAGGCACCGCGCGGTGCCTGCCGCTTTGTGCATGTAAACGCTGGGGGGTACCATAGGTACCCCCATGTGCACCCCCAACCCCCGACACCCTGGGGGCCCGCAACGGTCCCCCAAACACCAAAGACCACATGCTTTTCCACGGCGGAAAATCCGCCATGGAAAATCAAGTTACATCACACATCCTAATTTGGCTGACGGTGTCTTGCAGACACCGTCACCAAATAGCCCTACACACACCGCGGATCAGCGGCGGACGGACCTGCCATCCGCCGCTGGTCCCATCGCAATCCCACCGCCATCCTAATCTGGCGGTGGGTGTTTTCTGTGGCCGCGGCGGTGACTCCGCATCCTCCAGGCCGGTGGTGGCTTCCGCTGGCCCGGAGGATGCGGATTCACCGTCATCCTAATTGGCCCCTTAATGTTTTCTCCTGAACTCTAAAATTCGACCTTCACTTTTTCAAGATAAAAGCTTCCATGTTTGGAACTCTACTTACTACAACTTGATTTGATTTTTTTCCCCCAAAACAGACTGAACTTTGGCACTAAGTAATCTGCTTAAAGTAGAACTATTCTTAGAGAACAGGAATTCCTTGAACACTTCCTAGAAGCAATATTAGCCTAATTCCACAAACAAAAACAGTTTGTATATTCTGCTATGGGATAGTCTCGACATGTTTTCTTCTGTAACTAAGAGCTATTTCATAAATGTAATTTTTGTGTTTCATTCAGTTATCATTGCTACTATCATATCATATGCTTACAATGAAGTCATTTCCTTTACATATGTACTATATAAAATACTAATTTTTTTCGTGTACAACTATTTCTAAAATGCATTTTATAAGATTTTTTGTGGTTGTAAAGAAATACTCTAGATTGTATGTTTTTAGCCTTCTGCTTCCATTTGGGTGCTGGAGGGATCACTATGTCAGTGCTGGGAGGTGAAAGTAAGGGGCCCTGGATGTAGAGTAGAGGGACCAGGAGAATTAGCCTCAGAAGCTAAATTAATTGTGGAACCCACTGAATTTACCAAAGACGCAACTGGCTCAGACTCCTGTGGAGTCCACAACCCCATTCGCAACCACCCAAAGGGTCATTCACAAAAAATGGAATTGTACTTGTAACTACAAAAAACATTTGTTTGACCCCCACAATTTATAGTTTTACTGTTTTTGCGCCACTTCGCGTTGTTTGTTAATCACTTGTGTCACTGCGCCATTCACTTACTGCAACACTTCCGGTACACAGTTGGTTGTTACGGTTACTGCAATCTAGTTATATCAGATTGAGACTATAACTACATGCAAATAACAACCTTTCCACTGTACCTTGGTCTCTCTCGTTCCTATTTTCTCTCCACCACTCTCTCTTATTTACTAGGATCCTAAAGGTAGTTTTAATACCCCTGACCTATTTTGTACTAGGGCCTTATAGGGGAGTTCATCCAAATCATAGGGATAACTTAACACTTGGTGTACCCAGTGCGTATAGGTGTTTTCAGTGTATTTTAAGTGTGTTTTCAGCATAGCAATGGCCCTGGGCCTGGTTAGGCAGAGCGCAGGGATAGTCAGAGTCAGTTACCACCAGTACCAGTCAGCCCAAAAAAATGGGTGAGCCCAGGACAGAGGATGACTTTGCAACACATAGCCTAAATAAAGATGCATGTGTCTAAATGGATGTATGTCATGACAACGCAGGCTTTACCCCGCGCTGCCATTACGACGCATCCATTACAACGCAAGTCGTTACAACGACTTGCGCTGTAGGCGCTGGATTGTGGAATAGTTTAATTTTTTATTCCAACTCCAGCCCACGTAACAGTAGGGAAGGTGTTGGAATAGAAAATAAAACTATTCCTTTACCAAGAGTGCCCTCCAGCGCAAGTCGTTGTAACGACTTGCGTTGTGATGGCAGCGTCGTAATGGCAGCGCGGGGTAAAACCTGCATTGTCATGGCTGTTTACCGTCTAAATGTGTGTTGCACACTACACCTTCTGTGCTCCTAAATGCTCACTGCGGAACTTTTGGTTATCCCACTTCATTTTAGTTAAGGGTCTCAGCATGAAACACTCCAGTAGCGTTGTGACGATTCTATATGATGATAATATACAAAAGGAGGTAGTTTAAAAATGTACTTCATGGCGTCAACATGACTGATTTACCTATTTGTGAAAAGGTGCCACTCAAAGTGTCACACAAAAGCATTAAAATGTCACACATAAGAGCAGTGAAAACGCAGACATGTCGCTCATAAGCAAACTGAAATGTTGGCACCTAGGACTAGGTCTGCTATATCGAATTCAACCCAGTCGATGTCCATTGTTTTTAAAATCAAGCTTTCAATCAATTCCCAGACCTTGTGTTCTTTCTCCTATGGTCCTCTGAATAGTGTACTAATGCACATCCACGAAGTAAAAATGGGTCCTTATAGTTTAAAAAACGTAGCAAGTCATATTTTGTTCTTCCTCCCTTGTACTAACCATCCGGCAATATGCAGACATGCTAGTTTAACGTGACATTAGAAAGAGAATAACTGCACAAATGAATCACTTTATGGATGTTGCTTTGCACAGTAATTATTGTTTATGATGACACTACTTGCGCTACAGTGCCATGGTTTTGTCATATTATTGCAATCTAGCACTGTGATTAATCTCGGCTTTTCCTCGCTAAAAGCAGGGACAGTCAGTAACCACCTGCTCCTCGATATAGGAAATGATTGACACTTTAATCAACATCCCCTTTCCTGGCTTGCCATTCCAGCTTGTACAGATGTCCTTGCATTTTGCCTGCCTGTGACTTTCATTAAGTTTTTAGGGAAGTTTTGACGCCTTTCTGCATTCTGAAATGTCATTCCTGAATTAACAGCTCCCTTCACAATTAATTACTAGTCATCTCCATGGAGATGATGATTTGCATAGTTGTGATTCTTTACCATAAAAAGGGATTATGTAAAGATGATAAGGCAAACACCATGAAATTTGCATTTACATGGAATTAATAGAATAAATATGGTGGAGCTGAGAGCTGCCAGAAGAATAAAGTCTTTAATATGTAGTCTGCATGCAATCAAAGAACAAACAAGAGGATTGACGAATATCACAATAAACCTGTTGCTTCGAATGCAAGAAATATATTATAATACATCTCAAAATTAAAGGGAGTTCATTTCATGCATACAGATAAGAATTGCTAAGTGCCAGTTGAGATATGACTGTAATTAAGTCGAGGCACTCTTTATATCAAACTATAAACAACACGGTTAAACTGACCACCATTGTGGTTGGAAATCTACAAAATTACCGACAAGAGTATTTTGTATGTAAATATATCCGCTTCTGTTATTATTTATTTAATGAATGTCCTGTATCCAACTCTATAAGTGTCGTTCTAAGAAGTTCTGTTGAAAACACTGTTTTTGTAATAATTAGCCCATATGTAGTTCAGTTATATTATTCTACGGTTTTCATGTCCTTACTACTAACACAATTGAGGCCTTTACTCCTTGATTAAAGAGTAAACAGGTTCACTGTGAGTTTACAAAAGTTCAAAAACATAAAACTGCTGTTGCCTGGTCAGAAGTTTGAAAGAGTGCATTTGACGTTTTCTTGCCAGGACAGGTCTGCCCAATTGGCAATTGAAAAAAGGGACACTTCTCGGGCCATGAGAGAAGAATCATGAGCAATGTGTAATTGTGCTAAAAAGGATGTGCACACATGGAGATGAACAGTTGGTACATCCGTTTTCACATTTGCAACTTCGTTTCTGGGGGTTTGTACCTGATCAGTAATCATTAGTTTGTGCATAGTAATGAGTAGTACACATGATAATGTTGAGGGTCCAACTGGCATACAGGGCAATCAAGCAGTGTCTGATGTGCTAGTCTTTCAGTTCAAGAAAATTTTATTGATAAATATAAAGGTGTCTATAAAGAATACATAACGGTAACCTCATATCAAAATATCCAGAGCCTCAATTCAACCATTTGGCACGATGCAAGTTTGCTCATTCATAATAAACCCTTTTATTGGAAAACTTGGAGACACAAGGGATTATGTTGGGTTCACCAGCTCTACTCCCAATCAGTCTTTTTATGTTTTCCTTCGCTAAACCAACTGTTTAACCTGCCTATTTCATTCACTTCTAAATACAATCTCTTAAAAGAAGCTGTGATGACTACTTATACGCAAATATCCAGTAACTCTGACTCCCTCTCACAACTGATAAGCTAGTCTAACTGATCAGTATGTGGGATTTTTTTGGGGCTATTTGTGGGACTACTTTATGGTCTGCTAGTCCATTTTTGCTGTTGATTTTCCTGGATTTAAAGAAAACATTGTCTGCATGAAGCTCAGATCTGTGTTGTCTTTCATACTTTTCACCAACACTTATATAGCATCTCTTTAAAATTTAAAAACTGTCTCAATTTGCAAATTTGGGCCACTCTAGTTCGCTAATGGGTCAATTTTATATAGGTGCCTGGGCCTATTTTGTGTCCAAGTCCAACCGTGTTCATGTTACATTTTTCATCATTTGTGCAGTAATGAAGTTGCTACTGAGACTATACCAAAACATGTCTTGCTCTTCTTCAACATATTGTCAGTGAGGAAGCAGGGTTTTCTATGTCTTAGTCTTAAATAACCCCCTCCACTAGCCCAATGTACCTTTATTGGTCGACAAAGAGAAATGAAGAGCAAACATCTACATAACAATAAATCATTGAACGAGTCATATGTAGACAAGTGTAAGTTAAAGGATTTTATTTTCAGACCTTTTAGAATGTTTTTGTTTATCATTAATCTTTAGATTTCAGCATTAAAAGTTAATATAATCTTCCAATCAATTATTGTTTTTTAAAAAAGAACAAAATGTTCATTAAAATCACAGTCAAAATAGGATAAATACAACAAGCATGTTTCATAAAGGAAACTCCCTATTCTAAATATATTTGGTATGAAGAGAGAAGAAGTTGCAGTTCAGAAACAGCATTGAAAAGTTATGATAAGAGACAGAGAGAGTCAATGTGCAAGCATTTTAGCCTTCACAAATTAGACAGGAAAATATTCTTAGTCATAAACCAGCACACATGTAGAATTAGGCTAAATAACCTCTCATGCAGAGTAGTCTAGAAGATCAGACATGAGTATCTGACCAGAATGTCGGGAAAGAAACAACTCTACTCACACTAATATAAACACACAAAATTCCATATTGCACCTCTTCTTCATCCACTTATAGAATATCAGCATCTCCTAGGAATAAGCCAATTCCCCATTCTCTCATCAGAACATACTAGACTTTCAGACATTTGTCCTATGAGATTTACAACAGTGTTTTCTTGCGGTCCAAAAACTTCCCTGCTTGTTATCAAGCCATCAAAGAAGGAGATACTTATCAGGACATACAATATCTGGTTACTTGAATTGTGCCTATTGGATCTTTTCCTTTTTTTTGACCCTTTAGTACTAGACTTTGCAACATATATTATTATGGATGTTATTTCTTCACTTATGAGGTGCAACTAGACTCTAAATACTTGTCACTGCCACTTTTCAGTCTTATACAGAAGAGCCCTGACAAAGTTCCCTCTGGAAAAAATCGGGGATGAAACGCGGTGGCTGTGTGCCAGTTATAAAGATTTATTTAAATAAAAATAATACATTTTGGAACCGACTTTGATTTGTGCGTCTTGACTTCACAACCAGTGCACCTTCAGTATTTTCTTGGTTAGTCGCCACCAGTTGAGATGATCTGATAGTATTACCGGAGGTCAGGTAGCGCAATACCCCCTCATACCATCCCACCACATGTGCATCAATATTCGTGGAGCCCGTCCATCCCACAACAAAGTGCGCACAGCACTGTCAATACTAGAGAAATAGGAGTCGGGATCGTATCCGCGGTGTTTTGCAGCACATAGAGGAAACGAGGCAATGCCAACATTTTGAAAAGTGATGCCAAAGGGGATGATGGACGGAGCGTTTGAGCAAATCAAACACTCACCCCCAGTCGAATGATCTGGGTTTAATCCATCATCATTCTTTAGCTCACTCCACCACCACAGTTCAGACATGGCCATATGCAAATCAGTCTGACCCTGTGCCTCATGGGAACAGTCCAGCCCGAACTGCCAAGCAATGTCTTCCCTGGACCGGAATGGCCATATGCAAATCAGTCTGACCCTGTGCCTCATTTGAACAGTCCATCCCGAACTGCCAAGCAATGTCTTCCCTGGACCGGAAACAAGCATCCTGGGACCGGATTCGGGTTCATAACCCTCATCAGCCAGGCTATCTTGAATCCAGTGGCAGAGTTAGCAAGGTACCCACGTCTGGGCATACCCTGCCAACTTAGGGCGAACAAAGTGATACCAAAGGGGATGATGGACGGAGCGTTTGAGCAAATCAAACACTCACCTCCAGTCAAATGATCTGGGTTTAATCCATCAACTTTCGTTAGCTCACTCCACCACCCCAGTTCAGACATAGCCATATGTAAATCAGTTTGACCCTGTGCCTCATGGGAACAGTCCAGCCCGAACTGCCAAGCAATGTCTTCCCTGGACCGGAAACAAGCATCCTGGGACCGGTTTCGGGTTCATAACCCTCATCAGCCAGGCTATCTTGAATCCAGTGGCAGAGTGAGCAAGGGACCCACGGCTAGGCATACCCTGCCAACTTAGGGCGAACAAAGTGATACCAAAGGCATTTTGAAAAGGGCAGCACGTCCCAGAAGAGTAAGCAGGAGGGAGCGCTAGTGTTTGACATTGGCACAAAAGCGCGTCAAGGGGTCTGGTAGATTTATTTCATAAGAACAGGATGAATCAGTCATGTTATAAATGCCCAAGTAGCGAATGCCCTCCAGTGCTACAGGGATCTGATTGTCCCTTGGTATGCGTGGCGACGGGCCATATAGTGGGTATAATTGTGATTTGGTCCAGTTTATTGTGTAGCCTGGGTGATTGCCATAAATGCAGAAGATGTGGTAGATATGATGCAGGGTGGATGTCGGAGAAGCTATGTATAACAGTATATCGTCCGTATAAAATGAAAATCTGTCCTTGTTACTCATGGTCCATTTGAGTCCATGAATAAGAGGGTCACCCCTCACCCAAACCGCCAGGGGTTCCAGCACTATAGCAAATATTAAAGGCAATAGGAGGCATCCCTGCCGGGGTTCCTCTGCCCAGTTGAAACTTTCTGGAGGTGTGTTGGTACACCATCACTTGAACAGTAGGGCTGGCATACAACACAGCGTGAACCAATTTATGAAATTGAACCCAAAACCAATTGTTTCTACGACCGTGAACATATAATTCCATTCAATAGTATCAAAGGCCATTTGGGCATCCAGGGACAGCAGGGCCACATCTTCTCTGATCGTGTGCTTTCTGCTCAACACCCCATACAGGCAACATAAATTCAAGGCTGTGTTTCGACCAGGCGTAAAGCCTGATTGACCCGGGTGGATCAGCCCATGGAGCAGGGGAATGAGGCTAGTAGCAAGTCATTTTGCAAGTATCTAGCTCCTGCAGAAAGAAAAATAGGCCTATATGCAGTGCAATCAGGAGGAGGTTTACCTTGTTTGTGAATAACCACTATTGTGACTAATCAGATCTCCTCTGGCAGTGCCACTTTCTCGTAACTCTCCAGATACCTTTGGTAGAGATGGAGCAATAATTTGGAAGCTGTTGATTTAAAAAACTCGATTGGGAGTCCATTGGGTCCCATAGCCTTGCCCAAACGGATGTCCCGAATGGCCAATTGGATTTCCTTCTCAGTGGGATCTCTTTCGAGAGAATGCCTGTCTTCTGACGACAAAGAAGGGACATTTATGGTAGAGAGAAGCTCCTGAACCTTAGGAGATGAAACTGTCATGGTTGACGTATAAATCGAGTCCAGGTAAGTGCCAAATGTTTCTGCTATCTGTTGGGGATTGGTTATTTCTTACCCCCTGGGCCCTAGCAGTTATTGTACCCAAATCAAATCAAATCAAATCAAAATGTGCTTTGTTCGATTTTGAATTTTTAAAATCATAAAAGCCACGTCTACAAAAAGACAATACATTATTGTATATTACATTAAAAATACTCATTTATGGACATCTAACATTTGGAGAATTCTAGAATATTCATAAAATATTTAGACAAATAATAGGGGTCCCTTAGGTAGACATTTCAAAGCATGTTACCTATAGTTCAAATATTAACTGCTTTCCTTATCCTCAATACGGTCTTTAGGAAGCCCTCCATGGACCCAATACAATAATAACTTTCTAACATCTGTAAATGTATGAAAGCTGGGCGGCATTGTCTCCATCTTCCCTGTTGTTTAAAGTGGTTTTAACCATTTAAGGCTCTCATTGGTATACAACTTACAGAATAAAACTACATGCATTGTACTTTGTCTAGATACCTTATCACAGGGACATTCACATAGTTCTCTTGACCAATCGTTTATGGTTGGGTACAAAACCAGGTGGTGAAAAGTCCCAAACCTAAATCTGGTCAAGAGATATCTGTCTTAGCCACCCTGAACACACATCAAATATGGTTGAATATTAACCGTCGTAATCGTCAATTGGTGACAGATCACCATAGGTTTATTCAACTCAGATGCTAGCCTATTTTCTTCTAGGTGAGTCATAAGAATTTTTAAAAAATCTTTTCATTTTATAAAGTTCATACTATCGGGTGTGATAAAATACTCTGAGAGACCACTATCCTGCATAAACTTTTCAACATATTTCAGCCATAAAATGTTACGAACATTATCTTATCTCAATGAGTCCCTTATTCTTTCCCTGTTAAGTCCAGCATTCTCTGTGGTCCAAATTCTATGCCATAACAACACTGGCTGTGCCTTAATCAGGTCAGAAATATATGTTACACCCAGCTCGGAATGGCAATTAAAAACAGGAGCACTATTTGGAACACATAAAAGGGACCTCAGAAAGGTATTTTCCGTATGCTGAATGATGGTACAGTCTTGCAATCCCCAGATTCCTGCCCCATACATTGCTATACTCATGCTCTTGGCTCGATATATTTTAAATAACATTTCTGGAAGCCTTTTCCCCAATTTTTTAGAGAAGTTAAAAAGGGCTGCAATGGACTTCCTAAAGAGTAAGGACCTAGCCTTTACTGCTGGTGCCCAAGAGCCAAATCTATCAAAAAGCACGCCCAGATAACTGAATGCGGGGATGGTCTCCACCTTATTTCCCCCGTCTGAAAGCTTCTAATCTTGTTTCTAGTCGCCTCACATGACATCACAAAGCTTTTCTTGGCATTTAATTTTAGGCCAAGGTTATCCATAAAACTAGTATAAAAAAAAGGGTCCTTTGTAGTCCTATTTAAGTACGGGACATGAGGACAGCATCATCAGCATATAGGAGGTATGCGATTGGGCGGGAGTTTACAGATGGAGGATCCCTAGTATGTGGCACCAACTGCTGCTCTAAAGCATTGGTGTATAAAGAGAACAGGAGTGGTGCCAATTAAGGGTGGGCGGAATTTGTGTAATCGCGTAATGCAAATCTCCTCAAAATGAGGAATTGTTTTTACGCGATGCTTATTTACTGTTCGCAATTGATATTTGCGTGCTCGGGCGAAATATCTCGTGAACACGCATTTGAGAATGCGAACAAGCAATAAATTTCGCGAAGTCGCGGAATGGAGAATTTTAAGCAATTTCGCTTTCTCCACGAAAGTACCCAAATTCCGCGAGCGGGACGGAATTTACCGCCCAGGCCTAGTGCCAATAGGCAACCCTGCCTTACACCTCATTTGATTATGAATGAGGCGGTACACTCGCCCTGAGTACCGTTGCAGACCTTTGTAGTAGCTCCGGTATACAACTGTCTTAAAAAATGAATTAAAACAGGGTCAACTTTCAGTTCATTTAAAATACCCCATAATTTCTCAAGAACTACACAATCAAAAGCCGCTGAAAGATCTACAAAGGCCAAATAAAAATTCCCTACTTTGGCCCTAGTATATTTACCAATTAAAATACTAAAATTCAAAATCTGCTGGTTAGTACCTAAACCAGCTCTAAAAGCATATTGGACGCCGCTTAAAATGCCATTTTCATTGGTCCAGCCCTGTAATCTTTATAGGACAAACCTGCCTGAACCCTTCATCAAAGAATCCAACAAGGATATTAGGTGGTAAGATGCGGTGTTCTCGCGGTCGTCCTTTTTAAAAATGGGTACTATAGTTGATTTCAGACCATGTGGTAATAAAACCTCTTTCCCAACACGCTTGTAAAACTCTTAAAATTGGGCCCCATACCTCCAGGTTAGACTTAAATAGGTCAATTGGTATCCCGTCAGGGCCAGCAGCTCTGCCACTGTTACTTGCTTTAACAACGGCTATGACAACCTGGAGTGAGATATCCAATTTAATAGGTAGGAAGGGCTGTTCTGTGTTCACTATTTCAGGCCTCTCAAGGGCTTCCTCGTTAGGCTCATGTCTTGCATATACTTTAGAAACGAAGTCTATCCAAGTCTGTTCTTCTATTGCCAACTCAATGGTAGTTTTGTCTATTTTGTTGGCAATGAAAGACCTGCAAAACTGAAGTTAGAAATAAAAATCTGAAGGCAAATGATTAGGGGGAAACCATACCAAGGATGCCACGTATAACACACATTCTTACCAGAGCCCATTGCTGAGTCTACTTTGAGACACCATTTCATTACAATTGACCATTTATATGAAATAATATTTATATAGCAGTTACAAGTTTTCCTGCACAAAGTAAACTTGACAATTGCACCTAGTGTAGCCAAATTGGGGTCCACTGGACACTCTCTTTGGTACATTAATTGATTGCCCAGAAAACGTTCTGTATTGAATGGGATAAAATGCATTGGCTGAATATGCATTTAACCACATGTTTTAAATAAGGACATCTTTCAGACAGTAAGTGGAGGCCTTTGTCCTTAAAATTAAGGAACTTAATCCTCAATAAATAAGTTACCTAAATCTATTGCTGGTTGTCTTTTGCTAATAGAATAGGAGAACCATTTACAGCTGAATTTTCCGAATGTGGGACAAATTTGGCGAGGGTGACATATGTCCACAACTGCAAGTTATACATTGGGTTATTGTATTCCTATTATTCAGATTAGTTTTGTATTTGAAGCATAACTAATGCTTAAGTTTAGTTGAGCCATCTGTTACTCATGGAGTACTGTTAATAAAGCTGCTCTTTTAATTACTGCAAAAACAGCAAGGTGATGGGAGGAAGGCTTGAATTATTCTCACCCACAGGCGACAGATCATGGCCTTATTTGGGGCCATTGTATTTTGCCTACTGTGCAATTCTAGACAGAGATATCCTTTATGCAATTCAATCTTGGTTCTGCTACAATAAGAATAGTGCAGTCTGAACTGCCAGTCCAGGTCTGCTCCATATGGGACCAGATGGGAACGCAAGCAACCCCTAATAGGTGTCAACCCACTGAAGGTCCATCATTAAAGTGTTGCTTGGGTTCTGTGGCACAGTGATCACAAAACCCATATCTGGGCATACCTGTTGTACTTAGGGCATCTGCTACAAATAGAACAAGGTGATGAAAGAAAAATGTGAATTAATCTCAGCCACCAGCAATCTCTCGTGCAACATTCCAGATCATTGTTTTTTTCCAAGTTTGCAATTCTGGACAGACACCCATCTTATGCCAAACAGGCATAATAGCAGAATAATAAACCGTCTGTTTTTGAAGTTGACAGTTTAAGCTTTTTCAAATGTTAGCCACAACATTTATACCATAACATTTTGGAAATCTTTTACACTGTACATGTTTTTATTTACCATCACCCTGTAACTTTTATAGTGAGATAGAAGTCCTGTATAATAAACAAGTAGTCTAGTCAGAATAGATATGCAAAAAAACCATATCAATACGACCCAAATTCTTGAAATGCCTAAGAGTATCAGTGTTCTTTAGACCATAAGTGGAATTTTACTTGCTAACTCTTGCTATCAGGGATTGACAAGAGTATTTTGATAGATGGAATATCCGTATGTATGTGGTGCACTCCAATTTATCCAGCAGGGCTGGACACTGTTTGAGAAGCTTGATGGGCAAAGTAACCGTATGGAGCAGCTTTGCTCATATTGGTTTTTATAATGACGTCTGCTCATGAATAACTGTTTAATTTGGACAGTGCAAATACTACACATGCAGTTCTTCCCATGATATGCTTTAGATGTATATTTAGGGGTCGATTCCGATTCGTGAAAAAACGTTTTTTCTTGTACGAATCGTACCCTGCAACGTCCCCCCGTACTTACGACAAAGTACGATTCGTACCAGGAGCTGGACTTCGTACGAATCGTACAGAGACCGCATGAATCAAATCCCCGTACGATTCTCCCTCGGAACCCGCTATACGCGACATCTGTATGGTTCGCGGCTGGTTTTTCTGACCCAGCAAGTATGATTCGTGTCGGGTACGCACCATACGACCCTTTTTCTATGGGAGCCGAAAACAGCCATAAAAGCAGAGCTCGCCCCAAAACAGGTACGGATCGCCCCCCCCCCCTGGGTACGGTGCGTACACCCCATGATCGCAGGGGTTCAGTGCATACCCCTGCGATCATGGGGTGCACGGTGCGTACCCCTGCGATCATTGGGTGTACGGACCGTACCCCATGTTCGCTGGGAGTACGGTGCGTACACCCTGCGATTGCAGGGGTACGGTGCGTACACCCCATGATTGCAGGGGTACGCACCGTACCCCACGATCATGGGGTGTACGGACCGTACGGTGTGTATGTGATTGTGTGCTTTGCCGTACGAATCGCCCTTACCTGACGTGGACCGTACGAATCGCGTCCTCATACCCCGGTCCGGATCGTACTCGTCGGGTCATACGGCATGTTTACGATTCGTACGGAGAGGGCTCCGGATACGAATCGTACGGACGGTTTTTTCCAGGATCGGAATCTACCTCTTAGTGTACTGCTTTCCATCAGCCATACACCCAGGTAAATATATTTCAATGGGTGCTCTAATTTTTCTGCCCCAACCTCCAGTGCTGTGTAGGTTCATTCTTAAACCTTACAAGGACCATCATTTTTGTTTTATTAACATTGGCCATTGCTTAAGTTGCAACTGTTTAGCTCATCAAATGTGCGCTGCATACACAATTTTGTGTGGTCAAGAATGACCAAATCACCTGCAAATTGGATAATCAGCAGCCTAGGTAGTGTGATTCTTAGTTTAATTGTGATTGTCTTTGCCAATGCACTACCTACATCAGCGGTGTAGAGGTTAAACAACCTGGAGGCCTTGACGCAGCTTTGTTTTAAGCCCTTGTTGGTTGGATTCCTGCTTGTGACAGTATTTTCTTGTCTTAAATTGATTCATACACATGAAAGATTGAGAATTGCTTTGAATAATGTGAGTGGTATGCTCCAGTTTTCTAGCTTGGCCTGAAGTATGTTTCAGTTCACCCCATCAATAGCAGTAGAGTAGTCTACAAAGCATGCAAAAAGGAGTAGTGAACCAATCACACATAGAAGAGCGGTGTATAATTTTTTTTTTTTAAATAGAAGAGCGGTGTATCATGTAAGACAGAACAACCATGTGTTTGCCTGAATCATGTTTGATAGAAAGGAATCACTTTCCCTCAAGATGCCCCATCCTCTAATTCAAACAATAACATTTTTGTATAGGCTTTGCCTCAACCTCTCATGGAGTAAATAGCCCATAGTTTACTGGATCTGTGCTGTCATTCTTTTTATATAATAGGTGAAATATGGAGCCTCTCCAGGATTGAGGCACTTAGGCAGTTTGCATGCACTTCTGGAAGAGAGGTGTTAAATAGTTCACTCAGCCCTCAGTGTTCACTTTAAAAAGAGAGCCTTAGGGTCAGGGGCTCCACTTTCTGTGATGAACTCAAGAATGTTGTAGACATCAGCTTTAGTGATTGAGTGGTCTCATGCTTTTTGCTCTCCTGGGCTATACTTTCCTGTATTCTGGTGCCCTGTGTCTGTGAACGTACATGATCTATTTTACTTTGAGCGCACCGTTCCCTGTGGTACAGGTTTTATTATTTAATGAATAAATGTATTACCAGAATTTTGCTTGATTGTTACTTCCTGGCAGGGAGTACATGAGTTGCCATTCAATCTCGAGGGGCCCGATTCACAAAAGTAATCTGAGACAAAATCCTTACTTTGCGACTTTCAGTATTCACAAAAGGCATTTAGTAGTACTAAAGTTAGGTTTCCTAACTTGTCTACTACTAAACTGAGAAAAATCCTAACTTTAAGACTTTTGGTATTAACAAAAGGCATTTAGTAGTAGTAAAGTTAGGATTATTACTTTACTACTACTAAATGCCTTTTGTGAATACCGAAAGTCATAACGTTAGGATTTTTCTCAGTAGAGTAGTAAAGACGACAGACGACAAAGAGTAACAATTAAATAAATCATTCATTTTCCCTCGTCGTCATCTATTGAATCCTCCCCCACCCAAGCCCCACCACCCTACTGCTCTTACCTGCATCAGTAGTGGCTGTATAACACACATAAAGTGCTCTAGGGAGATGAAGCACCTCAGCAATTTTGCATTCACAGCCCTCATCTGCATGAGCCACGTGGGAGGCGGAGTTTGTGGTCTGTCTCAACCTGGAAGCAAGTCCCATGCAAGTGTGATCTCAGGTTATTTTGTGCTCAGACTAAACCAAATGCTTCTCTCTCTGTAGCATTCCACCTCATTTCCCTGGTAACTAATCTCCTGTAGATCAAAGCTACAGGTTGATCTAGGTCCTACTCATTGAGCTGTAATAAGACTGCCCCTATGCCATGCTGTTTGTATTATGAATACTTTGGAAAAAAAATGCGTGTTGAGCACGGGGCTGTGCACATGGAATGTTTAAGAGAGTCTTCCATCCAGATCCTTCTTGGGCTGCTACTTGGAAGTCAGCTCAGTCAAATGGGACAACAATGCTGTCTTACATTTTGAAAAACATCCTGTAATATTCAGTGAGGCCCAGGAAGGCCTCACTTTAGTGTGAGTTTTTGGGGGCTGCCAGTCCAGAATGGTTTTCATTTTGGCTTGTAGGAGATGTCCTTTACCACCCCCACAAGTTGTCTCAAGTACATCACAGACCCCTGCACTACTTACTGACTTTGGTAGCCAGACCTACCTGTTTCAATGAGATTCTATCAAGATGCGTTTGATTTTTATTTTTTATTTTATATATGTAGTGAAAAATAAGTACAGGGAGTGTTTCTTATCCTTGTGGTTGACAAGGAAGAGCACTATGTGTTTTTAAAATACCCCTCTCACACTATGATTCCCATAGTGTCATGCTTCATCATTGGGGTCTTCCCGTCCCTCTACGGGGCGGGGCGTGCTGCGACCTGCGAAGTACGCGGGAGCACTTGTTGTTATGACGAAAGGCTATGTGTGGTGTTGGAGAATTGTGTGAGTGGTAGGGGGTGAGAGGATTAAGTGAGAACTTTAAAAAATCCCTGACTAGTGAAAAAAAAATGTATTCGCTTCCCTAGCTGGAAATGTTAAAAAGGGGTTGTGGTAGGGTTATTTACTATGCCCTACGTGGTCGACATGTTTCATAAGCAGACCCCCTCTGCTTACTCATCAGGACCTTTGTTGATCCCTACTACACTCAAGAAACTAACTAATGTATAATATGCCTATATTCCTAAAAAAAGCTAGCAAAAATAAGCTAGTTTATTTATTCCAGGGCTTGAGTAGGCCCTTGTGAGAAAAAAATGGTGACCCAGTCTGGTCTTTGTAAGGAAATTCATACATCCACGAACAAGACACGATATTCAGGTTATTAGGTACTGTGAGCGCCGAGCAATTTGAACTGGTGCAGTCTCAATGGATTTACAAAAAAACGTATGTCAGTTGTTTATAGACACACAAAGGTAACCCACGGAGCGCCACGGAGGCACAATGGAGGAGTATTATCGGCGGTAAAGTGAGTAAGACTACGGCCAAAAGTCTGTAATCTATGGCCATGTTGCACAGCAGCTATAGACTTATTTTCAACGCTTATTTTCAACGCTTACTCTTCACAGTTACTATATGAACAAAACCTCTGATGCCAAGCTCATGGGGCACGATAACAATTGAAAAATGTATGTATACTTGAAAAACTTTTCTTTACATATTGCATCATACCAATGTATTTAGACAAGTATGCCGTTCGCTAACATCATTTTACTTTGACAATGAGTGGCTATCGGTACAGATCTACCGGTTACTTTACCAATCCTAAAGCACGCAAATGGTTATTTTCATCTATAAACAACTGACATACGTTTTTTTGTAAATCCATTGAGACTGCACCAGTTCAAATTGCTGGGCGCTCACAGTACCTAATAACCTGAATATTGTGTCTTGTTCGTGGATGTATGAATGAAACGTGTGTGTGTGAGTTCTTTGATGAAACTGAAAAACGGTAAAATTACCTCAAAGAATGACAATTTTCGCCAGTTTTAACTTATGGATCACTAAATATAGAATCCATAACAAGAAAAAAGACTATGAGAAAAATATATCACTTCTCTCTACAGGTCAAACTGAGATCTACATAAGAATAATGTGTTATTTTGAAATGAGTCTCAGAGATAATGTTTTTTGATCCTTTATTTCTTGTTTCTTTTCCTTTGTTTCTTTTTTTTCCTTACAGAGACCAGACTGGGTCACCAATTTTTCTCACAAGGCCCTACTCAAGCCCATGAATAAATGAACTAGCTTATTTTTGCTAGCTTATTTTAGGAAAATAGGCATATTATACATTAGTTAGTTTCTTGAGTGTAGTAGGGATAAACATAGGTCCTGATGAGTAAGCAGAGGGGGTCTGCTTACGAAATATGTCGACCAAGTAGGGCATAGTAAATAACCCTACCACAACCCCTTTTTAACATTTCCAGCTAGGGAAGCGAATAAATTATTTTTTCCACTAGCCAGGGATTTTTTAACGTTTTCACTTAATCATCTCACCCCCTACTAGTCACATAATTCTCCAACAGCACACATAGACTATCGTCATAACAACAAGTGCTTCCGCGTAGTTCGCAGGGCGCAGCACGCCTCGCCCCATAGAGGGAAGGGAAGACCCCAATGATGAAGCATGGCACTATGTGTATCATAGAGTGTGAGGGGAATTTTAAAAAGAAATAGTGCTCTTCCTTGTCAACCACAAGGATTAGAAAACACTCACTGTACTTATTTCTCACTACATATATACATAAAGAAATACAAATCAAACACCTCTTAATAGAAACTCATTGTTTGGAAACATCTGAACTGGAGGATGACTCTATCATTCCTACCTCTACCCTCCCCCTTTTGATGTATTTAGATACTACCTATTTCAGTGCCTGAAGCCCATCCTGCAGGTGAAAGAGGTAGTTCTGACAGCTTCTTCTGAATACAACTATGTAGTCCAAGTAAGCAGCATTAAAGGCCTCCATACCATCCAAGACCTGGTTCACCAGGCTCTGCAAGCTGTCAGGGATAAATTTGCAGCCCAAAATGGCCTCATCTTGAATTGAAAGTAGCCATATGGGGTGGAAAATGGCAACCTCTATTTAGCCCCCTCAGTTAGGGCAATGAAGCAATACTCTGAGGTAAATCAAAAGTGCTGAGGAACTTGCCAGCCCCTAATCTCTCAATGAGCTCAACAGCTTGAGGGATGGGATAAGTATCAGTATTATTGACTGAGTTAAGCCCCTTGCAGTGGTACCTGTTGGAGCAGCTATGCATACCAGGACCAATAGGCTATATCAGGGATTGCTTCCAGGTCCAGCATCTTAGAGATCACCTCTTTGATTCTGGCATTCACTTTGTCAGACACTCTGTACATTTTTATTTTTTGACAGATAGGCTGCCACCGGTATACATATCATGGATACACAGATGTGCAAGCTCAGGAGTGAGGAAAAACAGAGAGACAAACTGTTCCAATAACTGGTGACAGTCCTTCTACTATTCTCAGGTCACGGAAGGGGGACATTAATACCCTCGACTGACCCATCTTTCATTTGGATCCCACGAGGTCAAGGAGAGGTCCACTCTCCTCCTCATCATCTGTCAACAGCATCATGGTGACCTCAGACCTCTTGTACTGGGGTTTGAGGTGGTTGATATAAAGTACCCTTCTGAGGGTCTTGAGATCCACCAGGTAAATGGCCACCCCCTTTCACTATACTACCTCATAGGGCCAGTCCAATAGTCTTAGAGGGACCTTGGATCCACTGGCCCCATCACCCACACTTTCTGTCCTGGTTAAAATTCCACAATGGCAACCGTCTGTTCACTCTTCTGTTGTTTGACATATACTGACCTGGGGGACTGAGAGTGCCCTTTTTCCTTCCCTCTCTCTCAAATTATTGATAATCGTCTGGTCATACCATTGCTTCATAACTTTCTGGCTTGCATCCAAGTTCTCAAAAGCTTTCTTCCAGGTCTTGGCCATCTGGTTCCTGTGGGCTAGCATGTAGCCTATCACATCCTGGGGATTTCTTAGAAGCTTGCTCCAACCCCATACTGACCAGACTGTTAAGTCCCCTAACAGGGTGACCATACAGACGTTCAAATAGGATAAGTCCAACTCCTTTCTGTGGTAATTCCCTATAGGCAACAGCAGGCATGGAAAGATGATGTCCCACTTCCACATCATGGGCTCAGGCAGGTTAATGTCATGACTTTTAGGGTCTTATTAAATCTTTCAACAACCAACCCCACATTCCTTCCACATTGGTTTCACATACGCAGGCAAGACAATGGTGCCCCTGTCAGACAACACTTCTTTGGGGAATCCCGCTTGTGCAAAAATTCCCATCAGAGCCCTAGCCACTGCTAGAGTAGTTACAGCTCTCAGAGATATTGCCTCTGGTCACCTAGTGACATGGTCCGCCAAATAAAAGATAATTCTATTCCCTCAGGATTTCTTGGGATCCAGGGACCCTAAAATGTTGAAGTCTACCCTTTCAAAGGTTGCTAATGACAGGTAAGGGATTTAAAGGAGCCTTCAGCTTTTTCCATATTTTTCAACTGGCCTGGCGGATTAGACAAGTCCTGCAAAATGAATCTGAGGTTATCCTCATCCAGGGCCAGTAAAAGAGGAAGACAGGCATGGCAAACGACTTGTCTCGCACCATATTTCCCGACAGGGGAATTTCATGAGCCATACTTAGTAGAAAGGGCCTGTAATATTTGAGGACTACCAACACGTGCTTCCCAGTGCACAGTTCATAAGGTAGAGGTATCACCAGCTTCCTGGGGTTCAAGTTGCCGCCTCATGCCCTCCAAGTTTGTGCACTCCTTCTGTGCCTTACAGAACTCCTCCCTGGTGGGTCCCCCTTCTGCTCGCTAACCAGCAAACTTAGTCAGGTCACGAAGAGAGGCAATGTCCTCCAAAGAACACTCCAAGGGGGCCTCCTCTATCACGTAAGCCACTTGTACCTTGGTATATTCAGGGGCTGGTTCCCACACCCCTTGCCCTTCCCTCTCTTTGCAGCTCTCTGGGCCATTTTTCCAGGCTCCAGACCTCCTTGACTACTGCTTGAGCAGCCGCCATGGACTTGGTGGTTACACATACCTACTCAGGCAACCCCAACATTTCCTGGTGTGACTGTATCACCACTTACTTCCAGGCAGTATGCTCTAGATCATTCTCCAACAGACAGTCCAAATGCATGGTAGGGCTCACAGCAACTTTCATGTGACCTAAGGAACCCCCCATTCAAAGGAAATCAGCGCCACATGCTAGTTGCTCTTCCTGTTGCCAGCTACTACAACCTTCAGGAATGTACTGTGTTTCCCCTGATCTGAGGACACCGGATCACACCTGAAAGTAGTCATACTGGCTTCTGTGTCACCCAGACCTCTACCCTCTGCCCATTTATGGTGGCCTACTGCCTAAACTTTGAACTATTTGAAGGCATGTGGCTTTGGGCTCCATATCCTTCTCACCCAGGGACACTAGGCTAACCTCAGCTGTTTCCCCTACACTAACTGGGGCCATCTCCTGGCCAAGCACAATGCTAGCCAAACCCTGGGTCAGCCCACCGCTAGGGGCTGTGCCCTCCTTGGACACTTTGGTTCACCCTTGGTGTGCCCATACTGGTAACATTGATAATACTTGCGCACAAATGTGCCAATGTTCTTATCAATACATCCTTTATTTTGGTGGCTAGAATGGGAATATAACCCCATCCCTTGTGAACTATTATGGGGACCTTGGGAGAACTTTTTCTTGTTTGTATATCCCCCCTCTTTCTTCTGGTAGGAACCCTGACCATCTTTTAGGGATTCCCTCCAGATACCTTTGTGAGCACTCTGGTGCTGACCCAGTGATCTCCCTCCACAGCAAGCTTCCAGGGATCAGTCAGCTGGCTATCTACCTGCTGTTGATTCAGCTCTGTAAAACAGGTATTGAGCATGTGCTCCCTCAGAATCAGATTATACACCTCACAAAATCACTCACTTTGCTGCCCTTTAGCCAACCCTTCAGTGCATTTCTGGAAGAATTTAAGTAGTCCACCCAGGACTGGTTTGGAAGTTTTTGGCTATCCCTGATCGTTTGACAGTATTTTCCAGAGGTCAGCACGAATGTCAAAATAAGCATGGTTTTCATGGGGCAGACTTGGTCTGGTCATTTACCTTAAGTGTAAGAAGTGTATCCCCCCAAATGTAGGTATGTACCTCTACAAGCTACTCACCAGGTACACCTCTGGGACCTTGTGTACATTGAGAGCTACCTCATAAGTTCAGAACAATTTATCAAAATCCCCTCCTACCACATGGTTGGGCACCAGATCCTGTGGTATGCAGACGATCTCCTCTCCACTGGACACCATGGTTGCTGTAATGTTGGATCTTCCTGCCGTTCAGTTACAGCTCATTCAGTCCCATCTCATTTGCCAGTTAGAGATTTTTTTATACCAAGGATCTTTCTGCCTTAGCACTCCTCTCCTCTGCCTCCAGCTTATTCTTGGTTAGCTTGAGCTCCCTCTCTGCCTTCCTGTTTTTTAGCTCCTCCGGGATCGGTTCACTGGCAGACATGCTACCTTCTTCATCCTGGGCATCCTGGTCATCTGCTGGATCTGCTGGGCTTGAGGTGGTATCTTCTTGTGGCTCAGGACCCTGGACTTGGTCCACCATCTCCCCATCCTCAGATAGCGCTTCCCCTTCCTCATTATCATTGCCATCATCATCTCCTGAGATGGACTGCCACCTCGGCACCTCCTCAAAGTCTCCGAGGGCTACCTGGAGTTCCAGTTTGGTTGCCTTCATGCCTGCCTTCAGCACCTTCTGTTTGCAGAATTTCAACAGCTCAGCCCTGCTGAGGATGCCGAAGTTGCTCAGCACTATCTCCATCTCCATCTTCAGGCACACCTAATCACTCAATTGTGTGACCGTCTGGGAGGAATTCACAATATCTAATTAGACTGGTCATATCCAACCGTTAACAGGGATCCTCTGCTTTTTTCAAATAAGCGGAGAGTCTGCTTGTTTAGTTTGTAAACCATGGAATGGTTGTGTAACTCATCATAACTGACCTCCTATTTCCGATCTAAAACCAACAATGAAAATTAATTACTTTCAAAACCAATTTGCAGTTCCGCACACCAAAGCCATTGCCGTTCTGGCCTCCGAGCTCCCAGCATTGTATAATAAACCTTCCCAGAACAGCTAGAGCCACTAAACTTAATCTATATCACCCGTGACTGGACACTTACTTTTGAAGGGTCTTCTTTCTTCAAACCTTCGGCTACTGAGCATCAGCATATTCAGCTGTTCTTGCCACCGGAGCTCGCTGATCTTATTTGGACGCACCCCTTTCACGTTCCAGTTTTTTGCACCAATTGGGACATTGCCTTATTTGGCGCACTTCAAACCGTAAGCGGGTCTTTCATTTGAAGTATTCTGGGAATGTTAGTCCCAGACAGCAGTTAATAATCAAAATACGTGAAGTTATGAAACCTTCAATTGCTGTTCTTATAACCAGCACTCGCTGCTCTTTTTTGGAAAAGGATCCATGGTAAAATATCGATAACAAAAATATCGCCTCCCTATACTTAAAGGTAAGTGCAGTAATATTGACTCAAAAATATAGATGTAAAAAAAATAGCTGTAAAAAATATTGACTTTAAAAAATAACATAAGTGAAATTAAATCAATTAAATATTATTATTATTAATAACAAATTAAATTAATTTTAATATATATTTTATCTAAATTTAATTAATATAAATAGAAAAAAGTTTATATATACATATATTTACTTAAATACATTTTATTAACTATTATATTTAGTTTATCAACTTTATTAAGTATATAAAATTAAAATAAAAACAAATATAAATAATAAAAGATGAATACAAATATTTAATATATTCTATATTTAATTAACACATTAAACAACAAAAAATAATACATACATTTAATTTAAAAAAAACATTAATAGTTAAAACATTAGATAGAGGGAGGGTAAAAATTACTATTCCCACTCCAGTGAGTGCAACAGTAGGGAAATGCTTCAGAGTGTAGGGGTAAAAAACTACTATTCCCACTCCAGTGAGTGCAACAGTAGGGAAAGCGCTCGATAGCGTAGAGAAAAAATTTACTATTCCCACTCCAGAGCGTGCAAAAGTAGGGAAAGCGCTGGTTAGCGTAGGGGTAAAAATTACTATTCTCACTCCAGAGAGTGCAACAGTAGAGAAAGCGCTGGATAGCGTAGGGGTAAAAATTACTATTCCTACTCCAGTGAGTGCAACAGTAGGGAAAGCGCTGGATAGCGTAGGGGTAAAAATGACTATTCCCACTCCAGTGAGTGCAACAGTAGGGAAAGCGCTGGATAGCGTAGGGGTAAAAACTTACTATTCCCACTCCAGTGAGTGCAATAGTAGGGAAAGCGTTGGATAGCGTAGGGGTAAAATTTACTATTCCCACTCCAGTGAGTGCAACAGTAGGGAAAGCGCTGGATAGCTTAGAGGTTAAAATTACTATTCCCACTCCAATGAGTGCAACAGTAGGGAAAGCGCAGGATAGCGGAGGGGTAAAAATTACTATTCCCACTCCAGTGAGTGCAACAGTAGGGAAAGCGATGGATAGCGTAGGGGTAAAAATTACTATTCCCACTCCAGAGAGTGCAACAGTAGGGAAAGCGCTGGATAGCGTAGGGGTAAAAATTACTATTCCCACTCCAGTCAGTGCAACAGTAGGGAAAGCGATGGATAGCGTAGAAGTAAAAAATACTATTCCCACTCCAGAGAGTGCAACAGTAGGGAAAGCGTTGGATAGCGTAGGGGTAAAAATTACTATTCCCACTCCAGTGAGTGCAACAGTAGGGAAAGCGCTGGATAGCGTAGGGGTAAAAAATACTATTCCCACTCCAGTGAGTGTAAAAGTATGGAAAGCGTTGGATAGCGTAGGGGTAACATTTATTATTCCCACTCCAGTGAGTGCAACAGTAGCGAAAGCGCTGGATAGCGTAGAGGTAGAAATTACTATTCCCACTCCAATAAGTGCAACAGTAGGGAATGCGCAGGATAGCGGAGGGGTAAAAATTACTAATCCCACTCCAGTGAGTGCAACAGTAAGGAAAGCACAGGATCCCAAAACAATACAAAATAAAAATATCAACATTTTCAATAAATTTAATTTCTAATTTTAACATTATTATTATATAAATATATTATTATTAACAAAGATAAAACATCTTAGCACTATAAAATCCACAACAAAAACCTAAAATTAATTACACAATTACATTTAATATTTACTAATTAATTAATGAAAATTATTTGTTTATTATTTATTAATTAAACAATTAATCACTTACCAGGTTTCACACCATTTACACATATATACACCACAACACACACCTAAAATTAATTACACAATTACAATTAATAATTAATAATTAATTATATAAAATGAATTTGTTAATATTTATTAATTAAACAATTAATTACTTACGAGCTTTCACACCATTTACATATATATATATACACCACAACACACACCTACAATTAATTACACAATTACAATGAATAATTAATAATTAATTATTCAAAATTAATGTTGTATTATTTAATATTTAAACAATTACTTACCAGCTTTCAGACCATTTACACATATATACACCACAACACACACCTAAAACTATTTACACAATTACAATTATTAATTACTAAGTAATTATTAACAATTATTATTTATTAATTAAACAATTAATTATTTACCAGCTTTCACACCATTTACACATATATACACCGCAACACACACCTTGAATTATTTACACAATTACAATTAATAATTACTAAATAATTATTAGAAATTAATTTTAAACTATTTGATAATTAATCAATAAAAATTGTATTATTTACCACCTTTCACACCATTTGCATATATAAACAACACAACACACACCTAAAATAAATTAAACAATTAACATACTTAATTATTAATTAACAAATTGAAATTAATTAACAACGAAATATTAAATTATTATACCTTAATAAATTAACACATTAATTAATAAATTAATTAATTACTTCCCACCCTATTCCCTTTTATACCCACAACCCACTACGGAACTAATAATGCAAAATTAAACCTAAAATAAAATAATACGTAAAAATATTCTAAAACATATAATAAAATGACAAACAATTCTTATTAAAAACAGCAGTATTTCTGTAATCGATATTTTTGTGGTCGATATTTCTTCCAAATGATATTTCTTCCATGCGTCCCCCCCAAGATTCTCATGATACATTGTAATCCTGCTCTGATAGCAGGCCATCACAGCTTGCATACCTGGGAAGCGCTCTCCAATCAATGCACTATACACCGAAAAAGCCCTGATCCAATTGATGAGCGTCTCTTCAACCCTACATTTGTACAGTTGAGATCGCCATTTGCTAGGCAACATCATATCCTTCTGTGATTTCGCATAATCCCATTCCCTGTTGTCAATCAGTAATGGAAAAATATTGATATACTTGTCCGCCCAAATCAACTCCTTCACACTCTGAGATACATGCTGCGCTAAACACTCCGCCCTGGAGGGAATCGCGCCCTCGCCCAGTACCGGTAGGGCAACCTCCTTACCACTTTCGGTGGGTTGTGTTCTGTCCACGGTCTTGACTGCGCCCCCATTGCTTGCTGGACCTGTTTGGGGAGAAATTGGTGCACCCGGCGTGCCAGTCCCGCCCCTAGCCAACAATATTTGAGCAACCATTTTTTGGGCTTCTGCCGAGGGGTCTGCTGCGGCAGGTAACACCCCCCTAATACCCAACCAAGGAAGCACTGCCGCTATCTGTGCCGCCAGTTCTGGCGGTACTGGTCCCGTAGCTGGCACGACCAGGGGGACAATGCTCGGGACAGGGCCAGTCGCTGGCGTGACTGGCGGCATGATACCAAGGGGGACCAGGTCAGTGGGTGGCATGACAGGAGCAACTGGCTCACTCACTGGGGATTGTGGGGCAGGAGCCGGAACGCTCGCAGGGGGCTGAGGGGTAGGAGTTGGTGAGCTAGGTGTAACAGGCAGTACATTAGGTGTTGGACTCGGGGACCCCCCACCCTCACCCGACCTGGGGGGCGACCACCTACTTTCTTAGTACTGGCACGTTTGGGTGGTGTTTCAAACTCCCCCATTGGTTTGGGGGGCACTATGGTCCGCTTAGGCCTTTCCGACGGGCCAGCTTGGGCATCCACCCTTGCCCCCAATTCAGCCACAGTCTTACCCAGCTTGTCCACCTTCCCCAATCGCTTGTCCATTGCAGACATCCTGCGCATCATTGTTTGAAACATTAATTCAACATTTGCACTCCCTGCACCCCGTCTGTCAGACATGTTGCTCTTAACCTACACTGCACAATGTGTTATTTATGAACACACCGTGCTCTGTACCTGCCAAAGTTGGAGGCTCATGAGCTGGCCGTAGGCACCGCGCAACTGTAACTACACACCCCAGCTAGCCTGGAATGTTTGGGCGAGCGAACTCTAGCCCGGCGGCCCGCCAGAAGCAGTGAAATGCAGGCCTGCCCATGTCCTCTTATTCCACCGTCCACCGTGAGCTCCTCAGCTACCCGGTCCGCAGAGGCCATTGACTTTAAGCCTAAAATGAGAAAAACGTTAAAAACCAAATGTTTGCTGCAAAATTATGAAGAGGTTGTGCTTGGTAATTGGCCACAAAGAGTGCTGCTAGTGTAACACCCTAATAGCGCTACTGATCAGCTCAACTATGCCGTGATAAACAATATACCAGTGCACAAGAGACTGTCTCCTAAGTAATTTTATGCAGTGCACACTTGACCTGCATCAATTCGAACAAAGCCTCACTCTGCATTCATACATTCATGAAGATACTTCACATTAGTTAGGTACAGTAGGATTAAACTGATTTGCCTAGCATCACGCCTTATCAAGGCTTATCCCGCTTCCTAAAGTGCCTTCTCCGGCTTAAATTAGGTACAGTAGGATTAAAATAATGTGCCCAGAATCACGCCTTATCACGGCTCGTCCCTTAGTTACCCATGCGGCCAGTGAGATTAAGTGATATGCCCAGACTCACAGCCTAACACAATTCGCACCACTTCGGATTAAAAATTGTAATAAAATAACATTTTCTTGTGAAGCGAATTAAACCATGCCCCACACGTGCCCCCTAGAGCTTTCCGTTTAGTATGCACGTCGTTCGTCCCCGTTCTCCCCCCCAACACGCTACCGGGCCCCCGCGAAATTCAAATGCCCAAGATGCCTGCTCCCGCTCCGATGCGCCAGACCTCTATCGGGCGCACCGTGGAGCCAGCCACGTACCTCGTGGTAAAGAAAACCTGTTCTCTACCCGCCCGTTCTGTGCGCCCGCAGCTCCCCCTCTGTCCAACCCCCGTGCACCACCGACTCCGCTCATTTGCCATCCAAAAAACGCGACAACTCAATTCCAGCGAAGTCCCGTTCTCCGACACCGCGTCCCGTACTCCGACACCGCGATCCGCTGCCACTGGAAAACGCCTTAAACCATGAATATACAAGAACAGAAAATTAACGGCCCCACAGCGGGGCGAGGAGCGAGCCTGGGAAGCGCGAGCACAAAGAGGTCGCCTCCCGCACTCTCCAGGCTCTCAACCCCTCCTATGCTGCGATCCCGCCCCCTTGCCCCGGAAGCGCAAAACTGCTTCCGGGGCAATGGGCGGGACGCGTGACCAACCAGGACTGGCGACATGGGGGGGCGGGCCCAGCCATGTGTGCGTGGGGGCCGATCGGCCCCCCCTTTCCTGGTGCTATGCAGACCAGCACAGACGTCGGACGCATGCAGGCCTGGCAGCAGGACAGCTTTCAGATTTTGTTACTGGGCCCGATTTTTTAAAAATCGGTCCCAGTAACAAAATCGGCCCCCTGTAAGGAAACCGGCCCCCACCCCTTCCGTACTCCCGGGGGATTGCCCGGTGCCGGCATTACGAGTCCAGCCCTGTTGTGCGGAGTTTCCAGGATAACCCAATGGAGGCCATTGTCTGTGTGACCCATAGAGAGAAAGTGATTCTACTTGATATTGCTTTGATGTTCCCATATGCGGGTCTTAACTTTCCCACATGTCATAACACTATACCGTATCTTAAATTGACATGTTATCATATCTATTGCATACAATATGTAATCATATATATTGCATAGGATATGTTGCAATTTGTGTGTTTTCTGAGTGTTCAAATTTTGGTTGGCCCCCAGATCTATTGTTGTAGTATCTGTTGTCAGGTGTCACAATACGTATATCCTGCAAGGAAAATAACCAGCAAAGGAAGTCTCACCCACAATGGACCTTTTTGGCCTTGTGTGTACCAGGTAATCCTGTAGATTCTGTACTCTTTTGTGGGCAAATCTGTGTTTTTCCCAATACAATGATCTGGATGTAATTATTCGCCAATTCTTATTGGTTATTTTTTTATGTAATCTGAAGCTATACTATAGGTGGTAACACATGTCAGAACCTCTTTTATCTTGATCCGTTGGTTAGGTTGCAACATGGGCTCTTCATTCTGATGCCTTGGTCATTTCACACACTTTTTAATGATCTGGTTTGGAGAGTTGCATTTTTCAAGTTTAGGAGACAATTCTGTTGCATGAATCTTTTTAATGACAGGTTGGTGCAATTTGGCTACAGGCATAAGAATTGGCTGTACCGTATATTTTCCATCAAAGATCGCAGATGTTAACTGTTAAAAGTTATAAACTGTTCTAGTCTGTGAGTTTATGGCAAGGCTTTGTTTCTAACTTCACATCCTTACTTAAAATGACAACATCAAGAAATGAAAGCAATGTTTTGCTAATGGTACTTGTGAATTTCAGAAATTCACCTTGTATATTCAGCCAGTTAAGGAATTCCAGGATCGTTTGTTCATCTCTTTCCCCAAAAAATATATCGTCATCAATATAACGCTTCCAAAAACAGATCCTTTGGCGAAAGGGGTTCTGATTTGGCAGAATACAATTTCTTTCCAGTTGTTTCTCATATAGTCCAGTTAGGTGCAGGGCAAATGTGCTCCCCATAGATGTCTCATTAACTTTTAGATACTAGGGGGCTCATTATGATGGCGGGCAGACTTGGACTGCCCGCCATCATAGCAGTGTTTTGGATTGCCCGCCAGACATGAAGCGTTACCACCACTGCTGTTAGGATGTGCCCGCCTTACTGGTGGGCGCATCCTGGGTCTTTATCATTGTGGGCGGTGCTGCTGGCTCCAGCACCGTCTGCAATGCTAAAGGTGCATCCAATGCATTTCCCTGCACCATGTGGCAGGCACCATGTGGTGCCTGCCACTTGGTACATGGAACTGCAGGGGGTACCCCCCCCAGTGCAGCCCCCTAACCCTCCACACAGAGGGGGCCTGCAACAGGCCCCCAAAGCCATCCTCCTCCTGTCTTTTTGTGGGTGGGATATCCTCTGCAAAAACACAGGGGGATATGGATACCGTAATTGCTACGGCGGTGCCTGCACGGTACCGCCCCAATGTTGTCCTGGTTCTGGGTTCCGCTAGTCAGCCGGAAAAGGACGGACTTCCGGAACCAAGGCGGAAAGACTTTCCATCCTCCGTCAAACCATTGTGATTCGCAGAGCAATCTTAATTTGGCGGTGAGAATTTTCTGCATGATGGCGGAAGGGCCGCCACCGCCAGCCCCACGGTGGCAGTCTTTAAGCCAACATAATGACCCCCAGAGTTCCTTCATATTCAAAAAAATTCTCAGTGACAGGCAATCTGCAACATTCAAGCACAAATTGCTGCAGGGTTTGACTGCAGAGGACGTCTTTAATGGTGTTGAGAGTAATGTCCTGCGGTAAGCTGGTATGCAGACTCTATATCAAGACACACCATCATATTCAGCTGAGGGTCAAGAGGCACATCTTTGAGTAGTCTAAATAAATTCCTAGTGTCTTTTAATTAGGTGGAGGTCACCTGTACATTGGGTCTTAGGAATTTTTCTACAAATTGAGAATGTGGTTCCAAAATGGAACCAATTCCGAACACGATTGGGCAGCTTTGGGGGGGGATTATATTCTTGTGCATTAATGGAAATGAGTGAAAATACTACGGAGTGCTTGGTATTGTCAAGCACAAAATTTGTGCATCTTTTTTCGATATCCCAAAATTTACCATTGCCTCACCTGCCATACACTTTATTATTCACTCCAATCTTTAAGGGCCAGATGCATGACCCTTTTAGTGGTCGCAAATGGAAAATCATCTGGTTTGCGACTGCTAAAAAGGATTGTGGTATATACAAATCTTATTTTGCAGTCAGTAACTGATTACTGACTCGCAAAATAGGTTTTTCCGAGTCGCTATAGGAAGGAGCATGCTAAGGGCATTCCTTCCTAATAGCGAGTTGCACTGGTATGTATGATTGTTTTGTGACTGCAAATGCATATACCACCAACTTCCCATTTGCCAGTCGCAAATGGGAAGGGGTCCCCAGGGGATGCTTTTTCCTTTGTGTTGGCTAGAAAAAATATTTTTTATGACCAGTCAGTGCTCCTTTAAGGAAAATGGACTGATTTTTTTTTTAAATAAAAAAACTGCTTTACTTACAAAGCAGTCACAGACATTGTGGTCTGCTATCCTTAGAAGGCCACCATCCCTGTGAGTGCTGGCTATTCTCAATCGGTTCACCTGCCTCATGACTATTGATGCGGCAGGTAATTTGCGACCCTATTGGGAATTGCTAGAAGTGTCAAAGACACATTAGTACATTCTGTTTTCTGAGTCGCAAGACATCACAATTTGCCGCCTGCAAAATGGAATGGCCGTACATCTGTATAGTATAGTGTTAGGGCAATGCCACAAAATTGAAATAAAAGGCTGTATTATATTCATGACTAGTAATTGGTGAAAGGTATTAAAGTTACTAAAACTAGTAAAATATAATGGAATGCTAACAGAGGCCATCATCAGTAGACATACATTACACACAGAAACATTTCTTTTAACAAACAATTCGGTTTGATGTCCAACTTTTTTATACTTATATTCGATGCCCTAACATTTATTTTTAAATTAAACCTCGATTTAATTGCCCCATCAGTATGCGTTTTACTTTTCATAGATGTTTTTCTTCTCTCTTTATTTTCTATGTAAAGATTCAAGTATGGGTTACATTGTTATTTTGAAGAACAAACCCATGCTATATTCACATGGTGTGCACTCTTCTTTGATCTAGAGACCCCATCAAACTTTTGTTTGCATTTTGGATGTTGACCACAAGCATCAACCATGCTTAAATTCTAGAGAGGAGAGAAAGTGTAATTTTACAAATAGGTGAGCATTGGAACTACCCTGCCAGTAACAGCTATTACACCAGCTATTAAATTCTAGAATTCATATTTTAAGTAGATTCCAATTTGATTTAATTTTTTTTTCATCATCTGATTTGTCAGTTCCCTTTAAAACTTGTGAAGTACGCAATCTATAAAACATAAAATAGGTTTCCTTGTAATGTAGGTGCTACCCATCTCTCAGTCACACTACTTTGCACCTCTCTTTTTTCCTCGCTATCATTTTTGTGAGCAGTTATAGGAAGATGTGCAAAGCCAAGTAAGGACCGCAGGTCTAGTGGGAATGAAAGCTTGTTAAAGGCTTTTTTCTGATTAAAAGACATGCCGCTTTAAATCTTAGGCAAATTTTGTTGGCGACTGGAAAAAACTGGATCTAATTATGGTTTGTTTGCTGAGTGAGAACAATGTATCTACTTGGTCCGTGAACCATGCCAATCACAGATAATGATTTTGAGCGTCTCGTTCACTAGGGGATTTGGGAATAATTGATATGCTTAAGAAAGCGGGTGCAGCCTGCACTTGTGACTGACTGGCTACACCTGCCATATGTTCCTGAAGGACAAATAAAAGATGAATTTGTGTCTCAAGGCTACATGTTTTTATTAGATGCTATAGTCAGAGGCATAGCTTAAAATGGCTGAGTCTGACCGGTGCCATCCAAACTGTGGCGTAGGTGAAGCTATCGAGGGTAGGTGTCCATATGTTTTTTAGTTTTTTCTGATCGGGATGCATATCACTGCACTCTAGATTAAATTAAGAACATCAATCCCCTTTGCTCTAAATATGATTTTAATTCCTTCTGCAGTGCTTCGGTCACCTGCAAGATACAGGTTCAAAGGTCAAGTGTTCCTCTGAATGTTGATTCATTTTCCAACGACAAGTGGGATTGATATATTCAAAGCACATGGTTTTGATATCAATTTATTGACAATATAGGCCCAAGTACGGGGAGAGGATGTAGCCTTATGGCTAGAGCGGTCGACATCGAAGCCGGGCAACAGGGTTCTAGTCCCAACAACAATGCTCGACATCCTGTGATTCTGGGCAAAATCACTTAATCTCCCTGTGCCTAATAAAAATGAATGTGTCCTTCTGTAACAGGGTCTAGTTCGCATTATATAAAACTCTAAAAAAAAAAAATGAATAAAATAAAATATGTCCCTTAGTGGGGTCGTTGGTCAGGACCTTGTAGTTCCTCTTGTAATCTACCCGAGTCATGCATTGTTTACTATAATCACATGTCTTAAAAAAGACATGGCCATCTCCTTTATCTACTGGCTTTATGACTAACTCTTTATTTAAAGTCAATTCCTGAAAAACCTGTTTTTCTTTTCTGGTCATGTTGTGGAATACTTCCCTCTTGGAGGTCTCCAAGGTTTAAAACTCTTTGAACATTACTTGTATAAATGTTGGTATTTGCTGGAACAGCGGAATTTGGAGGGCAGGAGGTTGATTTTTTTTACAAAGTTCTCTTTTATTATTGGTGTTTCCTTTTCCAATAAAAAACTCTTTTAATTTCAATTTCCTCCAGAATTCGGAAATTTCTGCATGTAAATTAAATTTGTCGAAAGAAGCTGTTGGAATTAACCCAAGGCATTTATTCAAAACTACGGTTTGCTCATCTGATAGAGGGGCACCTGTAAGGTTGAATATTAATGACTGGTGTTGCTCGTTTCCCGGTGGTTGATTTACTCCTGGTCATTACTCCTGACTCGCTGTCCTTCCCCCTGACTTTTTTTCTCCGTCCGTTACTTTGTGGGTTTTTGCTACTTCCTAAAAAATGGATATCTAATCATTGGGGAGTAGCATGGTGGTTCCCCCTCCCATGTAGGGGGTGTAGCAAATGCCAATACATTATTTTTTTTTTGGACCATCATTGGGGATTGGGAAAGAATGTGGGAGAGGGGTTGGCCTGTTGTTGTTGGAGAGGGTAAGCATTACATATTATTTTATATATGTTAGTAAAGGGGAGATGTTTTATATTTGACTTTCTCTCTGAAGTATTTTTTGTGTTTTACTTCAACTCTACAGTGATGCAAGTTCAACAAGAAAAATTTAAACATTTATATGGTGGCACTGTTGTACCCAGTCTGGGAAATAGTTGTAGTCCTCAAACTAGGGTGGTTCACCACGAAGTTGGTCAGCTAACACACTTGATACTGACTTCCCCTTCTCCTCCTGTGGTGTTTCAATAACTTTGAAATTGTGTAGTAATAAATGTTGGTTAATTTTGATCATGTTCAATTTCTCCATGTTGTGAGGCGGGAGACTGTGTCTTCTGACTGTAACAACTGCAACAGCTGTACTGAACACATGCTCCGCAGACACATTGGCTACAGGATGAGCCAGATTCATTATTGCCAGCCTGCTGAGCTCTGGCCTTTGGCGGATCGTTCCATACCAATGCATCGATGGATTTTGATCAACATAGACCACGTTTGGATCATCCATATCCTTCTGGAACATCTTCTGAGTGGTCATTGGTACTGCCACTTACTCAACCTCTTTTGCCATTGCCACTGCACTGGACTTTAGCCCTGCCATTTGATATCTATCCAATTCAGAAGTTGGGTGTAATCCTTCTGTGGCTGTTGTTGCCAGTGTACTGGTTGCTGGTGACAGCTGCTGTAAGACAAGACTGCCCTATCTGGAAGTTGAAGGCTATATCCCAGAAGTGAAAAGTGGAACTTTAAGTTCCAGCAGTTCTTCCAAGATGTTGCTTAACTATTCACCTCTTGTATTTTGGAACATCACTTCAGGAAAAGGGTTAAAAGTGGGCAGAGTTTTTCTGTACCACGGATCAAGTAGTGTGGAACAGATGTACTTTTTGGATGAGATGATGCCATGTTGCAGCCTTGTATTACAAGTCAAGTGTTGGAATGGGGGAGTACGATGTCATTGAATACCATGATATTTCCAGTCCAGACAATGACAATAGCAACAAATGCAATACCAATGTACACCATCAACTGTGCCCACAGGACCATGCCAATACCCATCGATATATTTGCAAATATGTCACAACCTGTACCCACCCAATGTCTCCGACACCGGCAAAAACGAGACCAATGTATGTCATAATCCATGCACAACAAATGACAAAACTGTTGCAAGTACTAAAAATGTTGATCTACATTATGACTTAAGCAAACCTAATGAGTCAATGCCAGTAAGAACAATGTTAATGAATGCTATGACAACTATATGCACAGTGTTAAGGATATTGATAGAAATAATAACAGTGACTGCCATATTATTTCAAGAGTTACAATGAGTTCATATAACTCCTGTTGGATTTACCCAAGGTGACCTCCCCTTCAACTCTGACTCAGACATACATGGGTAGACAAGTCTTACGACCCACACCCATGCCTATGGAATACATTGATTGATCCCACATAGAGATAGTTGCACCACAAACAGGTCTGAAGAAATTGATCCCAATAAAACATGTTTGGCCAAGGGCTCGCATTCCCCCAAAATGTGACAAAGCTAAATACCACATGTGGATAGAAACACTCAACTAATCAGGGCACAACATGCATACCACACATAGTCATCACATGCTTCTCATGCTGGAAATCTGAACACAAACACACTGGCCGACACTAGCTCTCCCTGAGGTTGAGAGTCATCAGTGTCTTTATCAGAAGCTCTCACCTCGTGATTCACAACTGAGATGTTTTTTGGAATGTACAAAATTGTTTTATTGTACCTCATGAACTATATATGATAGTGACCAACATGTGTAAACAGAGAGACTTTAGGCAGATGCACTCTGTCGAGGCTCTCAGTGTTTAATTAAACCAATGTGTTCCTGTTTTGCCAAACACCTCTTTTCTTTTCATTTGTTTCAAGTAAACTCATATTCGAGCAAACAAGTGAAAGATCTCAACCAAGGCATGCACTTTTGTGTTTCAATTCACACCTGCGAGTCCAAACCTTTCAGATACCTCCTTTAGCTGGTCCTACAGCAGATGCAACAACGGGAATGCTAGACCAATCACACTGTCCTCCTTGATAACTCCCTGTGTGAAAACCTTGCAAGGGAGTAGCATCTGTGTCAGACATTTGAATAGGCCCCATTTGTCTGCATCCATGATCATAGCTTTCCCTTTTTGTGTTTCAATTCACACCTGCGAGTTTGAACTTTTCAGACACCTTATTTAGCTGGTCCCACAGCAGATGCAACAACGGGATTACTAGACCAATCGCAATGTCCTCCTTACTAACTTCCAATGTGAAAACCTCTCAAGGGAGTAGCATCTGTGTCAGGCATTTGATTTGGCCCCATTTGCCAGCTTCCATGATCATAGGTTTCCCAATTGCATCCCTTTCGCTTTGAATGGCATAGTCATTGATCTGTATATAGTACTCTACCAGATGTTGCAACATATACTCGGTGGACTTCCAATGTGCCCCCGTATCAGGGCTTTAACTGATATGTTTAGCATGCTGAATAATCCACTACAGCTTCTGGACTTTAAAAGAATAGTTGAAATGAGTGAAGATTCTTCTGCAGGAGCCCATTATTTTGCTGACTATGTTGTCTTTTTTAAGAAAGTCTTGCACCACCAGGTTGATGCAGTGCATCAAAAACAGTACCCTGAAATAGCCACCATCTGCCATGGCCTTGACTATGTTACTGCCATTGTCCATGGCAGCACATTCAATTCTGATACCTCTGGGTTGCAGCCATTCAGACACCTTGCTATTAAATTCATCCAAGATGTTTGCAGCTGTGTGTGATTTCTCCATGGCGAACATGGCTACTGTTGCATGGCACTGAAAGCTCTTACAACTGTCTTCAAGACCATGAACTGTAGATATATTTTGCTTTACCCTCACAAAATAGATCCAGTGTACAGTGATGCACCTATAATCAATTGCTTGACAACTAGTCTACATATCTGTTGTCAGGTGGACAGTGTGAATAAAACTTTGCTACAAAGCTTGCCCGACTAATTGCAGCACATTTTCATGCAGCACTTCAATAGCAACTCTGCCAAAATAGGTCCAAATAGGAGCTTTCTATTTCAGGAAAGTTACTGCCACAAGTTCTAAGAATCCCACTCCTTTCACAAAAGAAAAAGGGAGGAAGTCCAGCGCTAAACTTGTTGCCAGCTTATCATTCTACTAACATACCATTTGGTGATTGTGGTCATAGGGCTTAAACATGTCCCTAATAGTAGCCTGTATTGTCTTTGTTTCTGGGGTTAGTGGGTGTTGAGCGGCTGGAAGAGGGAGAGGTGCTCGGGGCTTAGATTCTGCTTTCGATCAGCCCTTTCAGCTCAGGCAGCAAGCAGTTCGCAGGAAGGAAGACCAAGGAGATATATTGCTGAGGAGAACTGCAGGCAAAGAAAACCAGATGAAGGGCATGCTGGAGAGGGGGGCCAAGGGCTGACTTGATATACCCTGAGGTGTGCAGGGAGAGTGAGAGAGTTGCTGGGGGAGTGAGCCAGAGACATTGTAAGTTCTGGGGATACTGGGGGTGTCAGACTTGTGGTGTTAAAAAAGGGAGGCAAGGAGGTGGGACAGAAAAACTCTAGGCTGTCTGCTTGTAAAAAGTGATCTACATCTAAACAAGTAAGTTAAAAAAACAATGTTTTGAATTTTAAACACAAAACGGACAAGCAGAAGATTTTACACTCGAAAGTTAGGATTACTCCGTCCCTTAGAACCAATTTCAAAGTGCTCCCTAAAACTCCCTAAAATTCTAATATTAAGTGAGTGCAATAAAGCTGATATGGCAAAGTTAGTAAATAAGGATTCGATTAGCAAGCTTACAAGCAAAGAGAACTCAGACTCCTTGGTAGACTCGGAGCTTGCAATCTTCTCAGATATGTTAAATCTTATCCCTTTCCAACCTTTGATGGAAGAGGTTTCATCTGCTCCAGCCACAGAGGAAGGAGGAGAAAATGCTCAGGCGACAACTTCCATATCCAATTATTATGGAAATAGATTTTAATGTAGTCCTTGAAAATGTTCTTGATAGGGCCGTGAAGAGTAGAGCTGCGGTAAATCAGAAAATGGCGGGACAAATGAGGCAAATCATGGGGCAAATGGGCTTATGTGATATCTGGCGTCAATGGGCAAGATTCTAGAGAGGTTACACATAATAATAGGAAATATCACCACCAATAAAGAATAGATTACTTTTGGATAAACATACATTTAAAGGATATGGTACAGGATATTCACCATATTGGGGCACATCTTTCAGATCACTCAGCAGTGCTGTTAGAGCTAAACATCACTGCGAAGAATACTCAAACCAGGTGGACATTAGACCATACTTTCCTGTCAAAGTCCTTGAGAAGGCCATCAACCACCAAATCACAGAGCACCTGGAGAGCACCATTTTTCTGGACCATTCTCAATCCCGATTCTGTATCAACCACAACACCGAAACTGCCCTGATTGTTGCAATTGATGATATCAGATCCCACCTGGACCAGGGAAAAGCAGCAGCCCTGATCCTCCTTGACCTCTCAGCAGCATTCGACTCAGTATCACACCACACTCTCATCAAAAGACTTCACAACATTTGAATCCAAGGAGACACACTCAAGTGGTTTGTCTGCTGCCTCACTGGAAGAACACAGATAATCCATCTATCCCCCTTCACTTCGGAACCCAAGAACACCATCTGCAGCATCCCTTAAGGTTCATACCTCAGTTCACCCTGTTCAACACTTACATGACTCCCTTGGCTAGCGTTATCAGATCACATGGACTAAACATGATATTCTATGCTGAGGATAACTAAATCATCCTCTCAATGCAAGAATACCCCTCCACCATGCTGAACAACTTCCGCAGGTGCATGAGGAGCATCATCAACTGGATGAGAGACAACTGCCTGATACTCAAGACAGAAGTGCTGATCTTTGGGAACAATGCCTCCACTTGGACTGATACCTGGTGGCCTCCTGAGCATAGGATTCTCACCCACTCAGACCAACCATGCCTGGAACCTTGGCATCATCCTGTGCAGTAGGGTCTCCGTGAAAACACAGACCAATGCAGTTTTGTTAGCCTGCTTCCTCACCCTCCGCATAATCGGCAAGATCTTCAGTTGGCTCCCAATTAACACCAGGAAGATAATCAAACAATCCCTTGTCACCAGCCGGCTGCACTACGGTAAGGCACTCTACCTAAGAATCCCCTCACACCTCCTCAAGAGACAGCAAATTATACAGCACCCAGAGACCAGACTCATTCTAGACCTCCCTGAATGGACCCGCCGTACCCCCACCTGAAGAAGCTCCACTGGTGTCTCATTCAGAAAAGAGCAGGGAGCTGTAAGGCAGGGCTGAACGGGTAACCGGCACGAGCCGAAGCCCTGGGGAGCCCAGGTGCAGTGGAGCTGTTTTTGCTGCGCCACCCCCCCCCCTGATGCAGAGCTGCCTTCCCGATCGCGCTTGGGCGGCTGGACATCATGTAGCGCTGCCTTTCCGATCGCGCTTGGGCGGCTAGGACACAATGGAGCTGATGGGAGCTGTTTAAACAAGCACACAGCTCGAGCCAGGGCCCCACCCGCCCCCACACAGTGACCACAATTGGAGCACCAGTAGTCTCGGAGGCTGTGCAGTGGCGCACCTGCCCTGAGGATTTGCTCCTGGAGAGCACCAGCGGAGTGTTGACTGCAACAGCAGATGAGAGGCCCCCCCACAGTTTGGCAGGCACCAAGTGAGCAGTGTGCATTGACAGGGACATGGTGTTGTCCGGATACAGGGGTGGGTCTTTTAACAGAGTTTTGGCAGTACCTTGAAGCTGCTAGTCTATGGCACAACAGCAGCTTTATTGCCCCAGCCATTTCGTACACAAAACTGACCCTCCACACTGCCTCAGACAGTCTACCCACGAAAATGGCTGCATCCTGGTAATGGCTACAGAAAGAGGACTGAACAATAAAAACAAACAAGGGTCCACAGTTGTACCCCAGCCAGGCTTGATCTGGCAATGGTAACAGAAAGAGGACTGCACCATCACAACAAACAAGGGCCCACAACTGCACCCTGAGCCAAGCTCGCTCAGATGGAAGCCCTCTTGAAGTGGCACTGACGTAGTATAGCAATCAACAAACGCCTGCTGGTGCTTGGAAGGCTCCATAAATCTCGTCTCACTTACGACCTGGCCTAGCTCTTATCTACTAAAAGTTACTATCCCAATGACTACGAACATAAGTAATTCTGCTGATTACTGCGAACATAAGTAATTCTGCTGATTACTGACCCAGGTCTCTCCTTTAGCACCCAAACCCGTGTCAACATGGTTGGTCCTGGCCTGACCGCTACTGGAGTAAACTCATACACCCTAGTTTACCCCCTACCCTCTCCAAAACCACAGCTAGAAATGTCAAGCACCTCACCCTGAAAAATCACCCTGAGACTCTGATCTCTGACCTGCGTTTCATCGCGGACAACGGCACAGTCATCAACGACCTTGTTTTCTAATCCAGAAGAACCCCCTCTTGGCGCAATACCTTTGCGCACCTCCTTAATGTACGCTGAACCAGGAACATTCCTTACGGCATTAAGCTCAGAATAGCGCCCTCCGCAACCCTACGAGCTGACCTTACCATCACTCTATACAAAAGTAGCATTGTATTTATCCAAGCCTCAACCAAAACCTTAATACATTTTTGGACCTTTTTACTCTCCTCAGAAACCATGTGCATGAAACTAACAAGGCAACCAACACCCACCTCGACAATCTTCCGACCTGCCCGCCTCATATGAATAACCTCCCACACACCACCTCTCTAAGGTTCTCCAACACAATTCCCCCTAACCGTTCCAGTTCGTTTACCAGCCCTGCTAACAATACTGCCCGAGACCCTTGGTCTCCTCCCCTCTAGGGGTCTCCTCCCCTCTATCTCCCCATACGGTCCTCTCAATTTTCAATAACCCCACCCAACTGTGCAACCTGCACATCTTTTTCCACCCCTCAGGCATTACACCATCGAGTGTGAAGGACGGAACCTTGCCAAGAACGCGATCCCACTAAGGAGAAGACGATAGCGGACTGTTTATCGTCACAGCCGCCGTTCCTTAACCGTGTCGGCTCAATCACTTTATTGATCGACAGACTCAAGTTTAAAGGCCACTCTTCTGAGGACGTGGTTCCTCGAACTGAATAACTGCCTTACCGTCCAAATAATGTGTAGAAGCCCACTCCGGCTCCTCCTAGACTTCCTAGGCGTCTAACTATTCAGGCAATAGCACAAACACTAGTCCTGAAGATGATCCCAGTTATTTTGGAGCTAGGGATCGAAACGTCACGTCGACTGTTGTAACAGAACTGCATGCCTCTAATGTATATATTAAATGCAGTGACTGTTTGTGCGTGCTTACACAAGATTGCATTGTACTGTAAGCCGCCACTTGCTCCAATTCCGTTGCCTGTTTAAAACCTTCCTCATTATTTTTCTATTCTTTTCTCCTGACTTGGTACAGGCTTGTGCCCAGTTTCTGTTGATTCATGTCTTGTATTTGTCATTTTTTCTAAAAATACCTAAAAATAAATTACTCAATGTCCGGCTGGACATTGGAAACTAAGCCATAGTTCTTATTCAAGTCTATGTTTGCTATTTCTACGAAGTATTTGTTAAGCTCAGGACCATTGTTCTTGATAAATTTACTAATCACCCGAGGTCCTTAGCTACCTAGCACGGGTCCCCTTGTTTAAGATACTACTGCAGGATCTACTAAGAGCAGACATCATGGAGAGATCAACTGGACCCACTCCGTGGGTATTACCAGTTGCGGTCGTACCCAAACGAGGAGTAGAAAACAAAGTGCATCTCTGCGTGGGCATGCGATCCCCAAATATGGCTATTGAACGTGAACGGCATCCGGGACCTCACATCAGCGATATGCTCGCTCGCCTGAACGGAGCCAAGGTCTTTTCAAAATTAGACCTAAACAAAGGGTATCATCAACTTGAGCTCCATGAAAAGACCTGGTACATCACCACTTTCACCACACATCAAGGGCTCTTTAGGTACAAGCGCCTCAACTTCGGAATTTCCTCTGCAGCAGAAATATTTCAAGAGGCAGTGCGGCGAGTCATCCAGCACAATCCAAACTGTTTCAACTACAGTGATGATATTTTGGTGTTCAGTGAAACTCGCAAGGAACACGACAAGGTTCTTGATCGAGTATGTCACGCCCTTCTAAATGCCAACCTAATGCTCAATCATGACAAATGCGAATTTCACAAGTCTACATTAAAATTCTACGGTCACATTTTCTCCCAAGACGGAAAGAGAGCCAATCCTGAAAAAGTATCAGCATTATCCAACACTCCATGTCCCCGAGATGTCAGTGATGTACGATCCTTCATGGGCATGGCTAGCTACTGTGCTCGTTACATTCAAGACTACACCATCAGTTATCCTCTGCGAGAACTCACCAAACAAGGCCACATCATTCAGTGGTCCGCCAAGTGCAAGCAAGCATTCAACCAAATCAAGACAGCAGTGAGTTCTGCCATCAACCTGGCTTATTTCAACCAGTGCAAGAATTCATAAATCACAGTTGATGCAAGCCCTGTGGGACTTGGAGCTATCCTAGCTCAATATGATGATGAAGGAGAACAGCCACATATCGTAGCGTGTGCGTGTCGTAGCCTCACTGACACTGAGACGGCTTACTCTCAGCCCGAAAAAGTGAGTCTGGCAGTTGTGTGGACACGTGGGCACTTCCATCTCTTCAACTATGAGAAGCACTTTACATTAATCACCGATCACCAGGCCCTCATAATGATCTTCTGCAATCCCCGAGAAAAGATGCCACCATGGATTGAACGGTAGGGTATTAACCTTCAATATTATATGTACACCATTGTTCACAAACCGGGGAAGACGGGGAACCTATCAGATTACATGTCGCGACACCCTCAGGTTTCAACACGGACAAGGTGTTTGTTGGCAGAAGAATATCTCCATTTTTTCATTGATCAGGCAAGACCGCCTGTTGTCCCCCTAGAAGCCATCATAGAAGCCACTTCTAAGGACGCCACGTGTCAGAACATAATACATTGTATTTGCACAAACTCGTGGAGATATCTGGAGAACACACCAAGTGAGACAACTGTCAATGTTAGAACTGGGGGTCTCTAGTTGGCAGAGGTAGGTACCACTGTCCAAATAGGGACCTTTGCTTCTAGTCAGGGTAAGGAGGAAACACTCTTAAGATAACCTCTGCTCACCCCCTTGGTTGCTTGGCACAAGCAGTCAGGCTTATCCAAAAGCAATGTGTAAAGTATTTGTACCAATACTCACAGTAACACAGTGAAAATACCACAAACTGAATCCACAACAGTTTAGAAAAATAAAGGTATTTAATTTAAACTACACAAGACCAAAATGGCAAAAAATCCAACATACACATTTGAAGAATGTGGTTGCAAAAGAGTTCTTAAGGTTGCGATAAAATAATCCACAGATGCGTGAAAAGTTCACAGTTGCGTCACGTTTAGCCAACAGTACTTTTGAAAGCTACAAAGTTCCAAAGCAGAAGCTGGTGCGGTGGGAAACAAGCGGTGCGTTGCTCCTGAGACCCTGGGGAGGCGATGTGACAACCCCGCTGCAGCAGCGGGCGTGTTGCGACGAATTCGATCTGTATGGGGAGGAAGGCGGACTTGTATGGATTCCAGTGCATAGGTTCCATAGGAAGTTTTCTCTCGCAAAGATACGATGCGATGATCTTTGGAGTTGCGACGATCTCCGGGGCGACGATGCACGGACCAGCGGTGATCTCTCTCTCTCTCTCGCAGCTCCTCGATGCGATGGCTTCTGCGGTGACACTAGCAGCGACGTGATGCGGTCCGCAAGCAAGCCGTGCGGCGATCTCACCCAGCGACGACAAGCTCTGCAACGGCACTCGCAGCGATGGTAATCTTCCCACACCGGTCTGGTGCGTCTGGTGCATCCCGCAAATGAAGGATGCAACGGCTCTGGCAGCGGCAACAGGCGCTGCGATGATCTGGGCCTTCGTAGTGGCGGGCATTTCCTCGCACTGTCGGGGATGCGCTCTGCAAGCGAGTGAAGCAACAAAACTTGCAGAACGTCTTTAAAAGCTTGGTTTCTAGATTCCCAACACAGGAACACCTTCCAGAGGCACCACAACTGGGCCACGCTCTCCAGGAAGGACAGAACTCTCTCAATAGAGTTCAGGGAAGCTGGGGGTGAAGTCCTTTTGTTCCTGGGACTTCATAACAGGGAGCCAGCTCTTCTCTGGCCCTTGGAGATTCCTTCAAGCAAGGGGATTCAGCACAAAGCAAAGTCCTTCTCCTCTCCTTGGCAGCAAAGCAACAGCAGGTCATTCCTGCAGAGCAACAGCAGGACAGTCTTCCTTCTTCAGTTTCAACTTTCTCCTTGGCAGAGGTTCCTTCTTGATTGCAGGATGATCTAATTTTCTGTAGTCAGGGGTCCTATACTTATACCCCTGCAAGTCTTTGTTCCCTTTGTGCAGGAGGGCTCTGAGCCCGGTCTGAAGCAGTTCTGGGTGTTCCTTGAGCACTTTGTTTTCCTGGCTTCTCCTTTCCTTTCAGTGTGAGGGGCAGGGTCATCAGCCGCCCAGCAGGAGGTGGAGCCAGCATTGTGGAAGGCAGGCACAACCCTATTCAGGCCCAGGTGCTATCTCCTCCCACCACTCAAGTTGCAAATGCAGTCATTCAGCCTAAGGCTGACTCAGCCAACCTCCTGGGGAATCCCCAGCCCCTGTCACTCTCAAACCAGACAGTCAATTCAAAAACAGACCAAGGCACACAGAAAGGTCAGACAAGAGAACATCAACTTTCTAAAAGTGCTGTTCTCAAACACAGGATTTAAAAACAACCTTTCCTAAAATATGTGTAATTAAATTCTGAGTTCAGGGATACCAGACTTTTATGTCCTCTCTTGTTCCTATGGGAGGATATGGTGATAGCCACTGTAGCCAGCATCCCCCATGAAAGCCTATGGAGCAAGATAGCCTTGCAGCAGTGAAAAACGAAAATGGCTGTAATTCACTACCAGAGCATGTCACCTGCACAAGTACATGCTCTACCTTTCACATACGCTGCACCCTGCCCAAGGGGGTACCTTGGGCGTTCCATACGGGTGACCATAGTGCACAGAAAGGGAAGGTTCTTTGGTCCATTGAAGTCCAGGAAGTACATTATGGTCATCATGGATGAATACTCCAGATTCCCCGTTGCACAACAAGTCTCATCCACAAGAGCGGCCGCTGTTATACATGCCATTGACTAAGCATTTGCTGCATGGGGAATCCCCACAGTAGTGAAAATGGACAATGGCCCACCATTCAACAGACATGATTACCGCAGAGTTCGCAAGACACCTAAACTTCCGACACAGAAAGATCACTCCCATGTGGCCTTAAGCCATTGGGATGCTTGAAAGATTCATGGCCACCGTTAAGAAAACCATACAACAAGCCGAACTGACCCAAGCTGACATTCAACCGGCACCCGAAGATGTACTACAAGCACACAGAACCACGCCACATAGCATCACTAACTAGTGTCCAGCTACTCTGATGCTCGGAAGAACTCCACGCACCAGAATACCAACTGCAGACGTCGCTAAACATTCCAGGTCATCAACCTCGAATTACGAAACATTAGTGAGCCTTGACAAAATCAAGAAGGCGAAAATGAACGAGCATGCGGTCGGTCGCAGACATGCCGAGGTATCTGACATTCAAGAAGGAGATTGGGTGCTACTCAAGCAAGAACAAAAGGCAAAGGCTGATAGTCGTTACTGTGCCCAACCACTGCAAGTGACGAGACGGAAAGGAACTATGATCACAGCTGCATCTGAGAATAAGGGAACCACACCAAATGTGTTGCATTTCAAGAAGTGTAATCCTGCAGTGTACACCCGAGCAGAGGAACCAGAATGTGACAAGGATGATTCAAGCCGAGAAGCTGAGGATCAGGAAGAACCTGAAATCGCAGTGAGTTTGAGAGTCAAGAGAAGTGCGCCCCTCACTCCGACCGCAGAGGACTATCAGGTTACCTACCCGGCTTATCGAAGAACTTTGAGCCAGTTAGAATTGAACATAAAAAAAATAAATAGGGGGAGATGTAGTGTTGTCATGCCTGACCTGGCACTGCGTCGCTAGAACCAGGCATGACAGGAAGCAGGGAATAGGAAAGGGAAAAGATGGGGCAGTACGAAAATGTAAAGGGGAGAATAAAGACGTGCCTGCTCTACCTGCTGCTGTCCGTCTCTTTATTGTGCACGAGAGACGTGGAAAAGCGGGATGATGTTCACCATAATACTGAATTTTTTAAGTTTCCCTTTTAAACAGCTTGGCAAAGTTATTCAACTTGCGTTACCACTTCGTTTCTTTCGAGGGACTCTGATCACCTATCGTTCTTGTCCCACTGTGGTTTGCACTGTTTGCAGAAGGAGGGTAGTGACACCATTCTGATAGAGGAAAGGGCTGCATGAAAATACATTTCATACCAGCAGATTTGTTTCTTTTATATCCGCTCAGACCATTTCATACATTAGAATTAAATAATATGCTCAACAGTTTATCGCTGCCGTCCAGATGTTATCAATGCCCCAAGAAGAGAAAATAAAATAAGCAAAACATGCTCGAGGCCATGCGATGAGTAGGCAGACTAGCAGCTGATGAAAAAACAACAACAACTGTTTGGGAATTGCACACTGTTCCAGATGTTTAATTTCTGTTGCTTTAGGCCACACGCTGAAATACAAAATAACAACAAAGAAAACCTGTGCTTTTGTAGCAACTATAGTGGAAACTTTAATTGCATCAATCCTATCAAGATATGAAACAATATGCCACAACGCAAAAATGAATGAAGTTGTTTTTAATTGGTTGAAAACATGTCCATGGTTATTAGAGAAGTTCAATTGAAGTTCAAGCGTAACCTTGAGATGCATTTTGGCAAGCTATACGTCATGTGTAATTTTAATTTGGATTGCTAATTTGTTAGTATTAGGCATTATACCCAATCGTGTCCGTTGACTTAATCATGCTGTGCATACCCAAAAATTAACTACACTTTTTTTTATACTTTCACACCTTCACAGGAATCTGTGCGGATTTAGATGCACGGATCCTAGGAAGATGAATTAATTACTGCATCTGGAAAGTAACATTACTGTGAAAAGAAATATTAAACAAGTGTAGTAAACGCATCTGGTATAGCCATGTTCTTGTTTTTGTAACTGTCATAACCTTTTGATTGCTGTTTCCTTCCTGTGGCCGTTCTACCTCCTCCCTGATCCCCCTCTTTTTTTCGCCCTTAGATTCTCCTTCGCCTTACATTCCACGACATTCCATGCCGAACTGGTGCTGAAGATTCCATTATCAGTTAATAGCTGTCAGTCAGAGGTGAACTCGCTTGATGGTGACTAGCTAATTTCCTAAAAAAAAAAGTCTACCAGATACTTTTCAGTGCATGGAGATTCTTTCACTGGTGATGAGGAGAAGGGAGTCTGAAGCTGTGCAGGGGATAGCTAAGATAGCCATCACCCCTGACGCTGTGCGTGTTCGTTCAACCCGAGGGCTCCTTGAGGACAGCAGCAGTAAGGAAAGAGGCCATTGAAGACATTCAGCATGAAAGCTTCTTCACATGCTAGACTTTTTTTGTACCAGAGCTGACAATAGTGATCCATTAGCACAGGTTATTGTCTTTTGAGATGATTTTCTTATTGCATCAGCAGAGAAGTGGTAAGAAAGCGAGTTATATATTATGCTTGAGAGGTCTCTTGCAGCTTCTGCTGTCCATGTATGTCTAACTAGTTTCGCTGAGCGCTGTACCATGGCATGTCCCTTTCAGGTCTGACCCTCTGAAGAGGCTGCTGAAGAAACTGCACGTATCGTCACATGAAAGGTGCCATTCTATGCTCCATTTACTTGAGCCTTAGGTGCCAGGATGCCAGGATCCTCCACAGGTATCTCATGAAAGGTTCTGTACCATTCCCCACTTTCTTGGCACACCTAGTGTGAGGGCTGTGGCACCCTCTTGATACAAGGCAATTAGCAAGGTAGCAGCCTGTTTGCTCTTTTCCCTGATACCTCACTGAATCACATTCCCGCAGACAGGAGTGGTGACTGTACATACTGCATCCGATCCCTTCAATTACTATTGTAATTGCTCTCCCAATGAAATGAAAGATATGTTTTATACATTCTATTTTGTTTATAGTTGTCATTTCCCTTAGGTTCCCGGTTCATCTATGTATCCCATATCCTCCTCCCACCGACCCCCCCCCCCTTTATTTGACTCGTGGATACTCCCTTGCATAAGAATCCATTTGGAGCTGCTTCTTTTGCCTGGAGATTCCATTTTCACTTGGAGGTTATGAGACTGAGGTGAACACACCATTAAAAACACAATCACCAAAAACTATTTATCACCACATAAAGATAAGGGAGATACAAACTACCAACAGTTGTTTTCACTTGTTCGGATTGAAATGTTTGTAGGTTTGGCATGTATAGACTGAAGGTATGCAACTACAACTCAAAGAAGAGATACTACATCATTGAAATCATTAATTGTAAAAGCAGCAATGAGGTGTATGTTATTGTATGCGATTGCTTATTGGTTTATGTGAGAACCTCTACAAGTGCCCTGAAAACTAATATTCTGGAACATGATCGAGCAATAACAATGGGGACTCACAAAACCCAATATTTCAACACATGAGAGAGGTATACTTAAACAGGTGTGAGTTTGCATTTCATGGAGTACAGACACTAGACTCCAACCCTAGAGGAAGAGATGAGCTGCTGCGGCCAGTGGAGGGTGTTTCGGTGGGGCAGAGAGGCGGGGTGAGGGAGGGGCAGGGTCGGGGGTGCTAAAAACCAGAGTATGGATAATTGAAGGTAAGTAAACAATGTAATTAATAAAACGAATTTCGTAGAGCGCCCTGCATCGCAAAATGTGATGCAGGGTGCGCTACGGAATTCGTTTTATTAATTACATTGTTTACTTACCTTCAATTATCCTTACTCTGGTTTTTAGCACCCCCACCCTGCCCCTGCCCCTCCCCCGTCCCGACTCTCCGCCCCACCGAAACTCCCTACACGGGCCGTGGCTGGAGATGAGGAACTAATGTTGCGCAAAGAGGAAGCTCAGTGGAACAGTAGATTAAGGTCAGTTGGGAAAGGACTGAATATGGAAACTTAGTTGTACTATTTTAACTTAAATATTTCCTATTGCTATTCTTGTGCAAGCTCTTTCATCTGAATTGTGCGGGAGAGAAGGCGGAGCTACACCACACTACACTGCAGGCTGCGGACTGCAACCGTGAGTGAGAGGACTACCAAATGCCATAGCTGCCCTGCCACCTTCAGAGAGATCCATCTGACATCACTCACAATCCCTGCCATCACAGTGGGTGCCGGTGGTCTCGGATACACACTATCAGAGCACTCTTGAATCACATTTCTCGTTTGGGTAAAGTTGGTGCAGGTTTATTACATACACCATTATGTAATATGGTGGGTTATCTTATGGGCGATCCAACGGCAAGCAATCAACTGGGCCGCCTGCCCGCCTGATGAGCCAAGCAGCACTGAGGCGAACCCAATCTGTGCTGCCCCTTCTGGAGATCCTCTTCCCAGATCACAGTACACATGGTCCCTTATTACTCACACCCCTTTCAGAGCAGAGCAGAGCATAGCAAACCCCCGTTTTTTTAGGGCCACAACTGCCCAAAGGACTACCGGGGCCCCAACACGATTTTCCAGGAACCTACCATGAAGCTCGTAGGATTACGCTCTGGCACCCCCTTTGGTGCCGCGCAGAGGTACCCTTCTGAACCCCTCTGCTTCCAGATCGCATTGTGAGTCCGCCACAGCTCTGGAGGTGGTCACAGTCGCCACCAGAGTCCCCCACCAAAACAGTTATACCCTTACCTGCAACCTCTCATCTTTAGAGCCTCCTGCAAATCTAGAAGGAAGAGATCCATCCCTACTGGTGATAGATGGACCCCATTTATATCCTTATAGCTCTTGACGTTAGCCTGGTTCAGCTAGTGTCTGATGAAACCAAAGGCCCTTACAGCCTGTGAACTTGTGCCAAGAACTATTCACCCTCTTGCGGGAAAGTTAGACTGCATCACATGACTCAGCCCGTGCCAACTCTCGGCGGGACGATTGCGGACACCATGGCTCACATTCCCCGATCTATTTGCTGATCTCACCTAGCTGCCGTCCTTCTAGCACCGTGTGTCTCTGAACACCTGCGTGCCCCATCTATGGGTCAGCAGCCCACTTGCTAGGAGAACCCCAACCCGCCTGCCTACCTTGGCTATTATGGCGAGAAGGATTATACTTAACCTTTGCACAGTCCCTTTGCAGGCTAAATCATGACACACTGGAGTGTTCATAACTAGAAGTATGTGACAATGAGCAAGGATGCCCTTCTGCCATTGCCATGTATTCCTTATTCCTTATGGGAATTTCACCCACTCAGTTCCCTCTGTGGAGGAACTCCCTAGGCATACCAGATTAGAGGATATGTCTGATTTAAGCAGTGCGCACTGTCTACAATATGGTGCCTAACATTAAGGATTGACTAAGCCCGACTTTACCCCATCCTAGAATACTCCCAGATAGGGGGTGGAAAGAGGTTTCACACTGCCCACCCTGCGCATCCCCAGTGGTGGAATATTACCTGCCCTATTAAATGTAACATTTTTGTTGAACACTGGACGTGCAAAATGCTCTGTTACATAGTAGCCTTTTTTGCTTGACACCTTGTTTCCCCATTTCCTGGGACGGCAGCACAGTATGATGGCTGACAGCGTCCCCACCCAGCGAGGCTAATCTAGCTAACCGGGTGGGGCATTTGAGCTGAACTGCAGGAACATGTCACCTACCCTTGTTTCTGGGGTGCAGTTACTTTGCCCCCGTTGACCAGACGCTTGCACAAACCCTTTGATTGCTAAACCCTGGTGAACACCTTACTTTCTAGAGGGCTGGCCTCTTTAGTGGCCCCCTGCGGGGGCCTTGGTCAGCCGCAGATCCTCATACACAAGACAGTGAGGATAGCACTGTAAACCTTGCACCCGCCCCCCCTTTTCGATACCTTATTGTGTCTGCAGGATGTACCAACAAATAGGGGAGAGGAAGCGCCAGGGCCTTTGCCCAATTGTTTCGGGCACCTGGTACCAGCTCCACTGATAAGGTACGGGAAAGTCAGGTGAGAGGCCCTCCCAGCCATCACAAGAAGGCAATATAAACTTGTGAGATCAAAACAAAATCCAATCTACTATCAGATGAAAATCCCCTAATTAACCTCCTTGGCCAGCAAGAAGAGGAAAAGTCAAAATTGGTGGCACAAAGGAATGGTTCACCCCACCAAAAATGTAATGCCTGCAGAAAACAACCTCAAATTTACACAAAATTCAGTTTTCTTAAGGATGCCAGCTCAGCGCTCCTATCGAGCAGCGAAAAGTTCACAGGGCTACAAACTCTCTTACTGCCTTCACCTCCAACAACTTTTAAAATAAAATTGAAGTGAACTCAGATCATCTCCCCCTGAGGCGGGCCCTTGTACTCAATCTAAACTCTCCAATCGACAGCTAAGCTCCTGCACCAAGCTTACACAGAACAGCGATACGTTGGAGTCCCCAAAATTACAACAAAGAAGGCAACAATAACACCTCCAGAACACAAGCATGCAGTGTAATAAAATAACTCTCCTGGTTAAACATGATCCCCCCCAGGAGGGCTCTACTAGTGTATGCACCAAGTATAGCTGTCTGCACAACAAAACCCCAACTGGTGTTTCAGGGGCACTACCCCAAGGAACCCTTAAAGGGTTGAAGACACAGAAAATAAGAAGGACAAAGAGCTCTCTCATTTAAAAAACGCAGAATGGGAGGAAATACTGGCTACTTACTCATAGGACTCGGAGCAACCACCACAGAGTCCACCTGGTATGGTACAGGCTGTGTAGTGCAGGGCAGAGACATCAGACAAGCCACAGGAGGCGGAGCCAGCATTGTAGAGAGAAGCCCCAGCCCTATTCAGGTCTCAGGTGCAACTACTCCCTCCCATCTAGATGCAGATCTCTCTATTCACCACTAGGCTGCCCAAGCCTGTCTCCTGGAATCCCCCTGCCCTGTCACTCACAAACAAGGAATACACAACCTAGCAGGGGCAGGCCTGGACAGTTAGGCAAGAAAATACCTACTTTGTAAACGTGGTATTTTCAAACATAGACTGTTAAAACAAACTTTACTAAAAGATGCATTTCATATTCTGAGTTCAGGCATACTAAATTCAAATTTCTACCATGTTCCCTGAGTCAGTTAGGATTATAAGAATGTAATAATCTAACTGCCCATTCTAGCCTTGCAATAGTGAAAAACGAAAATGGCTGTAGTTCACTATTAGGACATGCTACACACACCAGGGCATGTCCTATCTTATACTTAGAATGCACCCTGCCCTTGGGCCTACCATAGGGGTGTCTAATATGAAGCAAAAGGAAGCTTTTAGGGACTGGCAAGTGGGTGCACTTAAGTCGGCATGGCTGTACTAGACTGCACACAGGCCTTGCAATGGCAGGCCTGAGACACACTTTACAAGCTGCTTTTGTGGGTGGCACAACCAGTGCTGCAAGCCCACCAGTAGCATTTAATTTGAATGCCCTGGGCACACATGGTGCACTGTACTAGGGGCTGACCGGTAAATCAAATAACCCAATCATAGAATCCACAATTAGTAAATCAATTTAACATTGGGAGCACTTGCACTGTGGCACTGAATAGCAGTGGCACAGTGCCCAGAGCATATAACCATCAAAAACATTTCAAAACAGAGGAGGCAATCAGTTAAAAATGGAAGGGAGACGCACGCCAATGATGCCAGGTCTAACACGGATAAATTAGTCTGAAAACAAAGAAACAACAAACCACTCTGAAACCAATAGAACTGAAAGCATTGCCTAAAACGCAACTAGCCATAATGAGTACATCGATAACAAAATTGAAATACTGGAAAACCTACACGCCAAGACCTTATTACTGTTATAGTTATTGTTTTTGCCTAGGAAATGGATATTTGACCAAATTCCAAGGAGGGTTAACCATGTTTCAAAAGCACTGCTCGTTTGAAGGAAGCACGTATTTTACTATCAATAATGTTTTGTTTAATAATTTTTCATCAAGCTCGCTGTAAATGTGAAATCATGCACCTAAAACATTTGAAAACCTACTCAAGATACTTTGGGATTTCAATTTTTGAAGTGTGTAGTAATCGTTATCATTTTCCACATTTACAGGGAGATTTCACCAAAGTTTGTGACACTTTGCTTTCTCTACCCACTTCTAGTTTTCTTATTTACGCTGCCAAAACTATTTGTCACTTTTTGCGATGCTGCTGTGGTGTTTACGAGGCAACACTAAGGCACTTTTTTGGCTTATTTCTGCCTCGTAAATATTATTTCCTTTAACGCAAAGATGCCTGCGGTGGGGCACGACAACCCATTGTGCACCAGAGCAGGGGAAAAGATCAAGAATGCGCTGCATCTGATTGATACAGCACATTCCTGCTCTTTTCATTCTGTATGGCAGCACAGCAAGAAGTCCGGCCGCGCTGCTCTATGGCAAAACCGCATAAATGAGTCCCATAGCACTTTCTCCTGGAATTAAAGTAATGTTTAACTATACAATTTTTCCACAGAGTCCCCAGCAGTCCAGACCTCAATCCTGCACGGAAGGCAGCAAACCAGAGGCAGGAGGGGATCATCAACAACAAAGTATGAAAAACGTTTGGGCAGCCCTCCTGAACATGGTACAGTCATCCACGGAGGCACTTTAGTACCAATCAAGTAAGATGGATATACAAATTTCACTTCTCAACACTTTGGCTGTCTTTATGGTCGGGAATGACAATAAACTTGTTAAATTAAATTTACTGATCAAATGGATCCAGTCTGTCACCGCATTCACTCAAATAAACTGTCCCTGTACCACCATCGTCTACAAGTTGTCAACCCTACACCCAATGCTGGAAAACCTTATAACTGTGTTTAAACAATGTCCACCAGTAAAGGGGCCCCAACATACTGAGGGGAAATCTCCAGACCATAATGTACCCATCCACAGTCACTACACAAGCTCTGATCCAACCTGCAGAAGTCAAAGGGGAGCACAAGCCCAGCTCAACTGCCAGCAGTGACCTCAGAGAGCACAGAGGCCTCAAACAGCGAGACACTGAATGTAGGAAGGGGTGGCCCTTGCACAACTCCAGAAGCCACAACGTCAGATCTGCTGATGGACACAGCAGCTTCTCAGACTAGCACAAACGGGGCGGGGAGTGCAAGAAACAATGCCAAATCTGAGGTAAAGGAGAAAGGGATGGAACAAACCTTGCTGACCAACAGAGAGTGTACCCCTTTTTTTTTTACCTCAACAGCAAGACCAGATGGAACAGATCATCATGCCCCCGTAAGAAGAGGAAGAGGTCAAGCAGGAGTAAGAGCAGACCCCATCCTTAACAAACCGACATGGGGGGCCCAAACAGTCAGCTGTCGCAAGCAACAGGCCTCCTTCCAAATGTATACATACGAATTGCCTGGTCAACCATCCTCGACAATCTATAGACCAAGCATAGAAGGGGCACTGTGAACAGGACCACAGACCGGAGTCCCTGCTTCACCTGCCTCTGGATTTCATGGCACATTGCCTGGTCGACCATCCATGACAATTAGCAAAATAAGCACAGAAGGGGCACCGTCAACATTGTCAGTAGCTGAACCCCCCATTCCACTATCTTCCAGACTCCCTAGGGACTCCCAATCAAATAATCATATGAGCTCAAATAGTTCCCAACTGAGACGGTTACCTCAAGCACTGTCTGGACAAGGTTTGGTTGCCTTCAGCACATATACACTGAGCTGAACTCAGCAACATTCATAGTCCACAACCCTTGTTCAACATCTGCATGAACCAAAGTAACTCGCAAAAGAGTATCGCTGAAGCCACAGTGCTGGGCATAACTTTCAAGAGATTGCAATATTTCCACACCAAGCACATCAGAAAGAAAAACATTGCTCAGATATTGCTGAGGACTACCAAGATGCTTAACCTCATCTCAAAATAAGATACGATTCCAGTGGGCACCACCACATCTTAAACAGGGGCAACATTCTCAGACTATCAGAAATTCCAGCACTACGCGTTCTTAGCTCAAATGATTTACAGCAATTCTATTTGAACGCTCAGATAACATTTCAGAAACAGAATTAAATAAGACTACATGGACTACAACCAATGTGGCAAAGAGAATCCTCACTGAGGGGTCTACCTTCAGAAGGTGTGGAATAAAGATCGCCCCACAACATGAGCTAGGGTACCCCCAACCTATTCTCCCTCCTGGCCTCAGAAGTAGGATAACCAGGACACTTAGAACAGTACCTTTGTGCTTAGGGCACAAGGTGTTCTTTGGCCAGGGAAGCATCAACAATCAGGAACCACCAGAGATCAGGCAGCTTTGAAATCAAGCAATCTAATTAAATCTCAAGGAGAATCATGAGAACAATCAACTGTTCCCCCGTGACAACGTGACCTTGCTTGGTCCAGGAGCCACACTGTGAAACTAATACTAGGTTACTTTGAATATGCTCCTGGAACATAAATGGTCTCATCACAAATCTACCTGAACCAGACTTACACAACCACCTGAAGTCGTTTGATGTCATCCTCCGGCAAGATATCTGGATCCCCGAACCTGCCACATTCAGGGTTACACAAACTTTTCCAAACTTTCTCTAATCCAGCGGTGAAATGGGTGAAATATGGTCCTTTTTCTGGAGGCCTATCAACTGACATCTCAATAGCAAGCATAGCTTTGGCAACAGCCCTGGAAATCAAGATCCTGGACTTTGGAGCTACAGGAATGGAATGAGGCCTGTCACTGGCAGGTGCCTCTTTACAAGAATCACTGGAAAGCTCAGAGCTCATACAGCTCTGGAACACCCCACCAGTCACCAGGTATTCAAACAGACTGTCTGGAAGGCCTTAACAATCCACTCCGTCATTGAGGACAAGGCCTCACTATCAAAAAGAACAAACGGATGGAAAGTGGCGGCTGCTTATGGGGTGGTAGGGCAACATGAGCGAAAATACAGGGGGTCAGGACTGTCCGCTCCTGTGCCTGCTGCCTCGCATGTCCTCTCTGGATGCTTGCCATGCTGCACAGCATTGTTCTCACGCTGGTAATACCAGCATGGGGGCAGCGCTGTATTTGGACTGAGTGGGCTGACTTGAAGCTCGCTCAGGCCTATGGAGCCTGGGCCTTTTCTCCAAGCCGACTATTCTAACGCAACTGGGTTAGAGAAACATGAGCACTCATGCATATTTGGCCAGCCTAGGACAGCAGGACAAATATACATGCACACTTACAAGTGCCCAACACTCCTCCCTAAATCGTGATGCTCGACTGGATGGCCCTACCCTAACATCAGCTGGCAGAAACGAAAAATAGAATGGTAATAAAATGGTTTTATTACCATTTTATTTTTCAGTGGTGCAATGCTCCTTTGCCATATCTGGGGAGCCGACCGTGTGGATGAATGACATTAAACAACTATAAAAACCTTGCACAAATATTTCACCTCACAATAACTGTAGTCAAGGTGCAGTTCTTAAAATATAGACTTGGGGCCAGATGTAGGAGGCCATTTACCGACCGGTAAATGGGTATTTGTGATGTAGGGGGCATATTTTACCGATTCGGTAAATTTACCAAATCGGTAAAATACAGAATCGGTATTTTTACCGATTCGGTAATGGCCAGATGTAGGTGGGACTCATCTGAGTCCCAAAGGCCTTACAGTTTCGGTATTTTACCACCCAATCCAATTGGGTGGTAAAATACCGAATCCAGGTGTGCATGCACATGTGTGCATGAACACCTATGCCATGTGACAGACTTCAAGGCCCATAGGAATCAATGGGCATTACCGAATCGGTATTTACAGAATCGGTAAATACCGAATCTTAACGATTCGGTATTTACCGATTCTGAAATACCTACATCCCCCCTCCTCTATTTTACCACTTCTTAAATACCGAATCGGTAAAATTCGGTATTTAAGAAGTGGTAAAATAGAATTACCTACATCTAGCCCTTGGTCTCTTACCTGCTGTGTCACCTATGCATAGCTGGGAAGGAAGATCTACTCCACTTAGTCTGTTCCTGTAAAGTGATAGAGGGCGAAAGGTGACAGGGACATATTATCAAGAATGAAAATAACATTATCTCCGCTTTAGTCACAGGAAACTGCTGCTAAAGCGGTGATAAGGGGCTTGATGTGAATTCCCATTGAACACCAGGGGGCATATTATCAAGGGTGGCGATAGGGAATTTTCGCCGCTTTAGCGTCCGTTTTCGGCCGCTAAGCGGCGATAATTCTATCCCCCTATTAGCAAGCTGTCGCTAACAGCAATTAGCGACAGCTTTTAGGTGATAGCGAGCGGTTTGGGGCCCGCTTTACATGTTAGCGATATTTATTGTAATGACATGCAAAGTGGGCGTCCCCAAACTGAAAACAGTCGCTAACATCGCTATCGCCTATTAGCAAGGCAGGCGTAGCGATGGAAATATTCACGCTAAGCGCGAATATCTCCAAATACTAACACCTGTCCAGACCAGTTCTTAGCCATGTTATCCAATGGGAGGTGGATAACATGGCTAAGAGCATTTTGTCGCTAATGCGTGAATATCGCTGTATTCTCAGCGATATTCATGCATTTTGCCGCTATCGCCGGAAAATGTATCGCTTTGGAGATAAACGTTGCTAATAGCACGTTATCTTAGTGATAAATTCCGGCGATGCTCAGCGATAAAAATATCGTTGCTAAGCCTATTTAGCGATAAATATCGCTACTTGTTGGTAATATGCCCCTAGGTTCTGGTGTGAACCTTGGCTTCTATGGGAATTCACAAGGGCATATTATCAATCCCCTTATCGCAGTTTCCTGCCGCTCAAGCAGCGATAATGTTATTGCCGTTCTTGATAATATGGCCCACAGTTCTTGCAAACATCCTTTAATCATAGGGGAATACGCTCAAGAAGGCAGGCATGCTGACCTGCTTCAATGCAGAGGATTCTCAGTTGAACTGTCGCCTTGTTAAATTTCTGCAGAAGGTGGAGACAAATATTCCCCACAACTCTCCTTCCAGGCCCGCAGAGGTAAAATCAGTCCACTAGTGGAACCACTCATTATTTATCTTGATCCCAAGTGGATAACATCAGTAGTACTGCTTTGCACTTTCCTTGCACACACAGTTTACCCTACTTTCAATATGTTTTAATGCTCTTAACTGGGACCAAATTAGGGCACAGCCAGATCATTGGGGTACCCCAACAGTGGAATCATCCATCCTCACTCAAAGCTGTTTACAAAAGGATACCATCCGCCGCACCCTTTACGCACTTGCACAGTATCATAAATATATCATCGTTCATAACTTGGACAAAGTGTTAATCAGAACAATTCATCCTTGAGGGCATAAACAGAGCTAGTGGGGACCAGTGGCGTCACTAGGGGGGTGCGGGGGGTGCGGACCGCACCGGGTGACACCCTCACATGGGGGTGACACCATCTGGTTGCGCCCCCCCCTCCCCCCCCCCAAGCAGGCCTCTGTACATGGCACCCCCTGCACAGCACCCGAAGGCCTCGGAGAGACTCGATCCGCTTTAAAAACAAAAGCGAACAGAGATATTTTCTCACCTATTCGAATTAAAATGTTCTCATTAGTATAGTTAAAGTTTGAAAAGTGTAGTAATGAGGGGCCCCCGCCATTTATATGGAAAAAGACACGGTGCTAAAGAGGGGGGCCGGGGAGGGGGGGTATTAACCGCTTGGAAATTAGCTTTTACTTTAGCTGCTTCATATCTTAAAATTCTCACGTCTACAAACTCGCTGGTACCTTGTACACAGATTTCTTTTTGCATCTTGAAAAGCTTTAAAAGAGAAACCACATGAAAGCGGCAGAGGGTGTAAAAGGGGGGGTCCTGCCCCCCCCCCCCCCGGGTTTAATTTGCGAGGGAGAGGGAGCTAGAGGGAGAAAGACAGAGAGAGGAGCTAGAGGGAGTACGACAGAGAGAGAGGGAGCTAGAGGGAGTAAGACAGAGAGAGAGGGAGCTAGAGGGAGTAAGACCGAGAGAGAGGGAGACAGAGGGAGCTAGAGGGAGCAAGAGAGAGAGAGGGAGCTATGGGGAGCAAGACAGAGAGAGGGAGCTAGAGGGACCAAGCCGGAGAGAGAGGGAGCTAGAGGGAGTAAGAAGACAGAGAGAGAGAGAGAGAGTTGGAGTGAGAAAGACAGAGAGAGAGGGAGCTAGAGTGAGAAAGACAGAGAGAGAGGGAGCTAGAGGGAGTAAGACAGAGAGAGGGAGACAGGTAGCTAGAGGAAGTAAGAGAGAGAGAGAGAGAGGGAGCTAGACAGAGAGAGGGAGCTAGAGGGAGTACGATAGAGAGAGAGGGAGCTAGAGGGAGCAAGACAGAGAGGGAGGGAGCTAGAGGGAGTAAGACAGAGAGGGAGACAGAGGGAGTAAGACCGGGAGAGAGCGAGCTAGACAGAGAGAGGGAGCTAGAGGGATTAGGATAGAGAGAGAGGGAGCAAGACAGAGGGAGAGGGAGCTAGAGGGAGTAAGAGAGAGAGAGGGAGCTAGAGGGAGCTAGACATAGATGGAGCTAGAGGGAGTAAGACAGAGAGAGAGGGAGCTAGAGGGAGTAAGACAGAGAGAGGGAGACAGAGGGAGCTAGAGGGAGCAAGACAGAGAGAGGGAGCTAGACAGAGAGAGGGAGTAAGACAGAGAGAGAGTGAGCTAGAGGGCTCTTGACAGAGAGAGGGAGCTAGAAGGAGTAAGAGAGAGAGGGAGCTAGAGGGAGCAAGACAGAGTGAGAGGGAGCTAGAGGGAGTAAGACAGAGAGAGAGAAAGCTAGAGGGAGCAAGACAGAGAGAGAGGGGGCTAGAGGAAGTAAGAGAGAGAGAGGGAGCTAGAGGGAGTAAGAGAGAGGGGGCTAGAGGGAGTAAGACAGAGAGAGAGGAAGCTAGAGGGAGTAAGACAGAGAGAGGGAGCTAGAGGGAGCAAGACAGAGAGAGAGGGAGCTAGAGGGAGTAAGAGAGAGAGGGAGCTGGAGGGATTAAGAGAGAGAGCGGGAGCTAGAGGGAGTAAGAGAGAGAGTGGGAGCTAGAGAGAGTAAGACAGAGAGAGGGTGCTAGAGGGAGTAAGACAGAGAGAGAGGGAGCTAGAGGGAGTAAGACAGAGAGAGGAAGCTAGAGGGAGTAAGACAGTACCTAGCACCGTACATTTCCGACAGAGGTGGTCCATGCGGTAAGTCATGAGGGGGTGACACCATGAGTTACCCGCACCGGGTGACACCAACCCCAGTGACGCCACTGGTGGGGACTTGCACATGTGTGTTTTAAAATTGTGATACAACACCTACTTTTTTATGTATTTATGGAAAATGTATCCTGTATTTTAAAATGTGTTGTTTCATTGCAATGGTTTTAAGTAACCACTACATTTACTAACAAAATTAAACAATTGCTGAAATCATGTATCTAATTGGAGACTCTGTATGGAATTGAAAAAATTGGTATAGGATTGTGTAATTGGAGGGTATAATAGGAATATGGGGTGAAGATGTAAATAGATGTAATTGTAAGCAATATTTATATATGTGATGTTGGAGTGTGAGAGGTGGTACTGGTGTATGTGTGTTGAATGAATGGATGTGAAGAGGTAAATGATTTTTGAATGGCTGTATGAATAGATTGATAATTCTGGTAGAAGGACTGGATGCAATAAGACAAACTGGGTTAATGATTGGCGATATTGCCAGATCGAAGAGTGATGCAACATTTGTAGTGGTAAGAAACAGTAGTACTTTAAATATGACTTACTTGGATTTCTTTGTTTTAAGAACAAGTTTGAATAGAGATTATTATAGGTACTCAAGGAAGCAGAGGTTTAAATATGGTTTATATGTTCTAATATGGTGGTTTTGGATAGAACAGCACAAGTCTATTTCAAATTTTCAAATGTGGGATAATAGGGCTTTGGTGGGGGGGGGGCGACCAACAGGAGGCCTGCCTCCCCCGGGGATTTTTGGGCCGCTGGTGCAGCCCAGAGCCCAAATGAACTTGTTTGGCAAGATTTGGGCTGGGGGGATATGTATACGGCCATTATAGGTAAGCAGCCACCATTTCGGTGGGGTGACACGGCAGCCGGCCTGGGGTCAGTTAGGGTGAGAACATTTTGTGTAAGTCACTCCCATTTATACTTTCAAACTGTGCATTTTAGGCTGTCCTTTCTCTCATGCACCTTTTGTTTCTTTTGACAGCCGGCATGCCTTCGACGTTGTAGTACACCTGTGCGTCCCCCGTGGTGCTTTTCTGGTTTCCTGCCTCGCGGCACTTTGTTTCACGGTTTCCGCTGCTTGGGTTGACCTGGGCTCACGGGCGGGTGCTTTGCAGGCCCGATGCGTGCGGTCACACACGCGAGCGCCTCCCGCCCCCCGCGGTGATCAGCTCGTACTGTCAGCCAGTGCGCGTCACATACTCACAGCAAAAACCTCCTCAGTGCTGGTTGAAAACTGCCAGAGGAAGAAAGTAAGACGCCTTTTACAGTCCTCTCTAGAGCCGAGATCCCCTCGCCTTCTAGGTGCCTTGCACCTTCTTTTCAGGAGGGGACTTAAGTCCTCCTCTTTAAGCCACACTTCAACTATATCAAACTGTCTGGATTGGGAGGGAGGGGGGTAATTGCAAAGACTGCCGCCCCTCGCTCAGCCTTTTTCTGTACTCTTGCCTTTTACCCCGGTATTTATACAGCGCTTTGCATGAAGGGAAGTTTAGTTTGCATGAATTTCCATATTAACAGGGAAACACCATCCTGTCAGGGTTCCATCGTGTACCTTTGACCAGCTGTTCACAATTTAATATTCAGGTATTTAACAGTGTCTTATCCTTGCTTACACGTGGCAGGGCGGAATAGGGGCCCGGCCGGGGCCGTTGGGTCGGGGGGATCCATGCCGTCCCTGGCGGCGGGCAGGGGAGGATCACGCAGGTGAGGGAGGGGAGGCGTCGGAGTTGGGGCTGTAGTGGAGGACGGTGTGGGGGGGTTTGAGGGGTGGGGTGATGGGTCAGGTTTCGGGGTGCCAGACACTGGCCGGATGGGCTCTCGGGGGAGGGGTTGGCCATCCGTCGTTCTTGCGGACATGTGGCGGGTAGTGGTTGGGCCTTGGTGGGGGTTCCCAGGGGTGACAGGGCCAGACAGGAGGAATAACCCTGGCATGTCAAACTCCTCGTTTATCTTTGCAGGGGCGGCAGGTGCGGCACTCGGGTGAGTTGCATGCGGCTCCACCCCACTGAGAGGATGGGCCGGCTCTGCCTCATGTGGGCGGCCAGACCCCAGCGTGGAACCTGCTAGGCGGAATGCATCATAGGAGGGACGAGCTGTCTCTGGTGTCACGGCCCAGTGGGTCCATGCAGCCTCTGGGGGCACGGGCACGGGGGTCCAGGACAACATAGTATGATACATAGTACGATACAATGGATGGGCTTGCGGTACCGCTGCAGGAGTGTGTGGATGTAGGGGAATTGATCTGCTATAACGCAGTTCACAGGTGCTAAGAGTGCTTTTGGGAATGAGCTACATGGACCGGGCTGTAGTCCATGGGGATGGCACATTTGTGGTTTGATACCGGGCTGGTGTCCGTGGAGGACGGCTCAGGGTTGTGGGATCACGGGCTGGAGTCCGCAGAGGACGGCCCTTTGCTGTGGGGATCACGGGCTGGAGTCCATGTAGGATGGCCCATTACTGTGGAATCAGGGGCTAGAGTCAATGGAGGACGGCCCATTGCTGTGGGATTACTGGCTGGAGTCCACTTAGGACAGCCCATTGCTTGCTGTGGGATCACGGGCTGGATTCCACTTAGGACAGCCCATTGCTGTGGGATCAAGAGTTGGGGTGCGTGGTGGACGGACCCTGGCTGTCGGGATTGTGTTGCAGGGAAGGGGGGGTGTCACTAGTGCTGTGTCTTATTTTGCAGAAGGTCAGGACAGATGGTGTGCAGTGGCGGATGAAGTGCCAGCCTCCCCCCTTCACCAATGGTTATGCGGTGGGCTCCAGTAGGACGCTGACCTTGGTGCCAGGTAACGCATGGGCGCACACGCAGGGGGCGGTGGCACGCCACACAAGGGGGAGGTGCCCTGTGTGCTCTTTTAAGGTGCGCTTAGATGAGGTGCTTATGGGGGGTCCGATGAAGAGGAGTGGGAGGTTGCCAAGGGGCCTGGGTTGGCCATGGCATTGCGAATTGGTGGGCTGCCTTCATTGATCTACGGCGGGGTATACTGTGAAATATCAAGACGGGCCCGTCCCCTTGTGGAAATTCATGGATGTGGTCGGAAGGGCCCCGGTAAAGTGTGGGGGATATATGTGGTCACTCTATGCTTGGGGAGTTTCTAGACATGGGTAGATTGGGACCCAGAAGCTGTGTGGGGGGGGGGATAGACACCCTAATCTTTACCTCTGAGACCAAGATGGCAGGCTCCCAGGAAGCACAGGGGGACGTTTTCTACTACCAGGAACCAGTAACTGATGGGGAAGTGATGATGTCTCCGCCGGAGCCACCTAAACGGTTATAAATTTGTAGCACATGTATGCCTACTTTCAGGCACCTCATAGGATCCTTTGTCAGACACAACTGTGCTGAGCGACCTCTACCAGCGATAATGTGAGTGAGGTTTGAGAAGCTTCTACATATGACCAATCGGATGCCGCATGTCTGTAGCCTCCTTTCGAAACCTCCCCACCCGCAGGTAGAGGGGGTGGGGGTACACAGCAAATGGCACAGGGAGCGGGTTGGGAACATGCTGGGACTCCACTGGAGGCGCCTGGGCTGGACAGTACGGCTAGTTTATGCATGGAGGATCGGAGTGCTCTGGCAGTCACCCTTGGTGTGCCGCGATGGGACAGGCTTTATCGGGGGGACAGCGGTCCAAACAGGGCCCGCAGCAAACCGCCAGGGGCAGGGGTGGCAACAGAGCTCTGAGGTATCTGGGAAAGGCTTGTCCGCACATGAACCAGGGCCTTTAGAACATTTGTGGGCATCTTCTTCATGGACCATGGATGCAGGGCTCTTGCGGGGGCTTGAGGAGGGTTTTCGGCTATTTGTCGATGGTCCTGGGCCACTGAGGGGGCTGCTGACTTGAAACTGGGAACTTGCTACAACACACAGGGATGTGGTTCGAGCAGATTGGACCCAAGGACCCCTGGAAGGGCACATGTTTGTGGGTGCCCACTGGCTACTGCGCATTTCCAAAGTTGGGGTGGAGCCAAGGACAGACGCTGGCAATACAGGTTGAGCCACTCCTCCCCTGGCAAGAAGGACATACAGTTGAGGTTCCATCTTTACAGACAAAAGCTACCGCTGGGAGGTTCCATATCCCGTGCACTATTTGAGTGTTCTCACTTGTTTCCGGTGGGTTTGTCATAGCACACTGGTACAGAGACGTTGATACACTGCCTGGATGACTTTTCCTGGGAGGCCAGCCCGGTTCTGCGGATTGTCGGCAGTAACTGACAAGTATTTAGCGCTCATGGGCTACCTGGGGTGCCCTTGGCATCGGAGTTGACACGAGGTCCCAGTGCAGTGTTGTCAATTATTGGTATTGAATTGGTGGTGGGGGCAATACAAGCCTGCTTGCGGATGGATAACCAGCTGCACATGCTGATGTGGCTCGATGGGTCACTGGCCACACAGGAGGGGTGGTGGGGGTGGTGTATGGTAGTACGGTTTCTGCTAGGATGGTACGATATTGGCTGCAGGGCGGGTGCGGACTTTCCGTGGGAGGTTGCGGGTGACACGGGCAGGTGTGACAATGCTCCATCCTTACATGCGCTTGGCGGACGGAATTAAGAGGGGACTTGCGCAGGTGGTGCACATGTATTAGGGCTTGTCAACAGCATTCCCATGGCGACGCAGGATGTAGGGGAAGGGGGGGGGGGTGGCATGAGCTCTTCAACCGCATCTGGGACAGGGGCTTTGGGATGTAATGGCACCCACAACCCTGGAAGAACGGGAAGAAGAGTTTGCCTTTCGGGAACGCGCTACACTGGTGGTGGCTGTGACAGTATGGGCTTGGGAGTTTGACGCACAGGAAGGCGGTCTTTAGAGTAGACAACAGGTCCGTAGTACAGGTGGTGAACAGACAACCAACCTGGAAGGCCCGGGTGTGGAAGTTGCGGGGGGTAAGGTGTGGAACAGGGTATCTAATTTCAGGCCAGGCAGGGGCTGGGAGTGGGTACTTATACTACGGTTGCTTGGTCTTGCTCAACGTGGCGGAGGTGGCATATGCTAGTCACGGAGGCGGACACGGGCAGGATGCCAGTCCCTGCAGGGAAGTGGTATGTCACAGACAAAGGGTTTTACAGTTAAGGTTGGGGTCACTGGCCTCGGCCACACGAAGGCCATCTGAGCAGGCTTGGAAGGGACTTCATGAAGGGGGCCCAAGGTGACGAGTAGGGAAAAGGAGGAGCAGGTGGGGCAGTTGATGTTGTCCATGATTGACAATGGTGTGTCTACGGTATATATGGCAGGGATGCTGTAGGGCATACCCTTCATGGGCAACTTATGTTGGAGTTAGGGGCTTTCGGCGGGAGACTTGGGCAGCTGCGTAACGACGTTTGGGCACGTGAAAGGGGAGGGGGCCCCAGGCCTTTGCCTGACCGGCTGCTGGCCGGCTTTCTTGGGCCTGTGGCAGATTATGCCGGGATGCAGAAGAAGGGGTGCCAATTGTCACGTTAAGGGCTGGAAGGTACGTCAGGGCATTTCAGGTTTCGGAATTGCTGGGTGCGAAAGGGGGGAGGTTCCCCTGAGGGACGGGGCAGGGGGCATGGCTCAAACGAGCCCAAACAGGCTCCTAGCCATGTTGGGACTCATTCCTTTTCATATGGGGGTGAATACAGATGCCGCAAATCGGGGCAAAACAGATGGTATGGGCAGTAACAGGGGCTATGCATGCCTTTTTTAATAAAGGTGTTTTTGGTCGTTGGAAGTCGGGCTGCGTCATAACATACAGTCGGCTGCAGGCCTCTGGGGAAGGGGTAGCATAGCGCTCAGTTCTTGGTCTCATATATTTGTCTTTTCAGGTGCGGTGGCGGGGCCTGCCGTGGTGGAATTTTCATACGGATTGTGGGACATTCCTTTGTCATATGAGCAGAGCGTTATGAATTTCCAAGGGGAAGGTTTGGATTTGGGTTTAGTCTCACAGTTGTTTCATTGCTCCTCTCACGGTTCCGGGTATGAAGTGCCACGTGTTGTTTCATATGTACACAGAATGAGTCAGGGTGATATTCGTCCAGATGTTTGCCTATTCAGGTGGGGGAACATGACCTGGGTCAGTGTAAGGCTTAGCACTGTTAAAACAAATGCAGAAGAATCTCCTGGGGGCAGGCAACAGGGGTCAGATCATTCAGGATATGGACAGAATTCACATCACAAAGGCATGGGAGGGGGGTAGAGTGGCTAGCAGTGCTAGATAAGGCCAGGAGGTGGTTTAATGGGCCTTGGTGAGGAGGGGGCACAGGGAGAGTAGGACATCCGGTGCTTAAGTATGCTGCTGGTCGTTTCATCAGAAAGATGGGGGCACACTTGTCGCGTTCTGGACTGAAGTGAGGCTGCAAACAAATCCAGTGGGTTACGGGGGGCATTGGACGGAAAAAAAAAAACAAAAAAGAGGTCCCTAGTTGGGGGGTCAGAATAGTCTGGGTGCCAGAATTTTCCGAGTGGCGTTCTCCTTTAATAATAGTTGGTAGATCTGTTTACAGTTTAAGTTTATTGGTTGAAAAATGTCACTCCGGGTACATGCAGGAAGGGAAAGTAACATAGGAAGGTTACATAGATAGTTATTTTAGGAAATGATAAGACCTTACACGTTTAATGAGTCAGCAGGGATGTTGGGGTTTTATAAATGGTTGCAAATGGGGAATCTTTAGGGATGGGAGTGGGGGTAAGGCAGGAAGAAAATATTTAGAGATGTTTAGTTTTGTAGGGCACAGTCCAAGGATATTTTGTTGTAAGGTGAACCTGTCTTCAATAAAGCGGCCTTTTTCACACTAAATAAGCTGGTTGTGGTCTGTGCTGCACCCCCTCTGGCCCAATAGGGCTGTGGGTGGGCAGCCGACCATCGGGAGGCCTGCCTCCCTTGGGGATTTTAGGGCTGGTGGTGCAACCCAGATCCCAATTGGGCTACATTTGAGCTGGGGGGATATGTATACAGCCATTTGAGGTCACCAGCCACCATTTCGGTGGGGTGACACAGCAGACAGCCTGGGGTTAGATAGGGTGAGAACATTTTGTCTCGCCCTCCCTCCCCGTTTGTTAAAAGGGTCCGGCGAGGGGTTAGGTTCAAGGGGTGATGAATTATAGGTTTTTTTTCTTTTTTGTTCGGAGGTTTTGTTGGGAACAGGTGCACCGGGAGGCGAAACATGTAATGTTTGGTTGTCACTTGAAGCAGGTGCGTGTATTTTTTACCAGTGTTATGGTTTATGAGGGGATGTTCTCCTTAGTAATAGTTGGTAGATCTGTTTACAGTTTAAGTTTATTGGTTGAAAAATGTTTCTCCGGGTACACGCAGGAAGAGGAAGTAGGAAGTAACATCGGAAGGTTACATAGATAGTTATTTTAGGAAATGATAAGACGTTGCACGTTTAATGAGTCAACAGGGAAGACAGAGTTGGGGGTTTATAAATGCTTGCAAATGGGGAAACTTTAGGGGTGGAGGTGGGGGGTAAGGCAGGAAGAAAATATTTAGTGAGGTTTAGTTTTGTACGGCACAGGCCAAGGATATTTTGTTGTAAGGTGCACCTGTCTTCAATAAAGCGGCCTTTTTCACACTTAACAAGCTGGTTGTGGTCTGTGCTGCTCCCCCTCTGGCCTAAAAACTTGATAATGCTCTGACTCTTTTTCGACATACTGGCAATATATTATCAACAGTATTCTGTTAGTCTCTCATATATAAGAAATAATACCTTGTTGGATAATGTTTTCGAGTTAAGAATGTTTATAGAGAATGAAGGGGAAGAAGCAAACCCGGTGCTAGAGGACATAATAATGGGAAGTGATAGGGGTCATCCACCGTCTACCCGTCCAGGCACAGGACATGCAAAGGGAGAGTCCTCCTCTAGCACTAAACCCACACAGTTAACACAAGCAGAAGTGGGCAGAGTGTTGTGCCACGGCACAAGGTTTTGTAAAACAGGAACTATCAAAAGTAGACCTTGATAGTATTTCAACACTCACTAATAGGAGAGGAGGTAGCATATGCTGGCAGCAGATTGGGCAAGGAGTGCAACCCTTTAATGAAGGAATGCAAAGTGAAAAACATAATGATGCCAAAAATGACTCACCTTCTGAGGTGACAAAAATTTGACAACACTTCTCTAGATCACACATTAGGATTAAGCATGGGCGTAAAATCCGTTCCGCTCGCGGATTTTGCCGATTTTCGGCAAATTCGCAATCCGCGAACTCTCGTGAATTTGCCGAAAATCCGCAAATCCGCGCAAAGCGGATTTTTTGCTTGGTCGCACTTGCCAACTAGAATACTATACAATCTTGCAGCGCGCAGCGTTCACTTACCGTCATTCAGCGTTTGCAGAGTTGTTTTTCTCCATGTTTGCGTGTGCTGCGCCATTTTGGATCTTGCAGCGGGATCCCGCGGGAGTTCGTCAACGTCATCGCGGCTTGCCACCTTGCACAGCGAGAGTTTGGCAACGCGAGTACGTCATAAAGGCCCGTGATCACGCATCGCGGGAGTAAACACTTGCGAACACGTAGATGCGGCGGGCAGCGACAATCTCGCAATTGCGAGATTGCAAAATTTGCAATTTCGCACAAGAAATCCACCAGCAGGCAGCATAAACCTTGAAAATTATGATTTTTATCAGAATAACTCCTCAGGTTGACATTTGCCTGCACTTTTTTTTGCAAGGAGTCCATTTTGGGGGGGGGGGTGGGAGGAAGGATGTGCCCCACAGTCTCCAACTTCCTGTTCCTGTCCAGCAGGCTCCTCCCAGTGCTTTCTTCATGTGCTGGTCACTTTGATTTGGATCTTGACCTGGAAGGATTACTTTTTGTGGATGCTGCTGGATATTTGGATTTTTGCAAAACTGAAAGCACTCAGCAGGTGCAAAAGTTTAATCTTATCATTAGTAACCATTCCCTGTAGTGCTTCCTGAGGGGCCCCTTCAGAGTTCAGTTGCCTACTTGCAACTATGCTATGACCCTGCTCTGACCCTCACAGCAGGCTCAGAGAATAGCTACAAGTATACAACAAAGGTCCTGTTAAAAAAATTACACTGCAACAGAAAGCAATTACAGATAAGGAAGCAGGTGCCAGCCTGGAAGTTCAAATTCAGTGACACATTAATCAGCCCCTAATTCATTCATGTCAGTTGAGGCAGGGCAGGTGTGCTTTTCCCCCCATAATCTACAGAGATGAACTAGAGGGTGGTATGGGTGAGCCAGAGGGTGGCATGGGTGAGCCAGAGGGTGGCAGTGGTGAATCAGAGGGTGGCAGTGGTGAAACAGAGGGTGCTGTGATGAACCAGACGTAGAAACAACATGGTCGCGACCGTTGCTACCCGACAAGTAAGTTTGCGTTTGCGAACTGGTAAAAAACCCTTGTGAAATGGCTGAAACACTTGCGAACACAAAAAAAAAAGGAATCAGCCAAATTCGCGAGAGTTCGCGGATTTTGCGGATTGCGAATCCGTAAATACGCAATTTCGTGGATTACCAATTCGCAAAATCCGCCCATGCCTAATTAGGATGCGAGGGGCCAAGCGGGATGATCTGGGATATTTGTACATACGCCAAAGAAACAGCACAGAATGCAGCAGCCCTAACAGATGCATACGCCAAACCAATAAAACCTCTGGAGGCTCAAAGGGACAGTCTATCAAAGGTCCACTCCCCTGCCATCTCCCTTTGAAACTCCCCAGCAACATAGAGAAGGATGTTTTGAAAGAGTGACAGAATAAAATGTCCAGTCTTATTAAATGACCTAGTTGAGGGCAGGCCAAAGTAAGTCAATTGTTATAAATGCATGATAGACAGTACCAGGCCACAGTACTGGGCCTGGTGTGATCTAGCATGATGGAGAAAAGTCCCCAGGTCAGCTGTGTTGATGTGCAGCATGCCAACACCCTGAATACGGACCAAAGCCCTCCTTTACTCCCCGAAGTGTGTGATTGGGTTCTCTCTAAATTTAGCTTTCTGGATTCATATTTACCATCTTGGTAAGATGCCAGGATAATTGACACATTACAGTACACCATAGACAAGTCACGCCAGTAGAAATAACTAGTGAGCTCCATAACAGCTATAGAGGTAGCACAAGCATTAGCATCTGCTTACCCAGTGATAACCATCCCTGTACTGATTTTGTCCCTATGAGAAGTACCACCAGCACCTTTGCAGCCGGAGGCCAAGCCAAATCCCTCAACATACATACATATCTCATGGTCTAGGGCAGATCTTATGTTATTCACAAAGGACTTCCCCAAGCTGTGGGAAGAACGACAGAAATGGTACGCAGAATTAAACAGGAAAATAACCATGAAAGGGCTACTTTGGAAGGATATGGATATTTTATTCAACATTATAGTACCAAAGGACTTATGAGAGGAATGTAAAAGACTCATACTGTGGCCAGTGTGGAACTAAAAAGAGGAGAGTAGAGTCAGGAGATGAAGTAGAAGAAAGGTTGAAAGAAGTAGTTAAGCATTCAAAAGAGAAAGTGCCAGAGGAAAAGAAAGATTTGTAAAAAAAATCCTACACACCACACAAGAAAAGGATGAAAGTTTAAACTCCTATTTTGACTGCTTTTGCAGGTCTATAAACAGAATAGTGTAATTCAAACCCCTTTGAAGAGACCCTACTGACCTTTAACACCACTTGTGTCCACAGACTGCGACAACCAATTCAGACACACTTACAGACCTCTTTTGTTTGTTGGCAACAAGAGCTGATAGAAAAGGTGCTAGCAGTGGCTAAACACTGTGCCGACTACCAGGTACATGCGCAAGCTGCGGAGAATGTTAAGAAGGAAAAGGTACATATGATGGTGGCACAAGTGCAGTTTCACAATAGGCAGTGGACCAAGGGTAGAAGCAGGGGAAGGGGATGAGCACAAACAAGATGATGGGACAGCCTCCTAGCCACTACCATGAAAGGGCTGCTTCCACTGTAATGACCCAGGATATTGGAAGGCCAATTGCCCCCTACTAAATAACAGGTCATAGGGCCAAGGTTAAATGCCCCAGAGGCAACATGCATACCAGAGAAATGCCCCACCGTTGTACACTAACAGAACATTTGACAAAGACTTTAATAGACAGCAAGGCTTTACAACAGCCCAAACACGTTAATGTATTGGCCAGGGGCCTGCTTTGCAAACTGCAATGCACCATCCACTGCTCGCCATTGGGGTTTTTCTTGGAAAACAGGTGAAATGGCTTATTGTTACAATCATTCCTGATGTGTGCAGATACCACCAAAACAGTGGGACAATGTACCACACCTTGTCTGGGCACACCACTCAATCGATATAGGCCTGTAGCTTGACTATCCATCAGTAGAGATAAAATTAATACCAGGGGCACCTTTACCTCAAAATAAAATTTTGAAAGAAGGAGAAGAAGTCATATTCCCAGTAATTAAGGAACTTCTGCGACAGGGCACAATAAGGGAAATATGCCCTAGCCCCTGCAACACCAGCACACTGCCTGTAAAGAAAACTTCCCAGGGCACAGATGAGGCCCCCATGTACAGACTTATGCAGAATCTATGTGAATTGAACAAAATAGTGATCCCATCATTTCCTGTGTTTCCCAACCCTTCCACCATTCTGTCCAACATCGCAATCATAGCCACCCTGTGTTGGACCTTAGCTCTGCATTCTTCAACATTCCCCGCACCCCTATGGCCAATATCTTTTTTCATTTACACATTGATTGAGTGGTTATACTGGGCGTGGGTTAGCACAGGGACACACAGAGTCCCCTTCTAATGTTGCTAACGCCTTGACAACAGATTTGGATTTCCTGGAACTGCCAGAGGACTCCACCTCGAACCAGTACATTGATGACTTACTGTTGATCTCACCCTGGCAGGCAGCCTGTGTAGCGGACACAGTGGATCTTCTATGTCATCTAGCAGTGAAGGGCTACAAGGTGCCCCAAAGCAGCTTCAGTTGTTCCAAATGACAGTAAGATAGCTGGACCACTGGTTGTTTAAGAGATCGCAAAAATGACTCCCTGACAGAATTGTTGTCACTACACACTTTCCTCTACCAGGTACCCAGAAGGAGGTGTGGGTTTTCCAAGGGGTGGCGGGTTACTGCAGTAATTGGATACCTAATGCTTCCTTGATTCTTCAACCAATACAAACACTAACACATAAAGGCCTCCCAGACACCATATCATTGTCTAATGACTCTGACAAAGTGTTCTATGCCCTGAAGCACATGTTGAGCGTCACACTGGCACTGGGCTTCCCAGATTACAGCAGGGTTTACCGTCTGTTCTGCTGTGAAAAGGGGGTTGGTCACTGGGGGTAGTGACCCAAAAGCATGTGTCTTTGTAAGGTCCAGTGGCCTACTACTCTGCTACTCTAGATCCCATCCCCGTGGCTCTCCTTCCTTGCCTGCGGTGAATGGCGGCAGCAGTCCTGGTAGTAGAACAATCATAAAATGTATTGCTGGCCAACACCTTGGTTTTACATGTTCCACATGCAGTAGACATACTGTTGACATCTCCAAAAACACATCACCTGAAAAATGCACGCCTCACTAGGCATGAATTGACATTATTGCCATCACACATTATCATTAAAAGATGCACAACCCAGAACCTCGCCTGTCTTCTGCCCAATGAGTGTGACAATGATGACCCAGCAATTGATGATTTTAATGATTGGGTGCTTAATATTCATTCACACCCCATGGTACGACCAGACCTGAGGGATACAACATTTCTAGAAGCCAGAGGGGACCTGTTTGTTGATGTCTCATGTCTCAGAGATGACGTGGGGAACCTGCAGGCTTCTGATGCAGTGCACAAAGCCTGGAACCTGCAGGAGGGGCGAGACTGACAGTGCGCAAGCCTCAGAAACACACAGTTTGGCAGTCGTAAGCATAATGTTTCACGGCGCAATTGGAACTCTTGGCACACTGAACGACATAGCAGGAAAGGAAGACACAGAGAATCACAATATAGAGCAAAATTACTTGAACCGAACCTCCTTTAGGGGGAGGAGAAAGAAGGAGGGGTCAGGAAGAGGTGAAGTAGAAGTCTTAGTGATGAAGTGACTGTGTCCTGCAACGTGCAAGCGTAAGCGATTTGGCAGCGGCTACCTGTTTACAAATATAAGTACTTTTTTGGTTACCATGTGCATGTTTAACATATGGACTGAGGCATACCCAGCAAGGAACTGTTGCTAAATGCCTTTTGAAGGATCTTATTCCACATTCTGGGTCCCGGTGCTCCTGAGCTCTGACAACTGACAGGCGTCCATTTCTATGTGATTGGGGGTATAGGCAGAGAGCACACAGAAACTATATTGCACATATCATCCACTATCAGCGGGATCAGCGGGATCCAGATTTGTCTCATCACAGTAACTATGATAATATAAAAAGGATCTACACAAAAATAAGAAACAGGGGAGCAGGGAGACGGAATACCCATAAAGGAACATGTGCAGGAAGTATAAGATGCATCATTGATTATCAGAGGCGAGAATGTGGAATCCATTTTCTTTGCTTATTCTTTTGTGTGGCCGTTGGCCATTATATGATATTCAATGATGATAAGGACTGTAGAACGGACACTGCAAATACATGACCCATGGTGAACTAATGTATTCTGCTGAAGTAAACATTTTGTAACGCAATGCAAGGCTTGCTCAAAGACATCATCCGTGACGTGCATTTTGCTGCTACCCTAGCAACAGGCACTATTAGCATACCATATGTAGATGAGACGAAGTATCTCCCTCTGTTTGGTTACTGCATTGCCTGTGCTTAGAAAATCCCCATTGTCCCATTCATATCACGTGTGATAATCACGAGCATTGACACTCTATACCATGCAGTTGGCACCCACTATTAGCTTCTTCTGATTGGTCCTGTATCTAATATTTGTGGCAACCTGTAATGGTTATGATGAACACGTGATGTAATTGTTCATAATTCCACAGAAATTGTGATGTACTTGAAATTTTATTGGACTTGTACCGAAACGCCGGTATGTTTTTTTGTGTTTTACAGGAGTAAAATACTGCACTGTACTACAGTAAATTGGACACTTGGTTACCAAGCCAGCTGTCCCGTGTATAGTAAATTCTTCTACATGTGAACCTGAGTCTGTGTTTTATTTTATTAATTTGCCTTCTACCTTTTAAATGTTTTTATCTTAGATATAGTAAAAGTGTGTTTGTATTTGTATATATATTTGTATAGGTATAGGCTCGGACGAAGTCTCATAGCAGGAATGAAACACATTGGCTAGGTAATTGATGAGAATCATAACCAAACTTGTACTTTGACATACTAAAGAAGAAAGAGACTGAACATTTCTCGGGCTCGATATTTTATTAATTTAAATGAACTGTCTATCTATGGAATGACCCCCTGACCATCACTATAGGATTTGTAGATGGACTTCTGTTCAAATAGGACATTCTATTTTGAATATTAGAGCTGCATTCCCTTTACTCGACTAAATGGGGAACCAGCCATAACCATGCAGCGTGTACTACACGGATCTAAAACCACTCATGTGGTACCATGCACGTCTAAACCACAAATAGGCCTTAACCTCGAATATGAGTCTTTAAGGCATATGTGTGGTCTAGTTGCTGTTGCTGCCGAGCGGAAGAGGAGGAAGAGGAAAGATCGGGATAGGGCCAAGAGGTAAGTTGGGTTTTGAGGGGGTGGGGTGAAGTTTGGAGGGGTTGTGGGGTCGTTTTCAAGGCTGGGAGGGGTCAGGGTAGTTTACAGGGACGACGGGAGTCAGGAGTTTTAGGGCTCAGGACCTGGGATGGAAGTGGGGTAGACTCTTTGCGTTGGGGATTGTTTGGAGGGTGGGATCGGAAGTTTTAGGTCTTGGGGCAGGAGGTAGATAAGAGGCAGGTTTAAGGCTCAGGGGCAGTTGGGCTGGTATGGGGATAGGTAGGGTTAGGATTTGTGGGGTGGGGGATTGTTTTAGGGCTCAGGGAGGGAGCTGGGGTCGGAGTAGTAGTTAGGGGGCTGAGCTGTGGGGCTCAGGACAGGGGACGGAGGAGGGGATAGATTATTTTGGTTAGGATAGTTTTAGAGGTGGGGGTCGGGTAGTTTTCAGGGCTGGAGGGTCGGGAGATTTCAGGCTCAAGGCATGGGACAGGAAAGGGGCAGTTTTAAGGCTGAGGTGGCAGTTGGGCTTGATCAGTGGTAGGTGGGTTAGAGTTTAGGGGGTGGGGGTTTGTTTTAGGACTCTGGGAGGGGGATGGGGGTCAGACTAGTTTTAAGTGGGATGGATTATAGGGTTTAGGATAGGGGACAGGAAATGGGCAGACTTCAGGTCGAGGGGCAGTTGGGCTGGGGTAGGCAGGAGGTATGGATTTTAGGTTTAGGGTGTTTTTAGGGTTTAGGGCAGAGGGCCAGTAGTGTGATCTTTACCACACATGCCCATTTACCAAACATGTTTCTACCACAAAAAATGCTTGGTAAAGGCATGAGTGTTAAAAGATTGTGTGGTAAAGACGCGGTCGTGGTTTAGATCGCGTGGTTAAGGCATGCATTGCTGACCCATGTATTTTTCCATCACACAACATGCAATATGCAAAATGCAATAGTGGACATTGAGGTTTGTTGGCAGTCGGATCCCAGGGTCTGTGCACTTTTCTTACATAAGATATAGGCCTGTGCGGTGTAGTAGAGACACAACGACCAGTTTGTTTGATGATATTCTTCTTAATGGACTTTAAACATTGAAACACGATTTTTCAGTTCTGGGGTACATTTGCATATGAGAGGAACCTTAAGAATAAAAGTTTGTTTGGAGGCTATTTGCTCTATAACCATGCACTTTAAACACCTTGCTCTTCAAGGCGTACCTGATTCTCGGATGTACACTGTTTTGATCTGAAACTAATGTATTCATCTCTTCTGGGCAAAACGATTTTTACAATGCTTCCATTTTTTGAACATCGTCTTATATTATCACCTTAGTATGTGCTAACAGGCATATGCCTTTTCAGCCAAACAATGTCAAATAACCTAGACCACAATAAAACTAAGCTACCGTGTTTGATTCTGACATCGCTGCCAGATTTCAGTGGCGTTGATGCACTGAAATCCTGACAGGAAATGTGGCAGTATGTCTTGAGAGTTTGAACATGTATAAATCTGGAGTTCTGAAGGATAATCTGAATGCCGTCATGAGTTCTTTTCGGTGGCAGATAAACTGCACTGCATGGAATGTTCGACATTTCAAAGCTCACCTTCCTCAAAGCATTGAGGTAATCTATCAAGCCGACGACTGAGCGAGGACTCGTGCTGTATTTGTGAAAACGCCACAATGAGCCCTGACTCTTTTGTCACTTCTGTCAATTGTGAGAATCGGTATCAGTTAAGATGATAAAAAAAATGCCTGACCTCCAAGTACAATTCATTAGATGCTAATTGGAATGTGTGATTCCTAATGACATTGGACTCATTTGAGCTTATGGTAGTTGTAGCATGGTGCTATTTTGAAAGGTGTTCATATATAGAGCTACATAGCTCAATAAGTGTCAGTTCACTGGAGTTCACAGTGTATTTTGAGAAACACTAAGGAGTACATCATAAGTACATGTTGTACAAGAAGTATGCACCCAGTCCATATTTTGGTATAGGCTTTAGTAACGTAGTTCTATTACATTTCGGTGCGTGCATATCCCACAAATATGGCACAAAGACCAAGACAATCGCATTTCAAATGAGGAACTGAGTATAGTAGCTATATTACATTTTAAACAATCGTAAATGGAATGTTCGACTTGCACTTTTTTATCTATTAATTTTTCGAATTTGTTTATCGAAAGTTTCAGAATGAAGCACAATACACAAACATTTAAATGAGTTTCGGCAATTCTTTTTGACAACATCAGTTGCATTAATGATAAACTCAGCCGAGATTATGTTATGGTTTACACTTTGATTGACTTATTTACTGTATTAAACAAAAACAAGTTTGGTGCATATAAATCAAACCAATTAATTCGTTCTGATTTTGTTTAACTTTTAAATAAAATAAAACAGCTAAATCAACATAATGGTGGTAAGATTCTTTTGCAAGCTAAGGGGACAGATTTACAAGGAAGCAGCGGAGCGCCAAGTTACCCTCCATGTCTCAACGCCTGACTCCACCACTTCTGAAATGCAAGGCTGCACCGTATCTGCAAGAATACGGTGCAGACTGGTGTTTCCCCCCCACACTGGCGCTAATTTAGGGGCATATTATCAAGGACCGGTGTTAAAATTATCGCCGTTTTATCGGCAGTAAACTGCCGATAAAACTGCGATAATGGGCTTGATAATACGCCCTTGTTAATTCCCATAGAAACCCATGTTCTTGTGTTAACATGGGCTTCTATGGGAATTAACAAGGGTGTATTATCAAGCCCATTATCGCCGTTTTTTTGGCAGTTTCCTGCCGATAAAACGGCGATAATTTTAACACCGGTCCTTGATAATATGCCCCTTAGTTTCCTAGCACCAACACAGGCACACTTGCACCATAGGATTTTTTATGTGCAGGAAGGTGTTCCTTCCTGCACAAAAACAATCTGATATGACGTTTTGAAACTTATATGTGTGCTGCTTAATGCAGCACACGTAGAAGTTGCAAAACATATATTTTTTTAATGATTGTTTACGTGCAGGAAGGGAGATCTTCCTGCACATAAACAATCAATGATATTTGGCTGTTTCAATGTGTGCTGCACAACCCGGCACACATGTAAATGGCAAAAACGAGGAAAAATTCAACATTTCTCCTCGTTGCGCAATGCTAAGACCAGGTTTTCACTGGTCTTAATTTTACCTCTGACCCATATGTACACCACCTTTGCAAAATATGGGGCTGCGTCAAAATCAATGGGTGTTGTAATAGGTGTTGTAGTGGAACACCCACCACAACACCCATTGCCTTCTCCTTTCATGTTAGTATAGCATGAAAGGGTACCTTATTTCCAAGGCAACGTTAAGCCACAAGGCGCTGTTTAGCTATGTTAAGTGGCTTAACGCTGCCTTGTAAACATGGCGAAACCGTTATTGCCACCACAACTTCGAGAAAAAGGACATTGTGGTGACGGAAGGTGCTTGTAAATATGCCCCTTAGTAGGGTGCTGCTAACAGTTGATGGAAAATGGGAGTCACAGGTTTAAATCACAGAAAGGGGCAAGAGGGCCAACACTGCCTTTCATCACTTTGGTGCTAATATATTGTGTTATATGTTACCTGTCATTTAAAACTCTGAGAAACAACAAAAACCGTGGTATTAAGCACAATATAAAAAATATTTTTTAGACTTGCCGGTATAGTTGTAAGAGTGATGTTTTGGGTCAACTTTTTTTCTGAACATTTTGTTTAGCATTTCTTTTTGTTTTGAATGTTGGTGACATGCATTTAAGAAATGCAGAGCAAGAGTACAAGTCCTTTTTGTGATTTGACGTCAGAGGCATAATTTGTGTCGACAGAAGAGTAAGGGCAGACACAACACTTACATTTAGCTTATTAAGTTGGATGGCATTAATGCTATAACGACAGGGCGATGGAAGGTACATCAGTTCATTTTGTTCTTTGTGTATTCATGCAGCATGAATTTCATAAGTACATAGGGAAGACAGACACATAATCTTTTGTTTTGTACTTGGGTGGCATGAAATTTATAAATACTGTTCAGTGGCAAGAGGATAACCATTAGTTAATTGTGTTATTTGTTCAGTCAGGCAGTGAGAATTCTACATTGTCACTGGCAAGAAGAAGCAATAGTTTTTTTAAACACTGGAAATTAAATCATTATAAACAGTTCAAAACTACAACATGACTATAATCCTAAACCTAATAAAAAGATTTCTCATCTTTATAGTGTCTCATCTTTTTATCAATCCCACAAGAAAAATATTTCGCCCGAGAAGATAGAAAGTGAAGGTGACACATGAAAACAAATATGGATAAGTAGTGATATTATAGTTTAGGCACACACATTGAATTCAAATGTGTTGCAAAGAATAATCAATAACAACAATCCAAAAATAAAGAAGGACGCGGTGTATGACAAAGTGTACTAAGTGTGGTCATATTCAAGTAAAGTAATGAAAAGGGGCCAATTGAATTACTGAGGAAGGTGTGGTGATCTGACAAGTATGTGTTGAAAGTTCTAGCGTCTGCGGCCATAGATGGAGGAAGACAGTGTATGCGGGAGAAGTGGGAGAACAGAAAGAGCTGAAAGACGAAGAGACTAGTGAAGTGAGTTTTATACTGTAAAAAAACATCTATAATATTAGAGCAGTGTAATATAATGCAAGGGTGCAGCAACTTATTTTATTGTAGATGCTACAATGAAACATACACATGAGATATGTAATATTGGACAAGAAGAATTAAAAGAGTTATCCAATGTGAGAGCAAAAAGGAATATAGAGAAAGATTGAATTTATATGTAAAGCAACGTGAGAACAAAGTTAATAACACTATGCATCAAATGCCACCTTTTAGGTTCAATGGTTTAAAATGCCTTGGAAAAACATGAAGGAGAAAAATGGCACAAATATAATCTGTGAATCTGACATGAGAGGTGTGGTCAGTATTTGGTATGGTAGCATGGAAGCATTAGCATTCACGTTTCATGAAACATCAAGGAAGTACATGATGTTCACAGACAGATTCAATTTGAATTAAACAACTCAGAGAAATCTGAACACCAATTTCTATTGAAGAAGGGCAAATATCTTGAAGCAAGTATCTAGATTTACCCAACACTGGCCAGCAAAGATATATACTGTTAGAAATTGGGTTGTAGGTTGACTTGGGTATGAGACCTATTTAAGCAGGTACCACAATCCTTGTCAGGGGTATATTAAGTCCAAACCTAAAATAGCCTGTGCTGACCCTCTGGTAGCTTGGCAAAGAGCAGTCAGGCTTAACTTAGAGGCAAAGTGTATTTGTGCTCCACAGTGAAAACACCACACAAAAAGATTCCACATCAGGTTAGAAATTAAAACATTGCTCTGAGTTTAATAAATAAAACAAGGCCAAAAATAGCAAACTAACTAGAACTTGAGATATTTTGAATTTCAATAATTTTAGGTAAAAATTGTTCCTAAAACCAAAATGTGCTATTGAGGATATCTGGCCATGCCAGACTGGGAGAAAGTCTGACATTCAGGCCCACCATGATCATGGGCTGGATACAGGGATAAATTGAGGCCTTCTCTCAAGAGGAACTTAATCCTGGGTGCGTCAAAGTTTAGGATGCATAATACAGTCAAGGCAATGTGTGGGATCAGCTTCACGCATTGGGAAAGATGCACTGGTCCTGAGTCACGCAGCAGCAGTGATGCATCGGCTCCGATGAGTGATGCACTGCGAATGGGAGGCTTTATCATCATCATCAAGGCTGCCATTGATGGAGTTGTGAGAACCTTGCATTGGGAAGCACGTTGCGCAGTGGTGGTTCCGAAGGCAATGCGTCAAGTCCAATCCCCACGGCAGAGGCAATGCACTGGTTCTGATCCACACAGCGAAGTGATGTGTCAGTTCTGAACCACACAGTAGCGGCGATGCATCGGTTATATAGCAGATGCATTGGTTCTGCTGGAACAAGCATGTTAGGCCCACTAACAAGGCACCACTTGGCAAGGCAGACTCACAAATGGCAGAGTCCAGGTGCAGAATCAGGGATGTTGGAAGGCTTTTATGTCCTTGAGACTCCAGATTAGGTGGCCAGCCATCTAGCCCTTTGAATCACTCTGGGGACAAGTGATGCAGGTCCAGTCCTTCTCACCAAGGTAGGGGAACAACAGGGCAGCACAGCAATGCAGGAGCCAGCAAAGCAGCGGTCCAGTAGAGTAGCAGTCATGAAGCAGCATAGCAGCACCGCAGTCCTTCTTCCTGGCAGTCTTCACAGGACCAGAAGTATACCGATGTGGTGGTATCTGAGGTCCAGTGCTTATATCCAGTTGTGCCTTTAAAGTGGGGAAGACTTAAAAGACATGCCTTTGAAGTGCATAGTGGTCCTTATTTCCTGCCCTGGCTACTGACTAACTACAGTAGGTATGTGGTCCTTTGTATGGTACAGGATCAGGTGGGAGTTTGGCTGGGTCAAACTCCTCCCTCAAATCCTTCCAGGATAGCCCATAAAGACACACCTAAGCTCCAATTGTGTGTGCGTGTCTTGGGGAATACACAATGTCCAACTATCACCCACCCGACACTTGTGATCAGAGACAGGCAGAAGGCACCAAATGGTTAAAGTAAGAAAATGACAGCTTTCTAAAAGGTTTCTTTATACAGGGGTTGACATTAATTCAGACAGCTAGATATGGCCTTTGAAATTAGAAGAACGTTTAATCTAGATGTCACATTAAGTGCTGTTTTTTACCTGAACAGACTCAGACCAATCACTTATTACATTTGTCTATAGTATTTATTTACCTTTCCTTCTGTATTTCATCTAAAACATTTACTTTTTTCTTTTATGTCAGACAAAATGTTCTAACTTTCTAAAAGGGGCTTATTTCAGAACTGCAATTTAAAATCTGACTTCACCATAAGTTAGAATTTTGTATTAGAATTCCAGAGACACCAAACTAGGAAATTCTAACTCTTCACAATTGGGAATTACACTTAAACAATGGAGTAAGGTAATCCCAGTGTTATCCTAGGGGCAATATAAGCCTTGTAGTAGTGAAAAACAAATGTAATAGTACATTTCCTGCCTGTTACATACACTGCACACTGCCCTCTGGGTTGTCCAGGACCTACCTTAGGGGTGACCTATATGTACAAAAAGGGAAGGTTTGGGTCTGGCAAGAAGGGTATCTTGCCAGGTCAACATGGCAGTTTAAACTGTACACACAGGCTCTGCAATGGCAGGCTTCAGCCATAGTTAGAGGGCTAATTAGGTGGGTGGAACAATATGTGCTACAGATCTACTGGCAGCATTGAATTTACTGGCCCTTGGCACAGGTAGTGCACTGTACTAGGGACTTATGAGTATATTAAATATGCTAATTGGAAATGTGATAATATTGTCATGTTTTAGGGAGAGAGGACATGCGTTTTAGCACTGGTTAGCAGAGGTACATTTCTCAGAGTCCCAGTGCAAGCAAAAACGAGCTTAGAAAAGTGAATGAGGAAGGCAAAATGTTGGGGATGAGACTAGTGTAAGGCTGTCAGGTCCAACAAATACTAAAGACTTTTTAACTAACATGAGTGATAACAAGGAGACTGCATGGTAAATCTTCACAGCATGGAAAAGAACTACTACTCCATCAGCAACACCCTATGAAAATTATCGTTTACTGGCAGCAATTTTACAATTTTAATTAAACCAATAAATGTCAATATATTACTTGTTGAATACTTGAATGCTATAAGAAGTTTTCCAAAATTAAAATTAGGCCGGCAAATTTGTGTTTGAGTTTAATTACAGCTGTACTAAGGCTGCATCATAAACCTTTGATTGTAATTTAAGAGAGTAACTCATAAATTCATCATGGTCAGATTTCTCTACAGGGCAATCTTTCAAAGCCAGAAAGCTGTTCAGTCAAGTTAGTGTGCTGACCGATTTCTTGGCTGTTTTGAGCCGGCTTTTGCTGTTGGTTTCTGGGAAATTACCCAAAAACTTGTCTGCAGAAAGAACATATGTATCCAGTTTTCATACGCCGTTAAATACCTGTACAGTGTACACTTACAAGTTCAAAACTGCCCTGTTTTGAAAATTTGGGCCACATTTCCAGCTTTCTGATTCACTAATGGGGGTACTTTTATTTTGGTCCCTGGACCTATTTTCTGACCGATTTCTTCCTTGGAATTCACAATAGTACGTTTACATGAATGAGTTGATCAGCTCACAAAAAGATGTTGCGCAAGACATTAAAATGGCACCACTTAACCACATATCACAAATAGAGACCACTTCTAGAATGTGACCAAGTTAACATGAGGTGCCAAGTAAGGGCATCTCACAAAAAGTGATGGACTGGCATCACACACCACCAGGTGTCATGCTTCATCATCTGCCAGTCCTCGCCCTCCAGAAACCCCGTTTGGTGGAGGACGGGCATACACCTGACGACAGGGATGCACTTTCTAAAGTGAGTAGGGGCCCAAAAGGAATAGTGAGTTTAAAAGGCCATCAAAAGTTCCCAATATAACTTTATTTAGAGAGGGAACCATGTGGGATCTAAAAACAAAGGCGCGGTGAATAAGAAAACAATCATCCAATCACCGCTATGTGAATATTAGAGGGTGGGTCAACATGTTTCAGCCAAAATGTCCGAAAGGTACATGGCTTTCATCAGGACCAAGTTGAGGGGCTCCAATCTTACCATACAGTACTGGTAGTGCCACTACGTGGTTTATGACCTATAGTCTCTAACCACTCAGGGGGTCCATTGACCTATAAAAAGTCAAAAGACAGTAGTGAGTCAATGTAGTTTACATGTGAAACATGATAGTCAGACTTGGTCATTTCTGTGTAATTCTAACCCTTACCGTAGTTGAATACTATATTTAGTGGTTAACCTGTCTTTTTATAGCATTCGAAGACTATTTTACGTCAATTTTAGTATTCAGTAGTATTCTTTTTGTGAAGCCTAGTGTATGAAGACTACTGGAATGTGAGTGATACTACTCGAACACTAACAGAATACTTCTCAAATACTTATTTGCTAATCAAATAGTCTTCATTTACAATGCAGAAATATCATTGAATATGAATACTACAGGACTGTAATGAATATTACCAGACTACTGATCACATTCTTCTATTTAAGTGTTGCATGCTGAATTGAATGATTGTGTATGCAGAGATTTGTATGAATATGAGCTATTATGTGCTTATTACTAACATATTAAAAGATGTAAGCGCAAAGCATTTTTTCTAAACTTTGAAAACTCAACTGAATGGTATGGCTAGGTTAATAATATTCTATCACAATACTAACAAACAAACATGCATGTGTGTATATATATTTTCTTTATTATTATTAGGATCAATTCTAATTATTAGAACCTTAAATGTAGTGCTATTCTGAAAAAGGTGCACCATCTAACTAGTAATAAAGTTTACAAACTGTTTGTGTTTTTTTTTCTCTAATCATTTTAGGTACTCTTAAAAAACCCTAATATATGTGGCTGTTATAGTAAAGGAATACACAGTTCCACAATAATATTGTGACAGTTATAGTAAAAGAATAAGTGAAGTGTTGACACAACTTCGTGTTTTGAATCCCGAACTCTGTTCAACATCCCCTGATTAGTTCACTTACCCTACCTGTTCCTAAAACAAAAATTGCAACATCTGGCTCTTAGTGTAAAAATATCTTGTTCTCACATAAAGTGGCCTCTGATGTCTTTCGGCCAAGTTTGCGCTATATAAAACTCCACTTAAATGTTTTACTTTCAACACAAATTAAAATGCGTTCTGTGTCTCACCTGCTTCTACAATAGTTGGCTCAAACAAAAATAAATAAAGGCTTCTAAAGATGGTGTGCACTTCTGCAGAGAGGTTGTAAGTATAAGTTCAGGACAGGTTGTCTTTGCAAATCTTTGATGGCTGCCAAGTTAATTCTTCACTGTCCACCTGGTGCCTTTTCTGTTTCTTTTATCTACTTGCTTTGTATCGGAGAGGAAGTGGAAGCACAGTGCCAGTGTGACCGAGATCAAGGGCGATAGAGCTGTTGTGCCAAGCAGGTTGTGGATCCGGTGCCCTGCTCACTAGAAAGTGGACGGAGAAAGCATTCTTCTATTCAGTTCTGTATTTTTTTGGGGGGGTGGAAAGGAGTGAGATGCAGGAAGTTAGAGCGGCACTTTGTGTGAAAGGCGCGAGCACGTGACTTAAATGCAGCCATTGATTGTTTTATTTCCCAGGTCGAACATGATTACTTTAGAAGCCATCCTAGAATCATTGAATGCCCATCGAACTACTGTAGCAGTAATGTTCATGTTATCAGACATCATCAACCTCTTGAAGTCATCAGCAAAGTTTAGAAACTTGGGAGATGATGATTGGAGGATGACTTGAAAATGAGCATCTGATGACTTCACAAGATGTGAATATTCCTGATGACTCAAGGAAGATTTGAAAGTATCTTATTACTTCATAAGGTGTGACTATTTCTGATGACTTGAGGATGATTTGAAAATGAGTATCTGATGACTTCACTAGCATCAATATTGTTTCTGATGATTTTTAAATGATTTGTATGCATTTACATATAGATTAGGTATTTGTGTATAATGTATTTATATATGCATAACGTATTTATGTGGGCGTTAGGAATAGTAACCCAAACAATATTTCCTGTGTATCTCTATGCATTAAGTACATGATCTTAAAGGTGTAATATGTACAGTGTGTGTGTTTAGTTGAACTATAGGTAGACCATCCAAACAGTACAGTTGGCCTATTAGTCTGGCTGCTCTAAGCTTCTGAAAACCGTTGTACAGTGCTCACAGGGTTTATATTTTAGCTTAGTTTATTCAAAATGTTTGTCTGTTCAGCCTTTCGTGCACAGCAGGTGACAAACATGGTTTATAAGGAAAAACAACACGATAAGAGAAAGGACTAGTATATTAATACAGCTAAAAGGGGGAGCAATGGTGGCAATGTGATTGTGGTGTGCTAAAACAGGGCAAGAATCACTGACAGATAGAGCTCCATCTTGGCTCAGTAGTAGTTAAATAAATTGAAGCTAACTGGGAAAAATTACAGTGCGCTCATATCACACACATAGGCACCACTGCCACAGAACACTTGACATAAACTCAGCAGTGATAGCAAAACTCAATTATTTCAATATGCCTTAAACTCAGTATTGGGATGTGAAATTACGTGCAGTAATGCCAAGTACCACTCATTAGGCATTAGATTAACGCATTTCAGTGTGATGCTCCGCATCACTGCACTGAAATGCATTGTCACACATTTATAGCACCTCAGCTGCATGCCTGCATGCTGCTATGTTGCACTTCCACCAGTAGGCAAAGCTTTAGCTGACACAATGCGCTCCACGCGCTGCTTGAGGCAGGATTGGGGGCTGGCTCAGCTCTTGGCTAGCAGCAGTGGCTGCAATTTTTCACCCAATGCCACAGCAATTTAAATTTCAGTAATGACGTCACCTCATGAGTCTCCAGTGTGGATTTTGCTCTACTAGTCGACAATAGGCGGGCCTGGCCACCTGCGGTGCAAGAGGACCCCAGTTTAAGTTCTTTGGCTGTGCAGTTTGAGAGGGTAACTGCCCACTGCAGCATGCCCGAGCACTTAGGCATAATCGTGCTGCACACTGATCTGGACTGGCGGCTGCATGAGAGTGGTGGTGCGGTATTCAGCAGCCTAGTCATCCTGCACTGTACCAGTGCAGCTGTGACGAAGAGCAATGCTGGATGAGGTGGTCAGTGTCCTTGACAGCAGTGCTACCTGCCCCAGACCGGGAGGGACAGTGCCAGGGGGAGTTGTCGCGGCTGTCCTCGCCTGTACCGTCAAGGCGCTTGCTAACACAAAGTAAGTGTCACTGTATTAATCTTCTCCTTGGTTTCCAAATTTAATTCAACCTCTTAGAGTAAAAGTTACACCTGAGCGATCGGCAGCAGTCACACTGCATTATGCACAAAATTTAGTTTAGCCATATTTCCAATCTGGGCCATTACCTTAGGGAGCGCTGATTGACGATTAAAGAATGCCTCATCCTCATGATACTAGGCTTGTACAATCGTCATGCAGAGATGGTTTTGCCAGGTCATCGTCACTTTTCACTATAGGTGGTGGCAATGTATTATACAAAACCATTACATTGCATTTTCCCCTTGTCCCCTGCCCACAGGCCCGCGGTGCACAATACTTACATTGGTCTGTACTGCGAGTTTGTGCTGGCGATGCTGGCTTGGCCCAGCATGTTTTCCCTACCTGCACCTTACCCCTTCAGCCCATCTGGACTTAATCCACCGGCAGGGGCGGAGGGATTTGAATTTCACCCTTACTAGCAAAAGCCCTCCAGCCACGTCGTTTGTCCCTCTCTTGGGAAGAGGTGGGCTGTGACTGCATCCCTAGCCTGAGTTGGGAGAGAAACAAGACAGCAAAGAGGCTACCTGTCATGGCGCCAGCAGCCCTGAAAGAACCTCAGAGAGCACAGCCACCCGCGTAGCTAGGGGGGTGCGGGGGGGGGGGCGGTCCGCCCCAGGCGGCACCTTTTTGGAGGCGGCACCACGCACGGGCCGGCACTGACTGTCTGGTGGACTGGAGGAGGCGGAGGCCCGTTGCGGCCGCGGCGGCCTCTGCTGACTGTAGGGCGGGCGGCAGTGCGGCACTTCACTTACCAGCCAGAGCTAAAGTTAGCACTAAGCAAAGCTGTTCTTATGGGCAATTTGAGCATAAATACTGTAGTATAAACTTGCTGCGACATGTGATGACCGTTGTTGTTGGCCTGCAAACCCCACCCCCCCTCGCCACACCGTAACAGTGTGACGCGTTACGCGCTCACGCCCGCCCCGCGCCCCCTACGCTCACCCCGCTCGTCGTGTAGGAGTCGGAGGAGTGCGTCACTGTGGAGACCGAGAGACCATTCTCTTTGTTGCATCTTCTTGCCTGCAGCCTCAGCCTGCACACGGCCAGCGGCAGCGGCACGCACAAGGTGAGGATAATGGATAAAGAACCTGGTGACCGTGACCGTCCGTCCTCCAATTACAATCACTGCACAGTGCACGACGGGCGGCAAGCACCAAGTGTGTGTTACACTCACTCTTTAAGCAAGCACCCAGACAGACTCTTTTTTGCACTCACTGACTCTGCCGTTACTTCAAGGTGAGGATAAAGAACTTGGTGACCGTGACCGTACGTCTTACAATCATTGCACTGTGCACGACGGGCGGCACGCACCAACAAGTGTTACACTAACTCTTTAAGCACCCAGACTCGTTTTGAAATCACTGACTCTGCCGTTAGTTAGAGGATCTATGCACTTCGTTCTAATTCTAATGCCCAGCCCATTACTGCTGAATTCCCAATTTCCCTTTGGACAACCTGCAAGTCTGGGAGGTGCAAGGAGGGCCTGGAGGGACAAGGTGGGGCGCGTGAAGGGCAATGGTTCCCATTCAGGAACCAAAGGTTAGCGGGTGAAGTGCAGCTTGCATGCACCCCCACTCCCATATCGTCTTCGGTCTGTCCACTACGTTTCCTAAATTCTTCAGACGCCTGTTTTTTTGGAATAAACGCCTTTCTGTGCACATGACACTAGTTCCTCACGCAGCATTTTGCCTGAGGCACGTGCACAGACTGTGGACACACGGTGGCACAATCTCCTCACCGCTTGTCAAGGAGCACAGCTAATTCAATGCGTTCTGGTGTCAATTCTAAAGTCCATTTAAAAATAATCACGGTGGTACAGCGTCAATATACATTCATACAACCTTGTGAAGCTCTCATGTAATAGACGGCTGTTAGACCTGTCTGGCTTTTTTGCGTAGTCCCTCCAATTTATTATTTATTTTGTCCCCTTTTTGCCCCTCATACCCTTAATAATTTTTGTGTCCACTAGTTTTTCTAGGTGTTGGTTAAGGGGATAGGTGTTCTTTTTCCCCCTCATAATTTTTCACCTCAGGCCTAGAGGCCTGTTCTGTCAGGGAAATGGTGTAGTTACAAAATGGAGGGCTCTAACTGTTTCCAACTGCCACATCCTAGACTGCCCCATAGGATAACCTTAGGCCTTCCAGAACTTTCTGGACCCTACTGGACCCTGGGTGGATTGTCTATAAAAGGGCAGGGGTCAGGAAGCCATTTTGTGTTGACCAGAGAGTGGAGGAGTGAGGCAGTGGTGAGAGGAGGAGGACGCACTGGGAGCAGTTACTTTGTCCCTGTGACAGACAGCCACTACAGGGAGACGTTCCCCCTTCAACCCCTGACCAATCCCTCCCAACCGCCTTCTCCTACTGCAAAGATCGATCTGTCTGCGGTGGAAGCCCCCCTCTAATCCCTGGCCCCATTGATCCCTGTCGGGACGCTCCTGCTGGGAGACTTCACCCTATTCCCCCGTTGGCAGATCTTCACCTACCAGCGTTGTGGAGGAAGCGGATGCAAGCCAGGTGTTGTTTCCTGTATTTTCCCGAAGCTGCGAGGGGGAGGCGAGTGTCTGCGAAGCCTTTGTGGCCCTGAGAAGTGAGCGTTCCACTCTGGACAGTGTTATCCTTGGAGCCAGGTGAGAGGAAAGACTGCGAGCGAAGGAGCGGAGACAGGGCGGCGCCAAGCGGGAACACTAGTCCCTCGCGCCCGCGCTGCCTCGCTCCTTGTCTGTGGAAGCGGATCCTGGGACGCGCAGGCCTGCGGGAGGCGGGGCAGAGGAAGGAGCGTGTCTCAGAGGCGAGTCGCCTCAGTGTGTAAGTGGCCTGGGACACGTGTTGGAAGCGTCAAGGAGACGCGCAGGCCCAGTGGGAGGCCGGCGGACCCCTGTGTAGCGTCTCGGCGGGAAGCGGAGAGCTGCCCTTCTGCCCTCGTTCTTGGCCGCTAAGGGAGCCCTCGCCTAGCGCTGTGTCGAGGTAGCGTGGCTGCACTGAGGGGATCGGCGGGGAAAGCAAGCCGCCCTACAGGAGCTCCTCCTTCGATCCTTTTGTTCCTCTCTTCCCCCAGCAGTACTGTTCAGCATGAAAAGGGGACCCTCAACAAAGTAAGGAGAGTGGGGGTGTGGGAAATCAGAGAGCAGGGAGCCTCTTCTACCGGCAAAGAGTCCTTGAGACAGGAGGGGATTTCCCAAACCTTCTCAGTTGTCATCAGGGATTACAGGCTGACAGGAATCTAAAGAGCCTGATAAAGAGGTATCAGAGGAGTGATCCTAGCCAACCTACCGGGTGCCATCTTGGGTTGACTGCCAAGAAGAAACCTATCTCTTTTGTCCTCGCCAGAATGTCCCTAGAATAACTGAGATTATTGATCTTCCCCACTTAAGTCAATTGCTCAATGACTGTACCCTCTTTTACCATAAAGTGTGTGAGACAGAGGGTTATATGTGGAGGAAGTTATAGGGGATTTCTTCAGTGTTCAATTGTCTTGCTTCTCCCCTTTAATTGAACTGTAATGTCATGAAATTGTAGAACATAGAAGGTCTATTGTGACTCCTACGGAAATTTAATATGTATTGAAGTGAACTGTTGTTGCCAGTAATGTATTGATTTGGTAATCTGGAAAGTAATATCATCTATTCTCAAAACAAGCTGTAAAATACTAAACTGCATTTCTGAACCAAAGAGCAGAGCTATATTTTTATAAAGCAGTACTTATATTCCCATACTTTGGTGTAGTGTTATTTTTGTGTGCTATTGCGTGGATTTACTATTGGGTGGTTTGCAACCTTTACACTTGTGCCTCTAGAATTGCATGTCTTACCCCTAGGCCAGGCTACCCTAGGTGACCTGACATCCCAGGTTCCAACAACGGCCATTTGCATTCTTGATCAGTGCCGTTTCTCAGTGCTACATTAAAATGCAAACGCTAGACATTAAATCCATACTGCTGGGGTAGAGCACTAGAGCTACCTTTAACACGATCAAAATCGAAACACCTTACCCTCCGCTGGGCAATATTAACACACAATCAAAGGTTTAGAGAGCATTGCTTCCAAGTGGCCCCGTGTTTTGTGTCACACTTTAAGCCAAGCCTGCCTTCTAACCAGCAGTGCTTTGCCTTTAGGGACGTGTAGACAGTAAGGTCGCAAACAATCCAGCGGCTTTTAAGAAGAACCTTGAAGAGCCTGCTTGGCCTCTAAGGCTAGCTATCTTACTCTTTGTGGCCCTCATCAACCAGATGCTAGGTAGGACCTAACTGTGAGATTGTATTGTTAGCCTATAAAGAACAGCAGCGACCCTGACCATATTGGCACTTTTTGACCTTAGGATTCGTCTTTTACAGTTTTTGTACATATGCTCCAAATATCCCTCGTCCTGATGATGACCCATAAAGTCACATTAGAATTGTGACACAGTTGTTGCTGTTGGCAATTAAAGTAATCAAATGGTGACTCGTGACTGTGTGGGGCTTCTGGCAGTAGAGGGACAGAGCTCAGCTTTTAATCCAACCCAGCTGAACAGTCAGGAAAACCACCTTGAAGTGTAAGCACTTAGCGTGTGCGTGGGGGCCCGGGCGCGCTGTGGAGAGTGAGTCTGGCACGCTGGCAGAGAGCAGAGCACCAGGATAGCACCTCAGAGCGTGCGGAGCCCTCCAGTGCCTGCTGCTCCACAACACCAACCGTTATAAGGCTGGGGATTGCCATTCAAACCTCCCAGCGTGAGTCACCAGAGGGGACCCACCTTGGTATAAATAAGGGCAGGGCGCACAATGAAAGAGGAAGTTAGTACCTCGTCAGGAGTAGTAAGCGCTATATAAATGCAGCTTCAATCAATGTCAAATGCTAGGTTTCATTGTCACTGAAACAGAATACACTGTTTATGACGAGTTAGAGAGCGTCAGCGTTTGCTAACATAAGAGCTCGAAGTGCCTGAGTGATAGATACATCTGCTTCCTGTAACCTGCTGCACAGCTTTTCTGTGTGTCTTGTCTTATGGGAACACACACAGCAGCATCACACAATCACACACTCTCATGGTTATAGTAGATTTAGATTAACTATCACAAGAGATTGAATACTCTTGTGATAGTTCAGAGATAGTTAGGGAGAGAACCAATGGTCTGTTAGTTACTTTAGTTTTATAGAGGGGTGATACAGAAATAATTTTGCAACAACCCCAATATACGAACGCTGTGAAGTATGTGATACTTTTCTGGTGAAGGTTCTTCTAGAAAAATAAACCAGGGCATGAGAGTTGTCAAGGAAGACTCAGAATTAATAAGGTTCTTCTCATAAGGGTCATTAAATGCTTGATATTAACTTACACTGGGATCAGTAGGTGCATGAAACATTTCCAATATCCTGGTAGCACCAGTCATCCAAAAGTATGTTGTGTTCTTTTAAAGCTCACTTGTGTATGTACATGTGCTGCCAGTATTGATACCCTGGGATGGTTTGTAATTTGACCTGTTTTCATCCTTCCTCAGTTGTGCAGTGTTGGACCGTTACTTCACCGGGTGGCAGTGTGATGCTGGGGCTCAGTGGTGGACTTTCCTGGAAGTTAGTGGAGTGGTGGGGTAGGTGTGTGGTACTCTGAGCTGGGAGTCAGATGGCAGTGTAACAGAGATACTGTGGTTGTCAGAGGAGAAGTGGTTGTAATGTGAGGGGGTGCTACTGCTTGTGATATGACAAGGTAATAGAAAGGGATTATGTAGTGGAGTGATGGGGAACCGTACTTTGGTAGTGACAGTTGGTAATGTGGGTCTCTCAGGTGGTATTGCTATGGTATTGGTGATAGCGCTGTGGTGGAATAGAGGAAGGTGGTATTGTTAGACCAGTTTTACTGCAGTCTGGATTAGCAGGGCATTTATTTTGCGACTGTGCCATGCTGTAATGTGGTTGGATTATATTGTTGGAGAAATGTAGTGCTTGGCTTACTTTTGATTTGCATTGGGTGGTAGTGAATAGTGTTGTGGTGCTGGAAGGTGCGTAGTGATGGAGTTCTGTGCATTGTAATTTTGAAATACTTTAGCCCGAGTTAATCCTTGGCAAAGGGAGCTCTAGGTATTACTAACTATACAAGCTTTGCGTGCTGGGTTGGTTCTGATTGCTAGGTGTGATATTTTCATAATTTTCTTGTAATCCTGATTCCGCCGCCACAGACATTTGCCCCAGTTTTAATCCTTTTAGAGTGTCTCTCTCATTGCTGATTGCTCAAATGGGTGTAATTACACACACATTGTTTTTATTAGATATATCATGAGTGCATGATTGTAAGCCCATTATGAGATTTGACAAACTGGATTTTGCTTTGGGGTTGTGCTAAAAAAGTGGCGCAATCCCAATGCAAAATCTGGGCCTCAACTAATTTTACATTGTTTTAAAAACCCTGCCACAGCTCTCTGATGGATGTCACATGTGGTTTTTCTGAGTCCCCAGATAGATCATGCAGTCTGTGTTCTCGCTTTTGTACTGCCAGTCACCGGTGTATTCAACTGTCTAGCCTTTCACCGTGTCATGTATGTGCATGTAACTTATGTCAACAGTGATAGTAACTTTGTATTAATAGGGGACTTTAATGTTCACAGTGAGAAGTCCGACTGCAGCGAAGCACAAGCACTGCTGACAGATCTGGCACTTTTAGGTCTAAGTAAACGAAACTTCGGACCCACCCACATAGCTGGCCACACGCTAGATCTGATTTTATCTAATTCTTCATTGGTGTCCTGTCTGCCGGCGGAGCAGGTCAACTGGACCGACCATTTTGTCCTGGAATTTTACACTCCTTATCCTGGGCCTGTCAGGCCCCAGCAGATTTCACTACCCGCTGTCCGTAGACAGTGGCATAAAGTCACAGAGAGCTCCTTTGAAGAGAAGTTTATTATGCCCATTATCCTTCCCAGTGATAATATTGACATGGCATTAATTAAACTCAGCAAGGCGACTAAAACAGCCATTGATAAAATAGCCCCATTGAGACATTTTAAACCCCGACCAGCTACTAAACAGGAAGTGTGGTTTTCTGATCACTTAAGAACCTTAAAACTTTCTGCGAGGAAGTTGGAGAAGAGATGGAGAACCACCCATTTGGTAGAAGATAAAAAAAGATACTGGGATTCACTTTCTATCTACCATAAGGCAATTCGGACAGCTCGAAAGTCACACATAACAGCGCAAATTGCCGAGGCTGGAAACTCCCCTAGAGTTCTCTATCAGATTCTGCAATCTTTTGTTAAACCCACAGCTTGCGAGTCTGTAGAAATAGCATCCCAGCAGTTGTGTGATGAGATATCCAATTTCTTCACCACAAAAATTGATAAGATCTATGAAAAAATAATTAATGCTGGTAATGATAAGGTTTCCACAATAACAGCACTCTCTCAGGCTGATACAGAGTGGAAACAGGATATACATTCTCTGGAATTTTTCCCCCCCATTTCTGGGGAGGAAACTCTGACATTGATGACCAGTATAAAAAGTGGGAGCCCGGAGGACATTATCCCACCCAGGATTATACCTGCTCTAGCAGGGCAGCTCTGCCCTGCTTTTGAGCAACTTGTGAATCTTTCTCTCACCTCCGGCCATGTCCCTAAAGATTGGAAACGAGCCCTTGTCCGGCCCATTAGGAAGAACACCGCCATTCCTTGGACGGAATTGTCCAATTTAAGGCCAATCTCACTGCTACCTTTTTTTGGGAAAATATCTGAAAAGCATGTTAATTTCCATCTATCCAGGTATATCGAACTGGCAGACGTGCTTGACTATTCCCAGTCTGGGTTTAGGCCAAGACATAGCACGGAATCCACCTTGGTATCCGTGACTGACGACCTGCACATGTACCAAGACAGGGGCTTTTCAGTGATCCTGGTTTTGCTAGATCTATCAGCGGCGTTCGACACCGTGTCACATTCCATCTTGACAGAACGGTTGTCGAACGCCGGGATCAAAAATAAAGCCCTTGCTTGGCTAAAAAGCTTCCTATCCGACCGCACCCAGAGTGTCACCATGGGTGCATATCGGTCAGCGGAGGTAGAGATCTCCAAAGGGGTGCCACAGGGCTCTTGTTTGAGCCCTACTCTTTTTAACATCTACGTGGCACCCCTGGCTAGAGTGATGCGTAAGTACGGTTTCATCCCCGTGTCATATGCTGATGACACGCAGCTCCTCTTCCCGTTGAAAACCATCTCCGCTGAAGTGAAGAGCTCCTTTTCAGCTGGTATGAAGGCAGTGGCACAATGGATGTCGGCCAACTGCCTTCAGTGCAACGTCAGTAAAACTGAGGTTATGTTGTTTGGGGAAGCTAAACTGCTTTGGTCTCCAGACTGGTGGCCCAGCGACTTGGGTGTTGTTCCCGAACCCAAGTCGATTGTAAAGAACCTAGGGGTCCGTCTGGATCAAGATCTGACTCTCAAGCAACATGTGAATTATATCTCAGGTATATGCTTTCATACCATCAGCCTACTGCGCAAGGTCTTTCCTCTTCTGCCTGATTCGGTGAGGAGAACTTTAGTCCAGGCACTTGTTCTAAGCAGGATTGACTATTGTAATGGTCTACTGCTTGCTGCCAATGAAGGGGTATTGGATAGACTACAAGTCATCCAGAATACGGCGGCCCGCTTAGTTGTTAATGCCCCTCCTAGAACTGCCTCCAAACCCCTTCTTGACCAATTACACTGGCTTTCTGTCCGGCAGAGAACAAAATTCAAAACATGCTGTTTGATTCACAAATGCCTAAATGGTAAAGGACCTGCCTATTTGAAAAAGAAATTTGTCCCTTACGCCCCCACTCGATCTCTTAGGTCCAGTAATGATCTTCTTCTGCAGGTACCACGGGCTAAGAAAGCCAGACACGGGAGTAAGGCACTTTCCATAGCAGGACCTACTCTCTGGAACAAACTTCCTCTATCACTCAAACAATGCACAGATTATCTAAAATTCCGGAAACAATTGAAAACAATACTGTTTAAAAATGAAATTTAGCTTCTTCTCACATTTATTTCTTGGTGTTCTACAGGTGTCAAAGCGCAGAGATACTCCACTGAGAGTTGATTCCAGCACTATACAAACCAATAAATAAAATAAATAAATAAATAAACTTGCAAGATCGAGGTAACTGTTAGCAGCAATACTATGTGTCTCTCCTCGGAGACTCGGACATCTTCTGCTCACCGTCCTTTTTCCCCAGCACCCCCCCAAGGGGCGGCAATCTGAGGGGTAGCCCCGGGCGCCACAAGCTCTAGCTACGCCCCTGAGCACAGCTGGCCTGAGAGGGGCGAGAGCTGTAGTGTGAGAGTTACTGCTCAGCTGCAAGAGTGTGCAGCGGTCGGGGGTATGCAGCTGTGGTAAACTTCCTCACAAGCTCTTTTTCTTCAATATCATCACTATGAGGCCCTTCTGCGACGTTACCGCCCTTCTATTTCTGGTACTTTTCAGCAGTTTTAAGGTCTTCTTAGAGTTTCTTGCTGCTCAAATAGGGTAATTTGTGATATTTATATGTTTCCCTTGTCTTCATTGCTTGATTTTGCTGTGCGAAAGTTTCACTCATGATCGTGGAGAAGTGTGGCTCAAATGGTTAGAGTGGCAGACCCTGATGCAGAGGTCTGGCCCGGGACCAGGGTTCAATACCCGCCTCGGCGGGTCTTGGGCTCAATTTCCTCAGACCTGATAATTCTCGCCTCTGTGCCTATTCTAATCATGGGTCCCACTCTGCAACTCTGGGCAATAGCTTGCTTAATCTCCACAACGGCCCCAAAAGCGCTGGGATGCCTGGTTTCACCCTGGGGGTGCCCAGGAGTGGACACTCACAGGGAAAACCAGGAAGGGCTCCTAAGCGGTATACGGACAGCGCCGGCACACTACCTCAGGGAAGTAGCTGTGCGCTCTATAAATACCGGTACATTGAATGTCACTCATAATTACACTAAAATTATGAAAATGTCACACATAGTAATCTAAAACATTGCCAGCTATGACAGCGACATGGATAAGACTGGGTTAGCTTAATAATTGGTTACATGAATTAGAACTACAACACCTACAATGCACTTCAATTTCAATTAGGAGCTAAAAAAAAGCAAACTAACTTGTGAAACTTTGTCACCTTTTGACATTACTACTGTAAATGGTTTGAGCTTTAAAAGTTGTTTCTGCGTTTTTCAGACAATTTAATTTAAATATTTTACATTCATATTTTTATTTTCATGCTGCAATACGTTATTAATTAACTACATATAAAGCTGTTTGCTTTACAATGAATAATAAATGTTTCTCCTCGATGTGCTCGTTCACTTTTGTAATCTGTTTTCATCATTATGTGGTACTCCAGTTCTTTAGGCTTTCGTCTTTCTTCTTTTGGTCTTCTGTTGATGGGCGTTGGGCTTGTTCTGTTGAGCAGAGTTGAGTTGGGCTCTTTTTGGGCTTCATTTAGTCCAAATTGGGCTGCAAAGTTTCCTTTGCTCTAGTGCGCCTGCGCAGTGTTTTGAATTGAAATGAGGAGCGGTAAACTTGGTGGAGGGTGAGCATGTATCTTGCTGTGTGCATCACCAGAAAAGCCCCTTTAAGACTAACTCCCCCTGATCCACTGGCACCAGTAGAAGGTAGGGGACGTTCACGCGGGTGGGGGAGGTTGGGGTGGTGAGCTTGCCGGCCTAAGTGTGGTGCACATTACCGACTAAGCTACGGTACAGACTAGTAACTTCACTCTAAGTCCTTTTCACTGGTTCTTTGGCGCATATAGCGCTACTGTAGGCCCCGGTATTTATAGAGAAAATCTACACTGCTTTAGAAAATGGAAGGCACGTTCTTTTACAGCGCTTCAGCTGTAACAGATCTGCCTTCACAGCACTATTCTCCGCCTCCGCCTACGGGCATGCACTCGCCGCTTCCCAGTGGTTTACATACCCCTTTCACATAATGGAAGCCACACATAACGTTCTCAAACAGTCGCGGTCTCCGACAATCACTATTTAATAAGGAAACGGCGTGGGGTGTAGTGTCCTGCTAGGACACAGTCTAGTTGTTTATATGTAACCCTACACTAAACACCCACCCACCACAGACGTCACTGGGTCAGGTGACGCTGTTAATAAAAGAGCGAGAGCGCACGTGCTCGTGGCCAGATCTGCTATCCCTAACTGGTGTCCTGTGTCTGCTTCACTCCACCATGTGGGCCTAGGGCCCCAACACCACATTGGCGACGAGGCGGTAACGCAATGCCATGCGTGCCAGCTGCATGCGAAACATTGTGGGGAAAGATGAGGGAGCTGAGAGGCGACATCGCGCCCCCCCTCCCCCACAGGATCGGCGCCGGCCGCCGAGAGGCCCGCGGGGCGTGTGCTGTGCCCCGGGCCTAAGGCTCCGCACCTCTCTGACCTGCTGCAAGCCGCCCTGCCGTGGCGGTGCCCCCGAGGAGAAGATCGGACCGACCGGAGCCCACCCGCGTCGGCCGCAACTGAGCCCCTGCCTGGGGTGAAGAGGGAGCCGTGCAGAGCCCACCTGCATCGGCCGCCACCGAGCCAGGACTGGTAGCCGAACGCTACAACCTCCGCGGAGCCTACCCGCGTTTAAGGAAGCCAGCCAGCCGAAGGTGAGCGGAGGGGGCCGCGCCAGCCTAGAGCGACCCCCATGACCTTATCATAAGCGGTGCCCACCCGCATGGCCGTGGTGCCCTGCCGAGCGCCGACAATAAACTGTGCAAATAAGCAAGGCCAGCGGAGCCCACCCGCGGCCTGCCTACAGCGCTTCCCCCGCCGCGTGTGTGAAGTGCGGCGGAGGGGTGAACAAAACTGCACCAAAGAGCGCCCGCAGCGTGTGGAGAGCTGCAGGGCGCCGATTAATTAAAGCGGAGCCCACCCGCTGTAGCAGGAACAGAGTCTATGGGTCATCGTGGCTGCTTGCAAGTACCCCCAAGCCAGCGAGAGCCTACCTCGCTGCACCCGGTCCGAGCCCGCACTAACTTTCCCCGCCAGCCGCGCAGTGTGAGAACAGTGAAACTGCGGCGGCCGGGTGAGGGAGCCTCACGGTAAACGAGCCTGCAGCGTGAGGAAAGCTGCGGGGCTCTGAGGAGTGAAAGCAGAGCCCACCCGCGATTACACTGTGCCGACTTGTTTTGCACCACCACCAAGAGGGGAATAGAATACAAACCCTCACCCCCGCAGCGTGTGAACTGCTGAAGGCTGCTGCGGTGGGGGTGAGGAAAACAAAAAGGAGAGAGAACAGCGAGTGGCTCCCAGACACATGCCAGCCACCCCCTACGAGGCCGATCAGGGTGACTCCTCCCCCGCAGCCCGTGAACACTTTTGCCTGCTGCGAGGGGCAGGGACCGGGGAAAAGTGACTGCCAACAGTGCCTTTCACCTCACAGAAATGCTTTCCCCCCCGGGTGCCATTGCAAAGGAAATGCCTGTGCCGGCCCGCCTCCTGAAAATTAAGTAATAAGTAAAAAAAGACCTACCTGTCGTCCACGCAGCCCAGCACTGGCAGCTCAGCTCCATCTGCAACAAAATCCGAACGAAGCCCCAGAGCAACACACAAAGACGCAGACTACCAACAGGATCTATGCAGCACTGCCATCTAGTGGCACTTTTGAGCAACTGCACCCCACAATAAAGAAACGTACCACAGAACGAGTATGGACTAAAGCATTCAGGGACAATCAGGCAGAGACAGTCCCAGGTTACTGTGACCCACTAAAAGAAAATAAAAAAACAAGCATTGCACAAACCCACGATGGGTCAACAGCAGCAAGGGGCATCAGACTAAGTAACGCCCCAAGGAAAGCATCTAAACTCCCGCAGCAAGTAAGTGCACAACCACGCAGAAGACACCCACACACACCAGCAAAGGGTCTGCAGATGCCACTTCCAGCGCGACGTGGGAAAGAGGCACGAACGCCTCACCAAGCATCCAAGCACTGACAGAACGTCTGGAGGGAAACGCCTGCCAAGCACTAGAAGAACGTCCAGGGAAACGACTGCCGAGATCAAACGACGGAGAGAGCAGCGACGCCTTGTGGCCACAGGTGTTCACCGCAGCATCAACCACTCCCGCCAACGGTCCAAAGCAGCAAGTCCCTGACAACAGCCAAAGCAGCAAGTACCCAACGACTCGCAACAAGCGTCCAAGAATTCCACACCCGCACGACAGGACTGCGCAGCACTGCGCCGGAACGTGCCAGGAATCAAGAGCGCCAAAGTGACGCTGCACAGCGACACGCCAACGCCACAGGACCGCACACAAAGGTCCCCAACAGAGACAGCGATGTCTCGCAGCAACCGGAGCGCCATCGTCAGCACGCATAGCAACATGCACCAGAGTTGCACCAGGAGCGGTGACGCAACCCTCCTCCGCGCAGACAAAGCGCGCCAACGCCAAAACACTGTGACGGTGAATAGCGACCACAAAGAAAATAGCACAGCATGACAACTCATGCCCAAGATGAAAACTGACCACCCAGTATGGTCACCAAGGAAAGAAAAGCAACAACAGAGAAGATACGACGACAGGTCTAGTCACCAAGCCAAGTGAAGACAGTGTCCTACCACATGGACAAGACCACGGGGACGACATGTAGAGGGCCCGCTACATGGAGAATCCTGGTTAGCATGAGAAAGCAAGAAAGAAGACCGGACCGCGTCGAGGAAGAGAACGAAGAGGAAGAACGGAGTAACACAACATCACTCCACGGAGGAGGAGAACCACAGCACACAGGAACATCGGTGCTGTCCAAGGAGCATCGCAACATCCGTGTGGATCCCAGTAATCCCTACAACCTGCATTCGAGGAGACCAACCACTGAAGAACTGCATGGGGGCCCGTGAACCTGAAGCTTACCGAAGCAGAGCATACCCGAGCACTAGACAATCCACCCTTGTGGACTACACAAGACTTGACTGTGGCCATGTCCGAAGTTCGGCAGCGACCAGTACAGCCCACGCGATCAAGTGGAGGTCCAGGGACAAGGGCCTCGGCCACATATCCTGTGAGAGAGGAATCCGGATGGGAGAGGTGCAGCAGCGGCAGCTCCACGACAGGCAACAGGAAGCATGAAGGCCCCAGGTAATCACCTGGCACCGAGAAACGGTCTGTTGAAGACACTGAACCCATGTCCTAACGGCAAGACCATCCTGGCGGATGACATCAACACCCCCGAGGACATCATGAGAGACTTTGCGGTGAGTCCGTTGGCATTTCGGCAGTGACGCCTTTGCGCGGCTCATGCGAAGCCCGCACGGCCCACCCGGTCCCGTTGTGTCCGGCAAGAGGGTCCTCCCAGCGTCTCTAGTGAGAGAAGAGTCCAAGCAGGAGAGGCCAGTCTTCGAGGCTCCAGTGAGAGAGGAGTCTGGCAAGGAAGGCAAGTCGGAAGTTACTTGGCCGGACGGAGATGTGAAGGCATCAAGATCAGCAAATCCAAAGAAAGACCCCTCGTGACATAGTCGTCTCCTACAACCAACAAGCGTTGTCATCCACTGGACTTGGAACACCTGCGAGACCCCTCAAGGGTCACACCCATCCTGCTCCCAATGCTCCAAGTGATGAACACTGTATATAAGCGTCAACACAGCAAGACACGGATGATCTGAAGTACACCGCCGAGGTGAAGCTCATCTGACTGACTTTGTAGTTTTGGAACTTTCAACATTCTCCCAGCTGATCGCCTGAAGAAGATCTGTTGGGGCTATCAAATGTTATTGTTCTGTTTTTCTTGCAGGTTGGACATTCGCTTTTCCTTTCATTAAAGTTTGGGAGGAATGTAGTGTCCTGCTAGGACACAGTCTAGTTGTTTATATGTAACCCTACACTAAACACCCACCCACCACAGACGTCACTGGGTCAGGTGACGCTGTTAATAAAAGAGCGAGAGCGCACGTGCTCGTGGCCAGATCTGCTATCCCTAACTGGTGTCCTGTGTCATGCTTTCCTACACCATGTGGGCCTAAGGTCCAACACCACAGGGTTCCGTCAACTTGGTTGGCTTAATTTCCACCATAAAAAGAAACCGGAAAGAGACCTGCTCCCTGGGCTTGGAGGGGAAACGCAATCCTGTATACACGCACTCGCACATTATTTTTAATACAAAAACAAGACGGCACCTCTTCGAGTCCAAGGCAAGTGTGTATTTTCAAATCTGTACATATGTGCAAACGTGCATTTGTGTGCCAAAAAATGCATGTGGACACCAAGAGCCCTGTTTACAGCCTCCACGTTGCGTGAAAGACAATTCCTCCGACTGCATTTCTCTCTTTCATCTTGACTGCCCCGACAATCCCGCCCAGTAATTTTCAGACAGTAAGGAGAAGTTTGGAGATTACGATAATTGCCAGGCGCAGATGAGTCGCAGGCGGGGTGTGTTTATGCAGGTGCGTCATCTTTAAACACGAGACTGCAACCTGACATTTTTTCTCAATGAGACTGTGATTAAAGCTACATTGGAGAAGAACTGTACCAGATCCTGCCCTGTTTTTGTATCATTTGCATTCTGCTCCCTGCAGGTTCGTTTTTCCTTGCCATAAATGCAAGTCTTTCACGAGGGCCACCTTCACCCGGTCATGGACGGTGACCAACTACATGAGGTGCGTGCAGTTCTACTGTGCCGCCTCTGCAAGTATAGGTACAATATTTGCACCAGTGCCGTTTTATAATTATAAATAGTGTAATCATCACATTTGATTTTTTTTTTTACTTTTTTACATTTCACCTAATCCTACGCTTTCTTCATACCTAACCGGATACTTTTTTTGTTAGCTGTTTATTTGGGAATGCATGTGGCCACACAGCACAGAAGCCTTAAGGCCCCGGGTGAGCATGCTGTGTTTCAAGTTACAATTATGCAGAAGAGATTGTTGGAAATCGAAACCTGCAAAAGCATAGCAAGTCAATCAAAGGGCATGTGCATTCAGTATGGCCTCACTTCTCCAAAAAGCATATTCTCAACTCGAAAAAACCCACAAGTAACCTCCTAGCTTTTCAGCCTCCAAACTGCCACCTGAAATTTAGCCTCCCAACCCAGCCTTACTGCTGTACACTAGCTACTTCAATCGTTGAATGCACAACATAGATCACGCGCCACCCACCCCCTTTTAGTTATGTGGTATTAGGGCGGATTCTGTTATGAGGGCTCAAGTGTTTCCACGCCTCCAAGAGGTGGCATTACCAAGTAATTAACGAGAGATGCACATTTAAAAAAATGCTGTACACAAATATTATTGGATCAACAGCAGGTTGAGCTCTGGGGGAGACTAATACACTGACAGGTAAAGCAAAAGGGTAGCGCCGGTGTAATAAATGGACTCCAGATGGCTCGGAAAGTCCACATTTACCACATAAACAACAACCATTTGCAATGCAATAGGTCTCATTAGGAAAGTTTGAGCTATTGGTATTGTAAATGACAATTTTTTTATTTATGTGTTGGTTTTGAAAATTGCGAAATTAATAGCTTTGTCATTTACAATGCCAATAGTTATAACTTTCGCAAATGTGACACCTATAGCATTTGTAATGCAATATGTGTTGTATTTACGGGACTTGGATGTATTGATATTACAAATAACAATGGCTTTTTATTTTTTTAAATAATACTTAAATAAAAGTTATTGTAATTTATAATGGCAATAGCTTAAACTTTTGTAAATAACTTTTGTGAAGATTAAGTTCAGGGTATTTTATTGTGATGAAAATCCAAGAACAGAAGTGAAATATTAACATCTTTTTGTGACATTTGTAATAAAGCTTGGAACATTGAGAAAACAAATTTGAACCAGTTGTTGTTGTTGCTGAAAAGCATGGTAACTAGTATCAGAGACAAGAAAAGCAAAATAAAATGTAGTTCCTGACTTTCTGCTTTTGTTTAGACAATCAAGGCTTTCCATTGGGTGGGAAGGTAGAGATCTCCTTTCAGACGGAAATGCAAGCATCTTGTTGCTAATGGGCTCATATTTACACTCTTTGGGAACAGAAACAAGCCTGTGCACCAGAGTAAGGTGAGCAACAGCAGCTGAAAGTGTCTGAAGCGACACAGAGAAAGGACAATACATTCCATTCCAGTCCGTCCTTGGCCTAGAGGTTGGTGTGATTTAGGGTGAGCACCTGAAAAGCCCTGCCTTGAACTGGTGCAACACGTGCTGCTCCTCGAAGGCTGCCAGTGCTGGAACGGGTTCTGGGTCAGTCAGCTGCCAGACCGGCTGTGCTGACAACAAGAAACAGCGGTACAAAAGGGGGTGGTGATGGATGGAGCATCTGAACGAATCAAACACTCACACCCAGTCAAAAGATCTGGGTTTGATCCATCATCGTTCTTTAGCCCACTCTGCCACCCCAGTTCAGACATGGCTATATGCAAATCAGTCTGACCCTGTGCCTCATGGGAACAGTCCAGCCCGAACGGCCAAGCCATGCCTTCCCTGGACCGGAACCAAGCTTCCGAGGACCGGTTTCTGGCATTCCAGCCGTCTTCAGCCCGGCTTGCTTGAATCCAGTGGCAAAGTGAGCAAGGGACTCACGTCTGAGCATACCCTGCCACACTTATGGCGGCCAAAAGCGGTACAAAACGGGTGGTGATGGACGGAGCATCTGAACCAATCAAACACTCACACCCAGTCAAAAGATCTGGGTTTGATCCATCACCGTTCTTTAGCCCACTCTGCCACCCCAGTTCAGACATGGCTATGTGCATGCATTTTGTACCGCTTTTGGCCGCCATAAGTGTGGCAGGGTATGCTCAGACGTGAGTCCCTTGCTCACTTTGCCACTGGATTCAAGCAAGCCGAGCTGAAGACGGCTGTAATGCCAGAAACCGGTCCTCGGAAGCTTGTTTCCGGTCCAGGGAAGGCATGGCTTGGCAGTTCGGGCTGGACTGTTCCCATGAGGCACAGGGTCAGACTGATTTGCATATAGCCATGTCTGAACTGGGGTGGCAGAGTGGGCTAAAGAACGGTGATGGATCAAACCCAGATCTTTTGACTGGGTGTGAGTGTTTGATTGGTTCAGATGCTCCGTCCATCACCACCCCCTTTTGTACCGACAACAAGAAACAGGCATCAATCAGCCCCTGTGCACATTCATTGTGCTTGGCCATTGGGTTTTGGTCGGGTAGTGTTTTAGGGTAGTGCTGGGGGGTCGTGCAGGATTGGGTTGAGTGTGGGGACCGGACTGGGGATCGGGGAAGAGTCGTGCTGGGGGTAGTGTTTTAGGGTTTAGGGTAGTGTTGTGCTGTTTGTGTAGTGTAGGGTAGTATTTTAGGGTTTAGGGTAGTGTTGGGGGGTCATGCAGGGTAGTGTTTGAGTGTGGGGACCGGACTGGGGGTCGGGGAGGGTCGTGCTGGGGTCAGATCCCAATGAGAGGTCGCAGGAGTGTAAGCGAGGGGCTGCACGCCACACACTGCTGCACGCCACACACTGTTGCACGCCACACACTGCTGCATGCCACACACTGCTGCACACAACACACTGCTGCAAGCCTCACACTGCTGCTTTACTCACACTGCTTTGCATGCTGCACACTGCTGCTTTACTCACACTGCTGCATGCTGCACACTACCGTACGACTCACACTGCTGCATGCCTCACACTGCCGCATGCCTCGTATTGCTGCACGCCTCGCACTGCCGCACGCCTCGCACTGCCGCACGCCTCGCACTGCTGCACGCCTCGCACTGCTGCACGCCTCGCACTGCTGCACGTCAAACACTGCTGCACATCACACACTGCTGCACGTCACACACTGCTGCACGTCACACACTGCTGCATGCCTCACAACACCACCACATCGCTCAGTGACTGACTGTTTTTATAGAGTTTAAGTGTTAAATATAAATCTCAAGGTTTATATGTTGAATCGCTGGATGTATGAGTGCCTGTCTGGATGATTCAGTGAGTGTGTGATTGACTGTATAAGTCTGTCAGTTGGTGTCTAAGCGGTTGTATGGGTGTGTGAGTGCATACATGAGTGGCTGTATGGGCGATTGATTCGTTGTCTGAGTACCTGTCTGGGTGAGGGTGTGTGCGACTGCCTGTATTGATGAATGAGTGGGTGAGTCAGTAGCTGTATGGGTTAGTGAATGCATGTGTGAGGGGCTGTATGGGTGAGTGTGTGTATGGCTGTGAGGGTGAGTGAATGGATGTGCCAGTGATATATGGGTGAGTACCTAGGTATGTAAAGGTCAGTATAGGTGAGCAGTGGGGTATGTAAGTGGCTGTATGGGTGAGTGTGTGCTTGTGTCAGCAACTGTATGTGGGTGAGTCCCTGTTAGTATCTGTATGCATATGAAGTGGGGGGGTGTAATTGTATGGGTGAGTAAGTGGCTGTGTGATTGACTGTATGGGTGAGTGAGTAAGTGTCAGTAGCTCTACAGCTGACTAACCCAGTGTGTGGGGGATAATATGGGTGTATGAGTGAATATATTAGTGACTATATGAATGAGTGGGTGTATGCGTGGCAGTATGGGTGAGTGGATGTGTTTGTAGCTATATGAATTTGTGAGTGGGTGTGTAAGTAGTGGTATCGTTCTGTAAATGGGTTTGTGAATTATCATATGGGAGTGGGTGTATGAAAGGTTCTATGGGGATGTGAGTGGATGCGTTAGTGATTTTGTGGAACGTCATCAGTGATGTCACTGACCATGTCATGAGTGATGTAATACATGAGGTCATAGGTGGTGCATTGCGGGGGCGTAAGTTATAGTTAGCTCAGCTAACTATAACAGCTGAATTTCGCTGGTTTTGTTCAAGTGAAACCTGAGCCTAGCTAAAATGTCCCTGTGACCTTTGGTTTTTTCATTGAACTACTAACATTTTTTCAATCTCCGTTTCCTAGCTATAACGCCCCTGTAACCTTTAATTTTTTCAGCGAATGTCTATAGTTTCTTAAGCAGTAATGGCGTTTGCAGAGTGGTGGAGAAAGGTAGATGGGCCTCCAACCAGCTCTCAGGAATCCCGCTGTGTAGGACTTACAGGAGGTACAAGGAGGGCTTCTTAGCCTCCAAAGGTCCCTCAGGAGTAAAGTGGACTTCATCCCCAACCAGTAGTGTGCCAGGAGCCGCGTTTGCGGAGTGGTGGAGAAAGGGGACATGGCCTCCAAAGACCTCTTAGCAATCTCGCTGTGTGGGACTTACTGGAGGTAAGGTTATTATTTTTTTATTTATAAAGTTTTATATAGCGCAGTGTCCCCTTGATCATCCGCTCCACCCTGATCATCCGCCCTCTGGGTAGCAGGTGATGCTGCAGCAGGGGTTGCTGCAACAGGGGTTGTGGGCGCCTGAGAACTGGCCAGGAATACCTGCTTAAGGCGACTGAACGCATCAGTGTTGATGCCCGAGTCTCTGGGTCGCTTAGAAGGTGGTGGCTGAGCATCTGTCATGGCATTCGCTGCTGTAGGGTTTGGCAAAAATAGCCCAGCTTTAGCCAATAGCTCACAAGCCTTATCAATCTTACGTGTCAGGCGATCCTCTAACGGCGCCAACGCCTCCGCGACTATGGAATTGTCCACTGCGTCATTAAAAGAAACCTCCCATGGTAGGGCGTTAAGGGGATCCTCTTCCCACTGGTTATCCTGGTAAGTCTTCTGATAGGAATCCATGACACCAGGCAGAAAAACCCTTCAAAAGGTAAGTGGGTAATTCGGAGGTCAGATATGGGGTGCTGGGTGTCAGCCTACACTTTGGGCAAGCAGAGCCTGAGTTTAAATAGGGCTACAGCCCAGGACCCAATAGCCCAGGTGCAGGAAAAATATTAATGGGCAGTCTGCCTAACAGAAGTGGGCCCGTGGAATTCTAAAATTCCAACATAACAGACTCCCCAGGAGCATATAACAAAACGGCCTATTACTGACCTCCCTGGTGTGCAATAACAAACTGCCTAATGGCAGACTACAGACCCGAGGAAAACGGGCGTTGGAAAGGGCGTCCACAAAGACAAAATGCCTGCCTAATGGCAGAGTAAGGTTTTCAGCTAAAGGATATCCCAATGACGTTATAAAAGCAGCAGAAGACAAAATAGCAGAAATACCGAGAGAACGTCTACTCCAATTTAAAGACAAACCAAAGATGGATCGCCAGGTGTTTGTAACAAAATATTCCACGCAAACCAAAGCAATTAAGGACATCATTGACTCCAGATGGGAATTGTTACAAAAAGAAGAAGACTTCCATGGTATTTATGACAAAAAACCTGTGTTCGCTCACACCAGACATCTCAATTTGCATGAAATTGTAACACGTCCTAAAAAGGATTCAGAATTCACAAGCTTCTCCAAAGGGATGCAAAAATGCTACAATTGCACGCACTGCAATAATGTAATGGAAGGACAATACATACAACATCCCCAAACTGGCAAAAAAATCAAACTAAGACAGCAAACTAATTGCAATTCATCATTTGTGATATACAGCATCAAATGTCCGTGCGGCAAATTGTATATAGGGAAAACAGAGCCCAAGATAAAAGTAAGAATCACTGAACATAAAAGTCGAATACGCAACAAGACTCTAACCTCGAGCTTGGTATCCCATTGGACAGAAATGAAGCATACAATCCCCCAACTAAGATTTCAAGTTCTGGAGCAGATTCAACAGAAACCGGACAGGAACAATGAGAACTTGTTATCACGTAGAGAGATTTGGTGGATCGACTTTTTACAAACCCAAACTCCAAAAGGACTCAACGACAAAATTGATATGTTATGTTTCTTATAAATGATCTACACATGAACTTATCTCCATCTTTTTCATCAGATAGGAAATATGCTTTAGTGATGACACAGGAATGAGTTACATATGCAATCATAAAAAGCTGTAGCATGGGCTAATTATCATATTTTGTTGAACTGACTACTTAGCTTCTTGTGACAGTAATATTCTACACTCACACTCAACACTGGTATTGGCAAGTATATATAGTACGACCCTAGTTACCACATAGGTTGCTCATAGTAAGTGATCTCACGGTTTTCTTAATTTATCTTTTGAGGTCTGTGTCTCAACCTAGACCTACTAGGCGCTTATTTTAGTAAAATAACTTTATTATTCAGTATCCGTTTATGTTACTAGCTCACTTCCCATTAGGCATTCGTTTCCAGTTCACACAGTTTAATGTACACTGCACCTTTTACGCATTTATTATTAACATCCTTAAATTTCCCCTAGTACATCTGCCTTGCGGTAGAATTTCTCGACTTTATCCAATGTTTTGTTCCAGTAAACATTAAACTTCAGATCAGATCATTTTCTGCAGTCTGTTTTCCACCTTCTCAACACTGATCGGGCAAATCCCGTCCTCAATTTCCATTGTGGTTCCTTTTTAAAGCGAACGGACCACTTCCGTAGTCCGTCATCTATTTTCGTACCGTCCAGCATGGAGAGAGTCCGGAAGAACGCCGTCTGAACACAGAGCCCTGACCCCTGAAAGAGTCTACGAGCAGAGTCTTACAGCAGGTACTGATTGATGGTACTATTCAGTATCACGTTCCCTGCCAGCATAGCTTATCACATATCCTTAACTTTTCTTTTATAGTATTTGTTATCCAGAAAACCCGCAGTTTAATCTATTGCTGCATCGTTACAACCCGGCACATTGAGCATCCAGTTAGGAGAGACCCCGGAAGTACGCAGTTTCAACACAGAGATCTGACTGCCGAAGGAGTCTGCGTGCAGCTTCCTTCAGCAGGTACCAAAAGACGTTATTGATACGAAACAGCGTCGCGTTTCCCGCTAGTAGAGTTTAATATTCATTTTTTGAACTCATCTCTCCATTGTATTTGCTTTTTAGATAACTCGCCAGTTTATTTACTGCAGCATCGTTGGTCAACGTTCCAACCCGGCTAATTAAACTACCGCGTTAGTGACATGTTCCTCTAGCCCTGGCTAGGTAATTCTTTTACTTAGGCTTTTGATATATTCGGTTACCATTGGTATTTAGGCAACCTATTCCATATTCTATATTGTTTGTGTTTCACAGCACTCCATAACCAAAGCGCACCGAAGTAACGTCAGCACAGCCAGCAGCCTGACATCGTCAGCTGCTAACAGGTACTTTAGACTTAGAAATGTTTTTTATTACACTGCAGCGAAGTTTAGCGTCTAGCTTATATTCTTTCATATTTTCTATGCAGGAATATCGCCATTAACTACGAGCGATTGTCTCTTTAAGCTCTTTCTGAATTATCCACAGCCAATCAGGTAACACGTTATTCAACCCTCCGCTTTTTTCGCAAGTTTCATTCACAGTCAAGTCTAGGTCTAATTCGTGTGTGTTCATTTCACAGTTACCACTTCAAGCTTATCCACAAAGACTATCCCACTCTACAGCATTCTCTATTCACGGTATGACAAACAGTTTCTTAGCCCGTGTTCATTTTTTAAGCGTTTAATAGGAATATTTAATTAATCAGTAGCATTCACCTATTTTTCAGGCGTTATCTGGAACATCTTTTCGATCCTCCATCACAGAAAATCTCCCAAAGCATCACACGATAGTAAGCAATTATGGTGAGTGTGTACTCCATGGGGGTTTACTATTCCAGCATCTAATCAGCGATCACGCTAGAGGCTTCTAAGTTTTGGTTTACTTTGTTTTGCACCATCAATCACACAGCATTTTATGTATTCTTAAAAACTTCGGACTATTTGAAACCTTATGAAATGTAGGATCAGACAAACTGAGGGATTACCAGCATATGTTTATGTAGATGTGCTAAGAATATCGCATTGTATAGAACCTTTTCTTACATGATTCTTTTTGCATTTTGAAAATGATATGAATTGCAGAATGTAGTATACAGTAAATTGAGTATCCAATTAACCCATGGACTACTAAGTGTGCCAATAGCCTGTGGCTAAACATGTTTTTCAAATTGTTTTACAGTGCCCCTGATGAAGGGATTTGCATCCCGAAATGCATTGGGACAGGAAAATTTTCCTTTTTAAACAAAGAATGTCAGTTATCACAATTCAACTAATTGTGCAAATTAAATACTAAAGAAGCAACGAAGATTTCATTTGTAACAAAAAAGAAAAAACGATTACCACATTGTTTGAGGAAAAATCTCATCAATAAATTTGTTGAAAATTATAAAAGCATACGGATCTTAATTTTGTATACAAGTAGCAGATGGATTTCTGCTGAAAGTAGCGCGGAAAGGGTCTATTGACGCCTGTCATTAGTTTACTTTCATTCATTTACTGTGGAGACTGGCCGCTCCTCCCCTTCCAGCACACCCCGGATAAACAAATTTACAATTGACATAAAAGTATAAAACAGAGCAGAAAAGGAGTGCATTTCACATCCCCAATTCACTTTCATCAAAGCCAACGGTGAAATAGCACCCAAGACAGAACAAAGATGTTGTTTGACGCAATTTCAAACATAACGGATAACAAAGCGGAAACCAAAACATACACATCAGCTCAAGCTTCAGATATATATTCCTTAATACCAGAAAGTCGGACCTTTGGCACGCGAAGAGGTTCAGTAACTCAATCACTACGACAATTATTATTCATCTCCAGGAGAGCTCTCAACCAAAAACTTCATGCTTCAACGTTAATACAATATCATAAAGTGCAAAGAATTCCGCGTGGACTAAGACTTTCAATCAAACCAATGTTATACAAATTTCAATATAACAAACGCTTTATGGACAAATGGTACTCAATTCTTAACAAGTGCTCATTGGATCTAATATTGTTATTGGTAGAGGAATTAGCAAAAACCATCAAAGAGCTAGAAGAAGAGATTGACGTACTAACACAAGAAATCTCAAAACAAATGAATGAGGAAGAATTAACAACAACTCTCAAAGACATCAAAGACAAATTAGAAAAATATGAAAAAGACACGCAAGAAATGAAATTACGCAAATTCAAGAGGGATACTATAGACTACAAACTTAATGAAGTCTACACGTGGGCAGAAGTATACGCCAGGAGGAAACCAGCGCCTAAATCGGCATCGTCTTCACAAGAAAGTGTAGTATCAGACAAAGATTTATTAGCAACTCGCCAACCAGTAGTTGCAGAGGATTTGAGTACCTCATCACGAACGAAAAACAGCTTCTACCAGTGCCACTAACATAGCGTCCACCCAGCAGGGTTTTTTAGTACAGGTACCTTTGGCAGAAAAACCACCAGAAACAACATCAAGCACAAAACTCGTCGTGGAAAAGGACACAGTCAGCCAGAACTTGCGAAGCAAGAAAGGAACTTAGCAATTAACATCTCATCAAAGAAATTCAGTAAACAACAATTACAAGTACTAGAAAAAGGCACTGGATTTGTCCCCACCTACCAAAGTAACAAACTAGAGACTGAAATTGCTTTTTTCAAATTCATGAGGGTATTGAGATTGAGACATTTTTTTGAAAATATAGTACCATCCATGCCTGAATTTATCCAAACGAAGACAGACTCAGAATACAAAGAATTCAAAAAACCCAGTACATACATGGCACCCATTTCACACAAAGTTTTGGATATCTTTGAGATCCTAGTCAAACAGGACTTCCAACAAATCAATTGGCAGCAACATCAAAGAACCAATTTAAATAAACACGAAATGACCATTCTTAAAAAACTAGCTGAAGACCCTACAATTACATTGAAAAGAGCAGATAAAGGAGGAGCCTTAATCATCATGGACACTTCTTTTTACAATACAAAGGTTGAAACTCACATCCAAGATGAAACCACGTATCTAAAATTACAAAATAACCCCATCCAAGAAATCACCAAAACACAAAACACTGGAAGTAATTCTAAAACACGCAATGGATATGGGATGGATCAATGATAACACCAAAAATTACCTGACAGTAAAACACCCGCGGTGTCCTGAATTATATATGCTCCAGAAAATTCACAAAAATGCCACAAATCCACCAATGAGACCCATAGTCAGCGGCTGTGGGTCCCTGTTTGAACCATTGGGAGTATACATAGATGAATTCCTTCAAACTTTTGTACAATGCTGGAAAACATATATAAAGGACACAGGTCACTTCCTTCAACTTCTGAATGAAATCACCTTGATTGATAACGATACCATTCTATGTACAATTGATGTAACAGCACTATATACTTCGATTCCTTTAGCAGAGGGTTTGGAAGCATGTGAATGGGCATTGTTGCAACAATCCAATCTTAAAGCAAACAAAGTGTTCATCCTTGAACTTCTTCAATTCTGTTTACAACACTCATATTTCAAGTGGAACAATGAATATTATTTACAGATCAGCGGAACCTCAATGGGTTTTTCAGGAGCACCTTCTTTTGCGAATAATTTCATGGCTAAATTTGAGAATGATTTCATCTTAACAAACGAAGAGTGGCAAAAGCATACCATCTTTTATAAACGATTCATAGATGATATCTTCTTATTATGGAATGGTCCAGAAATTCTTCTGATTGACAAAATCCAAGAACTTAACCAAAGAAATCCGAGAATTCAATTCACATACTCAACCAGCAAAAAGGAAATACCGTATCTAGATGTCATGGTACAAAAGCAAAATAACTCACTAGAAACGTCAGTCTACCATAAACCAACAGACAGAAACAACACACTGGCGTATAACAGTTTTCATCCAAGGAATTTACTGCGAAACTTACCATATTCACAACTGATACGTTGTAAAAGAATAGCATCTACCCCACAAACATTAGGAACTGAAATCAACAAGCAAAGACAAAGGTTTTCAGCTAAAGGATATCCCAATGACGTTATAAAAGCAGCAGAAGACAAAATAGCAGAAATACAGAGAGAACGTCTACTCCAATTTAAAGACAAACCAAAGATGGATCGCCAGGTGTTTGTAACAAAATATTCCACGCAAACCAAAGCAATTAAGGACATCATTGACTCCAGATGGGAATTGTTACAAAAAGAAGAAGACTTCCATGGTATTTATGACAAAAAACCTGTGTTCGCTCACACCAGACATCTCAATTTGCATGAAATTGTAACACGTCCTAAAAAGGATTCAGAATTCACAAGCTTCTCCAAAGGGATGCAAAAATGCTACAATTGCACGCACTGCAATAATGTAATGGAATGACAATACATACAACATCCCCAAACTGGCAAAAAAATCAAACTAAGACAGCAAACTAATTGCAATTCATCATTTGTGATATACAGCATCAAATGTCCGTGCGGCAAATTGTATATAGGGAAAACAGAGCGCAAGATAAAAGTAAGAATCACTGAACATAAAAGTCGAATACGCAACAAGACTCTAACCTCGAGCTTGGTATCCCATTGGACAGAAATGAAGCATACAATCCCCCAACTAAGATTTCAAGTTCTGGAGCAGATTCAACAGAAACCGGACAGGAACAATGAGAACTTGTTATCACGTAGAGAGATTTGGTGGATCGACTTTTTACAAACCCAAACTCCAAAAGGACTCAACGACAAAATTGATATGTTATGTTTCTTATAAATGATCTACACATGAACTTATCTCCATCTTTTTCATCAGATAGGAAATATGCTTTAGTGATGACACAGGAATGAGTTACATATGCAATCATAAACAGCTGTAGCATGGGCTAATTATCATATTTGGTTGAACTGACTACTTAGCTTCTTGTGACAGTAATATTCTACACTCACACTCAACACTGGTATTGGCAAGTATATATAGTACGACCCTAGTTGCCACATAGGTTGCTCATAGTAAGTGATCTCACGGTTTTCTTAATTTATCTTTTGAGGTCTGTGTCTCAACCTAGACCTACTAGGCGCTTATTTTAGTAAAATAACTTTATTATTCAGTATCCGTTTATGTTACTAGCTCACTTCCCATTAGGCATTCGTTTCCAGTTCACACAGTTTAATGTACACTGCACCTTTTACGCATTTATTATTAACATCCTTAAATTTTCCCTAGTACATCTGCCTTGCGGTAGAATTTCTCGACTTTATCCAATGTTTTGTTCCAGTAAACATTAAACTTCAGATCAGATCATTTTCTGCAGTCTGTTTTCCACCTTCTCAACACTGATCGGGCAAATCCCGTCCTCAATTTCCATTGTGGTTCCTTTTTAAAGCGAACGGACCACTTCCGTAGTCCGTCATCTATTTTCGTACCGTCCAGCATGGAGAGAGTCCGGAAGAACGCCGTCTGAACACAGAGCCCTGACCCCTGAAAGAGTCTACGAGCAGAGTCTTACAGCAGGTACTGATTGATGGTACTATTCAGTATCACGTTCCCTGCCAGCATAGCTTATCACATATCCTTAACTTTTCTTTTATGGTATTTGTTATCCAGAAAACCCGCAGTTTAATCTATTGCTGCATCGTTACAACCCGGCACATTGAACATCCAGTTAGGAGAGACCCCGGAAGTACGCAGTTTCAACACAGAGATCTGACTGCCGAAGGAGTCTGCGTGCAGCTTCCTTCAGCAGGTACCAAAAGACGTTATTGATACGAAACAGCGTCGCGTTTCCCGCTAGTAGAGTTTAATATTCATTTTTTGAACTCATCTCTCCATTGTATTTGCTTTTTAGATAACTCGCCAGTTTATTTACTGCAGCATCGTTCGTCAACGTTCCAACCCGGCTAATTAAACTACCGCGTTAGTGACATGTTCCTCTAGCCCTGGCTAGGTAATTCTTTTACTTAGGCTTTTGATATTTTCGGTTACCATTGGTATTTAGGCAACCTATTCCATATTCTATATTGTTTGTGTTTCACAGCACTCCATAACCAAAGCGCACCGAAGTAACGTCAGCACAGCCAGCAGCCTGACATCGTCAGCTGCTAACAGGTACTTTAGACTTAGAAATGTTTTTTATTACACTGCAGCGAAGTTTAGCGTCTAGCTTATATTCTTTCATATTTTCTATGCAGGAATATCGCCATTAACTACGAGCGATTGTCTCTTTAAGCTCTTTCTGAATTATCCACAGCCAATCAGGTAACACATTATTCAACCCTCCGCTTTTTTCGCAAGTTTCATTCACAGTCAAGTCTAGGTCTAATTCGTGTGTGTTCATTTCACAGTTACCTTCTCATATATCTTTATTCGGCAATTTTATCACCATAAAAGAGTACATATACATATACAATTCCAATTTACCAGTAAAAAATTTGTAAAATACATAAAAACAAGGAGATCTCCTTTTGATAGATTTACAACACATCAAGATTAGTATCGGCCTGTAGGGCCCCCCGGGATTTTAATAAACGGGAGCGTGTCAACCATACATTTCCCAAAAATTTAGCCACCCCACAGATCATAATGGCAGACGAAGAGTCTGTAGAGAGGACACGAAGTGCCTGTCTATGGCACCTCAACCCTAATTCCCTGCAGACAGGTTTCAGCCAAAACTTCCTCGCCCCTTTGTAGGCTGGGCATGCAAAAAACAGGTGGGCCACCGATTCCTTGGGGGCCGCACAGCCGGGGCATGTACGTGAGAGGGCGTCAGAGGTCGACCAACTCGCCGTGAAATCAAGTACCGGAAGCGTCCCATAGCGCAGTTTCAGGTACAGCGATCGATCCAACGGTTTAGTTATTAGGTCTAAAAAGGGTTCCAATTTCCTTACACACTTAGTTGATAAAAATTGGTCCGTAAGTGAACCCACATTCATAGCCCTCGTGGCCTTACTCTGAACCCAATCCCAGTAAAGTTTTTTTATAACGGCTTTAGGTGGCGGGGATTGCGACTCCCATGCCTCTCTTAGACCCAGATTAATGGCCAAGTCTTTCAGTTTTTTTAGCCATCCTATTTTATTACCAGTGTCCAGCAAGAGTAGATCGTCCATCCCTTCTGCATACTTAGCAAGCTCCTCAGTTCTTCTTAGTCGGGACCAGAAGAGCAACGGGCGAAGCCTCACCAAGTCTTTTAAAGATCTTCTGCCCAAATCTAGTCTTAGGGGGATCATTGGTGTTGAAGCGGGGAGAGCAACCACTTTTCTAAAGAAATTGTTTTCTGCCACCATCAAATCTGTAACCCCTTCGAACCCCCAAAGTTCGGAGCCATATAGTGCTGTAGGAAGAATCTGTCCCTCATAGATGGCCATAACTGGAGAAACCGGTTTACTGCTTGATTCCCGGAGTTCCTTCAGCGTCACCCCGGAAACTCTACGATGACTAAGTAGCATTTTGGAAAGATGATCTTTCCAGGTCATACGACTGTTTATCCGGACTCCAAGATAGTCAAAAGATGTGACCAGCTCAAGGGGGGCACTATTGAGCACGAGGTGATTTTTAAATCTTTTTGAGGGGGCAAAAGCCATCAATTTGGTTTTTGAGGTGTTGATGGTTAAGCCTCGGGTAGTGCAAAAGGAGCTAAACAGGTTCAAGAGTTTTTGTAAGCCCACCGGGGATTTAGAGATTAATAGGGTATCGTCCGCGAAGAGAAGTGTGGGGATTTTCTCCCCCGCCAGGGATGGGGCGTCCGTCTCTTCCCCCTTCAGATGGTCCACCACTCCGTTTACAAATAGGGAGAAGAGGGTCGGAGCCATGACACAACCCTGGCGTACTCCTCTCCGCACAGGGATCTTATCTGTTAATTGTCCCTGCGATCCCCATCTAACCCGCGCATAATTCCCCTCATGCAGCTTCATTATTAAATACAGAAGGCTACTGGGAAACCCCATTTCACCGAGTATTTGCCAAAGTTTTGCACGAGGGACCAGGTCGAAAGCAGTCTTGAGATCTATGAAGGCCATATACAAACTGCCTTTCTTGATGGTAACCGCCTTCCAATAGATTGCAAAAAAGCGAAAGACCTGGTCCATCGTGCCAACCTTCTTTCTAAACCCCGCTTGTAAGTGGGAAAGAACACTAGCCTCCTCTATCCAGTCATCTACTCTCGAGATGATGACCCTGCCGACCACTTTCTGGATGATGTCAATCAGACTAATAGGTCTGTAGTTCGCAGGGTCATCTCTTGCCCCCTTCTTGTGCACAGTAACTACCTCGGCTCCTTTCCAGGAGTCTGGTACTTGATGACCCCTCGTGATCAGATTCATAATACTGGCAATTAGTTTGGCCCAAACTTCTGGCTCCGCCATCAGCAAATCTCCGGGGATCCCATCCTGCCCGGCGGCTTTCTTAGGGATAAGGCGTCTGATTGCCAGCAGTACTTCTGAGGGCGAAAATAACAAGTCTGTGGCGTCCGGTTTTGCCCCTTCACCCAACCCATTCACCCCAAAACTCGATGTTTCCTCTATGTCACCATATAGGGATGAAAAATGAGTAAACCATTGCTGGCTAGTTATATGAACAGCCAGTGGTTGCGATTTACCCTGCCTTGTTTTGTTAATCAAATCCCAAAAGAGGTTCGGGTTCCTACTGCTCACAGCCAAGGAGAGTTCCTGCCAATGCCGTTCCTCCCACTCCCGTTTGGCCAGAAATAATGCTTTCAGATAATCCTTCCTGGCCGCTCTAACCAGCAAGGAGTCACCCGAAAGCAGAGCTCTTGTCAGATTTTTCCTAGTGCTCTTACAATGTTCAGTGTACCAAGGTTTGCAAAGAGTAGACGGCATAGCGGGAACCCTGTTGCCTTTCCCCTTGGAAGTAAAGAATTGGCCCACTTGGTCTATTGTCGATTTATAGACAGAATCAAGTAAGGGGTGATGGGGATCAGTAGGCCGGTTGTCTCCCTCCCAGATCTCTAATTTAGAGGTCAAACCCTCAATCAGGGTTTTAATGCTACCCATATCGTCCTCCCCAAGGTTAGCCTTGTCCCATTTTAATCTGCGGTTGTTATTACATGGGACCACCTCTTTAGATATTTTTAAGGAGTCACTCACCCCCCTGGCATTAAGACCCCCCCAATTGAACTTACAGCACAAGGGGTTGTGGTCACTATCCTGACTAGGAGAGACCTTCATATCAATGAGGTCCGCCCAGAATCCAACATCCATTAAGATGTAATCTATTCGGGACGGGCCTGATAGTCTATTAAAGGTCACTGCCCCTGACTGGTCGGATAAAGTCCTGCCATTAAGGGCTCTTAGTTTAAAATCCCTAGTCAGTGCGTTCAATTGAATGACCTTAGGTGACCACTTCTTAATAGTGGGGAGGGAGAGCGTTGGAATGGACCATTTCGAATCCTCCTCTTCAATTCCCAAAGGGTCATCACCAAGGAGGGGTTCGAAAGTACAGTTAAAGTCACCCCCCACAAGAATTTTAGCCGAACAAGAGCAGTTGGCTAAGGCCATTTCAAGGGCTGATAGAGTCGAAGAGGTAGAGTCACCCGGTGTCCCTCTAACGTAAACATTAAGTAGATCGAGCCTGGCTACATCCTCCCGTCCTCTCGCCGAAAGGTGGAGTATATCATTACAGTCCACATTGTGGCGTGTGACCCCCCAGTTCAGGTCTATTTTTAACCAAACAATGAGCCCACCCGCTGGTCTGCCCTTACCTTTGCTTACAGCAGGCACAAAGTGGGTGGTAAACCCCGATTTGTGTAGCGGGACTAAGCTCCATGTTTCCTGAAAGAGGCAAACATCAAACTGCTCAATGAATGTATGCCACTCCGGGATGTCGAGCTTCCTCTTTAACCCGGCAATGTTCCAAGATAGGAGGTTTATTACCCGTTGTCCTCTAGGAAAAGAAATGCTACCCACCACGGTCGGACTCTCATCGACCGCCCTGCACGTATGGTTCCCCCCCTCCCTAACCAGTGAAGTAGTGGATATAGGGCAACCAGCCATAATAGGTAGAGGCCCGGCTAGCCCAGAATCTTCAGTAAGATCATTGGTAATGGCCGTATGGGCGGAAAGTAAACTATCTACTCCTGCTTCTATGAACCCTCCGTTTAATCCAGTATCCTCTGCTCCGTAAAGTTCATACTCACCCCCCCCAAGCCCCAAACTTCAATCGCAGTCTTCCAGCCCTGACAGCTGGGAAAACCGATTGTAAGTATCCAACGGGGTAAAAGGTATTAGGTGGTTCATCCTAGAGCCCATGTTCAGCGAATGTCTATAAGGAACCGTAGACCAAGCGGAGTGTAAATCAGGCATCCTAGTGGACTGGTGCCCATACTGGGGATGATTGTTGATATAGGGATTTATAAGGGGCGGCCTAAAAGACCGAGGTCTCTTAGCGTATTTAGTGGTAGTGGCTTCAAGCCTGGGATAAAAGAATGTTAAAGCCCGTGGGGTGATGGCAGTTTCTCCGTTCCCAGGTGGCCAGTTTAAGATATAATCAACTGCCCGAGGGTCTCTAAAGTTAACCACCACTAAGTCCCCCTCTATATTTTTCGTGGTACTCCCCAGCCAGTTAATCCTTCTGACATGAACTATGTCCCCATCTATATTCGGTGCTATCGGCCTATGCAGCCTCAACCAGTGGATGATTTTATTCTTAAGGTCAACATATCCCTCCTTCTTGTTACCTGTTAGCAGTGGCACCCCCGATAAAACCACAACGTAAGGCACAGCTTCTGGGGGGATCTCTACTTGTGGAACCCTTTTATGAGCAGATCTACTATTTTCACCGTCCTTGACTGTATTTTGGGTGTTGCTAATCGAAGCCTTTAAGAGTGATTTAGAGGGGACAGCACCCGATGCAGTGACTGTTGCCTTTGAATGTTTAGACGGCGATGAGTTTTGTGGAGGGGGGTCAACTCTGCCCTGGGACTGGCTAATTTGCTTAATCTGGGCGGGGACAGAAGAGATTCCAGGTTTCTTTGACGGTATAATAGGAGGGGGCCCTGTCGAGGATATAGATTGCACCAACCCACTCCCTTTATTAATAGTGGCAGTGGACAAACTAGTTATAGCAGCTTCCAGGATGGTTAATCTAATTTCAACCCTCTTAATAGACTCATTAATAGGGCGGAGAAGAGATCTCAACAAGAATTCCAAATTCCCTGTCGCTGGAGAGGGAAGTTGGGGTGAAGTAGCAGATGGCGTCGCACCATTGTTGTTAATTGGAGCCGCATCATGTGTATCCACTACAGCAGGGCAAAGAGTCGGTATAGCCACACCCTGTGGTGTATGATCCTGCTCCACTACTGTTGGGGCCTCGCGTGTAAAAAGAGTATTAGACCCTTTACCAAAATCGGTGTGCGATGTTTTGGCTGTGCCTGATACCACCCTTTGTTTCTTCCTTCTTTTACTGGGGGGAGGGCGATGAATCTGGACTACAGGTAAGGACTTTACTTTATGCTGCTTGTGTTTAGAAGTCTCAATAACACGGCTACTGCTAGGGGTGGGTGAGACGCTTACAATGTCCTCTGAGGGCAGAGAGGGGGTAGCTACAAAGTCCCGAAATAATAAGGGAACTCCGTCTTGGCTAGTGTTAACCTCGCTCAAATCAATCAAGTCAGTCGAATCTCCCTCCCGGTTCAATACATGAAGACTATCGGAGAGGGGTCTGGATTTCATATTCTCAACTGAGCGGCGCCGCTCTGCCCTGCGCTCAGCTAAGGTAGCGTCCTTTTCCCCCTCACTCTTCTTAGAAAAGTAATTCTCCAGTGAGCCATTACGTAATTTAGGATTTTTACCCGGAGTAGCCTCTTCTGTTGCCATGTCCCTCTTGTATCGAGACACTATCCTCCAAACTGCAAGATGTAAGGGGTCAGGCCCAGCCCGGCCTCTTCCGGCCCCGGACGGCCACAGACGGTCCCGCCCTTGTCCCGGGCTTCTCCCGGCGCCCTCCCGGCGCCCTCCCGCGCGCTCCCGCGCAGCGGGAACGGCTACTTCTTTTAAGGTGGACTAGGGGGTGTGGCTGGCAGGGAGAGGAGCCCAGCTGACAGGGGCGCGCGGGGACTCCTGGAACACAGAGTCCACCCGCTCTACCCTCGCAGCCCTGCCGGTGTCACAACAGCCCCTAGCAATGTTCCACACGCTGCAGACCGCGAAGCGGGACCCGCGCAGCGGGTCCGGCGAGCAGCAGCGGCCAACAGGGAAGAAACAGCAAAGGTCCGTAGTTCTGAGTCCGTGGCGTTGTAAAGAGATATGAGACGCTCCCGCTGGTGTGAACGCTGATGGTAATTAAATACCGGTGTGGTTGAGGGCGCGGCCGGCAGGGAGAGGAGCCCAGCTGACAGGGGCGCGCGGGGACTCCTGGAACACAGAGTCCACCCGCTCTACCCTCGCAGCCCTGCCGGTGTCACAACAGCCCCTAGCAATGTTCCACACGCTGCAGACCGCGAAGCGGGACCCGCGCAGCGGGTCCGGCGAGCAGCAGCGGCCAACAGGGAAGAAACAGCAAAGGTCCGTAGTTCTGAGTCCGTGGCGTTGTACCACTTCAAGCTTATCCACAAAGACTATCCCACTCTACAGCATTCTCTATTCACTGTATGACAAACAGTTTCTTAGCCCATGTTCATTTTTTAAGCGTTTAATAGGAATATTTAATTAATCAGTAGCATTCACCTATTTTTCAGGCGTTATCTGGAACATCTTTTCGATCCTCCATCACAGAAAATCTCCAAAGCATCACACGATAGTAAGCAATTATGGTGAGTGTGTACTCCATGGGGGTTTACTATTCCAGCATCTAATCAGCGATCACGCTAGAGGCTTCTAAGTTTTGGTTTACTTTGTTTTGCACCATCAATCACACAGCATTTGATGTATTCTTAAAAACTTCGGACTATTTGAAACCTTATGAAATGTAGGACTCAGACAAACTGAGGGATTACCAGCATATGTTTATGTAGATGTGCTAAGAATATCGCATTGTATAGAACCTTTTCTTACATGATTCTTTTTGCATTTTGAAAATGATATGAATTGCAGAATGTAGTATACAGTAAATTGAGTATCCAATTAACCCATGGACTACCAAGTGTGCCAATAGCCTGTGGCTAAACATGTTTTTCAAATTGTTTTACAGTGCCCCTGATGAAGGGATTTGCATCCCGAAATGCATTGGGACAGGAAAACTTTCCTTTTTAAACAAAGAATGTCAGTTATCACAATTCAACTAATTGTGCAAATTAAATACTAAAGAAGCAACGAAGATTTCATTTGTAACAAAAAAAGAAAAAACGATTACCACATTGTTTGAGGAAAAATCTCATCAATAAATTTGTTGAAAATTATAAAAGCATACGGATCTTAATTTTGTATACAAGTAGCAGATGGATTTCTGCTGAAAGTAGTGCGGAAAGGGTCTATTGACGCCTGTCATTAGTTTACTTTCATTAGAGTACAGACCCAAGCAGGTGTGAAAATCAACACAGGAGGATTTAGAACAGTTAAGCTTTTATCTGGCGACTAATTCAATTTTGCACAATTGTTCCTTCTGGGTAGTCTGAAAACAAACACATGTTCCAGGTACACATCATAAAATGTTTGCTGACTAATGAGTTTGTAACAGGCGGATTGTAATCATTCACTCCGAAAACATGTAACAAATAAAATCTAGTCTGAAAGGCCCATAAGGCATCATTAAGAGAAGCCCTGTGCAAGCAATCAAATCAATCGCATTACTATAAATTAATCAGAGCGAATGTGACTAGTGTTCAATTAACATTCACTTTAAATTCTACTAGTCTTACTTGAGTCTTCACAATCATTGCTGTTAGTATTCAGATATTGCTCACAAAGAATACCACTAGTCTTCAAATAGTGGTCCGTTAGTATTCAGATATTGCTCACAAAGAATACCACTAGTCTTCAAATAGTGGTCCGTTAGTATTCATATATTGCTCACAAAGAATACCACTAGTCTTCAAATAGTGGTCCGTTAGTATTCAGATATTGCTCACAAAGAATACCACTAGTCTTAAAATAGTGGTCACAATCAATGAGACTAGCCTTCATTTTGCTCTTGAAATAGCACAAGAGCTGCAGATAAACACTACCAGAATACTACTAAGCTTCAAATACGATTCTTCTAGAATACTACTAGTCTTCTTTTAGCAATCAATTGAAGTGTTCATCATGTATTTGAAGGGTAGTTGAGTAGAACTAGTATTCCCTCATTAGCATATTTCGGCTCGTGGGCATACTACTTAGTCTTCATGCATACTAAATGAATACTACGTTTTAATGGTAAATGAATACCACTGTAAACACTGAAATCACACTAAATGAAGAGCTTCCATTTTGGTGAGGGTATACTCTAAGTAGAATTAAATCTTCGACACAATTTGTTAACAGTAATTTCCTAGAAAACAAAGTCAAAGGGGCAATCACTCATCTTACCCTTTAGCTGGGGGCAAATTACCCCATGGGAGGCGAGGGTTAGGGAGTACCCAGTATTCACATTCGCTGGAGAGAGAAAGGCAAAAATGGGAGATGTAGACCATATTGAGGATAATCAGAATGATGGTGCAGGCGGTAGTAACATACACAGAGTGGAAACAGCAACTTACTGAGTGTTAGGCAATTCCCGGTAGGATCACCTATGATGTACGTCTCTCTATTCCTCCCCGACGACAGTGGGGATTATGGGAAGGAGGTTTATATAGTACGGCCCGTTCCAGATTGATGGTGCACAGGTGGAGTCAGTGCCGTAAGTATGGGCGCTAAACACACGTGGTGTTTCCTGTGTCCGGGAGGGACTCGCTATAACCCAAGCCTGATAGGATTAAGTGCCTGGATGCCGTAAGCATGGGCGCGCTCATCGCACGTAATGTTTCCTGTGTCCAAAAGGTACTCGCTGTAACCCAAGCCTGATAGGATAATGTGCCTGGAAGGGGGCGTGGCGCTGCAACGTGCAGTCAGAAGACGGTAAACATCCGGTGTCCCAGGTGGGCGTGTGTCAAATGCTTGGACATAACATACTTTTAATGCAGTAATTAAGGGGAGCACAAGAGAAGCTGTGTGCGTATTACGTTCAAAAGACAACAGTGGAATTGTTAGGGCAATTCAAACTCGAAACGGGAGACACGGAGAAAAAGAGTACCTTTCGTAAGCATCTGAATGATGGCATCTATGAGTGATAAGGGGAAGTCTATATTCATGGAGCAGGTGGAATACATCTACCGGAATGTCTAATTATACAATTTTTTAGGGGAGAGCCAATCTTTGTCTATTCTGGAAGCCGAAACTGGCCCTAACTTGGCGAATCCTCAGTGTCCTAAAATCAGACCACCAGAGGTCTGATTTTAGGACACTGAGGATTCGCCAAGTTAGGGCCAGTTTCGGCTTCCAGAATAGACAAAGATTGGCTCTCCCCTAAAAAATTGTATAATTAGACATTCCGGTAGATGTATTCCACCTGCTCCTTGAATATAGACTTCCCCTTATCACTCATAGATGCTCCTGAAATTGTATATGATGCACCGACATAGTTTGCATGGTAAGACCTACTGGTATAACAGTCCAGCACTGGGTTCTATGCAAAACTTCTCGTGTAAAGTTCCTTGCACCCTCCCCTTTCTTTACAACGCACTAACCGGGCACTGAGATGCCATCATTCAGATGCTTACGAAAGTTACTATTTTTCTCTGTGTCTCCCGGTGCCGGGACAAGGGTTCCCGATTCCTTGATTATAATGTTTCGTGTTTCCATGACTACGAGACGCGAATGAACAGAATGGGCGCTTACATGTTCCATCACGTGTCCATCGCAACCAATAGAGAAAGGGGCTGACCACGTCACAACGAGGCAGCCACACCCGCCCGCCATGGCACGAACACTCTTGATATGGATCGAGTTTGAATTGCCACCTGTGCACCATCAATCTGGAACGGGCCGTACTATAGAAACCTCCTTCCCATAATCCCCACTGTCGTCGGGGAGGAATAGAGAGACGTACATCATAGGTGATCCTACCGGGAATTGCCTAACACTCAGTAAGTTGCTGTTTCCACTCTGTGTATGTTACTACCGCCTGTACCATAATTCTGATTATCCTGAATATGGTCTACACCTCCCATTTTTGCCTTTCTCTCTACAGCGAGTGTGATCACTGGGTACTCCCTAACCCACGCATCCCATGGGGTAATTTGCCCCCAGCTAAAGGGTAAGATGAGTGATTGCCCCTTTGACTTTGTTTTCTAGGAAATTACTGTTAACAAATTGTGTCGAAGATTTAATTCTACTTAGAGTATAGAATTACACAGAATAGACCAAGTCTGACTATCATGATTCACATGTAAACTACATTGACTAACTACTGTCTTTTGACTTTTTATAGGTCAATGGACCCCCTGAGTGGTTAGAGACTATAGGTCATAAACCACGTAGTGGCACTACCAGTACTGTATGGTAAGATTGGAGCCCCTCAACTTGGTCCTGATGAAAGCCATGTACCTTTCGGACATTTTGGCTGAAACATGTTGACCCACCCTCTAATATTCACATAGCGGTGATTGGATGATTGTTTTCTTATTCACCGCGCCTTTGTATTTAGATCCCACATGGTTCCCTCACTAAATAAAGTTATATTGGGAACTTTTGATGGCCTTTTAAACTCACTATTCCTTTTGGGCCCCCACTCACTTTAGAAAGTGCATCCCTGTCGTCAGGTGTATGCCCGTCTTCCACCAAACGGGGTTTCTGGAGGGCGAGGACTGGCAGATGATGAAGCATGACACCTGGTGGTGTGTGATGCCAGTCCATCACTTTTTGTGAGATGCCCTTACTTGTCACCTCATGTTAACTTGGTCACATTCTAGAAGTGGTCTCTATTTGTGATATACGATTTTGACTGGAGGCTGGCCATCTTCTAGAGCCCTATTGCCTCTTGTTCCCTCCTCGGGTCCGTACCCGAGCCTTCTTGTGTTTACCACTTAACCACATCCATGCTGGTGACGGAACCACTCCGTCACCAGTCATGTGACGGCATAAATTTCGTGCCTGCGCGGCGCGTTCTATTTAAGCGGGCGGGCCGTGACAGAACCACTCCGTCACAAGCACAGCGCGCCCATGGCTCGTGACAGAGTGGTTCTGTCATGAGCATGGCGGCGCCGCGCGCCCCCTCTCAACCCCAGCCAAGGGGTTAAGGCACACTACATTTACAAAGTGAACATTTAGCAATCCTAGATAGTGGAACCAGGAAGCTAAGGCAATACTTATTGTGCTCCAGTGTGCTGCAATACTCGACAGATGCACATTTCCCATTGACAACGGCTTTAAATAGTAGCCTCTTGAAGTGCATGTGATGGTGGGACCACGAGCAAATATTGCTAGCCACCCTGGTGGTGCAGGTGTGATACAGTTACCTTAGTCCAACTGTCACCAAGGTAACTACTACACACATCTAAGGTGAGTCAAAATACACCATATTGCACTTGTTTTCCAAAAGATCTTTGGAGTGACACTGATATTGACAGCTTGCACCCTGCACTCAATTTATAATGACAAGTTCTGTGTCTTCTGCTCCCATGGCCTTCGGCACAATGAACAGAGTAGTTACATTGTCGCACACAGGACATGTTTAAAGTAGTATTGTTCGCAATAGAAGAACCAATCATTAAAACAACTGAACTATACTTTTGCCCAACGTTTTCTTACCTGGATGGGAAAATGATCATGAAACCAGACCATTTCTCAAAAGCGTGATAATACATTTGCACACTTTTTTTGATATCTTAGCAAATGGGTCACTTCAAATTGTATCTGTTAATATATGACCGTGCTCGAGTGGACAGATAATGATAGGGAAAGTTTCATTTGAAAAAAAAATCCCTACTGTAAAGATGAGCATGACAAAATCTAGTAAAAAATGAGAATATTTATTATAGCTTATCGATTATCCAAACATATAGGAGAAACTTCAATTTGTCATTATGTCTTTATTTTATTTAAAGTAGGGGCAATATAAACAGTAGTGTGTGGTTGTTGCCTTCCTGACAGCATTGATATTATGACCTTAAAGAGGTGTCAATTGAAAACGGAAAGTGTGGCCTCATTTATATGTGTTCAATTTTATGTCACCCAAAGTCATTTTAAATAAAATAAAACAAAGAAACAAGCAGCACACGGCTAGACAACAGGTATCAACTGGCACACAGAAAGACAGCTAAAATATTTCACTGGTCCTTTAAACTGCAAAGCTCTTCTCGGCAGGTGTTTGAAGTACATACTGTGAAGTGAATGAAATCACAGCAATTGTTAGGATATCTTTCACATGACTTGTTCAAGCAGTACCTGCAGGGCATTTTTCATGTGTGCATTGGCTGAACAAAGGCAGCAATATAATGGCTGACATCCTTAGAAAGAGACACTTTAAACGAAGTATTTTTGGATGTTAGTGTACTCTGACTTTTAACGACATTTTCAAATTTCAGGCATCCGATTATATGACTTTAAAATGTAACTTTTAAATTCATCCTACTGTTTTTATTGGCCTATGATAATTGTGTGTTAATAATTATGTCTGATGGAGAGTAAAACACGACATGAAGTAGAACGTGACGTAATAAATAATGTAATTAATTCGCTGTCTGACAGATGGACTAATCTGTAAAGTCGGAATTGAACTGCAAAGTCAGCCTGATTCAGGGAACACTAGTAGGGTTTCAGTTCTAAATAAAAATGTAATCAGGGAAAAATTATAAACATTTACATGTTATTAAACAAAATGAAACTCTAGTGAGATGTATATTTCGTACTTAAAATGGAGCATAAGCACAATACGTGATACAGGCGAGTTACTATTTGATTAAAGTGTGTCACTCCTGAGTCCACCCTGTTCCTGTCTAGTTTTTCCCTATTTTTTCCCTATCCATCCAATTCCAGACTGACTCTTTTCTTGCCCTTCTCTCCCATTTTTCCAAATTTCATGACACATTTTGTCTTCCTTCCCTGCCCCTGTGCTTTAATTTTTCATTTTTCCCTGCTGTCTGAACTATTGGTCTCAGTGCGAAGATAGTTGGGAAGGCTCCGACTGGCGTTCGGATTTTCTTAACCTGTGTCTGAACCCATGTTTCCGACAGACTCGTAAACATTTCCCACCTATTACAATGGAAGGTAACCATTCAGTCATTCCGACTCGGTTCCGAACGGCATTCGAAGACTCCAAGTCGGAGCCGAATTTACACGTCTATTGCCCACATTTCAGACCGACTTATTACGATGTCGGATTCGGACAGCCTTTACAAAGTGTACATTTGACAAAAAACGGCTGTCAGAAACTGACTTTGGTGGCCCATAGCAGGCCCCCTTCACCCGTAGGCCTCAAGTTGTGGCCCATGGGGGTACCCATAGGACCCCTCTTTCCAACCATGCACAGTGTGGCATACACCATGGGGTGCCTGTGACAGGTTGCAAGGTTTTCGGCAACCACCCCATTTTTCAATGGGAGCCTGTGTTTTTTGCTGGAACACAGGCTCCCATTGAAGTCAATGGAAGTCTGACTGAATAGTGTTTGTAAACATTGTAATTGGTCAGTCGCTTTGGCCGAAATTGAGTCGGTCGGAAACGATTGCACAAGGAGTTGATTGAAATGCTTTACGATAAAAATCGTAATGAGGCCCTTGGGTTATCACCCCCAATCATAGCAGAGGCAACCAGCTCCCAAAGGATCCACACAACCGTGAATGTGTGGACCATTTCTTAAGCGGAGGAGGTTGCAGTGCTTTTTTTGTACCGGTTCGCCTCCCTCTCATGCTAGCTGCAAATGGTGGTCCTGTAAGGGTGACCACTTCTCGAAGAGGAAGTTAACTTGGGGGCATTCATAGGCAGATTATGCACCTCTATACTGACACTCCGGACAGTCAGCAGTGTCTGCTGGACCTGCTTAGCATTGAGGTGGTGGCACCGACATGTAAGTCAGGTTTAAAATGTGTTAATATATTTCCTATTACTGCGCAGCAAGCAGTGTAAAGTGGTAAGTGATCTTAAATATGTATGTATATAACAATATGGCTGCCTTTCCACTGACTATCATCAGGCTTTCCCAATCCATCATGCCAGGACCTTTATTACTGATGACATTTCCTGTTTTTATTTTATTATAAAAGGGATTAGAATTGCTTTTCCTTCATGTGACAAGGCATCTTCAGTCCTGTGAATAGCTTCTTAGCTCCTGCCCTGCTTTCATCATTCCATGATTTCAGATCAGCAGTATCCTTCCTTTAATTGCTCATTGATAATTCCTTTCATTCAGTTACCTTGTTATTTTTCCTGCTGCATTGTTACTATTTTTGTCTCCTGGAACTTGGCTGCTACCGGAGATTTGTTGTACATTGTTTTTTTCAACTGGAGCGTGTTCTGAATGGTGCAAACGTGTTGGTGGCTTTGTGGCTACTGAAAGGGCTCATGCGTACTTCTGGCTTCTCAATCAAATTGCTATCAAGGGTCCTTAACTGGGTATCAATCCTCTGACAGCATATATTAGTTATTCATTTGCTAATAATTATGGCGCTGTTTAAAAAAACTTTATGAAAATTTCCCAAAATAATGCCTTTCCACCTTAGCACCTAGCTGAAATACTTCAGAGAGATCTATCAAGTTGGAGCTGTGAAAAAGAGGAGCCTTTTTACGCCTCAGGGATCTCATTCCCGGGGCCTGTGTTTAAAAATTGGGCTAGGATGTACTGTGGAGCCCATCTACCAGTATATCATATATTCCTTTCCCACAGAGCATGGGTATGAAAGAGTAATGTATTCCCACCCGGCAGAAGCAGATAGTTTCTGTCTGCTCACACTCATGCAGTCAGGGAGACACAGAACTGCTCCTCACCAGCACAAGCAAATTAAAAGCTGCTCCTGCAGGGTGGGAGGAATGTTATCTCCCACTGGCTCCAAGGATGGGTGCTAGCAGGGTAGCCGGCAAGGTGAAAAGACGACTGCATGAAGTTTCAGGTAAGCTTTCAAGTTCCTTTAATGTCACCAAGACAGAGCAACTAACAGCTGGACCAAACGGTGCATCAGGATGGCAGTAACTGAATTGAAAATTTGGACCAGGGGTTTGTGATCTACTCTTACAGTGGATTTTGATCCCCATAAATCTTGCTTAAAGTGGACAATGATCCACCAACCTGCCAACACTTATCGTTCTATTACTGAATTACTGAATAAGTAATTTCAGCACATTTAAGATCCCTGGAGACAAAGGCCACAACCTCATCTTTGCCATTCCTATGTTGCAGTAACATGGCGCCAAGACCCTTCTGACTGGCATCAGTCATGATTATGGTGTGATCATTAATATCAAAGGGTTTGAGGGGAATGGCATGAGCAATTTCATTCTTAACTAGTTGGAATTCTTCATCACATTCTGGACTTCATTCAAAAACAACATTCTATTTAAGGAGGTTCCTCGTGTGAAATGTTTTGGCAGAGCAATTGTGTACAAACCTAGCATAGAACTCGATGAGCGCAATGAAAGACCTTAACTGGTCCTTGTCGCTAGGTATACAGAAATCTTCGATGGCTTTAACTAGACTGGCTTTAGGTTCAACACCTTTTCCTGATATTTCATACCCTAAATAGTCTACAAAAGTTACATTGATTTTACATTTCTCTAGACTCAAAGTGACACCTGTTTCTTGTAAGATTGAAAAAACCTTACACAATCTTTCATCGTGTTGATCTTGACAAGATCCATACACTAAAACGTGGTCTTGGAACACATTACCCCAGGAATGTCTTTGAACATGCTTTCCACAATCCTTTGAAAGACTGCAGAAGCAAGTCCAAAAGGCGTGCGTTTATACTGATATAGACCTTACGGGATAATTTTTATTTTTTTTCTATTTAGGGGGTTTTATAAAGCGCTAGGTGAGGCACAGCGGCGTGTCCCCGCGCTAATGAGCTAATGTCTACCAGAACTGACAAATGCAGAAAATTACTGTGAAAATAGAGCAGTCTTCAGCTTGGCTCTGAAGAGTGTTTCTGAGGGTTCTAGTCGCAGTGCCATTGATAGCTTGTTCCATCTGGATGCTGCAAGGAGCCTAAAAGATCTTCCACCCATCCGGGCTCTGGACACCTTAGGAATTGACAGGAGTCCTGAACCGGAAGATCTCAAAGAGCGAGACGGCTCATAGGGTGTCAGCAATCCTTTCAAAGGGAGCGGAGCTCTCCCATTGATGATCCGGTGGCACGTGCACAGGGCTTTGAATTCCACCCTGCTGCGAATCGGGAGCCAGTGCAGAGACCGGAGGGCCGCTGCGGAGCCCGCTCTTCTAGGTAATCTAAGCTCTAGTCTAGCAGCGGCATTCTGGAGAACCTGGAGACGGTTCAAGTTCTTTTCCAAGGTTCCCAAGTAAAGAAGATTGCCGTAATCCATCTTTGACGTGACTAGTGCATGCACCAGAGTTTGGCGGGCTCTGATAGGTAAGAAATTTTAATACCTTCCTGAGACTTTTGAGGGTCCCAAAACATGATCCAGCCACCTGATTGATCTGAGGACCGAAGGCAAGGTCAGAATCAAACCAAATGCCCAGGTTCTTTGCCTTCTGGCAAGGGGAAGGTAGTGGGCCCAAGCACGGTGGCCACCACGCCGACGTCCACGCTGATTGGCCTCCCCCCACTATCAGTACCTCGGTCTAGCCTCCGTTGAGTTTGAGGCAATTGGCGGACATCCAGGCCGCGAGATCTTGCATGCAAGCTCTGAAGATGTCCGCCGAGGGACCGGGGGTACGTGATAGGGAGATGACCAACTGCGTGTCGTCGGCATATGATACCATTTGGAGGCCGTAACTCTCTACCAAGGTAGCAATCGGGGCGACATAAAGATTAAAAAGAGTAGGGCTCAGGGACGAGCCCTGCGGCACCCCCTGATCCAGAGAGATGCGATCAGAGTAATGGTCACCCTGCCTCACTTGGAAACGCCGTATAGTGTCTGAAATCAGGCTGTAAATCAATTTTGATGATATGCTCAAGTCATATCAAGCACACTGAAGCCCTTTCCACCCTTCAACGTAGATGTCATCACAGTAATGTTAAGCAACGGGTGTTGATCAACCCAGATGAAATGGTTCAAATCGCAAAGATCAACACACATGCGCAAAGCTCCATTGGCCTTATGAGCGAAGACAATGGGGGAACCCCAATCGGCGGACTCGATGGGTTCAATCACATCACTTGAACATAACTTGTGTAATTTTTTTTTCAGTGCATCACGTGAAGCTAAAGGAACCTTGCGAACTTTGTGCACAATAGATTCGGCATTGTTGAGTAATCTGATTTTGTTTTTAAAACCTCTGAATGAACCCAACTTCTCATTAAAAATATCAGGATACATAGATTCCCATGTTCTTTCCTTGACAGATTGTATACATGTTAAATCTTTCTTCAATATGACCTGGTGAGGATCATTGGGACTAAAATAATCCCTAGATTGCCTTGGTCGTGCCACCCCAACAAACATGAATCATCTTTACCTATATAGACTGTACTTTGGGCACTGTTACCTTTAAAATATAAATTTGCTTGAAATTCACCCAGCACATCAATGGTTTTACCACCATAACCAACAGGACAAACAGAAGCTTGTTTCAGAATGAGTCCTTGAGGTCTTCCCAAATTTTGTCGCTTATTAGAGTGAATAGTGATCCTGAATCAGCTGACACCTTGACATCAGTTCCATTGATGGTTAGTTAAGGTGCAAACAGGTCGTTTTGTTCCCATATTAATGGTGGAGATAACATCTGTGCATTGTGATCCAGTTATTAAACAGATTTGATCTTCATCACCTGTAGAAGATTCTCCTGTAAGTTAATCGACATTGAGAACTTTTTTAGATGATGAACCAGGATTCCCAGATGGTTTGTTCCTAGATCTACAAACATTTGCAAAATGTCCTTTTTTAAACACTGCAAAAATTTTGTCACTAGCGGGGCAGAATCTGGCATTTCCGAGGTGAGAATTACTTCCACAATGATAACACTCCCAACCTTTAGTATTGCTTTTATTGCCAGCTCGTACGTGTTCTCCGGATCCTTCTTGGCGAGTTTTTTCTTTTGAAGATTTATACTTACTCTTTACAGCCATAACATTTTCTGTTGAAGAATTTGAATTAGAGAGCGACATCTCCTCCAGGTAAGAAGTAGTGCTTTCTATTCTTCTGGCTATTTCTAAGGCTTTTTTTAAAGTTAAGTCAGGTTTTATTAAAAGAGCTTCTTGGATTTTTTTATTGTTGTTTTTTTCTACCAACTGATCTCTGATCATTTCTTCTTCAAAAGTTTTGTAGTCGCATGAGGCCGCCAATATTCGTAAAGCGCATTTGAAACTAGATGCAGACTCTCTAGTAATTTGCGCTTGTTTATAAAATGTATATGTTTCTAATATGACATTTTTGCATGCCTCAAATCATGAGTCAAGAGACTTGATGGTTGTGGCCTATTCGTCGTCTACGCCATCACCTTTGCCTTCAATACATAAAACCAAAACCTTGGGAATATGTTTAAGGATACTGCGACCTTCTGTACCTAGACAATGCCCTCAAAATTGCAAATTTTTTCTTGTGTGTGAAAGAGTCACCGTCGAGGGCACCCCAATTGGACTCAGGAGAGGAAGGATTCGGTGAAAACGCTGATGGTGGTACCAAGGATTGTTGCATACTGAGAAATTTACAACATTTGAGACTTTTAAGGAACACCAAGGTGAATGTGTCACTGAAGTTCAAAGATTGACACACAATAAGATATGAATGTCAATAACAATTTAGCATGAACAATTAAAATTACATTAAAACGTCAAATGCTGTGCGCATCAGCGAATATAAAATGAGCTGAACGCACAAGATGTTGACAGTAATGATGCACATTATACAATACACAAAGTTATGAAGAATTGAGATATCCAGGCTGTGAAGAAAAACCAAAGGTGGTGATGGCTGTGTTCATCAGCGAATGAAGTGTGCCCATGAAATGCTCCTCAAATATTACTTTTGGGTATTTAAAATTGAATAGTCAGGCTGTGCGCATCAGGGAATGAACTGTGCACGTCAGTGTTGTGAAACTATTCGCAGCTCCGCGCATGAACAGCTGTATATTGAATTGGTCAGGTTGCCATAGATGTGAAGTTGTCCAAAATGGAGTCACGTAATGTAGGGATGTATTAGAGGCACATAATTCTAATATTAAATAAATAATATATTTGCATGAACAGCTGTGAGCATCAGCGTTGGAAACAGAACTGTACGCATTGATTATCTATTTGAAATTTGAGCATCTAAAGGAATTAATTGCCAAAGCAGTACGCATCAGTGATACAAGGAGAGATGTGCGCAGTGATTACGGGGTGAGTTATGCGCATGTAACAGCTGTGCACATCAACATTGGAAGCAGGACGAGCGTTGCCTTGGGAACATCATGTAAATAAGTTGGATCCAAAATGGAAGCCCGCCACGTGGGAACGCAGCGTAGCAAACGTCACAAGCAGAAAGGAAACGCAGTGTCCAAGCAGTCACAGAAAAGAATGGCTTGGAACAGGGAGGTGCAGGCAGCGTGAGGATAGTTATTTGAAATGAGCGCAAAGTAGCCAAAAGCGTGAAAATTGAATACATTTCTCACCACAACCTCGGAGGAAGATATGGTTTTCTCCTCTCTCCAGAATAGTGAGGAATTTTCTACACAATTGGGAAGGTCCATTGCTCAGGCTTTTTGTTGTCTACAGGATGCATGAAAACAAGCTTCAAATTTGATGAGCACACGTGGACATCTTGGTGGCTGTGAAGATCGTCGGCAGTGAAAAAAAAGACTGCTTGAAGTTTCAGATGAGCTTTCAAGTCCCTTTGATGTCAGCAACGAACAGCTGGACCAAACGGTGCATCAGGATCGCAGTAACTGAATCCTCTCACGAGCCTCGAGTTGTAGAACTGCCTGGGAGGAAGGTTCCTTGAGACCATGGAGAGATAGCATGGAAAGAAATACCCAACACAAGGCCGTGGGGGCCTTAGGGCTTCCCTGCAGACTCAAACCTTGAAAATGCAGTGCGGTGCCCCAGGTGGGCACCAGGGAACCGCTCTATTAAAAAAAAAATATAATAAAGGTGTCCAACTATCGCGGTTGCAGGGAGTTGTCAGGGCTGCAGGGGACCTCAGACTTACCCCATACCCCAAAAAAGTAAAAACATTTGTGGGATGCTCCACGTGGACACTGGGACATCCTAGTTTAGAAAAAAATAAATGATGAAGGGTTGTCAGCAGGACCGTGGGGGCCCTAGTGTTTGCCATCAGCCTCCCAAAAATGAAACATGTGGATGTCCCAGGGTGGTCCTCAACCACAACTTTTATTATAGGTAAGATAAGCTATACTAACAGAGAACATGGTTCTTTAATTAATTTTATTATACAGTTAATCAAAACCGTAACATACAAACGTCATATTGATACTTGATATAATATTAAAATATAAGGATTAGTAAAAGTAATGTACACATTTGGAAATCTGGGAATACGAACACATTTAAAGTCCAAAGAGCAGCATTTCAAGTTAATTGAATATATTACAATTGGCCGTTTGATCCAGAAAAAGCTGTATAGTATAAAAGACAATAGCGAAGAGTGTCACAATACTTGTTACTAAAGGTTTAGCTTTCATCGACGTTCATTAAAAGCAATAAGAGGAGTGCTTGTCAGTTTCTTAATACTGGGCATTATGCAGTGCAGTTAAAATAATGTTAACAAACTTCCCAGCTCTTGCTAGAACTTGGGCTGAATTGTTACAGAAGCACAAATCATATGCTTCCCTGCAATGTCTCAGTAACTTTTCCTGAAACACTGGAACCAGTAGGCGTCAGCGATCGTTGGCGAGATGAGGGCAACAACATAACAAATGTAACCAGGACTCATATGGATAATTGCAGAGCCAACATGTTAGTTGACCATTCCTCCGTGCCCAAAGCGGGTTAAAGTCATGAATTGGAAGGGCTAACAACCTCATATAAATGATTTTATTGCAAGTCTGTGATTGAAGAGAATAGTTAAAATATGGTTGAGATTCCCCCCTTAGTGTACGAGTCATTCAAAGCTGCTAGGAGTAGTTTTTTGGGGAGCCGAGCAACATCTCTCTCAAATGACACTAGAGTAATTTGGCTTTTTATCATTTTTTTCCACATTGACAGGGAATCGATTGGATTAGAGAAGTTGATGATTTCAATCTTAATTGTTGAGAGGGCCAAATGCAGCTGTCTGTGCCAAGGAGAGAGTTCATCCGTAAACACTGATTGTAATTGTTCTTTCATTTATTGAGCTGGAGCGCGTAGAATGCAGATGTAGAATTTAATTAGGTCTCCCAGACAATGAAGATTTGCGCTTGCCAGGCCCAGCTCAAGTCTCAACCTTGCCCTCCTTGCATGCTGGGGAGCCGAAAATGTTTTCTTGTAGGCCATTATTTGATAATTCCCTGCAAATGAATCCATTTTGCCAGGGAAGGCCAGGTGGCCAAAGGACACTGCTGGGAGCAGTTTGGCACGTAGGACCCTTAAAATTGGCTCGGATGTGCAATTGCTGATTCAAGCGCCTCAGACTATGTATAACCCCTGGTCCCTTGGGCCGAAGATGTTTAAGATGGGATACTTGATTTGCCTTTTCATTAAACCAAACTCCTAGATAATTATAGCTAGTGCAGGTCACTATGTGCAGATCGCCTGCTCGCCAGGACAGATGTTTCTTTTTTTTATGTTTCCCAAAAATCATGACTTTGGATTTTGATTCATTCATCAGAAGATTGTTTTTAATGTTATATATGTTAAGGGCAGTGAGTGCTCTTTGTAGGCCTGCTTTTGTATGGTCCATGATAATAATGTCTTCAGCGTATTGCATGCCCTGTAGACGTATGCCACCCAATTTTGGGGTGACCAAAGTTGCACCTGACAATTCTTTAGGCAAATCGGCAGTACAGAGATTGAATAGTAGCGGGGCTAATACGCAGCCTTGCTTTAGACCATTTTTTTTGCGATTTTTGCAGATATTGTCGTGGCACTTGTTTTGATCCTCACCCAGGTTTTCTGATGCAGAGATATCAGTGCAGAGAGAAGTGCAGATAGTATCCCCCATGAGTTTAGTTTGTTCCATAGTGTCCCTCGGTTGACTCTATCAAACGCTGCACTGATGTCCACGAAGCAGCAGAATAACTGTAGATGATTGGCCAGAGTGGCTCTCCTAGACAGATAGGACAGTGCTATTATATTATTCGTTACATGGTAAATGGGATGTGTAATTAATCATCCATTATTTCAAAATATATTGTACAATTATGTTTTTGGATTAATTCAGGTCAGTAGAATACCACTCTATATATGAGTGTTTTTACAGCATCTGAGTTTATAAGTGTTTTTAAATGTGGCAATTAATGTACTCAAGAAGTTATATTATGTACTAATTACTTGATTAGTTTTGCAGAGCATTCGTTTGCTTTATATGAGTAGTTGCCAAGATGGAAAATTGGGGCAGTTTTTATAATATTTGTTTACATTCTCACATATGCTGTAGAACTATTACATTCTCATTTTAGTAGTGTGATAGTGACTATTGTTAGTGTGGGTGTATAAAAGTTAGTCCAAGTTTGAGTATAATAATTTTATTTAACATGTGTAATGAGGCTGACCAGTTGAAATTTGCAGATCTGTGGTATACATTTGGAAGGAAAGTTTTAGCAGCATGCTGCTCTGTAGTTGTGAACGAAAGGGTAAGGAAATGTGGTTTATTTAAAGTAGATATTTGCCTGAAATCCTGAGTTACTTGTACAACTCAAACTATTCTATAGTGTCAATCAATTGGGCATTAAACAAAAATATATGAAAGGAATGAAGTGTTTAACAAGTGTCCTGCCACAACATAAATTATTGACTTACCAAATAATTTACTATATAGGGTATTTCTGCTGTTTGTTATGTGCCTTCCACATCTAAGTAGTCAAAGTTGATAAAGGACCTAATGCTATGGGGAGGTAGGTGTCCAATGTATGTTTATTTTTGTAAGTCCTCTATTCTCTGTGTTACACCCTTCCATCCCCTTCAATACTCAATGTAAGATTCCCCCTCTCCTCTTTTCTGCTCTTTCCATATCTTAGTCAAATTGCTTTGCCCAACCTTCCACGTACTGTATCCATCCTTTTTCCTGAGCTCTGCTTTTGGGTGTTTTCTTTACCTATCACATTTCTTTACTCATGTAATTGAAAATTAAGTATGATGAAGGTGCAACTCAGCTGCGATGAATATTAAGGATGGTAGATAGAGGTTTCATTAGTGAAAATGTAATCGTTATATGACATTGTCACGCAGAGTCTTTGAACTCAAGCCACTGTTTAGCAGCAATGTGTTACACAAAGGGGGGGTTAAACCCATGTAGTCACGGGGACCTGGGTGCTATGTGATACATATATAAGAGGGGGGGTCCCCGTAAAGGGAGTGTATGCCAATGGGCCACACTAGAACATGATTACTAATTAATCAAACAATAAACAATGACATTTCCATTGGTAATAAAGTTTTATTACCAAAAAACAAGCAACATAAATATCAGTGATAATACAAAAATTCAATATTGTCAAAGCCCCAAGGGGGGGAGGGAAAGGAAAGGAAAAGAATGCTAGGGAGGAAGGTAATAAAGATAATAAACACAGTATAAGTGACCTGATTATTACAAGGTTAAATGACACTATACAAAAATTACAGTATGAAGGCCAAAATACGGCCAAATACAAACAAATAACAAATAGTCGAAAAATATATATCCGGCACATATGATGAATCAAATTAATGAGGATAGTGTCCGGTATATCAACATAAAACAGTCGACGTTTCGACCCCTATTAACAGGCTGAGTGTAGTCCTTTCATGGGGTCTTCATCAGGACATCACACGGGGAGGGGGGAGGGGGGGGCAACTGTGGGAAAAGATATTGCGACTTTAGTACATGGTAAAGACGGGAATTGATCCAAAAGTCTAAACCTAATAATTGATTCGAAACACATACAACAAAATAAATTACCATGGGGTACGGCCTGTAGGGGCTCTGTACACTGGATTGGCGCCACGCTGGTAAGTCGCGGTCTGTCAATAACGGTGGAAAGCTCCACTACAGAGGAGAAAAGCTACAATTAAAACTGTACATTAACAAAAGTCACAGTACTATGATGGTGAAACGAAAGCTCCCTTTCCTTCTCAAAGTACTTAGAGTGTCCACAAGAGCAGAACAACATGCCTTGTTCCCGCTCTTAGAATTATGATAAAATGATGGTTAATTTACCTCGGTACTCTGGCGAATATGGTACACCAGGAAACAACGTGTTTAGCACATATATTAAAATATGGCCACTCGGGCGAGCTGGAAAGAGTAAGTGAATACACTCACGTTACTGAATATGTAACAATATTAGCCACAAAGATTAAAAAGTTTAGTTAGTGTTAATGGACTTACGAGAAAACTATTGGAGGACAAAGTTATCTTGGATACATCAAAGGTCTCCCTCAACGAGGTAATGTGGAGAGCCGAGAAATTGTTGACATAAGCGCGGATTGGCGTGTATTTTCAGGGACACAACTCGCTGTTGGAAAATTAAAGAGAGCTAGAGTCTGCATTTAAACCCGTCAAACACAATGTGCAAGGACGTGCAAGGGCTCTTACTTACAGAAATACTTTTGTGGCAAGCCGAAAATCCGTCTGGGGGAAGAGCCGGTGATAACTGCAAGGCTCAACAGAAAGGCGAATATACTTCGCAGGGCTCGTTTTCACCTTTTTCCTAAATAGCGGAAAAACGGTTATCTCTTTAACTAAAAAGAGAGAGAGAGACGGCAAGGCCACCCGTCAATTGTTTACTTACATAAACTCGACCGGTAGGCAGGCTACAGGGATCCGCACCGCACAGCGTCTGTTTAGCAGCAAGACAGTGTGCAGTAGGGGTACAGTTGACAAGTGAATCTGAAGCTTAAATATTGTAGAAGAACACTTTATAATGTTTAGTTATATTATTAGTTGCAATATGGGATGTTCTTGATCTTTTTACTACGGCCACACCAGTTAAAAAGTCATGGAATTTAATGGAGTTAAAAAGTAGGAAGACAGATGGTGTCCAATTTGTCTTTTTTCTTTTTGCTTACTCATCCATCCTGTACTTTATACTTTATAATTTTGTTGCATCTTTAATCCATGACTTTCCCTCTGCTATCTTTTCTTCTCATCTTCTTTCCTTTTCTTTCCCAAACGACTTTCTTTTTCTGTGCCATACTATACCCACCCCCTTTCCTATTATGAAGAATGTGCTGGTCAGTAGTGATGTACACTAAGGATGGAATAAATGATTTCATTAGAGAAACTTAGATGCTTGTATGATACTGAGCCACACCAACAAGAGCAAGAAATGTTATAGTGCTATGAGGCAGGGTGCTTGGTATTTAAAAGTGGGAAATGGAGACGTTTAATATTGATCTGGCTGCTCCATAGGCAAACACACTAGGATATAATATGAAAGGTAATACTGCTATCTACATCTAGGAAACTCCTTGGGCCCTATTATCAAGAAAGGGCAATACATTATCGCCGCTTTTATCTGCAGGAAACTGCCGCTAACGTGGCGATAATGGGCTTGATAATATGCCCTTGTGAATTCCCATAGAAGCCCAGCTTCAGTTGTTAACCTGGGCTTCTATGGGAATTCACAAGGGCATATTATGAAGCTCATTATCGCCGCTTTAGGGGTAGTTACCTGCCGATAAAAGCGCCGATAATGAATCCCCCTTTCTTGATAATATGGCCCCTTGTTATTAATTCTTGGACTCTTTGTAATATCCATTAGAATCCTAAGTTAGTGATGAAATTGGCCTATTAATAAAAATGAAAGAAAGGGTACTTTAAGAAAGTTACCTTTTCCCTGCCTAAAGCCTCTGTAGGAAAATGTGCCTCAGACATTAAGTGCAGTCTTCTGCATGCTTAATGTTGTATGAGCAGAAGATAAAGGCTTGGGTTTGGGTAAGTGTTTCTGCTCCTCTGGGTGATTGACCATTTGGGCATTGCCCAGGAACTTCATTAACCTAACACATGTCTCCTCTGTCACAGGTAGATGTCAGAAGTCACTTGAAGTAGGCACAGGTGCTCTACACAGAGAGGGAAAGGTCCTGTCAATGTTGGATTTAAGTAAAGAATGGCACTGTGGGATTGTTGGCATTAGGGCACAAAGGAACTGCTGCAAAAGATGTTACCCCGGGGAATGTTTAATCCTTTAGTTAGGGAGGGGGCAGGAGTCACTGCCACCCACAGGCTAGTGCCAGGCATGCATGTGGCATACACAGTACCCCCTCAGAACACTACTTTCCTTACGTGAGATCAAAAGTGGACTGAACCTGCTCTCACTCTTGTATTCAGAAAAAAGTCTGCAAGGGTCATAAGGCTGACATCCTGCTCAAGCTACAGGAACAAAACAAGCTATAAAAGGCTTTTCCTACAGTTGATAAGTGCCAACTGGGTCTTCCCTGGAACTGTTGTTGGCCTCTGCGGGAGTGAGTCTTGACCCTCATCTGGAATCCTGGACTGTAGAAATGTGCACTTCTCCTAATACCCTGAGGAACCTGGACCTTTTAAACCTTTTGGCTGTAAAGATCTCCAGAGGTCCTGGAAATACCTGCCAAGTTTTGCAATGGTGGTGCATTGCTGCTCGGCCCAAAATTCCGGATTCCTCTGCTTAGAGTTTTCAACATCAGCAAAGCTGATTCATAGATCTTTCTTCAGCTACAGCCTTTCCTAGCTGGAGGAATCCGAGATCCCAAAAAAGTGATTACGTTTGAACATAGAAATCTTCAGCAGGTGATGGTGCCAAACGTATTTGGCCACTAACGGACCTTTCTTGAGTAGGAAAATTAAAATATTTACTACCTAAAGTTTTTCTGCCAAAATCAATAGGTTCACTGGTACCACGTCTCAAAGCTTTTCAACCGTGCGGAACCCTTCTCAGCCCAAGCCATATACCTTGCCCCGGTGAAGAATTCAGACTTCTATTTCAGAATCCAAAGCAAAAATGGCCATCTGATTCAAACCTGATATCTGCTGCCGACCTATGCTCCATTGCTGGAAGCTTCTAATAGTGCCAAGGCCCTTTATTCTGTGAACAGTTGACCGCAGTTGACTTCTCACTCTTTTTCATCCTTGTTTTTAACATAAACTTTAAGCATTCATATTTTTGATTCTCCTAGCTTTATTGGTGTCATTTTATTGATAAAAATGTACTCTATTTAAGTGGTTTGGAATTTCTTTTAAGAGTGACTGCTCTGTGACATAGTTACCACGGTGTTGAGTGCAGTTTTATTTCATGACTTTAAAGGTTCACTCTGACAAGGATTGAGATTATTAATTGAGGTGGGTAGGGTCCCCCCTTCAACTAATACTACAATTCTTGCAATACACTTTAACTTTCCTTATAGAAACCTATGATGTTTTTCTTATGTATTTTTTTATTAAATTAAATAGTTAGTACATATTGTGCATACATTTAAAAAAAATGTTTTTATTATATCTTCTGTGTTCCTGCAGGTTCACTACATAAGCCTCTAATATGTCAACAAAAGTGCTGAAATAGAAAAGACACTATCATGCTTGCAATGAAGTAAATATTCAATCTGGAACAGATAGCCGAATATGTTGATAACTAGCACAATATGGGTAAGAGCAGTCTAACATTCAAATTGTGCAGGGAAAACAAAAGTAAGCAATGACACCACTGATGACAAACACGTAGCACTAGAATCAAGAACTATTCCAGATAGATTAGTAAACTGCTAGAATGCTTCCAAAGCTAGAAATGAGTACACCAGTGTAAGAAAGAAGAAATTCTAAAAGCTTCATGAACAGTTCTTATGCAATAGAGAGGTAATAAACATTGTGAAAGCAATGCAGAATGTTAAGAGGACACTGCTAGACATACAGTTTTTCTACAACCATATAGAGAAGTAATTTGCTCTACAGAGGAAGTTGTTCATTTTTATTCTCACTAGATTGAACATTTTAAATAGCCTAGTGAGTTCATAAACAAAAAATGCCAACAAAAGCAGAATATAAACATGTCTAACCTTTCTGGCATGTTTGATGGAGACTGGACACATGCATCCCTTCCAGTATTGAAATTCTTTTTGACTATCAGCAGCATAATTTCGTGTTTGCTGTTACAAAATGCTTGATCCATGCAGGGCTAGATTACGTTCACATTTGCAGTGAGAATGTTTTTTACTTGTCAAAACAGGTATGTGACAATATTTTCCATCATATTCTAATGTTTACTTTACCGTTTTAAAGATGAGCAATCTAGATGGAAAGTTGTACTTCATGAAAAATCTAGCTCTTAATTTAGAAGCAATGAATAGTGCACTGTTAAATGGGCCACACTCAGAAGTAACAAGAATCTCAGAAGAAATTCAAATGACAGATTTTGGCCCAGAACGAGAAAGTGGGGAAAATTAAATCGCAGTGGAGGATACCAATAATCGAATTACTAGAGAGAAACTGTTAGACAGCGCTAGGAAACGATTTGCTGAATGCAGAGCAACCTCAGGAAAAATCCCAATAAAGTATGTGTTTGTTGCCGCCACACAAACTACTAAACAAAGATAAAAAAAGATAGACATCAATGCACAGATTGAAGACAGAGATTTGGTACCGTGGTTTAATCTTGCTCTTTACTTAATAGCTGAAGAACAGTTAGATGCATGTGTCAGCCAAGCTGTATTTAAATAATGTACTAGTAATTGAATGGTAATAAAATGCCTTTAAGATGCATACATAATATCTCAGAGAGCTTTACAATTCCTGCTGAGCTTCAGCAGCTGGGCGTATATGGGAGTATTGTCATCCAAACTGTGTAGCCTTTGTAAGCTATTGTTCACCTGCAGCCAATAAGTGCAAAATTACCTCCAAGTAATTGATTCAAAAACCTCTCAAGGGAGAGTACCATACATTCTGCTAGATTTGAGGGAGAACATTAGGACTATCTTTGTATATCGAGAAACTGAAGAGCAGCTAGTGATTTTAGTGAATTGTGGGTCAACATAATATAGAGACATTTAGCCAGAACTTGTTAGCTGAGATAAGGTGAGGAAAACCCTACAATACTTGTAAGGTACAAGTACATACTACAAATATGTGCACTTAGATCAGCATGTTTCTTCAGTTGGCATTCAACCTCTGAAGTCTGGAGAGAGTTGCCAGTTTCAGATGGTAGATTCTGCTACAACAGAAGATATCTATAATGTGACAAAGTGGATTTTTAGAAGAGATGAATGGTATTCCACCACAAGTAATAATGGCAATATTCTTATAAGGCCCGGTAAAACTTTCAATAAACCACAGCTCAAACCATGCAAGCTATGGCATGGAGCAGACATGCTTAACTAAAGAAAATGTGTAAAGCATTCAAAAGTATCTAACCTATAAAAGGTTTACAACAGAATGCTATAAAATTTATTTTCCAGATTATAAAAATAGAGAGTAACTTAATAAACGAAATGAGGAGGCATTGCAATAGAACAATGACTGCCTGACAAGGGGCTTCCACCAGTCAGAGCCCCTCCCATTGAAACCCCACAAATGCAGGAAGTCCTGCCAGTATTGTGGGAGGGGCTTGCAACCCACGCAACATCAAGCCAGAGCTGGTCGCATTGAGATGATACCGGTGGCTGCAATGATTGTCCAAACTATGAAGCGCAGCGGTAAGATAAAAGCCCTCCAACTACTGATGCAACCTCTGTTCAGACACTATCACACCTCTGCCAAGATTCATACCTGGCACAGCGGTTGAGATCATGAAAATGTTGGTCTAGTATGAGTGGCCTCTCTCTCTTGCCACCACCTCTGCAGGCCTCCATATTTCAGCTTAAAGACATTGATGATCTATATGGGGGCCAAACAAGAGGCTTGTTCTTGGTTACCAAGTCCGTAGAACAGTGCACTCTGTGTTCCCAGGGCCTGTAAACCAAATGCTGCTAGTCGGCTTTCAGCACTAATTGTACCACCTCCACCAGCAGCCTTGCAAATAGGTCTCAGGCGTGCCATTGCAGTGCCTGTGTGCTGTCAAGTACTGCCATGTTGACCTGACAAGTGCACCCACTTGCCAGGCCCTCATCATCCCTTTTCTTACATGTGAGTCACCCCTCAAGTAGGCCCGAAGTATAACTCTGGCCAGGGTGCAGTGTATTTGAAAGGTAGGACATGCCCTATATGTGTGGTGAATGTCTGACAAAATGTTGATACTAAAAATATCGACACACAAAAATATCGCAACAAAATTATCGGTGTCAACAATATCGACATCCTATCTTCAACAAGGTAAGTAAAAACATATCTTAAAAAAATATTGAATGTCAAAAATATCGTATTTAAAAAATAACGTTTTTTTATTTAAAAAAGTATGGAAAATAAATTACATTATACTAATAAATGTAATAAACATAGTTAAATATATTTTATAATATTTTAAATTAATAATTACTATACATAAGTTAATAAGAAAATTAATTAAACATACATATAATACATTCAATATATACGTATTTAATATTAATTTTAATAAATATTTTAATAACTTATAAATAATTAACATTATTATAAATTACAAATACATCTATACACATAAAATGATAATATAAATATAATAAAAACATGTAAAACAAATGAAAAAAGTGTAAGGAGAATGTTGGATAGCGTAGGGGTAGAAATTACTATCCCAACTCCAAAGAGTGCAACAGTAGGGAAAGTGTTGGATAGCGTAGGGGTAAAAATTACTATTCCAACTCCAGAGAGTGCAACAGTAGGGAAAGTGTTGGATAGCGTAGGTGTAAAAATGACTATTCCAACTCCAAAGAGTGCAACAGTATGGAAAGTGTTGGATAGCGTAGGTGTTAAAATTACTATCCCAAATCCAGAGAGTGCAATAGTAGGGAAAGTGTTGGATAGCGTAGGGGTAAAAATTACTTTTCCAACTCCAGAGAGTGCAACAGTAGGGAAAGTGTTTGATAGCATAGGGGTACAAGTTACTATTCCAACTTCAGAGAGTGCAACAGTAGGGAAAGTGTTAGATAGCGTAGGGGTAGAAATTATTATTCCAACTCCAGAGAGTGCAACAGTAGGGAAAGAGTTGGATAGAGTAGGGGTCAAAAGTACTATTCCAACTCCGGAGAGTGCAACAGTAGGGAAAGTGTTGGATAGCGTAGGGGTAAAAATTACTATTCAAACTCCAGAGAGTGCAACAGTAGGGAAAGTTTTGGATAGCGTAGGGGTAAAAATTACTATTTCAACTCCAGAGAGTGCAACAGTAGGGAAAGTGTTGGATAGTGTAGAAGTTAAAAACAACATACTTAAAAATAATTAAAGTAGTAGAAAATATTAATGAATTAATTATTAAATAACTATAAACTATTTAAAATACCCAAAAATATTTGAAAACATAATTACCATTGAATAATTAATTAACAATAAATGAATAATAAATACCAATAAATAAAAATGAATTAATATTAATTAACAATTAAAATAATATATTGAAAAAACCTAAAAAGAACATATTAATTATAAAAAATAATTACCAATTAACAAATATTAACAATAAAATAATGTTGTATACCAACAAACATTAATAATTACAATTAATTACCAATTAATAAAAACGAATTACCAATTAATAAAAACGAATTACCAATTATTACTAGTACACCACATCGAAAACAGTTATCTAGAGGTCGCGAACATAACCAAAGCAGAGGAATCATATTTTAGCAATCTAAACACCTCTCTATAGTCCCTAAAACCCTTAGAATTACATAACTTCGATATTAAAAACATCGATATTACTTACCTTAAAGTCGATATTCTGTCCATCGAAAATATTGGCATCGATATTTTGCACCATCGAAATTAAAACATCAATGTTATTGTATATCGATATTTTAATTTCGATAATTTGGGTACTAACCATGTGTGGTATGTGTGTGGTATGTCCTGATTGTGAAATATTGCCAGTTTCATTTTTCAGTATTTTAAGGCTATCTGTCCCCAATGGATAGAATGGGGAATTTGCTCATGACATCTTATTAGTATTACTGCCCATGGGAACAAGACTGAATTTTTTTTTTTAGATATGCCAGAACTCAGAATGTTAAGTTGCATCTTTTAGTGAGGGTGATTGTTTCATTCTGGGTTTCAAAACAACACTAGGTATGTTCCTGCCTAATCATCCAGTTTGCCTCTGTTAGGTTGTGTATTGACTGTCTGGCTGTGGAGTGACAGTGGCTAAGGGATGAGCATCCTGTTCAGACTTGAGGGATTGAGGTGTGTCCTGCCTTTCCATTGTGAGTCAGGGCTGGGCTAAATGGGCTGCATTCAGAGTAGGGGCATTATATTTCTGTCACACCTGAATGGACCTAGTCTGCCAAACACAATGCTGTCTCCACCTCTTGCCACAAAGCTGCACCAGAGAGGACAGAGCTAGTTCTGCCTGTGCAAAGACAATCTTTGCCTCCAGAGAACAAAGGATTTTGTATTACAAAATATAGGTCCAGAATTTTAGATCACTTTTGGGAATCAAGAGGAATCTTTGCCAAGGAGAAAAGCTGGAGAAATTGAGGAGGAATACTGCCCCAGTGCTGGTTGTTGGTCGGGGCTGGCTTTCAGTGGCTACTTTCTGCCAAGGAAAGGGAAAAGGATTTTGCTGTTTGCTATGTCCCCTGCTTGAGGAAGATCTCCAAGGACTTGAAGAAGAGCTTTCCTCCTGTTCTAAAGTCTCAGGGACACAAAGACTTCACCTCAAGCTCCCCTGAACTTCCTTGCTGGAACTTCTAATCTGCCAAGAGGTGCCTATAGCTCTTCTCGGCCTCTGGAGGTTGTTCTGGCTGTTGAGAAATTGCCAGATGTTGCATCGAGAGAGTGCACCGGTCTCCAAAGTCCGAGATCGCTGCACCAATTTCAATACCAGCCCTGCTGTGTGGCTGCAAGTATCCACAAATTGTCCCAGATCATCGCATCGCATCAAGGCAGCAGGTTTGTTGCATCTTTGGGATGCAGTTAGAAACCAACACATCACCGCCCCTGGAGCAAGGAACTGACGCATCACCTTCACTGAGTGTAAGGTACCGACACATCACCTTCCCTGCAACCCGTTTTGTTTGTGTGTGTGACACATCCAAGGTACTTTGTGTGAAAAGTGTTGCATGTGCAATTCACTTTGAACTGAACTATTTCTACCATTTGAAAGCCAAATTTGAATTACTGTATTGTGGATTTTTGTTGTGTTGCTCTTGTTTGTTTTAGATAAAGATTACTTATTTTTCTAAAACGGTGTGGTTTCCATTTTCAGTCCTTCACTATATTACTGTATTTGTTCACAAATGCTTTACACACTGCATCTGAGATAAGCCAGTATGCTTGTGCCAAAGTAGCAATGGGATGAGAAGGGTTTATTTTAGAGGTGTTTCTCCTTACCCCGACTAGGAAGGAGGGTCCCTAATTGGACATTGGTACAAACCATTGCCAACTAGACAACCCCATTTCTAACAATATGGATTGGCGTAATTATCCAGAGTGGGATACGTTGGGGTTTGTTTATTCTCTTCTGGTTTTAACTTTCATTGTGCTGGAGTCTGATACAAGAACTAGGGCGGGGATGGCAGTACGAGGAGGGAGGATCCCTTTGACTGGCCATATTGCACTGACTCATGCCTAATACTGGCTCCACTGTCAGACTCCTGACCTGGAATGTGCTGGTGTTTACTCCCCAAGCAGCGATACAGGGTACAGTCTTATATAAATTGACACAAACATCAAGTTGTCATCCTGCGGAAAAAACACCTGACCCAGACATAGGGGCTTGTGTTATGAAAGGGATACAGAGTGGCATATACTGGCCATCCTTTCACCTTCTCCAGAGGAGTTCCTATTTGGATTCTCCCTAATACACACTTCCTCCAAAACAAGGAATATATAGACCTATATGGCAGATTTGTAGTGTGTGAGGGTAAGCTAGATGGGAAGGACACTGCTTTGATACATTTCTATGAACCTAATAGGTGCCAAAAGATTTTCCTCACTTCCCTTTCCCCTCATCTGTCCACTTTGTGAAACTATCTGCTCATAATAGTAACAACTTCAGGGGTGTAGAGGACATACAGCTAAACAGGTCACACCCGCCTCTGCCTGCCACAAAGACACAAGTTTTGGACCGATTACTACAGGGAAGGATGTGGGAGTGGGGATTGGTGAATAACTTGAAAGCACACAAACTACTACCACTCAAGGAATTTTCATATTGTTTAGGCCTACATGACATGTATGTACACCTCAACAAAATATTCTGCAAAACACTCTCTTGTGGTATGGCTATTCATTCATAACATCTTGCTCAGACCCATTGAGACCACAACCCCTTCTTATTGCCCACACATTGGAATACCCCCAAATCACTGATACAATCTGGCAGCTGAGCACTACCACCTAGGAGGATCCAATCTTCTTAGACACAATGGCGAATACCCTCTGCAATTACCTGGTGCTGAACGTGGGTACCACATCCTCTTATCTGATGGAATGTTAGGCACTGAAGATAGTGGTCAGGGACCATTGTACAACCATGTCCTTGTTGACCCGGAAGGACTTGCTCCTCAAGCTAATACAGCAGGGACTTTTCCTAGATGACCTACACAAGACAGAGTCCAGTGCATAAACTGTCTGGGGTCAATTGGGAAAGTTATTGGTGCTTCTAGAAAAACTGCAGGGCTACTAAAGGTAATACAACAACAAAGACGCACAATAAGCAAGAAAAAATCGGGGTGGTGGCGGTACGCCCAACCAACCATTGTAGATCAAACCAGCCATATGGTGCATACACCAGCCACCATCAACACAAATTTTTGCACTTATTATATAGACCTTCACTCCACTGGATCCAGTGCCACTCAACAGTAACTGCATTAATAACTTATTGCAGCTGACACCAGCAGACTAGTGTGGGACATGGGACCAAACTTGATTCCCGAGCACAACAATACAATATTGAGTGATAGATATCAGTCCAAAGAAGGTTCTTCAGGTTGTATCATTCAAATAAAGTCTTTATTTTTGAAATACAGATTTCTGTTGGTGATCCTACGTGGACGGGATCATCCAAAATAGCCAGACAAAAGAGCAGCCAACACGTGTTCCGTCTTTGGGAAGATACCCAAATGACTTCCTCAGGGCTACAAAGAAGGGGGAATACCAATAAGTTGTATTCAATATGAATTATAATCCATAAATGAGCCAAAACCACACCAAAAAACACACATCACGTGTATTTGTGAATAACATAAGAAATTATTAAAAAAGAATTTATATAGTGCAAAAAGAATAGAGTGAAATAAGAGAGCAAGTCGAAAAGAAGTACCAAGCAGAAGATTAAGTGAAATAAGAAACTAAATCAAAAAGAAATACCAAGCAGAAAAAATGAGAAAAGTAAATTTAGGTTCAGCAGCCACCATAATGTCTCATATCCCAGAATCATAGGGTTGCCCCATAATATTTGGTTGAAACAGATAGACTAATCAAGACAAGTACAGGACTCACCCAAAGAGTTCTGTCAAGATCACGTCTAGAATGGCTTTCTAGACGTGATCTTGACAGAACTCTTTGGGTAAGTCCTGTAAATGTCTTGATTAGTCTATCTGTTTCAACCAATTATTATGGGGCATATATACTATCATAAATAACATGGGGCTAACCTAGGATTTCCCACCTGGACAAAGCTCCTATATACCCCCACCACACGAGTTAAGACCGGACAGTTCATATCTGAACTTTGCCATGTAGGCCATGGTACCGGACAGGAATGCCCCCGGTTAGAAATTGAGGTTTCTGGTGGTCAGAGTTTGCACCCTGTCCAAGCAGGAGCCTCAATCCTAGTGAGGGAAAGTTAGAAACCCAACCTAAATTAACCTGTGCTCACCCTCTGGTAGTTTGGCACAGAGCAGTCAGGCTTAATTATAGCAGCAACGTGTAAAGTTTTTGTGCAACACTTGAATTATAGTAACACAGTAAAAACACCACAAAAAGACTCAAAACCAATTTAGAAAATTGAGAATATTAATTTGAGTGAAACAAGTTCAAAATGACAAATGTCCAATAAGTAGAACTTCAGAGATGATGTTTTAAATATTAAATCCCAAAACAATGCTTAGAAGTCAGTAGCGCTTAAAGGTTACTTGAGGTCGCGGTAGACCGGAGTAAATTCAAAGCTCAGGCTGACTGCAATGGAGGGCAGGCCAGCTACAGGACAAATGCGGGATCCGCTAAAAAAGTACCATGTATGGAGCAAGCATCGGTTTTGAGGACTCCCTGCGTCGGTTCAATGCATCGCAGTTGTGGATCGCAGTCGGTGTTGAAGGGTCAGTGCTGTGCCAGAGTCGAGCCCGAACAGCAGTGTCTTCCAGTTGCGCTGTGTCGTCGTCAATCCTCTCAGTCAAGACCCTCGTCATCATTGAATCACCACTGCGTTGGAAGCCATTACATCATTTCCAAATAGCACAAAGTGGTCTCTGTATCGCTTTTGGCTGACAACAGCTGCAGGACCAAATTCTGAAGCCATGGACTGATGGGGGGGCCTCAGGCAAGTGTAGGACTTACAAATGGCAGAGTGCAGCAGCACAAGCATAGTTGCAAGAAGTCTTTTGTGACCCTGAGACTTCAGAGAACATGAGGCTAGCCAACAAACCCTTGGAGAAATTTGGGTTCCAGTAAGTAGAGAAGATGTCCAGTCCTTCTCACTCCCAGACAACAAGCAGCAGGCCAAAACAGCAGAGCAGGTAGCAAAGTGGCAGCCGATAACGCAACTAGCAAAGTTGCAGTCTCTCCAGCAGCACCGATCCCAGGCAGTTCCCGAAGAACTTCTGGTAGTATTTTGGACCTTGGACCATGGCCCACTACAACTCCGAATCCTGAAGGTGAACCCCTGAAATTGACTGTATTTACGTTTATGCATCAACTTACCTGTACAAATTGCTATTGAAAATTATACTAACCTTTGAACATAGTTCGATGTTTTGAAATATATATATAAAAATAGTATTATTTTCACATTTTCCTCTCAGATGTACTCTTTGAGTATGTGTCTAATTTATTGCCTCTGTGAATACAACAAATGTGTAGCACTACCCACTAATAAGCCTAACTGCTCGCACACACTACCACAAAAGAGAGCATTAGTATCATAAACTTTAGCCTCTGTAAACCAACTGGGGACTCACTAAACTCTCTGCATAGTGTACTTCTTTTTGGTGCAAAAAATATTTAGAGTCAGCTTCCTACATTGGTGGATCAGCAATGGGGTCTATGACTTTGCTTTTGTGCTTTTGCTGACACCACTTGGTCAATAAGTGATTACTTGAGTAAATCCAAACACTGCCTTTAGTTAATATTGCATTTTTATCCATTGGTTTGTTTTTTCTAAATTCTTAAAATTAACTGTTAGGGCCTAGCTTAAGTCCCTGAAGTTCAAATCTGTTAAGAATGTAAAAGTTACTATAGTTCGGACTGAACAATTTGTGTTAGGATTTTTTCTAGATCCACTAAGATCCCAACTTTAGTGTGATAATGAGTACCCTAGAGAATGTGGCTAAGGAGCTCAAATATATCCCTTATTTGCAAATGTATTGCCCGCAGCTAATGACCATCTGTAAAAGGCACAAGAGAAAAAAACCTGCTCATATCCTACTACTGCAACACCTCAGAAGCTGGGTCTGGTGGCTCAATGGACTAAAGCAGCCACTGCAGGGGCCTGTTTTTGAACTCATAGTCACAGGTTCAAATCCCGGCGTTTCCACTCAGCCTTTTATCCATCTGAAGTCAATAAAATGAGTACCATTGAGTTGGGTAACAATAAACATCTGTTATTCAGCGCCAGGGCACCTATGGGTAATCATTCGCTTACAAATACACCTGTTATGTTATGTTATGTTGGCAGAGTATGAGCTGGGCCATCCTGAGGGTGAGGCCACTGACCCTGAAGATTTTCCACCACTCGAAGGAGTGTTTATGGTACCTGTATCCAGCAACGGACCCAATGTGCCAAGTGCACCTGCCTCTAGCAAGGATGACTCTGATCACTCAAGGTACAATCAAGAACTCTCTGAGGAGAAGGTTCTTCTTGAAAGATTGGCCCATTGAATAGCCCTAGGGGATAGGAAGCTGGCAATAGAAAGGGAAAGTGCAGACATGGTTTTACCATCCATAAATTGTGGCAGCAACATAATATCTAGGGACAGAGAAGAAACCAATGACCTTAAAATCCCCGAATTGATTGTCCCAAAATATGTAGATGGTGATGACATCACAAAATGGGTCACAGCTTTTGAGAGAGCTCATAGCATGAGGAAGGTCAGTCAGAACCATTGGGACTCTCTCCTCTGGGAACTGTTCTCTTGTAAGTGCAGGGACCCAATGTGCCAAGTGCACCTGCCTCTAGCAAGGATGACTCTGATCACTCAAGGTACAATCAAGAACTCTCTGAGGAGAAGGTTCTTCTTGAAAGATTGGCCCATTGAAAAGCCCTAGGGGATAGGAAGCTGGCCATAGAAAGGGAAAGTGCAGACATGGTTTTACCATCCATAAATTGTGGCAGCAACATAATATCTAGGGACAGAGAAGAAACCAATGACCTTAAAATCCCCGAATTGATTGTCCCAAAATATGTAGATGGTGATGACATCACAAAATGGGTCACAGCTTTTGAGAGAGCTCATAGCATGAGGAAGGTCAGTCAGAACCATTGGGACTCTCTCCTCTGGGAACTGTCCTCTTGTAAGTGCAGGGATTGACTCCTGACACTGTACAAGGAGGAGGCTAATTCATGTGACCAGATGAAGGATACCATGGTTTAGGGCTTTGGACTCACCACTGAAAAATATAGGATTAAATTCAGGGGAAATCAAAGAAACCTTGAGTCATTCCTGTGTTGATTTTGTAGGTTTTTCAGTCAAGACACTAGGTGGTTGTGTCGAAGTTTGACAACGATTGGGTTAGCATTTGCTTCAGCTACACAAACTTTCTTTATTAGCTTGACTATACTCTGGAGGCCATTTTGTATTCCAGGCTTCAATTTTGAGTGAATATGCTGCCTCGTGGTCAGTATGCCCGTTTGTCCTTCCTCTCTCCCGATGACCACTTGATCTGCCAAGCAACAGGTTATTTTTAGCACTGGTCAAGCTTGCACATTTGCATTTAGGCCTTCAAGGTTAATGATCGGTCACTGCTTAGGAATGTTCTCCAAACTGACCAGTGGTACTAAACTCCTCCCACAAGTTGGCTGTGTTCCAAAAAGGCCCTTATATGTACCTAAAGTTGTATAAAGTGTATACCGCCTACTTTTTAAATTCCTGTAAACTGTATAAAAGAAGCTACTTACTCAGTGTTCGATGTGATACTCCTTGCATGGCCGAGAGGTGCTGTAGGATTGTATCACCACCCCATGGGATCTTAATAAACTTGTCTTTTGCATTTCTCAGTTTCCGTGCCAACTTCTATTCTGGACGCGCGCTGCCACTGAGTGACCCGAGTCTTGGCACCCACGGTGTTTTTTCCTTTCTTCCGATCTGACCTTCTAGGTGGTGCTGGTCGTCGACTGAGATCCTGATCGTTGGGTTGCCGTGCAGTGACCGTTTGCCCGATTCGAGAACTTGGCAGTTGGAACCTGGACATTTGGAATATTTGGTAAGCTTTGGATTGGTAAGATAGTCTACGGATAATTACTGTGGCTTTTTGGATTTGTTTGAGTTAGCTAACATTTGGATCTAGGATTTGTTCTATATGTGGAGTGCACCTCACATAGGCAGGTAATGTGGAGATATTTCTCTGACTTTGTATTTGTTTGAACGGCACACCATGTGTAAAACATTTTAAGTGCCACTTAGTGTAATATTACGTTTTCGTGATATTTTTGACATGCCTGTCTTTAGCATGCTTCGAGGGATGTGCTGTCTTGGCTATGGTACCAGTTATCGATTAAATGAATCTCAGCCGGCTCCCCCAGAAGGAACACCCAATCGTGAAATGTATATAAAATTTGGCCTCAACCCTATTATGTATAGTACATTATGGCATAAGTATACAAAGGCCGATTGTGAATTGCAATGGCCACTACATGGGTCGTTTGATTTACAAAAGGTTCAGTATGTGGAGCAGTGTTTGTTTCAGTGCAGGTCTAGACAAGATATGTTTGATTGTGAGCGTATAAGGGAGAAAGCGGTGCGTGAACGACTGAAGCGTGAACAAGCCTTGGCGGAAAAAGGAACAGCGAAAGGCTGCCCAGGTTAAAGCTTTACAGCTACAAGATAAGGAATTGCAGGATCAGAAAGATAGGGAGATACAAGAGCGTAATTTACAAATTAATGGTCAGTTTCCTATTCAACGTCCTCTTTATCCTGTCCTTAATAATGAATCTGATGATTTTTCATTGCTAGATCATTGCCCGCCTCCATATATTATGTCTACGGCTCCAGAAGTGGATCCTGATTCATCTGACGATCAGGATAAACAGAAGGATACTCGTTCTAGACTTTCTACTGCTCGATCTGCGGACTTACGCGCCTGGCTCGTAAACTTAATGTTAATGTTATTGCTATTTCAGAGATTGACGATCATATGCGTAAGTGGTCTGAAAAAGAGCGATTGTATTTTCTGGAACATTTTGGAGAAGAATTTGTTGAACGGTTTAGAAAGTATTTGCCTGAGCTGGAATCTAAAGATATAGCAGTTGGTTATGAAAATGTATGTTAAGGTGTTTTTTTTCTCGCAGAGGCAGATGGTTTCTTTCGGCGTTTGGTTCAGCTATGGGATGAAACGTTACGACTTCGGGAGTTGAAAAAGGCATCGGGTTCAACTACGTCTGGATCGACGGCTAAGTTCAAAGAGTGTCCTATCTTGGACGCAGATAAGAGTGATGCAGTTCACTTTATGCCTATGCGAGAAGCTGCGCCTTTGTATGTCCCTCCTAAAGGTCAAGGTACAGATGATAATAAGTTGTCTGCGGATTCGAAGGGCTATTTTATATATAATTGGGTTTATACCCCTTGGAATAGAGCGGATGTTATGGCGCTTAAAACTGCTCTGCCTGACCCGCGCAAAAATCCTGCAGCTTTTTATGAGGGAGTAGACGGAGCTATTTCTTCCTGTGCCATGACATTGGTTGACATTGATCTTTTCTTTGGGTTAATATTGCCTCCCGATATGTGGAGGGCAATTCGTAAGTTTGATGATCGTCAGATATTAGGTGCAGATTGGAGGACCCTAGCACAGGCTGATTTTGATAGAGAACCTGCGTGTAACCCATGCCAATTAATTTTAGACCTCCCGGCGGCTATTTTGAATAAATTAAAAATGCTTATTCCACCTAAAAAGATTGATTGGACGATGTTGGCTTCTTGTAAGCAGAAGCCAGATGAGTTAGTTTCTGATTTCTTTACACGCTTCGAGGAAGCGTTTTGTGGTATATAAATAAATAATACCGGATCTATTTTTGGATGAATGAATGAATAACAGATAGCTCAATAAAATAAGAGTCAAGATTCGAGGTAGTAGGAGTTTCTGCAGGTTTATTACAGCATAAGGACAGGATCAGGACAACCTGCATAGGATGACCCAGCAGCTGCTGGGGCCGGGTCTGGGATGAGCGCGCTAACTTTTAATAACAATACATTGACTTATATACATAGCGCAAACACATAGCATTACATTGCAGTAGGCGTAGCAGTGGGTGGAGCAGAAGGCGTGACGCGTAGCAGTCGCGAAAGATAACAGTAAAAAGAGGTGTAACTGGGCGTATACATAGACATGTGATGCAAACGTAACAGAATATGTCATGAAATGGGCGGAAACATTGGAGGGGGCTACCTAAGGAGCCGGGACCTCTAACCTAATGGAGCGCGAAAACTGGCAATGACGTATTACTAGGAGAAGCTGGGGGCTACGAACTCTGTGCTAGGAGCAGAGACTAGAGTCTGGAGGGTCGGAGCGACATGTACCTAAACCCTATCTGGTATCTGATGTTTAGGGAACATGTTGATATAAACTAGAAGTCATGAGGGGAAAAGCTAACTTGACTCTAAGACTGGACCATGCATTATTCTACATGTAGTGCGTGATGAAGAATACTAAATGACCATTAATACAGTATTTCTCTAACGTGGAGACGAGAAGGCTAGACAATGACGGAAACTATTGATGCAGTTCAGTAGCTTAGGAATGCAGAGGAGGAGGACTGAACTGATAGCAGACTCAGAGGCAGAGCCAAGCTGCACCGGGCACTGCGAGGCAGGAAGTAAGTGAAGGGTCGAGGATACAGGTGGGGGCTGTATCGCTCCTCAGCGAGGCTTTCAGGAGACAGGAGCTGAATCTGATGTCCGGGCCCTTTTGAGGCCTGGAAACGGGGACTTTATTATGGAATAACGTGCACACTGAGAAACGTGGCAACATAACTTTACATAGGCCTGATATTCGTAGTATTCACGAGGCCTGGAAACTGGCATACTAGAGGTGGACACAACTGTAATTGCGTCATTAATCAGACATGGGGAATAACATATGCATATTGGTCATGCACACATAACATATGATGGATGAGGCGTAGGGACACAGAACATGGCAAAATTTACTTTTCCACATTCCCTCCTTGTCACTACGTTTCCATCAGGAAACATCAATTTTCATGATACCATCTATCATTTCATACAGTACCATTTGCTCGTCTCGAATTGTCTTGGAACGGGATTTAGAACGGGGCTTGGGACTAGGAATACAAGAGGTAGCACACATGCTGCAAATCGCAGGGCCACATTGTATACAGAGGCAGCAGCTAAATATGATCGCTACTGCAATACCTAGAAAGGACAGGACTTTCCATCCCCATGCGGAAATTATATTCCAGAACCAACCGGACCATGTCCAGGTGCCTGGGTCTTGGTGTAACAGATGGGCAATTTTATGGAGTCTGGTTATAGCTGAATAGACAGACGGCGCGTTATTTGGAATGAAAATGCAGCAACTAGATCCGATGACTCTACAGGCCCCGCCCCTATCGGCCAGTATGACGTCAAGGACGAGACGATTTTGCAAAACGACAAATCTCATAGCAGATTGTTCTTCGGTTAAGTTACCTAGAGCAGAGGCAGTCTCATTTACTACAGCTTCAAGGGTTCTTGTTAACCTACGGATCAGTTTACTATTCTGGACAGGTCCTACAAAGAAGAAGAAACCTTTATTAAAATCTGTATACTGTTCTAGAGTAGTTTCAGTATAATCGACAATTGGGGACTCCCTTCTATGTCTAATGTGTACTAGATGTGTGTTTCTGTGATAATCAGATGGGGCTAGGAAAACAGGTGGCAGTAGGAAGGCAATGTAACAGGTTCCCTCCCAATCGAGGGGCAGACGGACATATGCAGTTTGACCACAAATAAAATAAGAATGACGTGAAGCTTTGAAAACAGATTTCCCACTGTCACTATACTTGACAACAGTAGTACATTCACTATGTCCTACATGTACAGAACCATAATTACGGACACATAATTCGCCTTTGACTGGTAGTACTGAAATAGCAGGTAAGTCTGGAGTAGTATCAGACTGAACATTCAGGACCATGAAATTCGACGAATAATTACCTAAATTATATACTTCATTTTCTAGATCTAAACCTGTTCTGTGGGGGAAACCTTGCTTGTCTGGAAAACATGTACTGTTAAGAAAAGACATATCTGTTGAGGATGACGTTAACGTGGACCATGCTCCACACGAACCATTATGTGAAAATGGATAAGGAAAAAGTGGCAGAACTCCTTTTGATGTCTGGAAAGGGGGGAGTCGACCACACACCCAACAATTAGTGGCATTGCTGGTCTGGTGTGAGTAATGTAACATACGGATAAATGAGTTATTGCGCATAGCGAGGCGGTAAGAATATTCGTGAGGAGGCAGATCACTAAACGTGTGCTCTACTGTGGCATTAGCAGACATATTTACAAGAGGAACTGGAAAATACAGATAGAACGCATAGCTGGTGCAGGAAATCAAAATGCTGATGAATAATACGAAACTCAGAAAAACGATACATCTGATTGAACTTTGACTGACTCTCTCACTATGGGGGTCTATTTTATACATGTCAGAAACAGTCTAACCGTTTCACCTAGGGGAGGACTTATACAATCAAACTGACTGACTTATTTTACTAGACCTGAGCTTTAACTTATACTCCTGTTGCGGAGTTTTCTCTAACAAGGGAGGGGTTGTAATAATGTCTTGTGCGGGACAGTCCTTAAGAGCAATATTCGGGCAATGTTTCAAATCCTGGGAAATGTTTTTAGAAACGGATTTCAGTCCTTTAAAAAGTTTAACATGAGACAGGTGGATCCATCCTTTTCTGCCTTCCAATTTGACGGCAGTACGGGTGGTCAAGAGGACCTGACGTGGCTCCTTCCAACGTGGTTCCAGCGGACTTGATCTGTCAAAATTTCTGATCATCACCAAGGAGCCTGGAACGATCTCGTGCGGTGCCACCTCGGTATTGTCTGGAAATGCGGCGGCAACCTGTGAACGACATGAGTTGAGGGCAGACATCAAGGAAGCTAGGTAATCTGTCAGCATATTACATGAAACATCGGTAATACTTCGGGGTCTAGGAGTACCCCACATGTTAGGGGGGCGGCCGAATACGACCTCATACGGGGACAGACCTGATCTGGAATGTGCGACCATGCGCATATAAAACAGAGCGACTGGCAGAGCTACTAGCCAGTCCACACCTTTTTCTTGACAGACTTTTGCAATGCGGATTTTCAGAGTTTGATTATGTCTCTCGACCAGACCGGCTGCTTCAGGATGGCGTACACAATGGAACTTCCACTGGTACCCTAACAACAGGGAAACGTGCTTCATTAACTCTGAGGAGAATGGCTGACCGTTATCAGAATATACGACTCTAGGGAGTCCGTATCTAGGGAAAAATTCACGAACCAACTGCTTGGCAGTGGTCGCGGCTGTGTAATCTGGGACTGGATATGCTTCTGTCCACCTGGACAAAGCGCATACAACTACAAGGACATACTTGAAACCTCGACATCGCTCCATCTGAATATAATCCATCTGGAGGACCTCAAAAGGGTGGTCAGGGGGCTGGAAACCACCTTGTTCCACCGGGACACTTTTACCTGGATTAAACTGACAACATATCATACAGGTGCGGACTTTCTGCTTGGCTGCAGCTCGTAAATGCTTGTTGAACCAAATGTTCTGGATACTGTCTAACATAGCTTTTTCTCCTAAATGTGCTGGACTATGTGCGGTATTGATAATGACTTGAACCATAGAATCGGGGAGAAACCATGTGGCTCTACCCTTCGTTAACCATCCTTGATCTGTCTGGACCCCTCCTTGTTCAGACCATTTCTTGATTTCATCGGGAGTAGCATGTAACTGGATATCTATGACATCTTGTGTAGGGTCTTTAACTGTCATGCATGTAGTCGGATCTGGAGTATGTGTCATGTTAACTGGAATGTCTGGAGTCTGTGCTGTAAGCTTGGCTGTGCGATCTGCTAGATCATTACCTTGAGAAATAATGTCAGTAACTTTCGTATGTGCTTTGCATTTCATGATAGCAATGGATGTCGGTAAATGTATGGCATCTAACAGGGCTTGAATAAGGAGACCATGCTGAATCTTGGTTCCATGAGAAGTCATGAAACCTCTCTCCTGCCAGAGCACTCCGAAGTCGTGTACAACTCCGAATGCGTAACGTGAATCTGTGTAAACATTAACTTTCTGGTTCTTGGCGTGTATACAGGCTTGTGTCAGAGCAACTAGCTCTGCTGCTTGAGCGGACAGGGTATCAATACGGTGTGTTTCAATAACTTCGGTGTCAGTAGTCACTGCATACGCGGCGACTAGTTCTCCTGTACTAGTTCTCATACATGAACCATCCACATAAAGTGTCAGGTCGGGATCTGGTAACGGAATGTCTGTCAGGTCTTGTCTTGGCTTTGTCGTAATATTAATTACTTCCACACAATCATGTGGGTCTGGATTTGAACTAACTGGTGGTAACAGTGTAGCAGGATTCAGGACGTTGCAGCGTCTAATATCTATGTGTGGCTGGAACAGTGTCAATTCATAACCTGTTAAACGTGCAATTGTCAAGTGCTGTGTTTGTGTTCGGTTTAAAATATCTTCTACTGAATGTGGGACTTGTACTGTCAGGGAGTGTCCTAAAACTATGGAATCACTTTGTCTGATAGCTAGTGCTGTGGCTGCAACTGACTTGAGGCACGCAGGCAACGCCTGGGCGACTGGATCTAATGTGCTCGAAAAATAAGCACAGGGCTTGTATTGTCCTGCTTGATCTTGTGTGAGAACAGATAATGCTGTACCTTCGCGTTCAGTAACGAAAAGTGTAAAAGGCTTACTGTAGTTCGGTGTAGCTAGAACTGGAGCTTGACATAGGGCTTTCTTTAACTCGTTGAAACTAAGTGTATGGTCAGATGTCCAAGGGAGGACAGTCGATACGGCTGCCTCCTGTGTCGTTAACTGTATCAGTGGCTTGGCTAGAAATGCATACTGGGGAATCCATTGTCTACAATAAGAAGTAAGGCCGATAAAGGCACGTACCTCCTTCTGGGTTCTGGGCTGGGGAAGACTCGCTATTAACTGGATACGGTCGGGTGTCAACTGCCTACCCCTCTTGGACAGCAAGTGTCCTAAGTATACCACTTGCTGGACACAGAATTGAAGCTTCGAAGGTGACACCTTGTGCCCCATCTCGGCTAGAAAATACAGGACTGTAAGTGACGCTCGCTCGCAGGCACGTTCAGAACGGGCTGTGATCAGTAGATCATCGACATACTGGAGCAGGGCAGTGTCAGTTGGCATGTGAATGTTGTCTAGTTGTCTCTTGAGTGCTTGACTGTAAATACTAGGACTTTCTGTGAAACCTTGAGGAGCGCGTGTGAACATATAGCTCCTTCCATTTAAACAAAATCCGAAAAGAAACTGGCTGTCTGGATGAATCGGAACACTAAAAAATGCATTCTTGAGGTCAATGACAGTGAAAAACATGGCTTCGGAATCAATAGCAGTTAACAGGGAAGAGATGTCTGGGACAACTGGGTACTGCGGAATAATACATTTATTAAGCTCTCGTAAATCAATCACTAATCGATATACTGGGGGTGCATTCGGATCAGTACGTTTCATGACTGGAATGATCGGAGAATTGCATACATTGGAGTTAGTTTCTACAACTACTCCTTGAGCCATGAGCTCGTCAATAATTTTGGATAAGGCTGCTACAGCCTCAGGTGGCAATCTGTACTGTCTGATTCGGGGTAACACTACACCTGGTTTGAGAGTCACACGATGGGGTGTGATTTGCATATAACCTACATCAGTTGGACCTTGCGCCCATAAATGCTGCGGAACATTAGACAATCTGGAATCAAAATCTCGTAATACATAGTGACCCTTAAAGTCACGTAGGAACAGACGTATTCCCTCTGGGGAGCAGCAAATAACTGCACCTAATTCTTTCAGTGTTTTAATGCCTAATAGGTTTTCTGGACATGACTTAGTAAGTAACAGATCAGTAGTGCGGGACAATGGACCTACTTCTAGAGTAACTGGCTTTGATATCTCATTAACTATTGGCTTTCCTGAAAATCCAAGGGAAACATTTCTTGAGCCTGAGAGCGGAGCCCCTGGAACTTCGGCATGACTAATTGTGGTCCTACTTGCCCCTGTATCGATCAAAAACTTTCTGTCTTTCCCTAATACTTGACTGTGAACATAGGGACCTTCTTGATCTACAGGAATCTCGATGAGAGGCAAGCCTACCTCCCTCTCTAGGCTGTTTCATGAATATGACTGGTACTCTGGATATTCAGACTGCGCATACTGGTACATCTGCGATGTAACGTGCTGTGTTGCAGCAATAGGCTGCGGTGCGGAAACTGTCTGTTGTGCATTCTGCGACTGAGGAATCTGTGAAACTTGTTCTTGTCTAGGCGGACGTGGTCTTTCTTTAGTCTTACCAGTAGCTATGTTATGTTTCAGAACTGCACACTCGTTTATAAAATGACCTGGCTGTTTACAATAATTGCAGTTCCCTTTAACGGGAGCTGCAGGATGACTGGCTTGATTCGGACCCCTCTTCTGACTGTCTTGAGGAACAGATTGTGCAACTAGCACTTTCATTTTCGTGTCTTTCATACGTTTTCTCTCGTGTTCTTGCTCTTCCCTGATTCTATTCTGGTGGTACTGGAGCATCTGGAGCATCTGGGACGGAGTATTTGCTTGCCAGGTGCTTTCGACTTTCAAAACTCGATTTTTAATTTGTGGACTTGAATTCTCGACTAATTTAGTAACGAAAAGGTGAGGGTATGACTCACTACTTGTCTTGAGACCACTATTGATACTGAAACATTTCTCAAATCTAGAATAAAAATCACTAATATCTTCATCTTGTTTCTGTTTACAGGCTGAGATTGCATCCCAGTCTTCTTTTCTCGTTGTCAATAATCTGGGTAAAACTTGAATCAGTAATTCTGGTAATTCTTTACATTTATCTCCAAGACCGGTACCTGGTACTCGTGCCTTGTCTTCAGCTTCTAGAGCTGTCCAATCGATCTTTTTCTCTCCCACCTCCCATTCCTTTTCCTTTAACTTTTCATACACCCCTGCGGGCAGCAGGACTTTTAACATTTTAATGATATCTGGGTAAGTGTATTCTCCCATACGGAGCATGTCTTTTAATTCTCTATGGAACCCTGCTGGATCTTTGTCATGACAGGGAATTAATTTCTTCATTTCAAGAAGTTCCATCTTTGATATTGGAGTGTATACAAACACTCGTTGCATTACGCCACCCGCCCCTTGGACTGGGTGGACTTCTCGTAACGGATTCTGTCTGTCTATGTAGAATGGTTTACTTTCTGGGGGTGAGACATGAACAAAATGCGGGTTCAGAAACGTTCTGTATTTGTGACGCTGTTCTAGAATGACACTAATTAAATCGGTACCTAGACCTCTCCATTTATACTGGAGTAACTCGTTCAGGATATCGTGTAACGGGCCTGGATCAGAGTGTTGACCCTCATACAGAGTAATGAGGTACTGGATCATATACATACCCACCAGTCGTTGCTCGGCTGGGGGCAGTTTCAGAAACATTTGTGCCACTATTTCGTCTGGAAAAGTGGTAGAATCAGTAATCCACCGGACTGCTGATCGGGTTAGTTCTTGTTCATGCATAGTACTTAACTCACTGTAACCGATTCGTGATTTCAGAATGTGATCGGTAGCTTGAAATACTTGTTCTAGAGAACCTTGTTCTGGAGCTGGATGATGGAAAATAGACTTGTGTTCTAGACGTAAATGGCGATCTGGAAATCTAGATTTTCCTACATACGCTATTCTGGCGGGATTCTCGTTCTCTTCCTCTTCAGGATCAGAGATACTTTCTTTCTCGCTTACTTGTGCTGCTTTACGCTGGTCGTGTAACCTTATTATTTCTTTACGAATTTTCTTGTACATACTCTCCATAGCACCGACGGTCTTGTGCTTACCCTCGGCTATATTATCACTCCACCTTGTCAGGATTCTCATTTCGGCGGAATCTTTAGACGGGTAATCTTGTTCTCTTATTAGACAATTGATCAGGAACTTTAATATCATGAGCTGGATCTCGGCTTTCCTTTGAGACATAGTCTCGCTAATACTTTCTGGATCATCCCCTGTACGGATGAAACGATATATTCTGTCTAGATCTTCTTTCATATTCGGTAAGGTGACTAGATACTCGGCCACCTTTCTTACGCGGAATGAATATAAAACCATATTATCCTCGCCTGGGACTGGATCATAGCAACATTCGGCAAGGGATTTTCTTATTTCTGCAACAGACTGATATCTAGGCGTATGCTGTGATGCTTGTGCATGTAATTCGGCTAACGTTAAACGCTTGTGTGGCGGCGGGGTTTGAGGAGTAGCTCCTCCTGCGGCCCCTAGACTGGAGTCGTCTACTGAGGCTCTACGTCCTGGCAGAGTGGGAAATGGAACTGTAGGCTGGACCGGGGGTACCGTAACAGGTACTCCGATGTCTGGAGGAGCGGGAAGTGCCTGATTTGCAGGGACTGGCGGAGCGCGAACAGGATTTGCATATTCTGGGACTGTGTCGTCCAAGTAGGACGAAATAAAAATATCAGCTGCGGTCGGTTTGTGACGTAGCTTGGTCGGAACTAATGGTGGCGGGAAATTACTAGATGCCTCTGGGGTCGCTTTTGGCAAGCCTTCGGCAAGAAGAGGATACATACCCTTAATGAGGGCATGCCTCTGTCTGTCTGACTGTTCGGCTTTGACTTGTTCACCTATCTCGATTAATTCTCTTTCTTGGGCTCTTTCCTGGGATTCTCTACTTAACTCTGACTTTCTGACTTCTTTTTCCGTTCTTCTATGCGCTTCTTTACGCCATAACTCGATGGCATCTTTCTGTGACTGTCTGGCTTTCTTTTTCCATAATGCTTCTTCTACTCGCATGATACATTCGGCATCCCATGTACCCGATACGGGCCATCTATACTTTTCTTCTAACTGTTTAGTATACTCTACCCATAAATCTAGATACATTATGGCGCTTATGCCATGTTTCTGATACATAAAGTGACCTGGACTGTCCCTAGGCGGAACAGGAACTGCTTCCTCTAATAAACCCTTTCTAGTTTTTAACTGTCGTAACTTGGAAAAGAGCGGCATTGTAAACTTGAATCGGAACACAATACAATACACGAAGAACAATAACAATTGGGAAAACAATTCAGGCATACCACGATATTGGAAATACATTGAACAACATCATAACATAACAGTTCGGACAGAATACTACCTGAAAATACTGAAAACAGAAACAGAACAGATTTTCTCGAGAACGGAACAGACTAGAGTTACTGGATGCACTGCTGTAACAGTACGGAACATACCGGTCCCATAAAGGGACGCATCAAGACCCGTATCCACCTAGGTGAACACTTCGTTTGTGAGTCTGGGCACCACCAACCCACGGACCAGGAGTCAATTTAGATTGGTCCTGTCTAGATACTACCCCAGCAATGGTACTCACCGGGCAGCACGGAACGGAAGGCCTCGGACGGGACTGGACTGCTACGACGACGGACTTCGGACTTCAGTTACAGGTGGGCCTCCGGATACCTCGGACCTTGGACTCTCGGCTTGGGCTCTGGTCGGGACTCGCCGCGTTCCTCCACCGTCTCGTTTGGATGCTGGACCGCCTCCTCCGTCTCCTCCGTGGGCCTGAGGGATACTTGAGCAGAAATATCTGCCACTGCGCAGAAGAGTTCCGTCACGACTGCAGAGGGTCAGGGGGTCGGCGTGGCTTCACCGACGCGTGGGGAAAGGGCAAGTCCCTGTTCGGGCGCCATTATGTGGTATATAAATAAATAATACCGGATCTATTTTTGGATGAATGAATGAATAACAGATAGCTCAATAAAATAAGAGTCAAGATTCGAGGTAGTAGGAGTTTCTGCAGGTTTATTACAGCATAAGGACAGGATCAGGACAACCTGCATAGGATGACCCAGCAGCTGCTGGGGCCGGGTCTGGGATGAGCGCGCTAACTTTTAATAACAATACATTGACTTATATACATAGCGCAAACACATAGCATTACATTGCAGTAGGCGTAGCAGTGGGTGGAGCAGAAGGCGTGACGCGTAGCAGTCGCGAAAGATAACAGTAAAAAGAGGTGTAACTGGGCGTATACATAGACATGTGATGCAAACGTAACAGAATATGTCATGAAATGGGCGGAAACATTGGAGGGGGCTACCTAAGGAGCCGGGACCTCTAACCTAATGGTGCGCGAAAACTGGCAATGACGTATTACTAGGAGAAGCTGGGGGCTACGAACTCTGTGCTAGGAGCAGAGACTAGAGTCTGGAGGGTCGGAGCGACATGTACCTAAACCCTATCTGGTATCTGATGTTTAGGGAACATGTTGATATAAACTAGAAGTCATGAGGGGAAAAGCTAACTTGACTCTAAGACTGGACCATGCATTATTCTACATGTAGTGCGTGATGAAGAATACTAAATGACCATTAATACAGTATTTCTCTAACGTGGAGATGAGAAGGCTAGACAATGACGGAAACTATTGATGCAGTTCAGTAGCTTAGGAATGCAGAGGAGGAGGACTGAACTGATAGCAGACTCAGAGGCAGAGCCAAGCTGCACCGGGCACTGCGAGGCAGGAAGTAAGTGAAGGGTCGAGGATACAGGTGGGGGCTGTATCGCTCCTCAGCGAGGCTTTCAGGAGACAGGAGCTGAATCTGATGTCCGGGCCCTTTTGAGGCCTGGAAACGGGGACTTTATTATGGAATAACGTGCACACTGAGAAACGTGGCAACATAACTTTACATAGGCCTGATATTCGTAGTATTCACGAGGCCTGGAAACTGGCATACTAGAGGTGGACACAACTGTAATTGCGTCATTAATCAGACATGGGGAATAACATATGCATATTGGTCATGCACACATAACATATGATGGATGAGGCGTAGGGACACAGAACATGGCAAAATTTACTTTTCCACAGTTTCATGATTACAGCCGCCAAATATTAACAGAGGACACGGGCAGGCATTTGTTTGCTGATAAGTACGTGGCTAATCTCCTACCGGAGATTGCAAAGCGTTTGAAGGCTAGTGAAAGTTCATGGACCACTGCTACTCCCGCTTCTCTGCTAACTATGGATCAGTATTACGAACGACAGGAATTGGAGGCTAAGGACAGTAGTGATAAAAAGGCGAAAGATTTGAAGACACAGGTGATGTTGGCTCAGGTTTACGCAACGCAGCCGAGGGGAAATGATAGGGGTAGACGTGGGTCTTATGGCCCGCCTTCTTCCCGCTCTGATCTCTCTGCAGACCAGTGTGCATACTGCAAACAGTTTGGACATTGGCTTTCAGATTGTCCGGTGCTTCGAGAACAGCGTATTTAGCGCGGTCGAGGGAATAATAGGTTTCGGAATAGTTATTCAGGTTTGAGGGGTGGAGCGAATGATCGTGGTAGGATTGAAGCTAGGGATCGTGGTCAGACTGACTGCAATACATTCGATTGTCGGAATCAGTATCAGATAGCTGAGAGTGAGTCTTATGAGTTTCAGGATAATACGTATGCATAGGATTGCGTAGGATGGGGTATGGGATCGGTTGAGGTATAGGAGGTCAAAGGGGTCCATATATTTCAGTGCATGTTTTGGGATCTACTGATCAGTTTCTGGTCGATACAGGAGGTACTCGTAGCGCTCTGTCCAAACAATTGGTTCCAAGGGCTCCCCTGTCTGGCGAAACGATTACATCAATGGGGTTCGATGGAACACCTTCTCTTAGCCCATTGTCTCAGCCCCTTCCATTTCATATTGATAAGTTCACTGCCCCATGTCCATTTTTGTTGTCTCCAAATACACCTGACAATATTGTGGGACTTGATATGCTCAAGTATTTTCGAGCAACCATACGTTGGGCCCCCCAAGGGGTCCGAGTTCTTTTGAATGAGAATTACCCGAAGTTTGAGAGGTCGTGCCTCCTTCAGGAAGCCGATGCGTTAGCCTCCCTTCCAAGCACTTTATGGGCCACTTCTGATACTGATGTAGGACAGATGAATATCCCTCCTGTACACATCACTGGAAAGGAGGGAGTACTTTTGCCCCGTGTACCGCAATACAAAATCTCTAGAGAAGGTGAAGCTGCTTTGATCCATATCGTAAATGACTTAATCATTGTAGGAGTGATGGAGGAACTTCCCTATAATATCTGCAACAGCCCTATTCTTCCGATTCTAAAGAAAGATACAGATACCAGGATTTATCGTTTTATTATTAATTTGAGGGAAGTCAATAAGATAGTAGTGCCCCAATACCCTGTAGTGTCGGATATTACCACTTTACTCACTTTGGTCCCACCCCCAGCCACCACCTTTTCTGTAATAGATTTCTTATCGATTCCCATTCAACCTGATAGCCGGTATCTCTTCGGCCTTACTTCCAATAATAGATCATACAGATTTTGTCGAGTTCCTCAAGGTTACACAGAGAGTCCCAGTATTTACAGTCAGGCTTTGAAAAGACAGCTTGATTCTTTTGAGCTACTGTCTGGAGTGGCTCTTGTTCAATATGTTGATGATATTTTGTTGGCAGCATACACGCCTGAACAATGCGAGGAGAGTACTCTCTCCTTGCTTTCTTTCCTTGCCAAGAATATTCACAAGGTGTCCAAAAAGAAATTGCAATATTGTAGACGGAAGGTGACCTACCTCGGTCATCTTCTGTCTAAGGAAGGGCGTGCATTGACATCAGATCGAATTCAAGCAATTTTAGACACACCAGTTCCTTGCAATCCTAATATCCACTCCCTGACGTCCTTTTGCAGGCAGTGGATATTAGGATTTTCACACATTATAAAACCTTTGTTGGCGTTGTTATCCAAAAATACATCGACTCCCCTTGAATCGACAGATGAATTCAAAATGCTTTTGAACAATTGAGACGGGCCCTTTGCTCTGCACCAGTATTAGGTACACCAGATTATACAAAGATTTTTACAGTATGTGTACATGAGAAGGATGGGTGCGCATTATCAGTTTTAGTGCAGACACACGGAGATAAGCAGCGACCTTGTGCGTACTTCTCAGCAGTACTTGATCCTGTAGCACGAGGATTACCGGGCTGCTTTCGAGCAGTTACAGCAACAGCAGTGTCTATACGACAGAGTGAGGGAATAGTTTTGTCGCACAAATTGTTGGTGTCAGTGCCCCATGCGGTAGACGCCTTATTGAACCAAATGAAAACACAGCATCTAACTAGTGCTCGTTTGACAGGATACGAGTTAACGCTGTTGGCGCCACATATTACACTAAAGAGGTGCGCCACTTTGAACCCTGCTACTTTACTGCCATATCCTGTTTCTGAGTCCCATGAGGGAGAACAACATGATTGTGTTTTCCTGACTGAAGAACAAAAGAAGGGTCGTATCGACTTACAGGATACGCCACTTCTAGATGTGGATGGGGAACTGTGGGTTGATGGATCATGTTTAAAGTTGCCAGATGGTACAACTTCCGCAGCCTATGCAATCACAACACTTAAGACAGTGGTAGAGACAGCACGCATACCACAAAAATCGGCCCAAGCAGCTGAATTGATAGCTCTAATGAAAGCATGTAAGCTAAGCGCTGGATTATGTGTGAATATTTACACTGATAGTCGTTATGCTTTCGGAGTAGCGCATGATTTTGGCCTACTCTGGAAGGAACAAGGGTTTTTGACTTTACATGGAGTGCAAATTATGCATGGAGAGTTAGTGCGTGATCTCCTGAATGCACAATTATGTCCAAAGAAAGTAGCGATAGTCAAATGCACTGCACATAAAGAGGTGACAGATAAAATAGGGCAAGGAAATGCCTTTGCAGACCATACAGCGCGAGAGACTGCAATGTTAAAGAATGTCTCTCTCATGTATGTGGTGAAATCACAGACTGAGGGATGGCATGACGCCGGAGACGAAATATTAGATATACAGAAATCAGCTTCTAAAGCAGAACTTGCAAGTTGGGCAACAGAGGGAGTGTTGGATGATGAGGGCTGTTGGCGTAGCAAAGATATGGAGAGATGGAAATTGCCTGCCGCTTATCTGCAAGCAATGGTTCAAATGACACATGGGCTGGCACATGTTGGAGCTCTTGCAATTACTAAATTGCTTACACGAGTTTGGGAGCATCCTGAGATTGCCAGCACGGCTAATAGAGTAGTGCAGATCTGCTTGATATGCTTACAGTACAATCCTGCCAAAGGGACGTATACTCCTAAAGGAGGGTTCGCTCGACCGATCGCACCATTTGAAGTACTACAGATGGATTACATCCAGCTTGAATGCTGTAACAACCTCAGGTATGCCTTAGTGGTGGTGTGTGCCTTCAGTAAATGGATAGAGGCCTACCCCACGAAGGACAATACAGCGCTGACAACAGCTAAGGTGTTACTCAAGGAGTACTTCCCGAGATATGGTGTTTGTAAATTTTTATGGAGCGACAACGGTCCCCACTTTGTTGGGAAGATTGTGGAGTATGTCCTGAAAGGATTGGGGATAAAGCAAAAATTCCATGCTAAGTTTCATCTGCAGTCAGCAGGTTTGGTGGAGAGATACAACGCTACATTGAAGCTGAAGCTAGCAAAGATCGTGGCATCCACGTCTTTGAAATGGCCGGATGCCTTGCCCTTAGCATTACTATCTATTAGATCAGTACCACACTCCCGGTCTGGCCTCACACCCTATGAAGTGGTGTTTGGAAGGCTTATGAATATTTGGGGAGTTCCTAAACCCCGCCCAGTCCATGATGTGCCTTGTGTAATGATGAACGATTATTTGGCACGATTAACAAATGATTTACTTTCTATTCATCAACAGGTTCGAGAAGCGCTTCCAGACAATTCGTCAGGAGAGGCTCATGATCTCCGACCTGGGGACTACGTGATGGTCCGAGCATTTGGGAGATCCAGCAGCCTAGAGCCAAGGTGGCGTGGCCCTGAGCAAGTGTTACTTGCAACCCGAACAGCAGTCTGGATCACAAACAAAAAGCTGTGGGTGCATTCTACTCATTGTCGCCGTGTCTCTCCGGATCTGGTGAACCCTGCTGTGCTGTCTGATTATCGGGATATTTTGGATGCAGAAAAGAGCCCAGCCAGTACGCTCAACGAATCTGAGGAAGCCTTCCCGGACCATACTGTCTCTGGTACAGCGAAGTATAATCTGAGATCGAGAAAAGCTGCTGTTTTGTGCGAGACTGGTTGAGTTACCACCCTGAGGTTTGTGAAAACGGAAGCCGAGAATATCAAGGGGGGGGGATCAGTTCTGCCCAGTTTAGAGACACCCGTCTTGAATCTCGGAGAAGAAACCAGTGGCTACCTCGGGGCTCAGCACTCATTTTATTTTTAGTTTTATTTTGATTATTTTGTTTTTGAGACTATGGCATTTAATACGATGAGAAACAAGAAAATTCTTGGTGCTGTGGTTTTTGTTGCTATAATAGTGGTGACAGCGATAATAGCTTGGGTTGTAGAACGAATGGCCCCGGCGAGAGGATATTTGTTGCCTACTACTCCAGTTCCATCTGAGCATTTTCATTTTACTTTGCCTTATCATGAAGAAAGACATAGACAAACTTATTTGAATAACAGTTTCATTCAAATTCTACACCACACCCACAACATGACGAATACTACAAACTGTTGGGTATGTGGAATGTCGCCTGGACATCAAAAGAGAGGAGGAACGCCACTTATTCCTCTTCCATTTTCTCATAATGGTTTTTGCAATGCCTGGTATACTCTCCTCTTCACCTTGAGATGGCCGACAAAAGGTGGACTTCTTTTCCGACTTAATAAAGTTTGTCATGTTGATAAGGATGGTTACCCGCAACCAGAAGGAACTAAACTTGAATGGGAAGAATATCGACCGGACAATGTGTCTTCACCTCGTATTTTTACTAATCAAAGAGCTGTGAATATGTCTAGTTTATTTGTGATTACAGTTATTGAAGCAAAAGCTGATTTTTGTGTAAGAAATAAAGGTACTATTCCGGTAGGGAAGAGTGAATGTGCTACTACTTTGGCATTTGATACACCAAATAATATTGCTTTTGTAGCATCACGCAACACTTATTTCATTTGTGGGAATAAGGGCTACCACCGCCTTCCGATTGGGTGGTTGGGAACTTGCTACATATCTTTTGTATTACCTCCTGTATTTATTGCCCCGACAATGTACCATAACGAGTTTGTGTTATATCATGATTTTATACTGAATAGAGTAAAAAGGACATTAGATATTGAAGATGTTGATCAGACCGACACTGCTCTGCAGCAATATTTTGATTTCAATTTAGGCCTGTTTTCGTTTGTAGGAGCAGCTCTAAACAGTAGAAAAATAAGACGGCTAACACGTGTTGTGGAAGCTGTTGTTAATCAAACTGCCTCCGCTTTAGGGAACTTAACTGAGGAGCTTCAAATTACCAGAATTGTGACGCTCCAGAACCGAATGGTTCTAGATGTAGTATTGGCTGATCGTGGGGGTGCATGTCGCATTATCGGTAGTAGTTGCTGCGTGTACGTCCCAGACAATTCGCCTTCTGTATATGATGCTATCTCTTAATTACACAAAATTGCTGCCGAAGTCCATCCCGAAAATGGTACATGGACATTCTCAAGTTGGTTCTGGACTTTGCTTAGTACCTGGGGTTGGAAACTCTTAACTATTCTTTGTATTTGTATTGGAACACTCTTTTTCCTTTGCCTATATATTCATTGTGGCCCTACATTATGTTCCGTATGTAATACTGCTTGCATTCCATCCAAACGAATTACTGCTAAAAATGAACAAATGATTAGCAATGAAATAGCAAACATAATGCTAATTAATGTTGATGACAACACCCTGATTACTAAATACAAGAGGGGTACCAGGCTGTTCCTAAAGGAGTGCTAGTTTGGTCGGAGTCAGGTTAGGGATTCTGTAGGGCAACGTGGGGTACCTACAAATGGGCATCCATTTTGTTAGATGTAATGGCCTCACACACCCTTGCGAGTGTCATGCTTCATCATCGGCGATGCTCCTTGTTGGGTCGGCGGTGCAATACCCAACGGGCAACACCTCAAAGAGGGGCTCTTTGGCGGAGATCTTTTTCCAACGGCCGTATGGGTGAAGTGCGGGTGTAGGGCCAGGAGAGTGTAGACGTTAAAGTGGTTTAAAATGGGGGCAAGGGTACCAGAATCAATTTTATTCTGGAGGTCTCTTGGCTCCAATTAAAATTTTAACAAGGACTAGACTTGTAGGGAAATAATGTACCCTAGTACAAGGCTAACCTGGTATGTGACTGGGTCGACATGTTTCTCGCCTATTTGTCAAATTGACTGGCGATTCATCAGGACCAGTGTCTAACTATGTTGTTTATAAGACAACTATCTACAGTATGGCTGTTCCACTATTTTGCATTGTCAAAATAAGGGGAAGTCGTCAACGTGTGTTGCGCTCTGTGTTCCTGGATGGGGGAAGAAAAAAGAGAAAGCAATTCACACAGTGTAAACTAACCTGTAACAAGGTGGGTGACCTAATAGCACTCGATGTTCCATGCCTGTGGTTGTGTTACTAGCATGTGATTAAAACAGTAATAAGTCATCCATGGTGAGCACAGTGCACAGCATGCTCATGTGGAAAGACAGCATTAAAAAATGACGCAGCAGAATTCAATTTACAACAAAATGTATTATAGGCACTCACCTATCATGTAATGGTATGCTACAACAACAGTACCCGGCGGGTAGAACAGCAGGTGAACCTCATAGTGGACAGGCTGGTTGATACACAACTGGCATTAGTCTTATTTAAAAAAATGGACATCTTACATATGTATAATTGCTGTGTCAAATTCAGGGTCTCACTCGCTGCTACACTGAGTTATAGTATCAGTAGACTTGTCCCTTAGAATAGCAGAGGTGTCAGGGGCTATGTAGATTTATAGATTTATAGCCGCTGTTAGAGGCTAGGCACTGAGGAGTCTATTGTCTCTAGGGTGACCCCCAGCTCATTCCTTATGGGGTAGAATGGTTCGTAGTGATGAGCCTCCCTGGTAGTGCATGATGCCAAGAACCGCCCACAACAGTATACATACATTCAGTTGGTTTAATTAAAAACATGCCACACTCTCGCAGTATTCTAGAATCAGCAAGATGTATCAAATGTTGATCCTGTCGTGAGCCTTAGATACCCTCTGAGAAGTAATTAGTGCCTGGTCTCGCCCAAACATTTGCCCCGTCATTCGTGCGGTTCGTAACGGATCCCGACCATACTGGTAACTATGTTTAGGCAAAATTGTCAGGTGATCCGGTTATTGCACGATGACAAGTACCCCCTGAGAACGGGTGCTGGTCTAAAGCGCCCGGCTGCAGGTCGTGCGCCGTGGTGCTGGTGCCTTAATCCTGCTTTGCTAGTAAAATGAGTAAGCCGGTAAAGCAGTCACAAATTTGCCGACCGGCCAACTCGGGTGCTCTCAGGCGCCCGGTATCAAGGAGAGACTTACTTTCGTTATCCCGCGTCTTCTTGGTCAGACCTACCCCTCACCGCCGGTCCCGGGTAGATGGGCTCTTGCTCGCCTGTGTCTATTTTGTAACGAGTTGCATCCACGTGACCGGGGGCGTGTTTGCTTGTTCTGGGGTAGAGGCGGGGCATACCCGGAAGTGGTGGTTATTGTCACTTCTGGCAGCCATTTCTCAGTGGTGTTTGAGAACGGGATATCTAGGATTTTACAATGGGGACCGATAAGTGTTTTATCATTAAATTAACACCGGACTTCTTATAATTGGAGCCCTCTGGCGGCCATTACTCAGTGGTGTTTTTGGAATAGGATATTCATGGCTTGTCCTGTCTGGTAAGTAATGGTACTATCCCTGGTGTACCAAAGCGGACCCCCTGTGTCTTTGAGCGCCAGTTAGGTCTAGTCTATAGCTCTCCAGAAGGCTCCCAAAGTACTCAGAGGGGCAGCTGTTGTTGGTTCACGGGAGTGATATGGACTGATAATGGAGTATCAACCATCCACGTGGATTGGGGTTAGTTTTTGATTGTGATAGCTTAGTGTCAAATCAGATAGAGGACTCTATGCACATGATATGGGTAGAACGGCAAGGCACAGTATATGGGCAGTTCATGCTCAGGCTTGAGACTGAGTTTGTATCAAGTGCTATCAACCCAGTTTTACAGAGTGGCCCAGGGGATATCCTCATTAAGGCCCGTGGTGTCTGTAGACAATCGGTAAATCCACCTTTGTTCTTTGTAGAACAAGCTTTGTTTAGTGGAGCCTGCATTTGCTTCCAGTACCAGCCACTTAATGGAGTCAGCGCTGTGGTTGGATTCCAGAAAATGCTTGCACATCTTCGTGTTGTCCTTTTTACCGCGAAAGCTACTGCGATGCTCCGCCAAGCGTGTCTTGATTGGGCATGCGGTCATGCCCACATAGTACAGGTTGCAGAGGCACATTATGAGGTAGATGCATTTAGCAGTGTTACAGTTGGTGTGGCCTCGTAGTTCCCACAAAAAGGTTGGGGTCAGTTGAATGGATTTGTATGTACCAGTGAATGGACAAACGCTGCAGGACCAGCAAGCGTAATGACCCGTAACCGGTGGTAAATTCCACAATGTGCGTTGGCTAACCAGTCTAGGTTTCCAAGGTCTTGTGTGTATCAAGATGTCCTTTACATTTTGTGACCTTCTGAAGGCGAACCGTGGGAGATCAAAGTTGATGTCTCCAGTGTTTAAGATTTGCCAATGGCGTTTGAGTGCCTTTTTGACTGCGTTGGACGCTGGTGTGAATGTCGTCACACATGTCAAAGGTTCCTCTACACCCGGGTTCTGTTCCTTTCTCTCTAGTAGTCCATCCCTGTGATTGTTCAAAGCTCTTTTCCTCGCTCTTGTGACCTCCCGGTTTGGGTAACCTCTCTCTAGTAGATTTCTGGACAATAGGGTGGACTGTTCCTTACAATCAGAAACTTGGCTACAATTACGCCTCACTCTCAAAAATTGCCCAAAAGGGAGGTTGTCCCTCAAAGCTTTCGGATGGTGGCTAGTATAGTGGAGGAGGCTATTCTGATCGGTTGCTTTCCTGAACATGGTGGTTGTGAGATGTCCGTCACCCACCATGATTGTCAGGTCTAGAAACGCGATCTCTGTTGGAGATGCCGTTATTGTGAAGTGCAGAAACGGATTGAGAGTGTTAATCCATTCAAAAAATGCCTCATATGTGTCTTTCTTCCCGGCCGAGAAGATCAAAATGTCGTCAATAAAACGCATCCATAACTTTATGTTGTTATGGTAAGGGTTGACTTGGCCATGGATATGTTTCCTTTCAAAGTCTGCCATGTAGAGGCAGGCCACACTCGGAGCAAATGTACTGCCCATTGATGTGCCCTGGGTTTGATGGTAATGTTGGCCTTTGAACTCAAAGTAGTTCTCCGTGAGGGCCATGGTAGCACATTCCTTGATGAATGTAGTTGGCGTAGGTGAGTCCCATAGTTCTGCGTTGAGAACTTCCTCAATCACCCCTAGTGTGGCCCTCTGTGGGATGTTGGTGTAGAGGGCCTCAACATCCAGGGTGATGAGGAAGTCTATCTGGGAGCTATCATCAAAGGTCCCCAGCAGTCGCAGGACATCGGTTGTGTCCTGGACGTAGGACGGAATCTGTTTCACTAGTGGCTGGAGAAAGTGATCACAAAATTGTGACAGTGGCTCAAGTACAAAGTCGATTCCTGACACTATCGGGCGTCCTGGCACTGGTGTCGTCCCTTTGTGTGTCTTGGGTAAGATATAGAAATACGGGACCCTGGGGTCCTTTTTGATGAGGAATTCAGCCTCTTTCTTGCTGATCCACTTCTGGCATTCAGCAGATTCCATTTTGAATGAATGCGCTGCCTTGTGGTCAGTATGCCCTTTTGTCCTTCCTCTCTCCCGATGACCACTTGATCTGCCCAGCAACAGGTTATTTTTGCGCATTTAGGCCTTCAAGGTTAATGATTGGTCACTGCTAAGGAATGTTCTCCAAACTGACCAGTGGTACTAAGCTCCTCCCACAAGTTGGCTGTGTTCCAAAAATGCCCTTATATGTACCTAACGTTGTATAAAGTGTATACCGCCTACTTTTTAAATTCCTGTAAACTCTATAAAAGAAGCTACTAACTCAGTGTTCGATGTGATACTCCTTGCATTGCCGAGAGGTGCTGTAGGATTGTATCACCACCACATGGGGTCTTAATAAACTTGTCTTTTGCATTTTTCATTTTTCAGTTTCCGTGCCAACTTCTATTCTAGGGTATCAAGAGTTTGTACAGAGTATGTAGGTCTGTTGAAACCCAATACCACAGTTGGTTAAAAGAAAGCCAAGTACAAGACTATGATGGGCTGTATAATTTTATTATGAAAGAACATCTGTTGAGTGACTTTGTTTCTGAAAAGTTGCACCAATAGTTGGTAGACCTAGATCTAATGTCTCCTCAAGAATTGGGAAAGAAGGCATACCACTGGGACAAGGCTAGGTGAATAAAGCTACCACTGGTGTGGTGATCAAAAGAAAGAGGTTACTAAACATACCCAGAGGAAAGAGTGTGAACATCTTAAGGATAAAAGTAAAACATATTCTAAATGCCTTAAACAGCCTGCTGAGGAGGGTGGACCCCAAACCTTTTCTCACCCAAAAACTGTATACCAAGGTAAGAATTGGGATCCCAAAAAGGCATGGTGTCACAACTGTAAGTAAACGGGACACCGAACTCCAGACTGCCTGTCCCAAAAAGAATCCTCCTAATACTTCTCCAGTTAGAACTTAAATAGAAAGTTAACGGGTGGGATCCTTAGTGTGCACTGATCAAATCAGAGTGCATACAGAGGCTACTCCAGTCTCTGAGAGTGGGGATGACATTGCAACCACAACTGTTTGGCCTTCTAATATGGAAAAATAAAAACAGCTGCCCTTGATTAATGGGATTAGGCAAGAAGCCCAGCGAGATACAGGTGCAAGTGTCACCATGGTGACTAAAAAACTGGTATCTCCAGGACAATATCTCACCCGACAGACTTATGCAGTCACCAACGCTGATAATGTCACTAAGGTCCATCCCATCACAATGGTGTCTTTGGAATGGGGATGGGCTACTCGCCTGAAGCAGGCAGTGGTCTCCTCTGCAATCCTGGTTGAATGTTTGCTAGGGAATGATCTGAAGTCCTCAGATTTTGTGTGTGAGTTAAAGCTCAACCACAGAGCAAGGTCATGGGTGAAATAGAGCTGTTGGAGTCTGAAAGTATGGCCCAGTCCTCCAAAAAAAGGTACGATGCTTGGGAGGCCAGCTTCTGGAGAGCCACAAACTCAGGTCCCCTCTCCTCAGGGAGATGACCAGTCTCCCACAGAGGGAATTGAGCCACAGGAACCTGAGCCTTATACTGCAGATCTCCTGGGCCCAGGGGGACCCTTCAAGGATGAGCTGGGCCAAAGGCAGAGGACCTGTACTACACTTGAAAGACAGCAAGCTGCTGCACAGAAAAAGGTAGATGTCAGTGGCTCCCACAGAGCCTGTTCTCTGTAGGTCACGGCTATCCCAGCGCTTGGACGCCCTCGGGCAACAATTGCGCTCTATAAATCCCCAAGTTTACAAGTTTACAAGTTTACAGAGCCAATTGGGAGGAAGGGCTCCTGTACACTTAGGTCAGAGACCCCTAACATGGTGCCAGCAAGAGAGTGAGTAGTAGTGCATCAGCACTCTAGAGACTTTCTCCTGACTATGGCACATGACATTTTCCTAGTTGGGCAACTTGGCCAAAGCAACACTTGTAGCAGGCTTGTCAGACACGTGTACTGGGCAACCATGTTCCAGACGGTGAAGGAGTTTGGCAACTCTTATGCCACCTGCCAAGCCAGTGGCAAGGCAGATGGCCCCCTTAATTCTACTACCACTAGTTGTGGTACCCTTTAATAGGGTTGAAATTAACATGTTTAGTCCCCTTGACTCTCCAACTGCATCAGGAGCCAGATCAATAATGGTAGTAGTGTATCGTGCTACCAGGCAACCTGAAGCAATTCCCTTTGGGATTGCCACTGCTTTTGCAGTGGCTAAGAAACTCATTGGTATCTTCACCAGTGTGGGTTTCCTAAGGAGGTGGTGTCAGACAGAGGTACAAACGTCATGTCAGACAACTAAAGCACATGTGGGCTGAATGTGACTTACAAGTTCATTACCCCATATTACTCAAATGCAAATGGACTGGTTGGGAGATTCAACAAGACCATTACGGGCATGGTCATGGGAATCTGTGAGAAACTCAGAAGGAGATGGGATGTCCTTTTACCATGCCTGCTTTTCGCTTACAAAGAAGTGCCACCAAAGGAGTAGGTATTTCGATATTTAACTTCTGTTCGGCCATGCACGAGGGGACCACTTTGTCTGGTTAACAAAAGCCGGGAGATACCCCTTAAAGGGCCTTAACAAGATATTGTAAACTATGTACTAGGCCAACTTTCCAGGATGGCAGAGTACATGGGCAAAGCAAACAAGAACCTAGAGGCCAGCTAAGAGCTTCAATGTCTCTGGTATGACCAAAAGGCTGCCGTGGTAGAGTTCCAACCGGGGCAGAACGAATGGGAATTGGAGCCTGCAGCATCGAGGGGCCTCCAGGACAAATGAAGTGTCCAATACCCTATTCTTGAAAGGAAAGGTGAGGTCGCCTATCGGACCTTGGCACTAGCAGGAACCCCAAGAGGGTTAAATATGTTAACCGCCTAACACCTATCTATGACAGTAATGAAGTGACCATGGCCGCTGATGAGGATCGGAAAGCAGAAAGTGAACCTCTCCCTGACCTCCTCTCTAGCTGTCCCAAAGATGGGTCAGTAGATGGAGTGGAACATTTGCATTCCTTCTCTGCCCAACAGCAAGCTGTCTGCAGGCAAGTCCTGGAGCAGTATGTGTGATCTTCTCCTTAACCCCGGGACAAACACACTGGAGTACCCATAATGTGGACACTGGAGACAGATTACCTGTCAAAAACAAGATCTATAGACAATCTGACCATGTTAAGGAGAGCATTGAAGCTGAATTCAGCAAGATGTTGCAGTTAGGGGTTATTGAACCCTCTAACAGCCCCTGAGCTGGACTAACAGTCTTAGTCCCCATGATGAAAAGCAGCGTGACTCCCAAGACTTTCGATACCGCTTGGTGCAAACCACCTCTAATTCACCTTAATATTAGCAATCAAAATAATGAGGCAAGCGCTGGCAACTGGAAAGCGAAGAACAGATTTATTTCTCCAGGAGATGAACACATCACATCAGACACCGGGGCTATCGTCAGGAGGTGCTCTGCCTGCATCTCTGTGGCATGGCCTTTTATACACGTTTTCGTCCGTTTATTGCATGGTCAAACATTCCTGACATCAGTTTATTGCATAGTTAAAAACATCTTTGAAATCCCAGCCTTAAGCTAGTTCCCACACAAACCCAGCAGCAATCGTCCCCCACCCAGATGTAACAGATGATCGCTATCTCGCAGCTGGACATTCCGACAGGATCTAAAAACACATGGGATCGGTCAGATCTAAAGGGTTTGGGGTTATTGATTAAGTCAGGCCCCTTTGTTGGTGAAACAAGCCCTGCAGTGTGTAGGCAATAAACAATATCCACAGGGGTCGGTTAGTGCCTGGGACCGGACTGAGTGGCCAGGTGCAGGGAAGGAGGTTTTAAAAGGGGACTTGCCTGTGCATGGAGGATGAAAGGACAAGTGGGTTTGGCGCGAGAAGTGACTCCGGGGCTTTGTCATGATTACAATGTTTTATGACCCCAGTACATTGTTTCAGGTTTAGTCAGAACACTGGGGGATGATAGCGAGGTCAGAGTGAAACAGGTGACCAGCAGAGTATGAAATGGCTGCGATGTCCAAAAGGGTTGCTGCTTACGCGCACGCAGAGGCCCTCGCTAAGCAAGACGGCGCAGGCAATGTTTCACGATCTTCATTTTGCTCTCAACAGTGGCTGTGGTGAACATAAATGAACGCCACTTATGTGTACCTAATATTTATCGATTCTAACAGTCCCCGCTTTTTAACATCAGTTAGATAATTTCGAGTTCATCTGTTTTGGTGATGTACAAGTTAACATTATTATACATAAAACAGAGGGTGAGTAACCAGCAATGATAGTCGATTGGAGGGGAATGAGGGTGGTAGAGGAGAGGAGGGTATCATTATCAAGCCCATTTTTCTTTGTCAATATTTATCACCATAAGTTTCTTTACTTTATGCCTCATAGCTAAACATGCAGTTTGGGCTGTTCATTGCGGTCTTTGGTTGCATACAGGTTTTATGGGCTGATGAAAACAATTTTGCTATCACACAAACAGTATTGTCAATAACATATGCAGTCAACGTAACAAGCTGGGAGACAGTGCATACAAAATGGCATTTGTCGTACCATACGTTTAGACCTGGTGATGAGCATAATTCCTAGATGATGCAGGAAATTCATTCTAATACAAAAATTTTATCATACAAATTGTTTGGTAGGATAAGGACCATTAAGTGCATTATTTGAGGACAGGACTGTATGAGGAGCAACACTTAGATAAGTATGTTCATGAGGCCACTGCCGTCCTACAATCATTGTGATGCACATTTTACTCTTTCTTCCATATGGTGTGGTACTTCTACGTTACTATTCATACAATGACGCAGTGAATGCAATTGATGTAGGATTTCAAAGGAAAATCATTTTCTTGTCTAACCGGGGCATAATCAATACAAGGTGATTGGGAGAGAAATTCAATCTAATATAATCGATGGTCAGGGCATTAGTAGCTCTTCTTTCCAGTGTCTTTTTACAGTGAGCCATCACTGGTAGGCTCCCATTGTTCATCTTAGCGTTGTTGCTGTTGAGCACCGGCGATGGAGCTATGCGTCCAGCTCAAATCCACGTTCCACGTTGCAGGGCAAGGTCGTTCTTTCTCTGTGATCACAATCCCTTTTCCCTGTTTACTAACTAATGTATCGCTGGTACCTTAGACAGGGTACCCGCACCCTATTCTTGATGCGTGAAGTCCATCCCTACTAACCCTATCCTATCTTGGTGCATTGTTCCTTCATCAAGTTGATAAAAACCCCATGTGAAAAAAGGGGGGTTTGGGGGAGCCAAAGGAAGAGAGGGTGGAGTGGGGTCAGACTGGAGATAGACCGAGGGGGACAGAGACTCCGCACAAGTGAGCCCACCAATTGGGCCCTATGGGTTGAGACTTCAGGCACAAGTAGACCAACAGGCTGGGGGCTTCTCAACAGCATTTCTTTCTTTCTTTCTTTCTTTCTTTCTTTCTTTCTTTCTTTCTTTCTCGGTGTTAGTGCCTCGTCCAGCATATCTTGGCTCTGCGGCTCCACCTTGGTCGTAGTCATAGTTGTTCCATGCCTTGCAGTCAGGTTGATTCAGAAAAAGGGGGTGGTGATGAACAGAGTGTCTGAATTAAGTAGACCACTCTTACCCAGTCCAAAGATCAGGGCTTGATCCATCACAGTTTTTTAGCTCACTGCACCATCCCAGCTCAGAACCCGGCTACATGCAAATTAGTCTGTTCCTGTCCCAGTGCATGATGGGAACAGGGCAAACCAAACTACCAAGCCAATTCTTATACTGGGAAGGAAACAAGCTTCCGGGGACCGGTTTCTGGCATTTCAGCCGTCGTCAGCCCGGCTTGCTTGAATCCTGATGGTGCAATGAGCAAGGGACTCACATCTGAGTATACCCTTCCACGCTTATGGTGGACAAAATGATTCAGAAAAAGGGGGTGGTGATGAACAGAGTGTCTGAATTAAGCAGACCACGCTTACCCAGTCCAAAGATCAGGGCTTGATCCATCACAGTTTTTTAGCTCACTGCACCATCCCAGCTCAGAACCCGGCTACATGCAAATTAGTCTGTTCCTGTCCCAGTGCATGATGGGAACAGGGCAAACCAAACTACCAAGCCAATTCTTATACTGGGAAGGAAACAAGCTTCCGGGGACCGGTTTCTGGCATTTCAGCCGTCGTCGGCCCGGCTTGCTTGAATCCTGATGGTGCAATGAGCAAGGGACTCACATCTGAGTATACCCTTCCACGCTTATGGTGGACAAAATGATTCAGAAAAAGGGGGTGGTGATGAACAGAGTGTCTGAATTAAGCAGACCACTCTTACCCAGTCCAAAGATCAGGGCTTGATCCATCACAGTTTTTTAGCTCACTGCACCATCCCAGCTCAGAACCCGGCTACATGCAAATTAGTCTGTTCCTGTCCCAGTGCATGATGGGAACAGGGCAAACCAAACTACCAAGCCAATTCTTATACTGGGAAGGAAACAAGCTTCCGGGGACCGGTTTCTGGCATTTCAGCCGTCGTCGGCCCGGCTTGCTTGAATCCTGATGGTGCAATGAGCAAGGGACTCACATCTGAGTATACCCTTCCACGCTTATGGTGGACAAAATGATTCAGAAAAAGGGGGTGGTGATGAACAGAGTGTCTGAATTAAGCAGACCACTCTTACCCAGTCCAAAGATCAGGGCTTGATCCATCACAGTTTTTTAGCTCACTGCACCATCCCAGCTCAGAACCCGGCTACATGCAAATTAGTCTGTTCCTGTCCCAGTGCATGATGGGAACAGGGCAAACCAAACTACCAAGCCAATTCTTATACTGGGAAGGAAACAAGCTTCCGGGGACCGGTTTCTGGCATTTCAGCCGTCGTCGGCCCGGCTTGCTTGAATCCTGATGGTGCAATGAGCAAGGGACTCACATCTGAGTATACCCTTCCACGCTTATGGTGGACAAAATGATTCAGAAAAAGGGGGTGGTGATGAACAGAGTGTCTGAATTAAGCAGACCACTCTTACCCAGTCCAAAGATCAGGGCTTGATCCATCACAGTTTTTTAGCTCACTGCACCATCCCAGCTCAGAACCCGGCTACATGCAAATTAGTCTGTTCCTGTCCCAGTGCATGATGGGAACAGGGCAAACCAAACTACCAAGCCAATTCTTATACTGGGAAGGAAACAAGCTTCCGGGGACCGGTTTCTGGCATTTCAGCCGTCGTCGGCCCGGCTTGCTTGAATCCTGATGGTGCAATGAGCAAGGGACTCACATCTGAGTATACCCTTCCATGCTTATGGTGGACAAAATGATTCAGAAAAAGGGGGTGGTGATGAACAGAGTGTCTGAATTAAGCAGACCACTCTTACCCAGTCCAAAGATCAGGGCTTGATCCATCACAGTTTTTTAGCTCACTGCACCATCCCAGCTCAGAACCCGGCTACATGCAAATTAGTCTGTTCCTGTCCCAGTGCATGATGGGAACAGGGCAAACCAAACTACCAAGCCAATTCTTATACTGGGAAGGAAACAAGCTTCCGGGGACCGGTTTCTGGCATTTCAGCCGTCGTCGGCCCGGCTTGCTTGAATCCTGATGGTGCAATGAGCAAGGGACTCACATCTGAGTATACCCTTCCACGCTTATGGTGGACAAAATGATTCAGAAAAAGGGGGTGGTGATGAACAGAGTGTCTGAATTAAGCAGACCACTCTTATCCAGTCCAAAGATCAGGGCTTGATCCATCACAGTTTTTTAGCTCACTGCACCATCCCAGCTCAGAACCCGGCTAAATGCAAATTAGTCTGTTCCTGTCCCAGTGCATGATGGGAACAGGGCAAACCAAACTACCAAGCCAATTCTTATATTGGGAAGGAAACAAGCTTCCGGGGACCGGTTTCTGGCATTTCAGCCGTCGTCGGCCCGGCTTGCTTGAATCCTGATGGTGCAATGAGCAAGGGACTCACATCTGAGTATACCCTTCCACGCTTATGGTGGACAAAATGATTCAGAAAAAGGGGGTGGTGATGAACAGAGTGTCTGAATTAAGCAGACCACTCTTACCCAGTCCAAAGATCAGGGCTTGATCCATCACAGTTTTTTAGCTCACTGCACCATCCCAGCTCAGAACCCGGCTAAATGCAAATTAGTCTGTTCCTGTCCCAGTGCATGATGGGAACAGGGCAAACCAAACTACCAAGCCAATTCTTATACTGGGAAGGAAACAAGCTTCCGGGGACCGGTTTCTGGCATTTCAGCCGTCGTCGGCCCGGCTTGCTTGAATCCTGATGGTGCAATGAGCAAGGGACTCACATCTGAGTATACCCTTCCATGCTTATGGTGGACAAAATGATTCAGAAAAAGGGGGTGGTGATGAACAGAGTGTCTGAATTAAGCAGACCACTCTTACCCAGTCCAAAGATCAGGGCTTGATCCATCACAGTTTTTTAGCTCACTGCACCATCCCAGCTCAGAACCCGGCTACATGCAAATTAGTCTGTTCCTGTCCCAGTGCATGATGGGAACAGGGCAAACCAAACTACCAAGCCAATTCTTATACTGGGAAGGAAACAAGCTTCCGGGGACCGGTTTCTGGCATTTCAGCCGTCGTCGGCCCGGCTTGCTTGAATCCTGATGGTGCAATGAGCAAGGGACTCACATCTGAGTATACCCTTCCACGCTTATGGTGGACAAAATGATTCAGAAAAAGGGGGTGGTGATGAACAGAGTGTCTGAATTAAGCAGACCACTCTTATCCAGTCCAAAGATCAGGGCTTGATCCATCACAGTTTTTTAGCTCACTGCACCATCCCAGCTCAGAACCCGGCTAAATGCAAATTAGTCTGTTCCTGTCCCAGTGCATGATGGGAACAGGGCAAACCAAACTACCAAGCCAATTCTTATATTGGGAAGGAAACAAGCTTCCGGGGACCGGTTTCTGGCATTTCTGCCGTCGTCGGCCCGGCTTGCTTGAATCCTGATGGTGCAATGAGCAAGGGACTCACATCTGAGTATACCCTTCCACGCTTATGGTGGACAAAATGATTCAGAAAAAGGGGGTGGTGATGAACAGAGTGTCTGAATTAAGCAGACCACTCTTACCCAGTCCAAAGATCAGGGCTTGATCCATCACAGTTTTTTAGCTCACTGCACCATCCCAGCTCAGAACCCGGCTAAATGCAAATTAGTCTGTTACTGTCCCAGTGCATGATGGGAACAGGGAAAACCAAACTACCAAGCCAATTCTTATACTGGGAAGGAAACAAGCTTCCGGGGACCGGTTTCTGGCATTTCAGCCGTCGTCGGCCCGGCTTGCTTGAATCCTGATGGTGCAATGAGCAAGGGACTCACATCTGAGTATACCCTTCCACGCTTATGGTGGACAAAATGATTCAGAAAAAGGGGGTGGTGATGAACAGAGTGTCTGAATTAAGCAGACCACTCTTACCCAGTCCAAAGATCAGGGCTTGATCCATCACAGTTTTTTAGCTCACTGCACCATCCCAGCTCAGAACCCGGCTACATGCAAATTAGTCTGTTCCTGTCCCAGTGCATGATGGGAACAGGGCAAACCAAACTACCAAGCCAATTCTTATACTGGGAAGGAAACAAGCTTCCGGGGACCGGTTTCTGGCATTTCAGCCGTCGTCGGCCCGGCTTGCTTGAATCCTGATGGTGCAATGAGCAAGGGACTCACATCTGAGTATACCCTTCCACGCCTATGGTGGACAAAATGATTCAGAAAAAGGGGGTGGTGATGAACAGAGTGTCTGAATTAGGCAGACCACTCTTACCCAGTCCAAAGATCAGGGCTTGATCCATCACAGTTTTTTAGCTCACTGCACCATCCCAGCTCAGAACCCGGCTACATGCAAATTAGTCTGTTCCTGTCCCAGTGCATGATGGGAACAGGGCAAACCAAACTACCAAGCCAATTCTTATACTGGGAAGGAAACAAGCTTCCGGGGACCGGTTTCTTGCATTTCAGCCGTCGTCGGCCCGGCTTGCTTGAATCCTGATGGTGCAATGAGCAAGGGACTCACATCTGAGTATACCCTTCCACGCTTATGGTGGACAAAATGATTCAGAAAAAGGTGTAGTGTAGTTCCTATTATCCCAATAGGCTCTGCGCATTGGAATAATACCTTCAATAGTATAGGCCTAGACCAGACGTTAACTAGGTCTACTACTGTCGATATTAGACTTAAAGTTTTGGGTTTGCCAGCTAGCTCAGAGTTCACTAGAAACTTTCTCGAATAGGCAAGGAGGAGTTGAACCTCCCTGGATAGATAAGAAGGGATTTAGTTTCTGACAACCATAGAACATAACAACTTTGCTCTCCCCTAATCAAGAGTGTATCTCTAGAGTCGTGTGAAAACAAAAGACGACTTATTTTACTCGTCAGTACGTGCATTCTTAGTCTCACCAGATTGTAGAGAAAAGGAAGAGACGGGCGTGTTCAATAAAAGATGTTATTTATTGATCAGTCTCTTTTCTCATACAAGAGAAATGGATCGATATTATTGCAATACTTATGGTTAAGTAAAGTGCATACATTAAAAGCAGAAGTATAAAATAATACTGTAAAAACATTGATATGGTTTCTAAGCCATATGAAGGTTTAAAATGAATAAAATAGATACATACACATATACATTTGACTAATCGTACTCAACTGGTGTTTCTAACTACGCCTACCCCAATGTACCTAACCTAAGCCTAATACGTGGGCGGGAGTAGAAAGTAGCAGTTTAAGTTAAGTTTGTTTTGCCAAGTGACTGACTAAAGAATTCTCTGCGAGGGGTTATTCAGTTCTGTACCTGGAATCTAGGATGAATGAGGGATGGTATCTCTCGTCTCTGGTCTCGATATTCCAGGCTGCCTGCGAGGGCTACCCGGAAGCGCCGGAGCTGGATTTCTCGGCAGGAGAAAGGCAGCGTGTCGTTCTCAGCGCGTCAGGAAGGCGGGGCTGCGCCAGCGGGGTCTGCTCTGCTCTGGGCTTCGGCAAGTCTGGCTGCTCCGATCTCGTCACCACCGCGTGTGTTTGCATAGGGCAATATCGGTAATATTTATACCTTTAAGGTGCCGAGATTGACGTAAGGATGGACATAGATACGTCAATAAGGATGTCATACGACCTGGTCGTTAGCACATTCTTTTGCTGAAGTTCTCGATGAAATCAAAACAATGGCCGCAGGGTTTTTCCCAGGTTGTCACAGGTTTGATTTGTTTTGAGAACTCCGTATGCCTTATCAGGGGCTGGAGGAATATCGCTTGTCTAATTAGATGGCAAGCGTTATGACCTAATCAGATAACACGTTCCTGTGCCGTAGTGTGGCTTAATCAGATAACGGTTTCTGCATCATGGGGGTTTTCTGCATCATGGGATGGCTGCTAGTTAACCTTTTTAACCAGAATAGGGTCAGGAATAGGGGGATCGATACAGAACCTATAGGAATACATCACAAAGGGGGTGGTGATGAACAGAGTGTCTGAATTAAGCAGACCACTCTTACCCAGTCCAAAGATCAGGGCTTGATCCATCACAGTTTTTTAGCTCACTGCACCATCCCAGCTCAGAACCCGGCTACATGCAAATTAGTCTGTTCCTGTCCCAGTGCATGATGGGAACAGGGCAAACCAAACTACCAAGCCATTTCTTATACTGGGAAGGAAACAAGCTTCCGGGGACCGGTTTCTGGCATTTCAGCCGTCGTCGGCCCGGCTTGCTTGAATCCAGATGGTGCAATGAGCAAGGGACTCACATCTGAGTATACCCTTCCACGCTTATGGTGGACAAAATGATTCAGAAAAAGGGGGTGGTGATGAACAGAGTGTCTGAATTAAGCAGACCACTCTTACCCAGTCCAAAGATCAGGGCTTGATCCATCACAGATTTTTAGCTCACTGCACCATCCCAGCTCAGAACCCGGCTACATGCAAATTAGTCAGTTCCTGTCCCAGTGCATGATGGGAACAGGGCAAACCAAACTACCAAGCCCATTCTTATACTGGGAAGGAAACAAGCTTCCGGGGACCGGTTTCTGGCATTTCAGCCGTCGTCGGCCCTGCTTGCTTGAATTCTGATGGTGCAATGAGCAAGGGACTCACATCTGGGTATACCCTTCCACGCTTATGGTGGACAAAATGATTCAGAAAAAGGGGGTGGTGATGAACAGAGTGTCTGAATTAAGCAGACCACTCTTACCCAGTCCAAAGATCAGGGCTTGATCCATCACAGTTTTTTAGCTCACTGCACCATCCCAGCTCAGAACCCGGCTACATGCAAATTAGTCTGTTCCTGTCCCAGTGCATGATGGGAACAGGGCAAACCAAACTACCAAGCCAATTCTTATACTGGGAAGGAAACAAGCTTCCGGGGACCGGTTTCTGGCATTTCAGCCGTCGTCGGCCCGGCTTGCTTGAATCCTGATGGTGCAATGAGCAAGGGACTCACATCTGAGTATACCCTTCCACGCTTATGGTGGACAAAATGATTCAGAAAAAGGGGGTGGTGATGAACAGAGTGTCTGAATTAAGCAGACCACTCTTACTCAGTCCAATGATCAGGGCTTGATCCATCACAGTTTTTTAGCTCACTGCACCATCCCAGCTCAGAACCCGGCTACATGCAAATTAGTCTGTTCCTGTCCCAGTGCATGATGGGAACAGGGCAAACCAAACTACCAAGCCAATTCTTATACTGGGAAGGAAACAAGCTTCCGGGGACCGGTTTCTGGCATTTCAGCCGTCGTCGGCCCGGCTTGCTTGAATCCTGATGGTGCAATGAGCAAGGGACTCACATCTGAGTATACCCTTCCATGCTTATGGTGGACAAAATGATTCAGAAAAAGGGGGTGGTGATGAACAGAGTGTCTGAATTAAGCAGACCACTCTTACCCAGTCCAAAGATCAGGGCTTGATCCATCACAGTTTTTTAGCTCACTGCACCATCCCAGCTCAGAACCCGGCTACATACAGATTAGTCTGTTCCTGTCCCAGTGCATGATGGGAACAGGGCAAACCAAACTACCAAGCCAATTCTTATACTGGGAAGGAAACAAGCTTCCGGGGACCGGTTTCTGGCATTTCAGCCGTCGTCGGCCCGGCTTGCTTGAATCCTGATGGTGCAATGAGCAAGGGACTCACATCTGAGTATACCCTTCCACGCTTATGGTGGACAAAATGATTCAGAAAAAGGGGGTGGTGATGAACAGAGTGTCTGAATTAAGCAGACCACTCTTACCCAGTCCAAAGATCAGGGCTTGATCCACCACAGTTTTTTAGCTCACTGCACCATCCCAGCTCAGAACCCGGCTACATGCAAATTAGTCTGTTCCTGTCCCAGTGCATGATGGGAACAGGGCAAACCAAACTACCAAGCCAATTCTTATACTGGGAAGGAAACAAGCTTCCGGGGACCGGTTTCTGGCATTTCAGCCGTCGTCGGCCCGGCTTGCTTGAATCCTGATGGTGCAATGAGCAAGGGACTCACATCTGAGTATACCCTTCCACGCTTATGGTGGACAAAATGATTCAGAAAAAGGGGGTGGTGATGAACAGAGTGTCAAGTTGTGCATTGCGTCCGACCTCTCTCTTCCAATGACTGGAGGGCATTCTTGAATCTAACAGTGAGTATAAAATGAATTTTTAGAGAACTGGCAGGGGAAGATGTTACACAATTTAGTTTTCTCTCCCAACCCCAAGCAGCTAAGAAAATATGTATCATCTACTAAAAAGGAAGATAATGTGGATACTCTGAATGTTTACATTTGTGCATTCATGAATTTTTACTGCTATGCAGGTCTACAAACACCTATGGGAATTTCAAGCATACGTGTTATCTTTTGTGTCCTATTTCTTTCACGAATATGGCTGTGGCAGGAAATCTAAAATTAATAATCACATAGCCTCTAAAATTCAGACTAACTTTTTCAGCAAAAACCCGTTGTTACAAAACAAATTCCTGCTGGGCTTTATTTTCTTCAAGATCTGCTAATCACAAATAAAAAGTGTGATGCGTTATTATCATAGGCCTACAGGTACTATTCCTAGTATTGTGCACCATAATAGCACACAGGCTGAGCCTTGTCCCATCCTGTCAATGTTTCTTACGTTTAACTAAACATCTTGACCTCAGTACCCATTCAGCAGGGCTTACTACAACATTCCTTTCACTTTGGTTCAAATCATTTTTTATAAACATTATTCTTGTTTCTGCATTATCCTTTGCAACCTAGCTACTTCATTAGTTAATGAAGGACTTGCAATGTCCATACAACTTATATGTAGGGTGACCAGAATCTTAAAGCCAAAACAACCAAGGACATTTGACAAAATTGGAAGAAGGACTACGATCTTACTTCAAGCGATGAGAGCGCTCCTTAGCAGAGAGTTACAGAACGGTCAGTAAGAACATACATGAATTGCGATTTTTAAACCTGGTAGCTTGCCTGTTAATTAAATGTTTTTTTCTTGAAACAACTGCTAACTTTGTATAACGAAAAAAATTACCTCCCACCAATTTTAGTTGATTATAAACAGGACATGAGCTACATTTCTTGAAATTTTTCTGGGACAGCTGGTACATACAAAACTGGGACCATCCTGGCAAAACGGGGACGTTTTGGTCACTCTACTCATGCGCAATGTGCGTGGTAACATGAACGATGATGGTTGTGCCATTAAGGCACTAAAACAAAAGTCTCTGACATATAGTTCCCTATATCAGTCGTCTTACCTGTCCTTTAATTTTTAGCCAATTAAATTCCATCATTTTACCGAAAGGAGGGGTAGTAACATGGTAAAATATGGTATTTTGTCTCTGTCAATTTGTTCAAACACTGTTGTGTTAAAGCCAATTAGACGCGTACCGGTGAGGTACAGTGTCGTCATTTATTCAAAAGTGAATTCACAGCATTCTGTGAAGTGAACGGCTAAGGGTGAGTCCACACAGTTGTCTTCTTGAATTGATCCCAGCATGATCATTCCTGGACAGGGTAGGTAGGCTCACAGAGAGAGAGAGAGAGAGAGAGTGAGAGAGAGAGAGAGAGAGAGAGAGAGAGAGAGTGCACTACAACAAGTTTACCCAATGCACTTACCACGTAGAACAATACAGGACAATTCACATATCTAAGCACATAAACCAAAGGAAAACACAAAATGCATAGTCTTTGTATACACACAATACAGAATAGGACGTGACAATACATGTACCAAGCACGAAGAAAAACACAGCGTTAGTTACACAAAAGGACTTTTTCATGCACGTCGCGCATCTCATGGTTCATTTCAATTTACCCAGGTGCCAGGCTCCTTCCTTCCTCTTTTGACAGAAGAAGATCTAAGCAGATGACCTGAAAATATTACTTTTTTTTTTTCGGCTAGCTGGACACAAGTACAGTTGTACTAATACTTACAGTGGGGTCTCCCAATATCTAGCAGCGATTTCCGAGTTGGTCAGTTCATAAATCAAAATTCATAATTCTCACTAATGCGCGTCACTTTGGTCTTAATAGAATAGAAAGCGTTCCTAGGAAAAGTGAAATGTTGCATACTTGTGATACCTGCTAAAGCCAGGCTCTTTGTACTGCAATAAACCTTCATGCTCCTGATGTAAACTGCCGTCCCATTCACTGGCCTCCAGGTGACACTATTTTAGCAAGAAATGTGTCACAGTCTTTAAAAAAATGCTATATTTCTTTCACATGTGGGCACCTGGTTCGGGTCTGTTTTTCACATCTCATTTTGTCACTTTGTTAGCAACCCAGCCATACAAAAGTGTTCTCATATGGGCCCATACGTACAGGACACATACACACATACATACTATACAAACACTTCACGTACTCAGAGATAGTCCCTACACACAAAGCACAACTTCATAACACTAGCCTATTTTCGCCTAAAGGACAATGTGCTAAGCCTTTCCAACCTTCAGTTGAAACACCGCTATAATCTAAAGAAAAACGATGTGAGGGGCCAGCATCTAAAATACATCAATACGCGTGATGATGAATACTTTTTAACCCACCATGCACCAGACTCATCTCTGAGATGCAGTCTTTGGCACCTGGGTATTGAGTCCCAGAAACATCCAGTGCGGCAAGGTTAACTAATGGCAGCATGTTCACTACATGGATTGTTCAAAGTGCAGCATTACAGACCGTGTTGTAGGAAAAGGCCGGGTGCCAGATGTATTCAGTATAGAGTGGGGGGGGGTGGTGTATTAATGCTTTTATTTAAAGAAAACAATCTACAGTGGTCTGGGGCTGTCCCCTTTCGTAAAATAGGGAAATTATAGGAGGTGGCAAGCTTCATCGGGTGTATCCTTGTTTTTAAGGGTGTGCATCTTTGTTATAGTGGCAAGACCACTAACAAAATTCGTTTAATGTTTGCGTGGAGATCTATTTTCCGGGCGGATGGGGGGAAACAGTGCAATTTTAGTTAAAAAGAAACGTGTGGGCACAGTTGTGCTAGGAAGCTACAGATTTGTAACTGCCAGGGCTGGATGACTTACCCATGGGGTCCATGACCACTTGACTAGGACATGCCTTAAGGGCTTGTGCAGGGTGCACCACTCTATATGACATAAATAAGCTGTGCTTTTAAAAACCAGCAATACGTGTCTTGCGCCTGACTCCTAAAATACGATCACTAGAAAAACTTTTCCATGTCACAATCTAAACAGATAACCTTTTCTTTCTAGGAGGTTGTGGGTTGTTAAAACAGAGCAAGACTTTCTTTAAATGTTCATTCAGATCATGTGACTTGTACATGGACATCAAACGTTGGCACTTAAAATGAGCTTTTCTTGTGCTGATTCTCCAAGCTCTGGTTTTGGCAATGCAAGCCCATCTCTCTTTTCATTTAATAGATTTACACCTTACCTATGTCTAATGTTTGACTGGATGGCAAACCCCTGGTAAGGCTCAGGAACGTTTGGAAAAACTCCTTTGAAAGTCGGCAATATTATTAGAGTGGAACGTGCATCGCTTAATTTGTGCCAGTGCTTTTTACAATGCCTATGCATTTACTTACAGTTTAAGCCCCCTAGCCTAGGGCGGGGTGCACACAGCATAGGAGCCAATATATTTTGTAAACGAGTATTAGTGTATGTCAATTGAAACTGACAAATTAAGCACTGGGAACGTGGGTGGGAAGGTAGGTGAGACACATGGTGTGCAGAATAAAAATTTCTATGTCTAGGACCTAAAGAACCAGAATGCACCTGGGGTTCACAGTCACTTAATATCGGGTGGCGTGCTCCTTTTGGGAACCCTACAATAGTAGTACAAAAATGTCCAACAAAACACATGTGTGCTTTTGCTCCGTCAAGGGGGCTGCGAAGTAAAAGAGGCTGAATTTACTACCCTCTCCATTGACATATCTAAACGCCAGGATCTAACAAAGTGCTTATGTTGCTTTTGACATAGGAGTTGCATATGTCGGTTATATACTCTTCGGTCTTTTTCCTATGTATGAGCGTCTTTACTAATTTATCGATACCTGTTCGTTTGTTGTTACTTCTTTTATATCTTCTTCTAACTTTTTACAAGCTTGGTGAGCTGCTTTTCGTATTTCCTTATCTAGTCTAGCTTCGTTTCTTTTCTTTTCGTTGGGTTGCTTCTTTCTGCCACAGACCAAAGCTATCAATCATGGCTGGCATAGTTTTCTTTTTGCAAAAGGCTATTCCTAGCGTTTTCTATTTTATCAGGGTCGAAAGATCCCGTCAGTGGCCACTGTTTTTCCCGGTCTTTCCTAGCGCATTTTATGCCATTGTTCGCTATACGTTACAGTGGCTAATCCATATTTCACATACATGTCCTTATTAGGGGTGCCTTCCGGCGGTGCCGATGACTGACCTCTAAAAAACGGTCCGGCCAAAACAATCAATCAATTTTTGAGAAGACAGGCATGACGTAACAAGCGGTCAACAAAAAATCTCAATAGGTCGTGGACAAAGGTCCACGCTACCTGCCCTTCTCTGCCTGCAAAGAAAGAGAGGATTCCTAATGTCTGCTTGTTTACACGCAGGGAATTTCTCAACTAAGGTGAATACTAGTATTCGGTCGAACTTATTCAACCAGTCAAACAATCAATAACAAGTAAGAATCGATCTTTCACGACCTTACCCGGACCGTTGTGGACAGTTTCTTCATTGTCCCCTTCCAGCGCCCATTTATCCTCTCACTCCAACAATGCGGCATTCCTGTAAGGTCCCAGTGAGGACCGTAGGTCACTCGAGAGAGAGGTCCGTTCGGAACTGGTGAAGTTCAGGTTGATCTGCAGCCAGACGAGGGTCCTCTCAAGGCAAGTTAACCCCAATCGGTTAGTTGTTCATTCTGTCGTTAGGACCTCTCTCACTGGACCCACGTGTCTCTGATGGGCCCGACGTTGGTGTGCCAATTGATGAAAAGCAGCGTGACTCCCAAGATTTTCGATGCCGCTTGGTGCAAACCACCTCTAATTCACCTTAATATTAGCTATCAAAATAACGAGGGAGGCGCTGGGAACTGGAAAGCCAAGAACAGGTTTATTACTCTAGGAGCAGAACACATCACATCAGACACCGGGGCTATAGTCAGGAGGTGCTCTGCCTGCATCTCTGTGGCATGGCCTTTTATACACGTTTTCGTCCATTTATTGCATGGTCAAACATTCCTGACATCAGTTTATTGCATAGTTAAAAACATCTTTGAAATCCCAGCTTTAAGCTTGTTCCCACACAAACCCAGCAGCAATCGTCCCCCACACAGATGTAACAGATGATCGCTATTTTGCAGCTGGACATTCCTACAGGATCTAAAAACATGTGGGATCAGTCAGATCCAAGGGTTTTGGGTTATTTATTAAGTCAGACCACTTTGTTGGTGAAAAAAAGACCTGCCGTGTGTAGGCAATAAACAATGTCCACAGGGGTCGGTTAGTGCCTGGGACCGGACTGAGTGGCCAGGTGCAGGGAAGGAGGTTATAAAAGGGGGCTTGCCTGTGCATGGAGGATGAAAGGACAAGTGGGTTTGGCGCTGGAAGTGACTCCGGGGCTTTGTCATGATTACAATGTTTTACGGCAGTTCGGGCTGGACTGTTCCCATGAGGCACAGGGTCAGACTGATTTGCATATAGCCATGTCTGAACTGGGGTGGCAGAGTGGGCTAAAGAACAGTGATGGATCTAACCCAGATCTTTTGACTGGGTGTGAGTGTTTGATTGGTTCAGATGCTCCGTCCATCACCACCCCCTTTTGTACCGCTTTTGGCCACCATAAGTGTGGCAGGGTATGCTCAGACGTGAGTCCCTTGCTCACTTTGCCACTGGATTCAAGCACGCCGGGCTGATGACGGCTGGAATGCCAGAAACCGGTCCTCGGAAGCTTGTTTCCGGTCCAGGGAAGACATGGCTTGGCAGTTCAGGCTGGACTGTTCCCATGAGGCACAGGGTCAGACTGATTTGCATATAGCCATGTCTGAACTGGGGTGGCAGAGTGGGCTAAAGAACGGTGATGGATTAAACCCAGATCTTTTGACTGGGTGTGAGTGTTTGATTGATTCAGATGCTCCGTCCATCACCACCCCCTTTTGCACCGCTTTTGGCCACCATAAGTGTGGCAGGGTATGCTCAGATGTGAGTCCCTTGCTCATTTTGCCACTGGATTCAAGCAGGCCGGGCTGAAGACGGCTGGAATGCCAGAAACCGGTCCTCGGAAGCTTGTTTCCGGTCCAGGGAAGACATGGCTTGCCAGTTCGGGCTGGACTGTTCCCATGAGGCTCAGGGTCAGACTGATTTGCATATAGCCATGTCTGAACTGGGGTGGCAGAGTGGGCTAAAGAACGGTGATGGATTAAACCGAGATCTTTTGACTGGGTGTGAGTGTTTGATTGATTCAGATGCTCCGTCCATCACCACCCCCTTTTGCACCATTGTTCCAACGTTGGCATCCCTTTAGATTCCATGTAAGTCCTAAGTAAGTGGTACCTATGGTATCTAGGGCCTTGGAACTAAAGAGAGTCCCTAATGGATGCAGCACAAATTGTGCCACCCTAAGGGGCACTGCAGAAGGCCCAGACAAACTGCCTTTGCAGCCTGTGTGTCTTGGTGCCAACAAAATGCTGCATGTGGTACAGGTAAGTCACCCCTATGGCAGGCCTTTCTGCTGTAAGGCAGGGTGTACTATATTCCATGTATGGGCATGTATGTGTAAGTGAATGTGTCCCTGTGATTTCTAAGCAGAAACGTATATATATAACAAGTGCACAGAGAAGCCATGATGAGTAGATGGGCTGGACACTTGTGATTATGGGTGCCCCAGCTGCACGATGGCTTCATTGTACCCCAAGGTGTTTGGAACCAAATACCTTGACTTAACAAACCAACACTGATACCAATGGCGAATTATTAAGCAATGCACCCAGAGGGCACCTTAGAGGTACCCCCTAAAAACTAGTATTTTGACTGACTGCTCACGACCAGCCAGCCCCCATGGAGATGTTTCTGACCTATTGAGGTGGGAGCCTTCAATCTTAGAGGCCAGGAACAAAGCCTGCTCTGGGTGGAGGTGGTCACACCTCATCCACACAAGATGTGCTTTCCAGCGTAGGAAGCTTCAAAGGCCCTTCTGCCTTTGTTATGTGACCCAGCCTTGCCAGATAGTGGAGATGTCCACCCCCCTTTCCTGCTTCCACTTTTGATGGCAAGACAGGCGGGAACATTTGTAAGATTAGGAAGTGTGCCCAAATCCAGGAGTCAACACTACTAGGAAGGGCCAGCTGATGTGGACCTCACTTTTCAGAATCCTCCATCATGTTTTGGATAGAATTAGCATTCTAGGGCTAGGGTTATGCCACTTCCCACAGAGAGTGGTCATATAAAATGTTTAATATATATGTTAGCTCCCTTGTTAATCTGATTCATAGCTTTGGCTTGGCTGTAGTTTCCTACGTCGATGATACTCAGATAGTGGTATCTATTTTATCTGACATAAACAAAGAAGCAAGATATTTCAGTCACGATGTGTCCTAAGCTGAAATATGGATGCTAAACAATTGTCTGAAACTGAACTCGGATAAAACTGAGGGGATGCTTTTCGGTAAAGAAACCACCATCTGGAATGACTACTCTTGGCCATCGAGCCTAGGCACGTTATCAGTTCTGGTCCGGAAATTAAGAAATATAGGAGTTATTTTTGACTCAAAGTTATCCTTCTCTTAGCAGAAAAATGTAATCACCTCTGCAGGTTTCTTCATGCTGAAGGTCCTGAAAAAAATCTTTCCGTTTGTTCCTGTTAACCTGAAAAAACAAAAGGTAACATGTTCTCAAAGCTGGATTATTGCAGTGCTCTGTATTTGGGTGCACATAAACATGTGTTAAAGAAAGTTCAGGTATTACAAAATGTGGCAGCTAGATTGCTACTCAAAATCCCTAAATTTAACTCTGTAGCTCGATCACTGCAGGATCTTCATTGAAAAACAGGATAATTTTCAAGGCTATGTGTATATTCTAAAAGGCCTTACATCAGACTGGCCCTAAGTACTTTCAGGATCAGTTCTCCTGGTATAGGCTAAGCAGGAATCTCGGATCCAGCTCCCCATGATCTGTCACCATGCCCAGCCCAAATAAAGCAGGATGGGGAGGTAGGGTGTTTTCCAAAGGGGCAGGAAATTTTTTTGGAACTCATTACCTTTAACCTGCTTTGTCAACCTACTCTGATGCAATTTAGTGAGCTGCTGTAGACTTGGCTATTCACTGAAGCTGTTGAATAATTTTGCTGTTACAATCTATTGAGTTTCACTATCGGACTTGTTCTGATGTTCTGCATGTAGTTCTAAGACACCGTAGTGTATTCTCGGGCTTTATAAACATTTATTTTTTATTTTTGTTTCATATAGAGTGTGTAGACACTCCGTTGGCTGTTACCTATTACTCCCTTTAAACTCCCCTAAACTGAGTATTTAAGCGGCACCCCTGAAACGAAGAACTCAGATTTGATGGATAAAGAGAAGGATAATGAAGAGTCACTGCCTGGCGAAAACTGAGGCAGATCTGTAGACTTTTGTTTTGGAGCAAAATCCTGCCTGTCCTCAGCCCTCTCTCAACAGTCATGACAGAGTGACTCATCCTGTGAGCTGGAGAATGACCAAAGCCTTGGGTAACCTACAGTCTCCCTTGGAGTAGAGGGGATACTCCCCTGAATTTCACAGGCACTGACAAGCAGAGACTGTTCCACCACCATGCAGCTTCATAGCCCAACTGATGCTGCTGATGACCAAGAGAAGGTACTTGTGCACTGGAAGGTTAGATCTGTCTTCCCACTGAGTGTGAAGACACCAAGACCAACCGGGGCCATGCAGCACCAACCCCTGGAGAACTGGATGACCTGCACCAAACAGCAACAGTAAGAGTCCAGTCCGGAATCTCACTGCACCAGGACCAAACAGCTATCATAGGAAACCACAGCACTGAAACCCAGTTTCTAACTGCCCTAGGCCCCTTGATTTTGCCCCTGCCAGCTGTTTGTCCCAGACCACCAGGAGCATCTTTGCACACCCAGCCCAGCCAACCTAACCACCCAGCACCCAAACCCCCCGACTGGGTCCCTATGAACCGGCTGTGCCACCTTGCATCAAGCCCCCTTACAACCCAAGCCCCCATTTGGGAGCTCCTGGACTTGATCCCAAGTCCCCCTGTGCAGCCTGGTTCCAGGAGGCTCCCCTTCACCTGCTACCACATTCACCAGCTCCCTGCTTCCAGTGGAACCTGGGCAGTTCTCTTAAGAATTACTGGTAGTACTTTGGACCTCGGCCAACTACAACTCCGACCCTGAAGGTGAACCCTGGAAACAGACTGTACCTACCTTTATTTATCTCTGACTTTTCTTTCCATAGGATTGCATTGCACAGAAAGGCACATAAATATAAAAGCTTACCTGTTGGAATGGCTATTAAAAACCGAACTCACCTTTGAATGAAGTTATTGGTTTTAAAACGTATAAAAAAAAGATGTGTTACTTTTCTAATTTGTTCTTTTAGATTTATTCTACGAGCATGTGTCTCATTTATTGCCTCTGTGGGTACAACACATTCTTAGCACTATCCTCTGATAAGCCTAACTGCTCACCCACACTACGACAAAAGAGAGCAATACTATTATCTACTTTAGCCTCTGTAAGCCAATTAAGGACCCACTGGACTCTTTGCATCGTGTACTTGTTTTTAAGGCACAATACAGAGCGCCAGCATTGTACAAGGGGGTTCACATGCAGGACCCTTATAGGGTTCCTAGAAGACTTGAGTACCACCAAGTAGGTGACATCACTCTTACACTCCTTCACCTCACAAGGCCCACACCAGTGGTCTTACAGAGCCCGGAGCTCCACTGGCTCCATTACCCATACTTTTTGAGCAGGGCTAAACACAAAAATACAACAAGAAGGATTAAGCCTAGTGTTCCTGGGTGGTGGAGAGATGGCACAGAGAACCACCATGCATGCTTGTGGAGAAGTGTGGCTCAATGGTTAGAGCGGCAGACCCTGATGCAGAGGTCTGGCCCGGGACCTGGGTTCAATTCCCGCCTCGGTGGGTCTTGGCGAGGTCTTGAGCTCTTAATTCCTTGGACCTGATTTCTCACCTCGGTGCATATTCTAATCATGGGTCCCACGCTGCAACTCTGGGCAATAGCTTGCTTAATCTCCACAACGGCCCCAACAGCGCTGGGATGCCTGGCTTCACCTTGGGGATGCCCAGGAGTGGACATTTCACAGGGAAAAGCCAGGAAGGGTTCCTTAGCGGTATGAGTACAAGCGCCCGGAGACCCGGTCCGGGTAGCTGTGCGCTATACAAGTACAAAAACATTTACATTTACATTTGACAATACTAGGAAGTACTGTTAGTGGATGTCCATCAATGAGCATAGGTTGGAGGCTCTGAGACACTCAGGAGCCAGCATTACCACCATCAGATGTCATCTGGTAGTTTCAAAGCAGGTAGTCCCTAATACGTTCCACCAAGTTGGTGCTGCTGACACTGGACAACACCGGTGACTGCCCACTGGTTGGGGGCTCAGCCTGCTTGGGACTCTTGGCATTGCCTGTGTTGTAGTGCCCTTCCGTCTGCACTCATAGCACATCACTGGAGCATTCCCTGCAGACTTTTTCTCTGAGAACCATGTCTTATTCTTATCGAAAAGGTGAAGGGACCCCTGACCCACAGAACTAATTTGCAGCTCTTTAGGGAACACCTTGTGCTTTTTGACACCCATTCTTCTGGTGAGGACTCTGCCTAACCTTGTGGTGATCCCTCTAGATACCTTCCTGTGGAACCTGGTGCCATCCTAGTGGTCCACCTTCTTGCAAGCTCTCAGGGGTCAGTGAGCTTACTATCAAGAAGGTGTTGTTGCATATAGGGAAAGCAAAGACTGAACTTATGCTCTGTTGCAAACAAATTATACAGCCCCTGTTAATCTTTTACCTCACTGGCCTTTACCCAACCATTCAGTGTATTACAAAAAGAATCCACACAACTCACCCAGGCCTTTGGGAAATCTTTTAACTATCCCTGAATTTCTGTCTATATTTTTCTTTGGACCAACCAAACTTCCTGATTCGGGCATCCTTCATAGGGGGATACCTCATCTTGTCACTCCTTTGTAGGACCAGTAGAGTGTCCCTTCCCTCACTAGGGATTTCTCTCCAAAGACTAGCTCCCAATCTGCTTCGGGGACGGTGTTCATTTGGAGTGCAATTTCATAGGCTTCAAACCATCTGTCTATGTTGTCCCACCACAAAATCAGACACCAGACACTTGGGTATGTAGACCTTCTGGTCAGAGGGCACAGAAAAAATGCTGCCACCTTCACTTCTGAACTCTTCCTGCCTGACTTTGATGTCCATCTCTCTCATGCTCAGCTTCTGAGCCAATATGTTTTTTTCTCCTCCAAGGACAACCTTTTCTTTTTCCTCTCCTCCTCTATGGCTGATAGCTTTTTGTTTTCCTCAAATCTGAGCTTGGCCAGCTCCAATCTGAACTTCCTCTCCTCCCTCCGGTCCTCCAGGTTCTCTCTGGGCAGGCCTTTGGATAACACACTGTTCCCTGCCCTGAAAGGAACCACCATTTTTGTAAGTAAGTTGCCTACTCTGCCTCAGAGAGGAGCCCAAGGCATCCTCTGTAGAACCTGGTCATCCTCTTCATCCAGCTGTTTCCTCAGCTTCCTCCCCCTCTGGGGTCTCATTCAATGCAGCATGAGCTTCTGACCAGCCTCTCAGTCCCTTTTGCAACTCAACCTTCCTTGTGGTGCTCTTTACAGGATGTGCAAAATCCCTGCAGAAGTCCTTGAGCTGGGCCACAGTGTAACCCTAAAGTTTGGCCAGCTCAAACTCCATTCTTGCAGGTGCAGAACCTCCAATGAGACTCATGAATTTGAGTAAAAGGCAAAACTGGCAATCAGGGACAATTGAAAAATTTAAAAAGCCAAAAAGATAGTCAGAAAAAAATTGCCAATGGGGATCAGAGACAATTGATTTGAATTGGTTGAGATGTGCATAGGTGAAGGGGTGTGGAACAGCAGCAAGGGTAGCATACTCCAGAGTACAGGGCTCAGGTTTAATCCCTTTCAGTGGCAGCAGCTCAGCTCAGCATCGTATGACTCTGGACAATAGCTCACTTAATATCCCCGTCAGCCCCCGGCGCCTTGAACCTCTTAAGCAGTGATATGTTTGTGCTTTACAAATATGATGTTTTTCACTACCAGGACATGTTAGAACTCAAAAGTACATATCCTATATTTAAATACATTGCATCCTGCCCCTACGTGTGCCTAGGGAAGGTTTAGACCTGGTAAGTAGGTTAATCACGTTTTCTTGCGCTTTTATTACTTTTATTTGCGTTCTTATTTTTTTATTTTTTTCACACAAATAGATCATGCTGTCGTTTGTATACAGCACTACAACGAGGTCCATAAATCCCCAAACAAGATCTTTTCTCGACACATTGGATGATAGTCTTTCTTCTTGTGTTACTAAGCAGCATATATGCTTAAAGACTTGATCACACATGGCATACAGCTTTGCTGGCTGGTGATGAGGGAGGTAAACCTTTTTGCACTAGTGAAATTGTGTGAAATGTTTATCCATGGGGGCAAATATTGAGTTCCGCATGTTTTTCACAGACCTTGAGAGACTGTTCCATGGTAACAGAGAGACAAAGACATCGGCGGTTGTCTTCAATATGCTGTTTTTGAGTATGTATCTATGATCTAAGTGTGAATCACTGTCACTTGCTTCCATTACCCATATTTTTACCAACGGATTGCTCTTTCTTTTTTACAGCGTTTCGCATACAGTGAAGCACATACTTAAGACGAGTGTAAAACTCGCAGCATTTTGATATGTGCTAATTTATTGGGTACGTATGCTCACGAGTTGTTCGGGCAACGGTTTTCTTGTGTTTGGATGTTCTGTTTTTTTGCATGTTTTTAAAGCATACATGCTCAATGTGAATTCTATTGTTAGCCACTTACTATTGGCTTCTTGGTGGGGTGAGTCACATCGTAGTCTTGGTTTCATTTTGGAGCACACTGGTTTTTTCTTTGCACTTGATAATTTTAATTTGGATGAGTACTTTTTAGCGAGCCTTGAACATGAGCTGGCATACTTTTCAAACCTCAGTCCTGTTTCTTCTGGAATCAGTGCTTAACCTGTACATTATTTAATTTTTCCTGGATGGCTACAGGGCTAATTGTATTTACATTTATCGATTACATTTGCAGGTCCCCTGAAGAAGGGCTTGTAACCTGAAATTCATTGGGAATGAAGCATGAATTCATTTGAAAAAATCAAACTTGAAGCAATGTGATTGTGTATGTATTAACTGTCATGAGCAAAAAGCTTTTATTGGAAGCTAATTGAAAAAATTATAATTATGATTTCACAGAAAGCATAATTAAATGCACGATTCAATTTATTGATCTTTGAAAATATATTTTTTCCACATTTATAAGAACCCCACGGGTCTTGAGTTGTGTGCATTGTGTTGGGTGCACAATACTTGTACACTGTTTCATCAAGTAGGTTTACTTCTCAGGTCAAAATGGCAGTTTAAAACTGTACCTGCATGCTCTGCAGTGGCAGGCATGAGCCTTGTTTAAGGTCTACTGAAGTGGGTGGCATGATCAGTGCTGCAGGACTACTAGTAAAACACACAAGATGATGGATGGAATGTTGCACATTGGCAAAACCTTCACCCCAAGTCACAGATCTGGGTTTAATCCATCATTATTTTGCTCACCACGCCACCCCAGTTTAGACATGGCCATATGCAAATCAGTCTTGACCCTGTGCCACAGGACCACTAGTAACCTTTAATTTACAGACCCTGGGCACATATAGTGCACCAAGTAAATTGAATATGCCAATTGTGGATAAGCCAATGTTACCATGTTATGAGTACAGATCATATGCACTTTAGCGCTGGTTAGCAGTGATACAGTGCCCAAAAACCTAAAGCCAGCAAAAACAAGAGGTCAGAAGGCAAAAAGTCTGGGGAAACCACGGCGAGGATGCCAAGTCTAACACTCCTCTCCCTGGTATTGTTCTACATGTTATGTTATAAGCTCTTTTATAGTGCACGACTCACCCTGGGGCATCTCGGCGCTGCCTAGAAAAACCCAATAACGAAAATCCATAGCAGTTGACCTGCTAGCATCCATTCTCCAACATAGTGGCTCATTCAGGGGTTGTGTCTGAAAGGTGCAGATTTATAGCTATCATTCTTCATTGACAGTATGCTACTGCACCTCAGGAGGAAATCATTCTGATGTGCAAGATGATTTTGTGGCACTTGATGAGTTTGCCGGGATATCCATCCATGAGGTGGACTTTAGCTACTCCGGTGCCTACACGCTTCATGGACCAGAACCAGAAGACAGACCTCCAGAGCTGGAAACAGTGATAAGCTGGGAACTACACACTCTCAGCTATTTAGGGGTGCAAAAAGATTGTTCTGAGGTACAATTGATGGAAGGGAACATATGGCCAATGCTGTCCTCCATCAGTTGATCCACTGCATTATGGTACACGCTGTCCCTGTGTGTTCTGGTTTGTGGGCCCTTGCAAAAATGGTGATCCTCCCAACTTTACTGTACATTTGCACTACTGTGCCATTCTGTATCCCCAGGGCCATTTTCCTTGAAATAAATGTAGTATTAGTAATTTTGCTCTGGCATAACACAAGACAAAGGGTTTCGCTGGGCAGGCTTTGGCTGTGCAGACCAGGGCATCATGCTGGTGGGAGTCTCCCGGGGGTAACTCAGAGTGTGGATGCTTTGCTTCAGTTGCTATTGGGACCCAAGCAGAGGCAGTTGGAGGGGACAGAACACATACTACCTATGACCTCTAGCTACACTTGAACACGCACACTCCAACTGACTCACTGCATACTACCTTATGCCTGTGAACTGCTGCTGGTGCTTCGAAAAGCAATTGATTCTCACAGAGACTGGTGCAGATTGCGGGATTGGAGGGCTGTGGAAATCCTGATGTTGGGGGAGCTTTACAAGAGCGATACATTTACTTTCTGACAGTAGAAGGAAGTTGTTAAAATGAGGTTCCAGTACAGATCCCTTCGTCTGAGCATAGGTCAGCTAAACTATATTCTGAATATCTACATTTTAGACAGAACGTTGGATATCATGATTTATTTGTAATTTAAACACAAGCAATATTCTTTATTTATATTCATGAAATACAAAAAATAACTTGCAATGCACATTTAGAGGTTTATTTATAAGCCCCTTGCAGCACTTTTTCACCGCCTTTGCATTACTATTTGTGATGCAGTGGCAGCGTGAACAATGCACCCTGTTGCGTCATATTTACATGGTGACGCATCTAGGCAGATGCGTCACTTTGTAAACCCATGCGGGTGGGCTTTACCCTGCATCAAAGCCTTGTAGAAGAAAAGCATTGAAATCCATAAGATTACAGTGCACCACTTCTAGGACGCCATTGCATCGGAACCTTACGCCTGTCTCATGGCAGGCGTTAGGGTGACACAGTGCATTAAAGATAGGCCTCCCCGATGTATTACTGGAGTTGAATCATGCTTGCAACACAACTCTAGTAATTCACTACTTTTGTGCCGACAGATATGTCAGGATCCCTGACTTATCTGTATTTCCTTGCGACATGGAGTGCCATATAATAAATACGGCGCATCCTTTGTGTTGCAAGGAGGGCACAGTAAAAACTGTTGCATCGCTGTTTTGTCACAGCTATGCTACAATTTTCCTAAATGAGCCCCTTACTTTTTTTGTCATGTACATTTTTGTCAGCTCTTCAGTCATCTCTACACAATTATATTTTCATCATTTATTAAAACTGTGCATTAATTAAAAAATGGCCATAGCCTTTTGTATAGCATAACATAAAAAAGCTACAGCGGTGTAAAAACAATACTGCCGTAATCTATACATCTCATTTATCCTAGTTATTTTGTTAGTGCCCAAGGTTCAAACGTATCTCTGCCAATAGCAAACATAAACAACCTAAATGTGGTGCTTTTATACACAGAGCTTTGCGCATTAAAAATAAATTAAGAGTGGAATAATATGTATTCCTGAAATCTGTACAGAAACCAGAATCGTGGGGCTCTCAACATCCTTAATGTAAACTGTCCTTTCATCTTGTTTTATTTAAGATACTTTCTTTTTCTCCAAATAACAAATAAAATAGATGTCCTCAAATATAACACACTAGATAAAGTGGGAGAAGAAAAGAAAACAAATAATTCATTTTTTACAATTTAGAAATGTTTTTAAGAATGTCTTGAAAAGAAAAGTGCAGTAATAAATATTAATTAGTTCCCGAGCAGACTTCCAGAGAGGGCAGGGTGTCATGGATACATAGCAATTAGGAGTGAGTTTAAATTTTTCATTAACTTTAATTAATGTTGACTCTTCATGTTTCATTAGCATTACTTCGGGTGCCTGGGAATTTCGAAAAAAAGTATTTGAATGAGCTTTCGTCTGACACTCTATTCTGCTAAAAGACCCTTCAAAAACAATTTTATTGTGAAGTAGAACCATGTAATTATAGTAAGAACTGTTGTAAAGTTACAAACTGAAAGAGAAGACTTGGCACATTGATGTGGCCAGTTCTTCAGTAAGAAAAGTCTCAATGGAGAGCATGGAAATGTTAGTATGTGATGTCTTGTGGCAAATGGTACAGCTGTATGCCCAGAACACACATATTATATCACAATTAAATAAGCAGACTTTTTCTAGGAGGCTGGCTGGACAAGATTGTGAAATGGCAAATACAAAAATTCACTTTAAAGGGGATTTCTTTGTTGTTTTTGTATTTGAATAATAACAGAAAAGCAACACATGAATTGGAAGTTTGTGGACATTTGAGAATAATGTTATTCTTGTTTCAGCCATTACAGATATGCAAAAAGAGAAATGCATCATTATTTTTTTAGTGTCGAAGAATGTATTAAATTACAATATATGTATTACACTACAAAACAAGCAGGTCTGTCAGCCCTGACCAGACTACAGAGTTTTAATGATCTCTAATTAGGTGCTACAAGTCCTACCATCAATGTTACCTCTACTCTAGGTACCAAGTAGGACAACAGTTAAAAAATTCATATTATTGACGATTTTAACAACGGAAAACATAGACTGTACCTACCCTAAAATTGACAATTCGGAAGGAGGCTGTGCACCATGCAGCAAAAAGATACTCCACTCTGAAAATTGCAGCTTCAAGAAACAACAAACTCTCTCCCTATTATTCTTGTTCAGGGGAACCATTAATTTAGGGATCACACAACCCCACTCCAATCACATCCAGCTTTGCCAGGTCATATCCTGTGTCACCGTCAGAATTATGCGGCAATCTCAAGAGTTCAACCAACGTTTCATTGAGAAATCTCAATTCAATCTCGTACATGTGAACAATTTCTAATATCTTGATGTAAGAAAATGCCCCTTTTTGGAAGGTGCCTAAATTTTTGTAGACTAATGCTGCTTGCTTTTTGTGTCTACGCACTGGGACACACGGTCCATGCCCCAGTGCATGTGTTCAACGTTGAAACATGGTTAAATTGTCTAAATCCTAACTGGCTTAGTAAACATTCTTAAAAGGCCAAAGTATATGGTGCAGTAAAAATACACCTATCATGTAGAAAGGTAAATATCACCTGTGTATTGCAGAACACATTAAGCCATTCACTAGTGAGACAAGGAAAACAGGGCTTAAGGACTACCATTTTAGTCTGTGTGCTGCAGTATAAGCCTGGAGCTAGACCTGCCAAAGTGTTCCTTTTGACTGGAGAGCAACCTTCCTTTAAATATCAATAGATCATTCCTATGTTGGCCTTGTAGCCCACAAGGATGTATAGTATGTTAAAAGCGGGACATGTAGGAATTTAATGTCACCATGTCCCTGAGAAAACAAGCACCCAAAAGCTATTTTTACTGTGGAAGGCGCTGACAGTTCTGTGAAATAAATAAAGTACAGATTAAAATAATAATGATGTATCTTGGTTTTGGGAGCAGTTAGAATATTAATTCAAAACCTCTTTTGAATATGTATGAAAAGCCCAATTCAAAAGTGAAGTAAAACTTTTAGGCAGAGTCATTTTTATAGAGGTGCCTTTTCCCTCCCTAAAGATCATGGAGGCTTATTTACGTTAGCTCTCCACCAGCTGTCTGTTAACTGCTTGACCTAAATGAGGTGTGAAGACTCATCAAAGGGCAGGAACAATAGCCTCCGAGACGTGAAGGTGCTTTTCCTAACACCTAGCAGGAAGACTAAGGGGCAGAACCAAGGACAAATATTACCTTCAAAACTGCATGGCCTATTACACGTAAATATCAGGTGACACCTGGATAGGCCCAGCCTTTGATAGCCTAGTCATGCTGGCACCCAACCCATTGTGAGGAGAGCTACCCCAGACACGATTTTGAGTGACCAGAGAGAAAGCAACAGTTCATTACCCTGGCTACATCTCTGGGTGGGCACTTAAACTCTGCACAAGGGAAGAAATGTTTCCCCATCTAGGATTTTGGGAGTAAAAGTGCACTGTGCGATTGTATGCAGTATGGCAAACGTGAACTGCTGCAAAAAAGGGTAGGGTTGCTCCTGGGAAATGTTACCCCATGTGTCAGTGAGGAGCCTGGAGTAATCACTACCCACTAGCTGATGCCAAGTATAAATGTGGCACCTCAATGCACTCTCCTCAGAGCATTATCTAGTCCTTTGAAGAACAGAAGGACCAAACCTGATTTTTCAGACCTGTGAGGAGACTTGGAGGGATGGGCCTGCTCCCACCTGTAGCTAGGACAAAGATGTGAACTGTACGGTCATTTGGATGACCTCCAGTGTGTCTACAGAGGAGCAAAAAGCATCAAGAGGACTTTTCCCTGACGTGCCGAGATGACCTGGACTGAACCCTTACATTGTCCTCTGCTTGACACTCTGAGAGTCTCTAGGTTCCTACCCTGTGGTTCTTTGGTCTCAAAGGTGTACTTCTATGTTTGATTGGTATTGGCATTAGAAATACGTTTGATAACCTTGAAAATGTTTCCTCCAGAGCTTCAGCAAGGGTCCACCCTAAACAGTACCTATTTTACTGCGGCTGCTACAATTTCAGAGGTGTACCATGCAGAGAGGATTTTTCTTCAAGAAAGTGACAAATTCCCTTTCTGGAGTGGTACTTAAAACTGACTTGAACTTCTTGACTACCAGACTTTTAACGGCGCCAATCCACTTAGTGTATCCGATCCAAGCTCCATTGAGTCAGCCTGAAATTTTGCCTTGGTCCCTGTCTGCCACAACCATTGACTTACAATAAACACTTTATTTTTCTTGAAATTTTTTGGCATTAATTATTTAAAAAATAATATCTCTGGTTCCTCTTGTTGTATTTTTGTTGTTATGTTGTCGTTTTGTTCATTACATTTTTCTCCAGTTTCACAAATTTAAGTTTGGTCTTTATTATGTTGTGTCTTTAATATTTTACCTGTTTTGATACTTCTAAATGCTTAAAAATTTTTCTTTAAGTTACATCAGTCTGCTGTGTGCCACAGTTCCAGGAGTAGAGCTCAAGTTTAAGTTACTGAAACATTTGATGGGATCTAACAGGTTAGGGAATCCATTACTTCTTTTTGACTTCCACCCACCTCAATTAATAATTTACTTTCTTACAGTTGATTTTCTTTTCGAATTGTTTTCTCAGTTGCAGAGGTTTAAATAACATATCCTTGAACATGAGAATATTCTCTTCAAAACAATGTCACCCTCTCCATTATACACAAATGGTTGAACTCCTTGACACTGGAAAATAAGTGCATTAAATGCGTGAAGTTCAATACTTATTCCATATCAACTGTAAATCACTTATTGGTAGATTTGTCACAAGAAACTTTGTTGGTAAGCAGGCGCAGGCCTCCACTACATAGAAATGTCAATGACATTTCCTCCTCAACATGATGGCATGGGTTGTGGTTACTGACAGAAACTGAGTTTGTGTTGCACATGTCCTTCTCTTATTTACTCTCTCTTTCTAAACAGTTTATGCCAACGCACCTGTTTAAAGTAGAGAATTATCTGTTTTTCAAGGTTTCAAATCATGCACAGTGTCATAGTTTGAATACTTGGCTTTTTGGCTAGATATTGGTGCTTACTGCTTCTAGGAGCTAGATCTGCCTGGGTGGTCAGCGGTTTGAGCTCTATAAATTGCATATCATCACCATCATGCTGTGCCGCCAAAGTCTCCATCTCATATCTGACTTCTGTGATAGGCAATGGCTTCCAGTATAGTTGGAGGATCAGTTCAGGGTTCTTACCTTGGACAATTGAACTCTGAACTTTCATATCCCATTCAACTACAGAGCTATATTTCTGTCTAACCTTTGGTCTATATATCCTAAAGTAATTTTAGAAATATATACTCACTGTGACAAGCAACAGCCCTGCCTCTACCATGAGGGAGTGAATACCTTTTCAGGCAAAGGTACTAGTTTCTATTCAGCCAGAGACACAACAAAGCTTCAGTTTTGGAAAGTGTGCATGGACTTTGCAACAGGTTACATGTGTCATCTTTCTGCACATTAAATGGCATTTCTTTGTTCTGTTTTCATATCTGTAGCTTGCAAGTTCTTACTTAAAGGACAATTTGTCACTGTTCATAGGAAACATAAATGAAAAATGGAAGTGCCTGATTTATCATTTAGAAAGTCAGTAAATAGCTGGTATAAAGTGAGCACCTCTCTGCCTTGAGAGCTGTGCAACATTTTGCTAGTTTTGTACTTATCATTTGCTTGCAAAATATGTATTTGTTGACTGATACAAAATATGCTACTTTACAAATTTCAATGATGCAAGTTATATTTTGTAACTCTTCATAAAATTTTTTTGATGCAGGAGTGGATGTTTAGGAGGGGAAATATACTTCTATCCTGAGGTACCATTACCAGGATGTCATATTTCTTTTATTTAAAAAAATAGGTTGTCTTCCAATCTTCTGACTGGATCTTCTATCCGAGACTCCGGAGACAAGGACAATGTCATCAATCACTTCTTCGATGAAAACATACCGAATGTATGACAGCACACTCACAAAATCAAACCAGTTTTTCCTCTGAAAACTTCCTTCACATTGTATTCCATAATGATTATTTTTCAAACCCTTAGATCTGAATGACCTCACCAAACTTGTCTTAACTCCCTCAAAGCCACAGACTATGAAGATGATATCTTACCTTAATCCTTCATCAAAGCCCTCTCTCAAGAAGCACTCTCACCCCTACTAAGCATCGGCATGTCTCCCTCACTGAAGGAATCTATCCTGAATATAGTAAGATAGATCAGATCCTCCAATTCCTGAAGAAATCTACACTTGACCCTGACAACCTCACCAACTACCAGCCCAACATTCATCTATCATCTATCGGGCAGGTCAATAAAAGCTGTCTAGGCACCAAGTCAACATCACAACAACACCAACAATAGTCTGGCACAACTATCAATGGCTTCAGATTAGGCTGCATAATAGTGACTGCTACGTTAAAAAACAAAGATGACATGCTCCTGGGCACACGTTGAGATTAACCTACATCCTGATATTACTGTAATTTTCAGCTTCCACAAGCTACCCTTTCTGGCCAACACCTACTTCAGATAGATGCCATTGTGATCAGCCCCCACCTACATGCCTAACAAGCTCACACTATCTAATGACTCTTAACACCACTACAGCCACCACACCATCATACTGGAGTGAAGAAAAAGTAAAAAAATAAAAATTGAAATATCTTCTGCACTTAGGCACCCAGGACCTGTAACAATATTCCTGTAGCCATCAACACTGCACCATTCCTTCTCCAGTTTAGAGCAGAGCTGAAGACTCCGCTCTATAAAGAACACGCATCATGATGCAGTAACAATCCACAAACAACTCATATCACATGTTGATTGTGTCTTTGCTTTTAACGCTGAAAAGTGTTCTACTGTAGTTTGGCCAAGTTTGCACTATATACATTCTATAAACATACAGTCAGAGATGAATATATGCAAACATGCACAAATGCATATACATGGACAAATAGTGGCAACTCTGACAATGTTGAGATTCTGGGATGATTTTGGGATAAGCATGCTACATACTGCCCCTAATTTAGGCCACCCCACAGGATTCACAAAGGAAAAGCTTTTCTACAGGGACCGCTTCACTTTGAGTGTTAGTTAACAGCCCAACTTGGGGGTTAGTAAATGATCCATGTTTTGCCACCACAATTGCAGCCACAAACCAATGTTACATCTCACTGTGGATTGGAAATAGAAGTGGGCACACCTTTAACACCATTTTTGAGTTGGGCAAACCTTTCTAATGCATATAAGGAGTTTCGAATAACAATATTCTTTGGTTAAAGGTGATGTGTTGTTTCTGGTACACTATAAACTATTGTTTTGTTCCATAAATGAAGCGATGTTTGAAAATATTTCTTTATCATTTACAGTAGATCAGTGTTCTTTGAATACTATCTCCAAATTTACATAACAATTCCATAGATTAATAAAGCTAAATAGAAAATAATTGACATATTACTATTTTTGCTATAATACAATACACTCCACATAGTCTCCATCTTGTATCAGTTATCATTTCATGGTCACTTTATCACAGGAATTGTGATACGGTGCTTGGCCAACCATCTTACGAATCTTATCTGATGGACCTTTTTCATTAACAGAGAAGTAAAGCGAGTTAGCATTAAATTAAACAATCTCATTAACAGTGCAACCCATTTGGTTGCACAATAAGGACCAGGAATCAGTGACTATAGTTAAGGCGATTTATTACAAGTTAGCAGTCAGGTTAAGATAAACAAATCTTAATACAATGCGTTGAAGATACAAAATAACAACTGGGTAACCCAACCTCCTAAAAAAATGCAGGCATACCAGAATAATCCAGGCAAGAATTTCAGTCACAGCAATGCAAAAGATCAATAACAGAATGTGATGCTCAGAGTAGAGTTTCTTGTTATTTCTTCTATACATGACTAAAGTCTAAAATCATCTAAATTAAAGTCCAAACTAAGGAGGATGGTTTGCAACCTAAAAGATCTTACAGATTAGGGAAATGCAGAACAGTAGGAAAATACGGGGAAGTGCGGAAAAAGTAAAGGAATGTGTCTGCATTTCAAAAGATTGGTCAAGGGTCTTCTTGGTGAAGGGGAATATGTGTTAGCTTGTGCCATACTCAGCAAGAGTCAAAAGGAATAATCATAGAGATATAAACCTTTCCAAGTCCAATAGAAAAGTGACAAAACATCAGACAGTGTGAATTTCTGTTAATTCCTGCAGAATTCCCTAAAGTATTACCCCTCTGTTTGCACCCTTGGGTGCTCCATTGTCCTTTATATTCACACATTATAAGCTGATCCTTTGTCATTTTACTGCAGCACAGCATTGTTTCTGAGCACTTTCTCAGTCGTCAGGTTGTTTTTTTGCTTTACCTGTTTCATTTTGTCTTTTTTTATTAATTATCTTGTGGGTTATTACAATCATTTCATACTGGCAGAGAGGAGAAATCCACATTTTACTGAGGGTGAATTGTCAGTAATTGTGGATGAAATTAAAGTCACAATTGCATGGCAGTTTTCTCTGGGGGAGAAGGTCTTGCAGATTCTACATCCTGAAGGCTGGACAGGAATCCCTGGTGGACTGGAGACTGCTAAGTTATATGTTTGAATATGTCACTAAACCTAAATGTTATTTTTAATTTTTATTTAGCAGTCGCTAATGTGTTTTGCACCTTTTTTAAACATATAAACCCTTATATAAATGCATTTGTTTTATTTTTTTTAGGAATTTTGTAGCAATATTGTTGTTTCTCTTGTTTTACTGATTGTTATTACATGTTGTAAATATGTGTGTTTTTCTTCATATTTCATTTTTCGTTTTTGCATTGTTTCTTTGTTTGTTACAATCTATTTTGTTATACTTACGATTACGGTTTCAATCTCCATTTAGTTTCACATGAAGTTATGGTGATTTGAAAGTGTTTTTTCACCTATATATATTATATATACATGTTTCCTATTGTAAATGCCTGTTCATTTTCACTGCATATTTTTATTTGGTATGTTAAACTTACAATTTTGCATTTGTTAATGTTTAATTGAAATGACTGCAGCTACCATGATGCCTTGTTTTCATTTTGTGAACATAATACTACAATGTTATTATAGTCATTATCTCTTTTCTTTCATATTTTCACATATGTTAAAATATGTATTGATCATTTTATGCTATTGATTTGTTAAATGTTTTATGTTGTTACTTGTTATTTTATTGAATTGATGTTATTTGTTTCATAAATCAAAGTAGGTTGTCTAAAAAATGTAAATGTATGTTATTTTGTATGTTGTACATAAGTTGTGTTGATAATAAATGTACCTTGCAATGTTTATATGATGACTAATGCTATTTATCCTTCTATGTTGTTTAATACTCAGAATTATACAATCCTAGGCCTTGAAATGGTTTATTTCCCATTTCACCTGTCTACTGCGTTCAATCAAACATTCAGCATTCATATAGGAGAGCATTGTCACCAGCCGCGGGCCGTGGAGTGAGTGCGATGCAGTGCGCGCTACGAAATTCGCTTTATTATTTAAATTGTTTACTTACCTGTAATTATCCATATGCCGGTTTTTAGCCCTCTCCACCCTGCCTCTCCCCCTCCCCGCCTCCCTGCCCCACCGTAACTCCCTCCACGGCCCGCGGCTGATTGTCACCCCTATGGGTATCTGGGTGCTGAGGGTGATACTTCTCTGTTGAAAAGCCAGGTCTTTAATTTTTTCCTGAAGTCCGCTAGGTAGGGTGCTGTTTGGTGGAGAATGAGGAGGTTATTCCAAGTTGTGGCAGCGATGTGGGAAAATGAGTACTCTTGCTTTGACTGCAGTGGATGTAGGAGATGTGTGCAAGAACGAGTGAGGAGGAGATCAGGTGTCTTGTGGGCAGATATAAGTTTAGTCAATAGTTGATGTAAGACCGTCCTTAATTGTGTAGAGCTTTGTAGGCATGGATGAGGATATTAAACTGGCATCTCTTCTAAATGGGGAACCAGTGGAGGTTTCTAACATGGGTTTGTTATATGTCAGTTTGGGGAAGTCCAGGATGAGTCTGATTGCAGTGTTCTGTAAGTTCTATAGTCTTCTGAGGAGATGGGTGGAGATTCCAGCATTTAGGGCATTCCTGTACTCGATGCCGCTGGAAACGAGGGCCTGCATGATGGTCGTCCTGGTCTTTTGACTTAGCTCCATATAAAGATTTGGAGGAGCAGGCGTAGGCTGTAGATGAAGGAGGGGATGACTGCATTGATTTTGTGTTTTATGGTCAGTTGGCTGTTGAGGATGATGCCAAGGTTGGGTGCATGGTCTGTTGCTATGGGTGTTGGTTTGAGTTCTGCTGCCCACCAGCTGTGGTCCCAAGCAGAGGTGTTATTACCGTAGATCAGTATTTCTGTTTGAGTTGAGTTTGAGGCAGCTGTCTTTCATCCATTTTTATTTTAGTGTGTTTTGTGTCTGTTCACCATGTCATCTTCATTCGGACATTTCAAAGTTTTGTCATTTGCTGTTATATCCTGTTGTTGCAAAGTATTTTGGGAACATGGTTTGATCCTGTGAAAGAGAAGCACACTTTGGATGGATCATATCTTGTACAAAGGCAACTTCCACAGTGATTGAATTGTATTTGTTAAACTTGCTCTAGACCAGCTTTCTGTTGATTGTTGCCACCAAGGCTTTATGTGCTGGTTAAAGTGCTTTAACCAGATGTGGTAAGCCAGCCTAAGCATACAAATCTCCCTTCACATAGACAAAACCCACAGTTTATGTTAACTGTATGAAGTTGTTGATGTGTCTCATCCCTGAAGAAAGAATGTTTTTTAGCACACCACTTATATTTGGTAGTGCTATTCCACCACAAAAGGGAGTATTGACATTATTTTGACTATTTGTGTTATTGATGTGGGATTCCTATTGTGAGACAGAAGATATGGCTACAGCTGATGAGATAAATCAATTAGAATTTGCCTATTTAATCTGATTTTTTTTACCATATCCCATTATTCAATGGTGTCAATGTCTCGAACTGTGAATGAAAATATTGCAAGAAGTTTTTGACCAATTTGTCTCTGTATATATATATATATTTACAGGATCTCCATTCCTGTAAATGAGCCCGCCCTGCAGGACCGGGGGCCCCCAGCAAAGTGGAGGTGTTTTCTTGAATATTTATCGAGGGGGCATGGACCGCTCTCCGTTGTTTGCCAGCTGAAAGGACTTCCGCGGCAATATGGCAATTACGGAGTGAAAGGGAGATGAGAGAGGCAGATTCCTCTCTCTGGTAACATCGCAGAAGCTACACCTAATAACGCAGTTGCACAGTATCTTGCACTTGCGGCATGTAACAAGAGGATGCACCGCCCATGAACAACACTGCAAGTATGAAAAATATCACGCTATTAAGCAAAGATGGAACTTTCATGGCATATCTATAATGACTGTGGTGGTGCATTCTGGGGCCAGTAGGACATTACTGCTGGCATGTGACCACTAGGAGTATACTCACGCTCACCTGTGATCAAGGCGTAGAGGACGCTGAAACGCGTAAGGACTTTGAGCGCGTACTACCAATGACGTGATGAATAAAAGTCAGTTGCTTCCTAAGTTCGATGTTGGGCTCTTGTCTGTTCAAGTGGTAAACCCGCATGTTTCCAGGATCTCCATTCCTGTAAATGAGCCTGCCCTCCAGGACCGGGGGCCCCCAGCAAAGTGGAGGTGTTTTCTTGAATATTTATCGAGGGGGCATGGACCGCTCTCCGTTGTTTGCCAGCTGAAAGGACTTCCGCGGCAATATGGCAATTACGGAGTGAAAAGGAGATGAGAGAGGCAGATTCCTCTCTCTGGTAACATCTCAGAAGCCACACCTAATAACGTCGTTGCACAGTATCCTGCACTTGCAGCATGTAACAAGGGGATGCACCGCCCATGAACAACACTGCAAGTATGAAAAATATCACGCTATTAAGCAAAGATGGAACTTTCATGGCATATCTATGATGACTGTCGTGGTGCATTCTGGGGCCAGTAGGACATTACTGCTGGCATATGACCACTAGGAGTATACTCACGTTCACCTGTGATCAAGGCGTAGAGGACGCCGAAACACGTAAGGACTTTGAGCGCGTAATACCAATAACCTGACGAATAAAAGTCAGTTGCTTCCTAAGTTCGATGTTGGGCTCTTGTCTGTTCAAGTGGTAAACCCGCATGTTTCCAGGATCTCCATTCCTGTAAATGAGCCCGCCCTGCAGGACCGGGAGCCCCTAGCAAAGTGGAGGTGTTTTCTTGAATATTTATCGAGGGGGCATGGACCGCTCTCCGTTGTTTGCCAGCTGAAAGGACTTCCGCGGCAATATGGCAATTACGGAGTGAAAGGGAGATGAGAGAGGCAGATTCCTCTCTCTGGTAATATCGCAGAAGCCACACCTAATAACGTCGTTGCACAGTATCCTGCACTTGCAGCATGCAACAAGAGGATGCACCGCCCATGAACAACACTGCAAGTATGAAAAATATCATGCTATTAAGCAAAGATGGAACTTTCATGGCATATCTATAATGACTGTGGTGGTGCATTCTGGGGCCAGTAGGACATTACTGCTGGCATGTCACCACTACGAGTATACTCACGCTCACCTGTGATCAAGGCGTAGAGGACGCCGAAATGCGTAAGGACTTTAAGCGCGAACTACCAATGACGTGACAAATAAAAGTCAGTTGCTTCCTAAGTTCGATGTTGGGCTCTTGTCTGTTCAAGTGGTAAACCCGCATGTTTCCAGGATCTCCATTCCTGTAAATGAGCCCGCCCTGCTGGACCGGGGGCCCCCAGCAAAGTGGAGGTGTTTTTTTGAATATATATATATATTTATATATATATATATATATATATACATATATATATATATATTCACTGAAAAAAACATAGGTTTCACACCAGTTATAGTTAGGAATTAGTATTTAAAAAAACCTATTAAATTCACTGAAAGAACCATAGGTTTGACACCAGTTATAGTTAGCTGGAAATGTTACTCGCATAAAACCATTGAAATTCCCACGTTATAGTTAGTTGGACTCACTATAACTTGCGCGTGCAATGCACTGCTGATGACGTCACATATTACATCACTCATGACATGATCAGTGACATCACTCATGACACTAAAACACTAAAACAGAGGTCGCAGGACTAGAGCTAAGCCCCCAGTGATTTTATTTTTAAGGAATGGTGATGGCGCCCACTTGGGTCGTGATTGTACACTACTGGTCCCAGAATGCATTGGGGGTGATTAACATGCCGAAAATGGAAATAAAAGAAGGATTTCACCAGTTAGCGCATTGCTTGCCATCATTTTCTTAAAACTGCCTATGAAGACGGGTTTCAAAATACCCGAAACGCATCGGCGAAGAGTATGGGGAGCGTGCTCTGCCTACCTATCTGTGAGGAGGAATGATCCTGGGTGTGTCGACCACTTAGGGGCAACTTGACTTTAATACATTAGTGACCAGCCCTTGGTCACGGTCAGGCACCACCGTGCATCCTGCGGAGGTCCGTGTGCCTGGGACTGATTGGCATACGGAAAGGCGATTTCTACGTGACGTCTGTTGCGAGGACATCCCACCCCTGTAGCTGTGAGTGTCCGCTTGCTGTCAGATTGGACAGTTTGAGGGGGACAGGTAACATCCTCTTTTCCACTAAAACAGAGGTCGCAGGACTAGAGCTGAGCCCCCAATAATTGTTTTATTAAGGAATGGTGATGGCGCCCACTTGGGTCGTGATTGTACACTACTGGTCCCAGAATGCATTTGGGATGATTAACATGCCGAAAATGGAAATAAAAGAAGGATTTCACCAGCTAGCGCATTGCTTGCCATCATTTTCCTAAAACTGCCTGTGAAGAAGGTTTTCAAAATACCCGAAACGCGTCGGCGAAGAATATGGGGAGCGTGCTCTGCCTACCTATCTGTGAGGAGGAATGATCCTGGGTGTGTCGACCACTTAGGGGCACCTTGACTTTAATACATTAGTGACCGGCCCTTGGTCACGGTCAGGCACCACCGTGCATCCTGCGGAGGTCCGTGTGCCTGGGACTGATTGGCATACGGAAACGCGATTTCTACGTGACGTCTGTTGCGAGGACATCCCACCCCTGCAGCTGTGAGGGTCCGCGTGCTGTCAGATTAGACAGTTTGAGGGGGACAGGTTAACATCCTCTTTTCCACTAAAACAGAGGTCGCAGGACTAGAGCTAAGCCCCCAATGATTTTTTTATTAAGGAATGGTGATGGCGCCCACTTGGGTCGTGATTGTACACTACTGGTCCCAGAATGCATTGGGGGTGATTAACATGCCGAAAATGGAAATAAAAGAAGGATTTCACCAGTTAGCGCATTGCTTGCCATCATTTTCTTAAAACTGCCTATGAAGACGGGTTTCAAAATACCCGAAACGCGTCGGCGAAGAGTATGGGGAGCGTGCTCTGCCTACCTATCTGTGAGGAAGGAGGAATGATCCTGGGTGTGTCGACCACTTAGGGGCAACTTGACCTTAATATATATATATATATATATATATATATATATATATATATATATATATATATATATATATATATATATATATATTACCTACTGGCGGTCACCAGTAGGTATATATAGTTAGGATTTTTTTCCTATGGGATTTTTGAAAATTCTATGTCGAATAACTTTGGCGTTTGAGGACGGAATTGGCTGAAATTTTCAGGAAAATGGAACATTTTGTTTCTGAGCAGCCCCTGAAAATTTGGGGGGGGGTTCGTCAAGGGGGGGCCGAGAAAAAAGGGGGTCCCAAAACGCGTTTTTCCCATGTTAATTTCCATAGGGCGGTTGGCCTCACTTTTGTGCACAGTATACTATAAGTCTAACTTTACATTATAATCAATTTGGTACTAGTTTATGAATTACATATAAAAATGATTAAAGACTCAAACAATTTTTTAATATTAAATATAATTTTATTTTTCTGATTCTTTTTCAAAATTTAATAGAACGTCTAACATTTGACTGTCCGATATGTCTTCTTTTTGACTGAACATAACTTCCCACATTTGACCGTCCTCATATTAAAGTAAGAAATCCACAGATTCTACACATTGTAGAAGTTCATGGTCTCGTGATTCATCCATGAATTCCAAGTCAATGGGTTCAATGATTTCCTCATTGTTCATGTCTAGGACAATTTCAAAGGAAACATTCTGTTCTCCTTCCATTTTTGTGCTGAAATTTGCATAAAAAATAAATATATCAGCAGAGATAGGGCACTGTTGGGTTTAAGTTCAGACAGGTACTTTTGAGGCGTGAAGTAGTACTATTAAAAAGTGCCTGTGAAAAAGCCTAAGTAAATTCATAATTATACCACAGAAACCTAAATCAATCCATAATTATAATAAACAAGCCTTTTTCAATGTCTAACTCTTACAGAGGGATAGTATATAACTATCTGAAAATGTTTTAAAATTTATAAAATAACATCTTACCTTTTAAAAACAAGTTTAAGTTGTGAGTGAAAATGATCTTGCAATGTACTTCAGGAAGTAGTAGTAGTCAAAATGGCTGTGTTTCTCTCTCTTTCTTTATATATATTCAGGTACATAACCAATCAAATGTCAGGTAAAACAAGTAGAAAATGAAAGTAACATTTTATTTGGTTGTCAATTCCAACACTTCAGATGTGTTTTGTGAAGTAATTTACCTCAGGGTATTTAGAGAGGTCTACAGGCTAAATGGCTAAATGGATTTTCTATCAAATTTGTGAAAATGGTAGGGATTGGTATGTAGTATGAGCTAATCTATATTTGGTGAAAGTGTCTCCAGTCGTTTTTCTGTAAATTACTTTCCCACCTTTTTTTAAATGAGCGCTTCCCGGTGAGCGCCCCGGTACTCGAACCGGCAGCGTTACGGGAGTCCTCCATTTTGTGTTTCGGTAGAATTGAGATACAAGATGGAGGGCAAAAAATTTTAAGAATGGGTAGAAGGGGGCACGGTAGACGTATCCTCACCCCCTAGGTTTTCTGAGGGTGGCTGAGGAGGTCCATATGTGCGAAAAAAAAACATTTTTTTTGAAATTTTCGCGCGGTTAGCGTCCGGTGCGCGTACCGGGTAGCGCTCCAGAAAGCGTAAATTGTGAAAATTATAAAAAAAAAAATTACATTTAACATTTGTTTATGGTGATCATAGTTAGGGTAGCTCTGAGAAGAGCTTTTGGGTTTATGGTAGATTTAGGTACTTATAAGTAGGTACCAATGCACAGTCTTAAATTCAGAATGAAAATTCTGTTCCCCTCATCTGAGAAGTGAACTCCATCTCCTCTGTAGATATCTTGCATGTAGTAACGCAAGTTATTGTTGTACATGGAGCCCATTCCATGGTCTTTCATGTAAGCTGAAACAGACTTATTTACATGCTTCCTCGATTTCTCAATTTGTGGACAAAATTGGATCGACCACCTCCATTTCTGTCTTTGGCATATATTTGAATATACCAAGGCAATTTGAGGAAAAAGTGCCATCAATTGGTCAAAGGTGTCCTTTAAAAGCATTTCCAGACCTACCCCAGTCAAAGTGCCCAAGTCATTTCCTCCACAGTGCACAATTAACAGGTCAGGTTTTGGCAAATGCAAAAAGGTTTTCACCAATGGTATCAATTGGTGACATTTTAATCCTCTGTGGCCAATCCACTTAATTTCCACATTTTGTAAATTGAGGTTAGGTAAATTTTTGTTATCAGCATACATTTGAGCCCAGTAGATGTAACTATGTCCAACAATCCAGACAGAAAACATGGTGAGAGAAGGTTCTGCTGCAGTCAGATGAAGTGTGGCAATGAAATGGCAGTTGAAAATGAAAAAAACTGTGGAGTTTCTGTGTTAATGAAGCAGTAGCAGTGATTGGTGGATTTTGATTGCTGAAAACAGCAAGTTAGGGTGCATGGATGAGTTCTTTGAAAGATGTAATTTGAATGGTCAAGAAAAAATCATTTAATGAAAGATTGCACTGGATATGCAGGTGTACTGAGAGTTCAGAGTTCAATTGAAACATTGTTGTGTGAGCTTGCAAACATCAGAGGTCTTTTAGGAGGTGGTTGCTATGCAAAAAAGGCAGAAAGGGCAGAGGGGGGAAGGGTGTTGATTTGAAAAAAGTGAGGGAATAGTTTTGATTGGGTGACATGAGAGATATGTGTGATGAATTACAGCATTTCTGTGCCATTGTTGGTTGCAGCCTCTGGAGTGCATACCTTTTGCTCTGCTAAAGACAAATTGGTGTGTGTCTGAGACTGTTTTGAAACTCATAAAGTATTTGCTAAGGTGAGAAAAGATTCATTTAATTTAGATAGAGAATAGTATGCTTTAGGGAGAAAATTATGAAGAAAGTTGTGTATTTAAAATGTTGCTTTGTGTCAAGTGTTTTACAAATAGATTTTGTTTCTTTGAGTTACATAGCCATGTTTAAAAGTGACGCAAAAATAGTGCAAGGGTCTTACAAAAATGCTTTCATGTGTCTTAGGGCATTTTAACTCACTTCCCCATGAATGTAGGAATATAATTGCTTTACAAGATGTGTTTTAAAACGTTTTTGGAAATCAATTAGGTTTCTTGATATGTACTGCTAGAGTTTCATAGGTTGCTTGGGGCATATTTACAAGGCCTTTGAGTCTCTCTGATGTAATTTTTCCCATTTTATTTTAAGACATTTCCTTGTGGTGCAAGGTCCTTGTAAATACGCGCCCATGTGTGCTTGGCAAATTTAGATTTTGATTCTTTGAGTTACATAGCCATGTTCCATACAGTGCTCACCTTCTGCGTAGTCTTTGATATGCTAGACTCCATCTGCACAATGAGATATCTAAGCAAAGGAAACACAGGTGATGTGATTGTGAAATGAGCAAAAGAAATTCCACATTTTTCAATTACATCATCTGTGTTTCCTAACTTTACGAATCACATTGTGCAGATGAGGTTTAGGCCTGTCCACAGACACAGAAGAGGTCTGGCCTTTGTTCAAGAGTGAAGTGGACATGACTCACTTCATTGGTAGGCCTGCACATGTATTATCTCCTCTGTACTCTTCAACAAGCTTAAATTTCATCTGCAACCCTGAGTAGGCCTCACCTCAAACAAACCTCTGAATAGGCCAAACCTTATCGTCATCCTGAATCAATCATTTAAAATGTTAGGGACAGATTTATGATAGCCGTGTGCCTCTTTTGCGCCACTGTGCGTCACTTTTGTGACGCAGCGGCGGTGCAAAAGATTTGCTATGTGGCGACATATTTACAACTTGATGCATCTAGGCAGATGTGTCATGCTGTAAAGTCCTGTGCCACATGAAACCGATGCAGCAGTGATGCAAAAGATGCACCATGTTGCAAGACAGGCCTCACTTCATCTCCAACAACATACCGTCCGTTTAAACTGTAAACATTTAGGACTGTGTAGGGGGCATGGAGAAGCTGAATCTTCTGTAAATGTCAAAATTGTTGTATACAGTGCTCAACTTCTGTGTACTCTTTGATATGCTAGACTCCATCTGCACAATGAGATACCTAAGCAAAGGAAACACAGGTGATGTGATTGTGAAATGAGGAAAAGAAATTCCACATTTTTCAATTACATCACCTGTGTTTCCTAACTTTACAAATGACATTGTGCAGATGAGGTTTAGGCCTGTCCACAGACACAGAAGAGGTCTAGCCTTTGTTCAAGAGTGAAGTGGACATGACTCACTTCATTGGTAGGCCTGCACATGTATTATCTCCTCTGTACTCTTCAACAAGCCTAAATTTCATCTGCAACCCTGAGTAGGCCTCACCTCAAACAAACCTCTGGATAGGCCACACCTTATCGTCATCCTGAATCAATCATTTAAAATGTTAGGGACAGATTTATGATAGCCGTGTGCCTCTTTTGCGCCAATGTGCGTCACTTTTGTGATGCAGCGGCGGCGCAAAAGATGCGCTATGTTGCGACATATTTACTACTTGATGCATCTAGGCAGATGTGTCATGCTGTAAAGTCCTGTGCCACATGAAACCTGCGTCAGGTTTCATATAGGCGTTTTGTTGCAGGGTGGGCATTCATTTGCATGAAAGCCCTGTAAAACTAACACAGTGAAATTTAGAAGATTTCACTGAGTCAGCTTTATGGCATTGCTGAATCAAATCCTTACGCCTGTTTGAAACAGGCATAAGGAGTGATGCACCATGCAATGTGTGGCTTGCCCCTGTGCATTGCAGTAGACATGTCGCGCTTATGACGTGATTCCTGCAATGTGCTGCTTTTGCGGCACAGATGCGTGATGCATCTGTGCTATTTTTGCTCAATGGTGCTCCACATTGTAAATGCGGCACACCATGGGTGGCAGAGCAGCGGTGCACGTTAACTGGTGCATCCCTGGGGATGCGCCAGTTAACATAAACCTGCCCCTTTACATTTAAGTATGAGCAGGGGACACAGAGGTGAGGCTTATCCAAGGTTAAGAAGAGATGAGTCCTGTTCACTGAAAACTTGGACATAGGCCTCACCTCCTCAGCATCGCTGGACATGGCTAAATAATAGCTGCAAAATGTTACTCTTGTTAAACAATTTTACTATTATAGTCTCTGAGATTTGTCTCTTACTCTGCAACATCTCATTGTTGTTCTCTTTCTTTAAAGATAACGACAACATCAACCATGAGTGATAATGAGCAATCCGTGGATCTCGATCTTATCATTGAACTTGTCATTGAAACGTCAGTGGAAGTAGATCCCTTGGATGATTTAAATCCTGAGGATGATGAAGAACATGATGAGGATGCCGATTTGTCAGAATTGTATGACATAGGGTGGGAAGCTGACCTGCTTGAGCCTATGGAACTATAAACATTTATTTTTAAAAGTTACTGGAAATGAAAAGTAAACATGTAAACCGTTTCATTTAAAATTAAACACAACTTCAAAAACAGGTTGTGTGTAGTGTCTTTAATAAAATAGTCAAATATGCTCATAAAATTAGTTCAGATTCACATATAAAACAGCACAGGTCAAATGTAGAAGCATTCCATTTCTTTGCTACTATTTGTGACTACTAAATTTGCCAATGCACTAAAAATTATTCTATGTAAAAATGACAAGTAGTGTGTTAAATTTTTGACGACTGTTATTGATTTACTGTTTGCTAATTGATTTACTGTTTGCTAATAGTGGTTAATAACATTTTTAATTATATTTTACCACAGATTCAACTGCAGATCATTTTAAAAGGACATAATGCCATGTAAAGAACGAAACCGAAAGGCTACAAAACGTGAAAGACAGCAGCTTAATAAATTCTTGCAGCAGTCCTCTACAATAAAAACTCGTCAAGTCACCAAGAAAGCTCCGGGTAAGACAACGAAATCATTCATAAGAAACATTTGTAGAAAAAAAAGTAGTACTACAGAAAATGTTTTAGTCCAGAAAAAGAGAACCAATTTAAACAGAAAGGAAAGGCCAATCAAAAATGTTACTGCTAGAGCAGGAGATAACTCTGTGCATGGTAGTAGAAGGAAAAATCAGTTTAGGGAAATTCGTAGACGAATGTTCCGCAACAGGATAATTGGCAATTTGTTAAAAAATGTTAAGAAAGGTCAACAGAAAGTGGTTTTTTATAAGAGAAAAAAAAAAGTTGAGAAAATTAATGATCAGGCATTCGAAATTAAGCGAAAGTTATTTATTTTGATAATCAATAGAATTAGGAAACTAAACAAGGCAATTTATGATTTCAAAACAAATAGTAGATGGAAGAGAACAGTTAATCGTAGTAATTTTTGTGAAGTTTTTTCAGGAGAATGGATGCATAGTTCAAGTTGTGAGGCATTTTTTAATGAGGAGAGTTATTTCCAGGATAATGATTTGGTGCATGCAGTTGACACCAGTGGTCGAGCTTATGAGGTGAAAGGTGGTTGTCCAGTTGAAAAAGAAAAACTTGTGACAACAGAGGCAGAAGAGGTGTTAGGTAATGAGGTTTTAGGAAGACGTCCTAAGGGACCAGTGTATACCTGGAAGTGTAGTAGTATTTGCAGTGTGCGACAGGATTCTATCAATTTGCTTTGTGATTTTGTACGGACATTTAATAAGAAAACTTTAAAACAGAAAATGAAGTTGTTGCAAGAATTAGATCCTTGCAGAGTGAGAGAAGTGACAGGTTTGCATGGTCATTCACTGGCTTGTCTTTCCAGGAGAGTATGCCAGAGTGTTTTTCATCATTTCAGGATGCTAGCAGTGCATCATAATAAAGTGAGGAAATTAGTTAGAATGTTGTATTATGCTAAGAGTCCAGCAATTATGCTTAAACAATTATGCGCTGCTCTTTTGCATGGTTCTGAAGTAGATGTGAAGAATATTTGTGAAGAAATTGAGTTTTGTTACGTTGCAAGTAAAGAGGAGAATGTTGAAATTGACCCAGAAGAAGAAGGTAATGTGGAAGATAGTGTACAGGTTTCCAGTACAGATAATTTTCAGAAAGAAATTGCCACGTTTCAGGTGAAATCAAGTGAGAGGCCTAATTTCACTTGTGTGTGTTGTCGACGCACTTATTATAAGAATCAGACTCAGTTAGTGGATTTATATGCGAAAAGTGAAAGGGAAAATAATAGTGAATGGAAGGATTTTGCAACATACTTGATGGTAGAAAATTGTTTTGATTTGGGATCGGATCAACGTGTGTGTACTTATTGTTGTAACAAATTAAATCAAAACCGGATGCCTGCTAGAGCGGTTCATAATAATCTGGAATTGGTTGAGATTCCTTCTGAATTGAAGGATTTAAATACTTATGAATCTATTTTGATTCAAAGTATCCATCCCTTTCAGGCTATTGTACGAATGGAGCCAAAGACAGGGAAATTGCCTCCATCAGATTTACAGAGAGGATTAAAGGGAAGAGTTGTTTATTTGCCTCTAGATTTGAAGAAAAACATTAATACAATTGGAGTAGAGAAAGTGGAGGAGGAACCTCTGGTTATCTTAGTTAATGGGGTTCCGACAAAGAGTAAGAAAATCTGGCAAGATTTAGTGGATGTTAGGAAAGTCAAAAAGGCAACATTGTATTTGAAAAAAAACAATAAGTACTACAAGAATGTATATGTTGCAGAAGTGGAAGTAAGTGAAGAAGAGGATAGCGATTTGTGTGCTGGTCAAATTGAGAAAGTAGAAGCCTCTAAAAATGAAGAAATATATGAACATTATAGTGTTCATCCTTTGCATTCCAAGGAAGTCATGGGGAATGCTATTGAGTTGTTTCAAATGAAACAAGCCAAAGGAAGTCCCATTAGTGTTTGGGAGGAAAGTTTGGAAGCTCGGTGTTTCCCACAGTTATTTCCAACAGGTCAAGGAGGAAGATATGATGAGCGACCTGATCAAATTCCTGCTTCTGAATACCGGACTTTACGATTGTATGCAGAAGATCCTAGGTTTCGTCAATGCATTCCCTATTTGTTTCATCTACTGTTTGAAAGCGATCTGTCTGGACTGTCATATGCAGTGAACCACATCTTGAAAAGTGGTGTACACATGCAAAATATCTCAGCAAGGGACTTTATGGATAAAGTCAATGTGCAAGACATGTGGAGAAGTGTGGCTCACTGGTTAGAGGAGGCATACCTGGAAGCAGAGGTCAGCCCGGGACCAGGGTTCAATTCCCGGCTCGGCGGGGTCTTGAGTCCTAAAATGTCCATGGACTCAACAATTCTCGTTCCGGTGCCTACTCGATTCACAGGTTCACACTCTGCGACTCTGGGCAATAGCTTGCTTAATCTCCACAACGGCCCCTCGTGGCGGGATGCCTGGCTTTCACCTTGCGGATACCCTGCTGGGGTTATCTCACAGGGGAATACCAGGACGGGTTCCCTAAGCAAGCGCTTAGAAACCGCTCGGTGATTTGCGCTATATAAATTCCTGTACATTTACATTTACAAGACAGTATTTTGGATTCTCACCTGATTAATCTCATGGCCTGTCAGCGTGGTACTAATGAGTACTGGTACCGTCGTCATGGTGATTTAAAATGTATGCTGAGGAACTTAGGAACTCCCACATGGTTCCTCACTCTCAGCTGTGCCGAGTATGGCTGGGAAGACTTACTTGAATTTCTACGAGAGGCAAATGGAAACATTGAAAATATCGAATTCAAGACACGCGGAGAACTGTGCTCTTTGGATCCAGTGAATGTATGCAGGTACTTCAATCATAGATTTGAAGCTATGATGTCTTTCATCATGAACAAGAAAAATCCACCTCTTGGAGAGGTGTTGGATTTCTTCTGGAGAAAGGAGTACCAAGCAAGAGGTGCTCCTCATATACATATGCTGCTGTGGATCAAAGATGCACCCAAATTTGGAACAGATCCGGATGACTTAGTGATGAGTTTCATAGAACAGTATTCTACATGTGCTGTTCCAAAGGCAAAGGAAGACAAAAGCCTAAGAGAACAAGTTTTACGCTTCCAAAGCCATCGTTGTGGAAAGTACTGTCGTCGTAAATTCAGAAACAAGGACAAGTTCTACACAAAATGTCGTTTCGCCTTTCCACAACCGGTGATTTCTAAAGGAAGAGTGAACAGTTTGATGTCTTCGCTGCGACATAATGTGATTAAGAAATCACCCAAAAATACCTACAATTTGAAAAGGAACGAAGAGTCCAAGTACATCAACGACTACAACCCAGTGATTTTGTCCATGTGGAATGCTAACATGGATATACAGTTTGTGGCTGATAACTGTATGGCTGTGGCTCGGTATGTGACATCTTACATCACCAAAAAAGAAAAGACAGAATTGAAGGATATGTGGGAGGACATTTCCCATGAAAAGAGCCTCAGTAAGAAGTTGTAAAGTTTCAGTCTGCAGATGTTGTCGCATCGAGAAATCGGAGCTTACGAATGTTCTGACCGGTTGTCTTCAGCAAGTCTCTATGCCAAATCCAGGAGTATCATTTGGGCGAGTCTTGGTCTTGCTGCAACGCGTAATCGAGTTCTGAAACCTGTACGGGAAATTGAGTATTTGGCGGAAAAGGAGCCAAACAGTACAGATATTTTGAAGACCAACATGTTGGATACATATTATCCAAATAGAAGCAGTCACCTCGAGAATGTTTGTCTGTATGAGGTTCTACAAAATTACATATTCAAGAGGAACATCAAAGAAGATATTGATAAAGGAGTGTATGCTGTAATTGGAAGTGAGGGATGTCTGGTCAAGCAAAGAAAATGCCACTTGGTAAACCATCGAAAATTGAGTGGCGAATCTCCTGAAAGAAAAGAGTTTTTCTATTTAGCACTTTTGCAACTTTTCAAGCCTTGGCGTGCAGAAGAGGAACTGCTTGGAGATTTCCTCTGTTACGAAGAGTCTTTCAATGCCGCCAAGGAGACCATAGAATGTCCTGTTTTTCCCAAATATCTAGAAATGTTGAATGCGGAAATCGAGCAGGAAGCAACGATTGCAGCCGAGATTGCTAGAGACAGTTCTCAGGATAGTCAGAGTTCTGTTTCATTGAGTCAGGATCCACTAGGAGGACCAGTTATTGAAAATTAAGCTGCCACTGCCATGATTGAAGTGGAAAGAGCCATGGCACATGCTCAGGAGGATGCGGTTAACTTAGAAGACTTGGAAAGACAACTCAACGTTGAGCAGAGGAAAATATATGACGAAGTTACCAACCAAATAGATCATGGATTAAGTCATGAGAAGAAAGAGTGCTCATGTATGTCGTTGAAGACTGTACGTGAGAGGAGAAGCGGGAACTGGAAAAAGTTTCCTGATTAAAGCAATTTCATGTTATTTGCAGAAAAGGACTGAGTCATCGCTGTCTTGTGTTGTCACCACTCCAACTGGACTGGCAGCACATAACATTAAAGGTATTACTTTGCATCGTCTACTGATGCTGCCAGTGGAGCATGATAACAAATTACAATACCACAAGTTATCTGGAGATGCTTGTTGTGAAGTTTCAAGAGTCTTGAGGAAAATTAAACTTCTTATCATTGACGAAGTAAGCATGGTTTCCAATGTCATGCTTGCCCTTGTGCATTTGAGAATGCAAGAAGTTCTCAAAACAGAGTATGATGTGTTATTTGGTGGCAAACACATCATTGTTTTCGGTGATCTTCTGCAGCTGACACCAGTGAAAGGACAACCTGTGTTCAAAATGCTCACGAATGAAGATACCAGGAAGTGCCTAGGGAGCATTGGCAACGTTAATATATGGTTAAACTTCAATTATGCTGAACTGTGTAAAAATATGCGTCAAGTGAAGGATGAAGATTATAAGAATATTCTACAAGATGTTAGAATCGGAAAAGTGACCGAGCATGGGAAAGAAGCTTTACATGCACGATTACTATCAAATTTGTATCCAGAAGAAGACGTTGTGCCCGAAAATTACTGAGAAGAAATCTGGAATATGTTTGATGCCAACTCTTGCAGAATGTGCCATCTTTAACAACAACATGTTGAATTTAGAAAACCAAGAGATTGTGAAACTGGAAGCTATTGACAGAATAGAGCATATGGGAGCAACAATTATTTTGTCTGAGAATTTGAAATCAAAATTGGATTCATTAGAGAAGACTATATCTAAAACTGCTGGTTTTGAAAAGACTCTGAATGTGTGCTTAAATTGCCGTATAATTTTAAGAAGGAATTTACATGTTGAAAGAGGTCTGGTAATGGATCAATGGGTAATGTTGTTGATTTTGAGAAATACAGAAATAGAGATGGAATTGAATTTTTAAAAATTAAATTTGATGGCATTGAGGAAGTACAGCTAATTGGTCGTTGCTGCTAGGTTTTTGCTTGTAAAAGACTTATATGTTCGCCGTAAGCAGTTTCCTGTTTGCTTGGCATATGCGGTCACAATCCATAAATCGCAAGGTTTAAGTGTAGACAGTGCATTGGTGAATATTGGCAGTTCTGTGTTCAAGGAAGGTATGGCATATGTGGCATTGTCACGAGTCAGAACTTTATCGGGATTGTACTTGATTGAGTGTGATGTCACAAACATTTGTGCGGATCTAGATTGTGTTAAGGAATACAATAGGTTAAGAAGAGAGTATGCGCCACATTTGCCTCAATATCCTTTGTTTGAGAAACGTGTGGTAGGCCGGAAACGAAGAAATGTGACCAATAGTAGGGAGGTTGTAGCAAAAAGACAAAAAGTCGATGAACCCAAAATTATAAGCAGAAAAAAAATGGATTCTGTTGAAGATGTTGTTGGTTTTCAATTTGAAAATAGTTCTGGTGTCAACTGCTATGCTAATGTTGTGGTTAATGTTGTCTTTTCTCTAGAAATTAAAAAAAAAGAGATTGTGGTCAATTCGGATCAAAGATTTTGCAGTTTGTTGAATTCTGTTTTAGAGAAATGTAGCACTGATAGAACAAAAATAGAAAGTGTGTCTGAAATTCGAAATCTGTTAGACAAATGTTCATGTCAAACGCAATTCTCTCAAAATATTCAGCAAGATTGTCAAGAGTTTTTAATGTATATGCTTGATGTATTGCAAGATGAAGGTGTAGATGTAGATCACCTGTTTGGCCTTTCTTATCAATGGCAGCATGACTGCGAGAACTGTAGGGTATCAAGTACTACTAGTGTAGACTCAGAAAAATTTATATATTTAACTTTGCCAGACAGTAAATCAGTGTCCTTTAATAAGCTAGTAAAAGCAGCCGATCACAACATGGAGTGTAGCCAATGTAAGTCTGAAATGTTGTCCACATTATTTATACGAACATATGGCCAGTATGTCATTTTAATGTTCAAACGATGTAGGCCTGATGGAACAAAATTGACAACTTTAATTAAAAATTTTGTGGCTTCCCAGTTGTCAATATCAGGAAGGACTTTTGTAACTGCAGCAATTATATATCATGACGGTCCTTCAACAACATCAGGACATTACACAGCTTATTTGAAGTCTAGAAACGGCTGGTCATTCTGCAATGATTCTGTTTTAACTTTTAAAAAAAAAGGCCTTTTGACCTTAAAAATTCTTACCTGGTGTTTTTACAACCAAAATTTTAGGGAAAGAATCTCGGGATTTGCTCTGAGGAATTTCAAGAGGTTCTAATGGCTCCTACACTATTTGGCCTTGAGGATAAGTGTAGTACAGAGTCAAAAATTATTTTTGAGTTTTAAGTAGTTCCTGAAAAAAAGAAGGTTTTCTTACAGAAAGTGGTGGGCACGGATTAGTTAAAGGACAACAGAGTATTTCCCAAAGCAAACGGTGTTCTTACCATAACACTTGACGTCATGGAAAAATAACTGCACTTTGAATGAGTTCAGAAAAACTGTTTCTTTTAATAAGCTAATTCAAGCAGCCAATCAAAACATGGAGTAGAGGTAATGTAAGTCTGCAATGCTGTTGACATATTTTGAACAAACTTTTGGTTATAATGTCAGTTGAAAATTCCAACTATATAAACCTGATGAAAGTAAGTTTTCAACTTTAATTACAAATGTTGTGGCTTTGTGGGATTTGCTTAGAAGAATTCCAAGAGTTATAAATGGCTCTTACACGATTTGGCCTTGAGGAGAAGTGCGGTAGAGAGCGAGAAGTCATTTATTGTATGTAACATATTTGTCAAAACGATGGAGTTTTTCTTTCAGAAAGTGGCGGGCTGAAAACAATAACAGCACAACAGAGTATAAGCTGTTCATAGGACATCCTTCGACGTCATGGAAAGTAAGTTACTTTTGAGGAGTTCTGATTTCTGATTGGTTATGTTATATGGGTTTTTTAAATACAATCATTTTGATTGTGTTTTTTTTTCCCCGCTGTTATATGATGAATACCTTCAACTCACTGTTTTTAGTGAAATTTGATATATTCTGAGAACAGCAAAAATAAACCATTTAACATGTATAATTAATTCTGTACTTTTTGTATTTATGATATACATTTAGAACTGTGTAGGAGGCATGGAGAAACTGAGGCTTCTGTAAGTGTCAAGGGAAGTGAGTAATGTACATTGCTCTGTTGCATACAGTCCTCACCTTCTGCGTACTCTTGGATATGCTAGACTACATCTGTACAATGAGATACCTAAGCTGAGGAAATACAGGTGATGTGATTGTTAAATTATATCACCTGTGTTTCCTAACATTACGAGTCACATTGTGCAGATGAGGTTTAGGCCTGTCCAGGGAGACAGAGGAGGTCTGGCCTTTGTTCAAGAGTGCAGTGGACATGACTCATTTCGTTGGTAGGCTTGCACATGTATTATCTCCTCTGTACTTTTCAACAAGCCTAAATTTCATCTGCAACCCTGAGTAGGCCTCACCTCAAACAAATCTCTGGATAGGCCACACCTTATCGGCATCCTGAAACAATCATTTAAAATGTTAGGGGCAGTTTTATGATGGTCGTGCACCTCTTTTGCGCTGCCGTTGTGTCACTTTTGTGACACAGCAGCAGTGCAAAAGATGCACCATGTTGCAAGATAGGCCTCACTTCATCTGCAACAAGATACTGTTAGTTTAAAAAGTATATATTTAGGACTGTGTAGGGGGCATGGAGAAGCAGAGGCTTCTGTAAGTGTCAAAGTTGTTGCATACAGTGGTCACCTTCTGCGTAGTCTTTCATATGCTAGACTAGATCTGCACAATGAGATACCTAAGCAAAGGAAACAAAAGTGATGTGATTGTGGAATAAACAAAAAAAAGTAACGTTTTTCAATTACATTACCTGTGTTTCCTAACATTATGAATCACATTGTGTAGATGCCTCACTCAGTCTGTATCTGACACTCTTTCCTTCACTTCCTCTGTCTCCTCTCTCCCTCACTCTCTTTTCCTTATTCACCCTTTCCTTATATAGTTTACCTTACTCAGTTTTTTTTAGTAGCTTTCACAACTTCAATTTAGTTTTCTCTTCTATCCTTCTTTTCTGTCACTGAAAGTATCTTCTTTTTTTTCTCTTAGTAATTTACTCTATTTCAATTTTTTTTGTCTCTGACTGTCTATCACCGTTTCTTTCTCTTTTTTTTCTGCATGTTTATCTCTAACTTTATTTCTTTGAAAAATTGGATGATTGTTAATCTTTTCCCTTGTCTTTTCTAATTTTTAAATACATGTTTTAATATTTTTCAAATTTTTGTTGTTTCTTTCACAGATTGAAAGTATAAAAATACCAAGTGACTAAGTTAACGACAATTATAAGGTAAATGTTTTGTACTCTTTTCGTTACATTTCTATCACATTTAACTTCTATTAGTTCCACTGCTTCATTTCTTTAACCCTCAGTTTCCTGCCTTTGCTAATTCCCTCATTCCTTTCTCTATTACTTACTTACTCTACTCCTTCCACTCTTTTTCTCAGTCCCTCTGTTCTCATAGTTCCTCACTCCTGTTCACTCACTCCGTCTGTATTACTCTCACTGTCTCTGACTGATCACTCTTTCACTACTTGTTCATTATGCTTTCTCCCTGTAGTTCAAGCACACTAAGGGGCATATTATCAACACAGGCGATAAAATTATCGCTGCTTTTATCGGCAGAAAACTGCCGCAAAAGCGGCTTTAGCGGCAGTTTTCTGCTGCAAAAGCGGCTTTAGCGGCAGATTTCTGCCGATAAAAGCAGCGATAATTTTATCGCTTGTGTTGATAATATGCCTCTATGTTATTTACATTTCTTTGCTGTTTCAATCATTCCTTTTCTGTCACTTCTTCTTTTCTGCTTTCTGTTTTTTCTCTCTGTTATTCCACATGTTTTAACCTTAGTCACTATCATACATCTTGTTTTATTCCTATTTACTTTTGCTCACTGTTTTCTTAACACTTTCCCTCAGGATTGTTCTTTTAGTCCGGTTCTATTCACTCACATTCTCTAAGAAACTCTTGTTTATTATTCTTCTACTCTCTTTTTTTCTTTCACTTCCTTATCTATTTTGTTTTTCACAATTATACCCTCTTTCATCTTTCCTTCGGTAAATAGATCTATTAAACAGTATCTCTGTGTTACTCCCTCTAGCTGTCTGTCTTTTAACATTACTCTCTGTTTCCTTCCCTTATACTTACTCTTCTTACTTTTTTTATTTTTTTTTCTGGTTCGCTTCCGGTTCGCGTACCGGCGCGCGAACCGGGAAGCGAATAAAAAAAAATAGAGGTTGCCAGAGTGCTAAAAATTCTAGCAATTTTTTATAAAGGGGAGGTAGTTCTGAAAAGAACTTTTTTTTTTATAATTTTTGTTGTTTTCTATTTTTTTTATTTTTTTATGAACATTTTTTTACTTTTTTTGTATTTTTTGAACGATTTTAATTTTTTTTTGTTTTTTCGAGGGGGAACAATGAAAAACAGGCATTTGAAAGGGCTCAACAGGAGCAAAAAAATTATATTTATTTTTTGGGGCGTTTTGAGCACTTGTGGTTTTCAAATGCTCTGTTTATCAAATTGATACTCATATTTGCACATGAGAGTAGGTCACCACAATAAAGGCACACTATCTTCATGTGCACAAAATTCTGTTGGATGTTTGGGACCGTTTCCCTCGCCTCTGGTCCCGACAGAGTTACCTGTGCCGATGTACTGGCCACAGGAGTTGGTGGGTTGTCTTGGAGGTGACGCATCTCTGCAACGCTGTAATTCAGTGGATGCCACCTCTGCATATGATGGTGCATAGTATAGTTACCATAACTATACTTTTTGTCTGTACCTCTAGATAAAACATCTTTACAAATGAGGCATGTCACATGTCGGGCATTCACTTTTTTTTGGCCTCGAGGAAAAGAATAAAACTGCCAAATAAAACTATCTTTGTGGTGGGATTTCCGGGGCTCTTCACGTAAGAACTGCCTCCTCTCTACTTCCTCTTCCTCTTCTTCTTCCTCTTCCTCCTCTGGGTTGGGAAGGAACTGTGGAGGTGGTCCTTCCTTCCTAGGTGGTTGTGGTGGTGGTGGGGGTCCACCAGCTGCAGCTACTACAGATGCCATTATTTTAATAAGCAAAAACATGTCTTCCTCTCACAAAGATGAAAGTCAGAGTGAGGAAAGAAAGTGGGGGCTTTCATCATTTGGGAAAAAAAAGAAGTTCTAAACCAATGAAAAGTGTTATTTTTAGGTCACATGACCTAGCCTTACATCATTAGGAAACCAAAAGTGAAATGAACCAATAGAAAGTTTTATTAACAAGTCACATGACCTGTTACGCTTACGTTACGCGCTCCGCGCCGCGCACCGGATCGCTTCCGGGGAGCTGCGCTTCGGTTCGCACTCCGGAGCACTTCCGGGTGCGCTAACGCGGCGCGTCATAAGACTCATTACGCGACAACGCGATACGTCGCGCTTACGCGACGCGTCACGATGTTGTTTTCTAACGCGGTAGTTGCGCAAACGGAACGTTTACTGGTTCTCGGACCGAGTCGCGGCACCAAATTGAGCTAACGGGAAGCTCACCGGTTCGCGTACCGGGAACGAAACAAAAAAAATAATTTAAAAAAAATACATTAAAAAAATGTATTAAAAACATATAAAATATATTTTTCGATTTAAAGAAGAATACATTTTAAAGGTTTTGATATTTGCTATTAAAAAACCATTGAAATTCACTGAAAAAACCATAGGTTATAGACCATATATAGTTAGGAATTAGCATTTACAAAACCTTGAAAATTCACTGAAAAAACCATAGGTTAGAGACCATATATAGTTAGCTGGACATTTTATTGACATAAAACCAATGAAATTCCATATATAGTTAGTTGCACTAACTATATATCGCGCACCCGCAATCCACTGCTGATGATGTCACATATTACATCATTCATGACATGGTCAGTGACATCACTGATGACATCACTGATGACATCTCAAATGACATCACTGATGACATCACTGATGACATCATCCAGTGACTGTGTGTTTCTGTAAAGTTTAAATATGTTTTACATATTGAAGAATGAGAGATATATAAGTGTATAAGGATGAAAGATTCAGTAGGTGCGTGACTGACTGTATGATTGAGTGATTAAATGTGTCTTACTGAATGCATGGGTTAGTGACTAAACTGTCTGAATGTGGGCAACAGTATGTCTGGTGTGTAAGCTACTGCATGTGTTGATCAGTAGCCATGCGACAGGCTATATGTGTTATTGATTGTTTGCTCGAGTATTTGTATGGGAGACTGAGTGTGTGTGTAGGTAGCTGGCATATATAAATGACTATACATAAGAGCCACTAATTGTGCGAGTGGCTGTATGGATCATTGTGTACTTGTATCAGTAATTGTATACCAAAGTAAGTATATGTTAGTATATGTTTGAATAAGTAAGGTGTTTTGTGTATAACTGTGTAGTTGAGGAAATAGAAGTGTAATTGAATCTTTGCATGACTGACTAGATGTGTTAGTAACTCAATGGATGAGTGGCAGAATGTGAGTGTCTGTATAGGTGTTTGAGTGCAGATGATAGTGTTGTATTAATGAGTGACTATATGTATGAGTAATTTTACGGGTAAATGAGTGGTTGTGTGTATAGACCTAGGAATCAGTGTGTGCATATGTAGTAACTGGTATTGGTGTGTCAATGACTTCAAGAATGGTTGTCTGTGTTTAACACTGGGTGTATCAAAGGTAATATTAGAGTGTGAGGACGTGCATCGTATTATCACATGAATGATATCATCAGTGTTGTGATCAGTGATGTCAATTGAGATGTCATCAGTGATGTCATCAGTGATGTCATTTGAGATGTCATCAGTGATGTCATCAGTGATGTCACTGACCATGTCATGAATGATGTAATATGTGACATCATCAGCAGTGGATTGCGGGTGCGCGATATATAGTTAGTGCAACTAACTATATATGTAATTTCATTGGTTTTATGTCAATAAAATGTCCAGCTAACTATATATGGTCTCTAACCTATGGTTTTTTCAGTGAATATATATATATATATTAACTACCGGTGGTCACCAGAATGTAGTTATAGTTACCTAGTTTCCATACGAAAAACATATGTTGATTTGTCTATAACTTTGGCGGCGTTTGACCAATCTGCATGACATTTTCCCAAAAACGTGTCACATGGGTTCTATTGTTACGGAAAGTTTGGGTGTGATCCGAGCAGTGGGGGCCAAGAATTTGGGGTGTGAAATAAGGTTGTGTGTTTGTAATGTAAATTCCCCTAGGAACTTTTAGCCACACCTACAGCCCAAACCGCTGAACAGACTTACACAAAATGTTGCATGGAGATAGATGTTGGTTCAAGGAAGTGCCTTTTGCTTATTTGGTGTAAATCCATTAAGTCGTTTTTGAGAAATTTAATTTTAAAATTATAGAGATATCTCTGACAGCAAATATTCTGCAGTGGTTTCGCCATGAATCACGAATGCATGCACCAACGAGAATGCTCTGATTAGTTAGAAAGAACCTTAATAGAAAGTTACAGCCACCATTTTAGCTATTGAAATGGTTCCCGGGCAGAAAAGGTATGTGACAGATTACATAAGTGGTAAGGGTGGATATACTTTGACCCCATGGTTGAGAAATGGGGGTTTTAGTGACACAAGTTATGTGAACAAAATAATTTTTTTTAATCACATGAAATATTTGTGACAATTGTGGAAAAGTAAATTTTGCCATGTTATATGTGCCTACGTGTTCCCCATCCTATGTTATATGTGCATGACCGCTATGCATGTATCCCCCTCATGATCGATTAAAGACGCAATCATAGTTGTGTCCAACTCTAGTATGCCAGTTTCCAGTTCTCGTGAAAGCAACGAGTATTAGGCCTATGTTGCCACGTTTTACAGTGTGCACGTTAATTCATTGAATTGTCCCCGTTTCTAGGCCTCAAAAGGGGCCCGGACACCAGATTCAAGCTCCAGTCTCCTGAACCCTCTCCGAGGAGCGATGCAGCCCCCACCTGCATCCCTGACCCTTCGCTTACTTCCTGCAGCACAGTGCCCGGCCCGGCCTGGCTCTGCCTGCCTGTCTGCCAAGAATATGTTATACTTCTAGTTATCAGTCCAGCCCTCCTTATCTGCATTCCTAAGCTACTGAACCGCATCAATAGTTTCAGCCAGGGTCTAGTCTTTCTGTCTCCATGTAAGAGAAATACTGTATTAATATTCATAGAATATTCCTAACACACGCAATACATGTAGAATAGATGCATGCACCAGCCTTAGTGTCAAGTAGCCTTTGCCCTGATAACTTTTGGATTCTATCAACATGTACTCCAAACACCAGATACCAGATATGATATAGGTACATGTCGTCCTGACACCGCAGACTTTAGTCTCCTCTTCTAGTGCAGAAGTCATAGCCCCCAGTTCTCCCTAGTAACACGTCATTGCCCGTTTTGCGCGCACCACTAGGTTAAAGGTCCCAGCTGCTCGAGTAGCCCCCTCCATGTTTCCGCCCCATTCATGACACTTTTGTGACGTTCATACCACATGTCTCAGTGTACGCCCTGTACACGCCTTTCTTTTTCCACCCATTCACTCTTATCTTACGTTTGTCATAAGTTACGCCTACTGTATGCAATGTAATGTAATGTATTACTATATATATGCTGCACTGTCGATGAAACATTGCAGCTGCCTCTCCATTTTATTTCAGGCTGTCCCGTTCCAGTCCCTTCCTTTTTGCCTGAATAAATCCTTCTGACTCGGACACATCGGATCCTGCCTCTTATTTATTGAGCTATCTGTTATTGTTAATTTAGTCAAAAATAGTCCCGGTATTATTTATTTATATACCACATAATGGCGCCCGAACAGGAACTAGCCCCTTCCTCACGCGCTGGCGATGCAACGCCGGTCCCCTGACCCTCTGCAGCCGTGACGGAACTATACCGTGCACGTGCAGATATTTCTGCTTCAAGTCTCCCTCAGGCCCACGGAGGAAACGGAGACTGCGGTCCGACATCCAGACGAAGCGGTGTGGAATGCGGTTCGTCCCGACCAGAGCCCAAGCCGAGAGAGCAAGGTCCGAAGTATCCGGAGGCCCACCTGTAACCGAAGTTTCCGAAGTTCGTAGTCCGACGTCGTAGTGGTCCAGTCCAGTCCAGTCCAGTCCGAGGCCTTCCAGTTTCTGCTTCCCGGTGAGTACCGTCACAGGGGGGTATCTAGACAGGAGCATTAGTTTGTTCCTGGTCCGATGGGTTTGGGTACGCAGATCCAGCACGAAGTATCCACCTAGGTGGGTACGGGTCCTGACGTGTCTCTTTATGGGACCGGTATGTTCTGTACTGTTTTAGCAGTGCATCCAGTAATTCTAGTAAGTTTCATTTTTCTCAAGAAATTCATGTGTTCCGTTTTCAGTGTATCAGGTAGTATTTCTGTTCAAACTGTTATTCATGTATTTTTATGTCGTGGTATGAAAGATTTGTTTGCTATATTATTACTGTGATTACTGTGTATTGTGTATTTCCAAAGATGCCTCTATTCCCGAAATTACGCCAGTTAAAGACCAGAAAAGGGTTGCTCGAAGAAGCAGTTCCTGTCCCTCCTAGGGACAGTCCAGGACATTTTATGTATCACAAGCATGGCTTAGATGCCATAATATATCTAGACTTATGGTCAGACTACACTAAGGATCTCGAAGAGAAATATAGATGGCCTGTATCAGGTACATGGGATGCGGAGTGCATCATGCGAGTAGAAGAAGCATTATGGAAAAAGAAAGCCAGACAGTCCCAGAAAGATGCCATCGAGTTATGGCGCAAAGAATCTCATAAAAGAACCGAAAAAGAATTCAGAAAAACCTAATTAAGTAGGGAATCCTCAGAGAAAGCCCAAGAAAGGGAATTAATCGAAGAAGGTGAACGAGTTCGAGCAGAACAGTCAGGCAGACAGAGAAATGCCCTTATTAAAGGCATGTATCCTCTTCTTGCCGAGGGCTTGCCACAAGCAACCCCGGAAGCACCCTGTAATTTCCCGCCGCCATTGGTCCCGATTAAGCTACGTCATAAACCGACCGCAGCTGATATTTTTCTTTCGTCCTATTTGGATGATACAGTCCCAGAATATGCAAATCCTATTCCGCCTGTTCCCGTTAATAATGTAGTTCCTGTTCCTCCAGCCGCTGGTCCCGTGGATCCAGATAATGTTACAGCACCCCCGGCCCAGCCCATAGTACATGTACCCGCTTTGCCAGTCACTCTACCAGCCCGTACAGTATTCCCCGACGATTCTAGTTTAGGAGCCGCGGGGGGAGGTTCTCCTCGTACCCCGCCTCAACCAAGACGTATGACGCTACATGAACTAGCGTTACAGCGTACGCCAAAAGTGACTACATACGGAGATATCAAGCGAGCACTTACTGAATGTCGTTATGATCCAGTTCCAGGCGATGATCACATGGTCATATATTCATTACGTTTAAGACGGGTTGCCAGCTATTTGGACACCCTGCCCGATATGGGAGATCATCTAGACAGAATATATCGTTTTATCCGTACAGGAGTGAATCCAGAAAGCATTCACGAAGCCATGGTTCAAAGAAAAGTCGAGACTCAGCTCATGATTTTAAAGTTTTTGATTAACTGTTTAATAAGAGAGCAAGATTTTCCAGAAAAAGATCAAGAAGAAATGAAAGTCCTGACTAGGTGGAGTGACAATATAGCCGATGGAAAACACAAGACACAAAATTGTATAGAGAGTATGTACAAGAAAATTCGTAGGGACATCATAAATATACACGAGAAACGAGAAGCAAAGCAAGCAACCGAGAAAGAGTATGACTCTTCTACAGAAGAGGTAGACAACGAGAATCCCTCCAGAATAGCGTATGTAGGTAGAACTAGACTTTCCGACAGACATTCACGCCTAGATTACAAGAAAGTTTCTCCTCCTCCAGCACCAGAACAGTACTCTCTCGAGCAAGTATTCCAGGCCACCGATCACATTCTGAAATCACGAATAGGTTATAGCGAGCTCAGTACCATGCATGAACAAGAACTAGCCCGATCAGCAGTCCGATGGACTACTGATTCTACCACTTTTCCAGACGAAATAGTGGCCCAAACGTTTCTGAAACTGCCCCCAGCCGAGCAACGACTGGTGGGTATGTATATGATCCAGCACCTCATTACACTGTATGAGGAACAGCATTCTGATCCAGGTCCTCTACATGATGTATTAAACGAGTTACTCCAATACAGATGGAAAGGTCTAGGTACCGATTTAATTAGTGTCATTCTAGAACAGCGCCACAAATACCGAACGTTTCTGAATCCAAATTTGTTCACGTCTCACCCCCAGAAAGTAAATCATTCTACATAGACAGACAGAATCCGTTACGAGTAGTACATCCAGTCAAGAAAGAGAGTGGTGGTCTAGAACGAGTATTTGTTTACACCCCTATCACAAAGATGGAACTCTTAGAAATGAAAAAGTTAATTCCCTGTCATGACAAAGATCCAGCAGGGTTCCACCGTGAATTAAAAGACATGCTCCGTATGGGAGAATACACGTTTCCTGATATCATTAAAATGTTAAAGGTCCTGTTGCCTGCGGGTATATATGAAAAACTCAAAGAAAAAGAATGGGAGGTGGGAGAGAAAAAGATAGATTGGACAGCTCTAGATGCTGAAGATAATTCACGAGTGCCAGGTACCGGTCTTGGGGATAAAGCTAAAGAATTGCCCGAACTGTTAATACAAGTCTTGCCAAGATTACTAGCCACGAAAAAGGAAGATTGGGATGCCATCTCAGCCTGTAAACAGAAACAAGACGAAGATACTAGTGATTTTTATTCCAGATTTGAGAAATGTTTCATTATTATTAGCGGTTTGAAAACAAGTAGTGAATCGTACCCTCATCTTTTTGTTACCAAACTAGTCGAGAATTCAAGCCCACAAGTTAAAAATCGAGTACTGAAAGTCGAAAGCACCTGGCAAGCTAATTCTCCGTCACAGATGCTCCAAATGCTCCAGTACCACCAGAACAGAATCAGGGAAGAGCAGGGAACACGAAAGGAGACGTATGAAAGACACGAAAATGAAAGTACTAGTTGCACAGTCTGTTCCGCAAGACAGTCAGAAGAGGGGTACGAATCAAGCCAGTCATCCTGCAGTTCCCGTTAAAGGGACATGCAATTACTGTAAACAGCCAGGTCATTTTATAAACGAATGTGCAGTTCTGAAACACAACATAGCTACTGGTAAAACTAAAGAAAGACCACGTCCGTCTAGACAAGAACAAGTTTCACAGACTTCCCAGCCACCACAGAATGCACAACAGACAGTTATAGCACCGCAGCCTATCGCTGCCACACAGCATGTTACACAGCAGATGTACCAGTATGCACAGTCAGAGTATCCAGATTATCAGCCATATTCATGAAACAGCCTAGAGAGGGAGGTAGGCTTGCCTCTCATCGAGATACCTGTAGATCAAGAGGGTCCCTATGTACACAGTCAAGTATTGGGGAAAGACAGAAAGTTTCTGATTGATACAGGGGCAAGTAGGACTACTATCAGTCATGACGAGGTTCCAGGGGCTCCACTCTCAGGCTCTAGAAATGTTTCCCTTGGATTTTCAGGAAAGCCTATTGTTAATGAAATATCGAAACCAGTTACTCTAGAGGTTGGTCCATTGTCCCGAACTACAGATTTGTTGCTAACAAAATCTTGTCCAGAAAATTTGTTAGGCATTAAAACGTTAAAAGAATTAGGAGCAGTCATATGCTGCTCCCCAGAAGGGGTCCGCCTGTTCCTCCGAGATTTCAAAGGTCATTATGTATTACGTGATTTTGATCCAAGATTATTGAATGTACCACAGCATTTATGGGCGCAAGGTCCAACTGATGTAGGTTGTATGCATATCACACCCCATAGTGTGACTCTGAAGCAAGGTGTTGTTCTACCACGAATCAGACAGTACAAATTGCCACCTGAGGCTGTAGTAGCCTTATCCAAAATTATTGACGAGCTTATTGTTCAAGGAGTGGTTGTAGAAACTGACTCCAATGTATGTAATTCTCCTATCATTCCAGTCCTGAAACGTACTGATCCAAATGCACCTCCAGTTTATCGATTAGTGATTGACCTTCGAGAACTTAATAAATGTATTATACCACAGTACCCAGTAGTCCCAGATATTTCTTCTCTATTGGCAGCTATTGATTCTGAAGCCACATTCTTTACAGTTATCGATCTCAAGAACGCATTTTTCAGTGTTCCCATTCATCCAGACAGCCAGTTCCTTTTCGGATTCTGTTTAAATGGAAGAAGCTATAAATTCACACGAGCACCTCAAGGTTTCACAGAAAGTCCTAGCATTTACAGTCAAGCACTTAAAAAACAACTAGACAATATTCATATGCCAACTGACACTGCCCTGCTCCAGTATGTCGATGATCTACTGATCACAGCCCGTTCTGAACGTGACTGCGAACGTGCGTCACTCACCGTCCTGTATTTTCTGGCCGAGATGGGGCACAAGGTGTCCCCTTCTAAATTACAATTCTGTGTCCAGCAAGTGGTCTACTTGGGACACTTACTGTCCAAGAGGGGTAGGCAGTTGACACCCAACCGTATCCAGTTAATAGCACATCTTCCTCAGCCCAAGACACAGAAGGAGGTACGAGCTTTTATCGGCCTCACTTCTTACTGCAGACAATGGATTCCCCAGTATGCATTTCTAGCCAAGCCACTGATACAGTTAACGACACAGGAGGCAGCCGTATCGACTGTCCTCCCTTGGACCCAGGAACATACACTTGTTTTTAATGAGTTAAAGAAAGCTTTATGTAATGCACCTGTTCTAGCAACACCGAACTACAGTAAGCCGTTTGCACTTTTTGTAACAGAACGAGATGGTACTGCATTATCTGTTCTCACACAAGATCAAGCAGGACAATACAAGCCCTGTGCTTATTTTTCTAGCACGTTAGATCCAGTGGCCCAGGCTCTCCCTGCGTGCCTCAAGTCAGTTGCAGCCACAGCTCTAGCTATCAGACAAAGTGATTCCATAGTGTTAGGACACTCCCTGACAGTACAAGTTCCACACTCCGTGGAAGTTCTTTTAAACCGAACACAGACTCAGCACTTGACAATTGCACGTTTAACAGGTTATGAACTGACACTGTTCCAGCCACACATAGAAATCAGACGCTGCAACATTTTAAATCCAGCTACACTATTACCATCAGTTACTTCAAATCCTGCCACACATGACTGTGTGGAAGTTGTTAACACCATGACAAAGCCAAGACAAGATTTGACAGATATTGCATTACCTGATCCCGACCTGACACTTTATGTGGATGGTTCATGTATGAGAACAAGTACAGGAGAACTAGTAGCCGCGTATGCAGTGACTACTGACTCCGAAGTTATAGAAACACATCGTATTGACACCCTGTCTGCTCAAGCAGCAGAGCTTGTCGCTCTGACCCAAGCCTGCATACGTGCCAAGAACCTGAAAGTAAACATATACACAGATTCACGTTACGCATTCGGAGTCGTACACGACTTTGGAGTGCTCTAGCAGGAACGAGGTTTTATGACTTCTCATGGAACCAAAATTCAGCATGGTCTCCTCATTCAAGCTCTGTTAGATGCAATACATTTACCGACAGCTATCGCTATCATGAAGTGCAAAGCACATACGAAAGTCACTGACATCATTTCCCAGGGTAACGATCTAGCAGATCGAACAGCCAAGCTCACAGCTCAGACTCCAGACATTCCAGTTAACATGACACTGACACACACTCCAGGTCAGACTACTTGTATGACAGTTAAGGACCCTACACAAGATGTAATAGATATACAGTTACATGCTACTCCCGATGAAATCAAGAAATGGTCCGAACAAGGAGGGGTCCAGACAGATCAAGGATGGTTGACGAAGGGAAAAGCCACATGATTTCTCCCCGACTCTATGGTTCAAATCATTATTAACACCGCACATAGTCCAGCACATCTAGGAGAAAAAGCCATGTTAGACAGTATTCAGAACCTCTGGTTCAACAAGCATTTACGAGCAGCAGCCAAGCAGAAAGTACGTACCTGTATGATATGTTGTCAGTTCAATCCAGGTAAAAGTGTCTCGGTGGAACAAGGTGGATTCCATCCTCCTGACCACCCTTTTGAAGTCCTCCAGATGGATTACATTCAGATGGAGCGATGTCGAGGTTTCAAGTATGTCCTCGTAGTTGTATGCGCTTTGTCCAGGTGGACAGAAGCATATCCAGTCCCAGATTACACAGCTGCGACCACTGCCAGGCAGTTGGTTCGTGAGTTTTTTCCCCGCTATGGATTACCTAGGGTCGTGTATTCAGATAACGGCCAGCCATTCTCATCCGAGCTCATGAAACAAGTATCCCTTCTGTTAGGGTACCAGTGGAAGTTCCATTGTGTACGCCATCCTGAAGCAGCCGGTCTCGTAGAGAGACATAACCAGACTTTGAAAATCCGCCTTGCAAAAGTGTGTGCAGAGAAAGGTGTAGATTGGATAGTAGCCCTGCCAGTTGCCCTTTTTTACATGAGAATGGTCGCTCATTCCCGTTCAGGTCTATCTCCCTACGAGATAATATTTGGTCGTCCCCCCAATATGTGGGGTACACCTAGACCCCGTAAGATTACCGATATTGACAGTAATATGCTGACAGATTACCTTGCCTCCTTGATGTCTGCACTACAATCTTGTCGTTCACAGGTTGCCGCTGCATTTCCAGACAACACCGAAGTAAAACCGCATGAGGTCGTTCCAGGGGACATGGTCCTTATAAGAAACTTTGATCGTTCAAGCCCGCTGGAGCCCCGCTGGAAGGAACCCCGCCTAGTTCTTCTTACCACCCGGACAGCAGTGAAGGTCGAGAACCGCAAGGGATGGCTGCATGGGAGCCACATCAAGAAATTCACGGACTTAAGCCAAAGACATTTTTCAAGGACTGCCCCGCTCTCAAGGACTGCCCAGAAAACGAATCTAAAATTCCCCGGTTAGAGAAAACTCCGCAGCAGGAGTATAAATCCAAGTTAAGGTCTAGTAAAGTAAGTCAGCCAGTTTAATTGTCTAAGTCCCTCTCGGGTGAAATGGTTAGACAGGTTCCTGACATGTATGAGATAGACCCACACAGTGAGAGAGTTAGTCAAAACTCTAAGAGATGTATTACCGTTCTTTTCTTTTTATTGTTCCTGAGTCTTATGGTTACATGCATAAGTTATGCGTTACATTTATGTTTTCCTATTTCACATGTACATATGTTTTCTAATGTTACAGTAGAGCACACATTTAGTGATCTGCCTCCTCACGAGTTATCCTATCGTCTTGCTATGCGCAATAACACTTTTATCCGAATGCTGCATTATTCACACCAAACCAGCAATGCCACTAATTGTTGGGTGTGTGGTCGACTCCCCCCTTTTCAGACGCTAAAGGGAGTTCTGCCACTCTTTCCTTATCCGTTTTCACATAATGGTTCGTGTGGAGCATGGTCCACGTTAACGTCATCCTCAACTGATATGTCCCTTCTGAACCGAACATGTTTCCCAGACAAGCAAGGTCTTTCCCATAGAACAGGGTTAGATCTAGAAAATGAAGTATATGATTTAGGTAATTATTCCTCGAATTTCATGGTTCTGAATGTCCAGTCCGATACCACTCCAGATTTGCCTGCTATTTCAGTACTACCAGTCAAAGGCGAATTATGTGTCAGAAAGAATGGTTCCGCACATATAGGACATAGTGATTGTACTACTGTGGTCCAGTATAGTGACAGTGGGAAATCTATTTTCAAAGCCTCACGTCATTCTTATTTTGTTTGTGGTCAGACCGCATATGTTCGTCTACCCCTTGATTGGGATGGAACATGTTACATTGCCTTCCTACTGCCACCAGTTTTTCTAGCCCCATCCGATTATCATCGAAATACACATCTAGTACACCTTAGACATAGAAGAGAGACTGAGTCCCCAATTGTCGATCAAACTGAAACTGCTCTAGAACAATATCAAGACTTCAATAAAGGTTTCTTCTTCTTTATATGACCTGTCCAGAATAGTAAGCTAATACGTAGGTTAACCAGAACCCTTGAAGCAGTAGTGAATGAGACTACTTCCGCTCTAGGTAACTTAACAGAAGAACAATCTGCTATGAGATTTGTTGTGCTCCAAAATCGTCTCGTTCTTGACGTCATACTGGCCGATAGAGGAGGAGCATGTAGAGTCATCGGATCTAGTTGCTGCATTTTCATTCCTAATAACGCGCCGTCTGTTTATTCAGCTATAACCAGACTTCATAAAATTGCCCATCAGTTACACCAGAATCCAGGCACCTGGACATGGTCCGGTTGGCTCTGGAGTATTATATCTGCCTGGGGATGGAAGGTATTGTCATTCCTAGGTATAGCAGTAATGATCATATTCAGTTGCTGCCTCTGTTTACAATGTGGCCCTGCGATTTGCGGCATGTGTGCTACCTCTTGTATTCCTAGTCCTAAGTCCCGTTCCAAGACAATTCGAGACGAGCAAATGATGCTATATGAAATGATAGATGGTATCATGAATATTGATGTTTCCTGATGGAAACGTAGGGCACAAGGAGGGAATGTGGAAAAGTAAATTTTGCCATGTTATATGTGCCTACGTGTTCCCCATCCTATGTTATATGTGCATGACCGATATGCATGTATCCCCCTCATGATCGATTAAAGACGCAATCATAGTTGTGTCCAACTCTAGTATGCCAGTTTCCAGTTCTCGTGAAAGCAACGAGTATTAGGCCTATGTTGCCACGTTTTACAGTGTGCACGTTAATTCATTGAATTGTCCCCGTTTCTAGGCCTCAAAAGGGGCCCGGACACCAGATTCAAGCTCCAGTCTCCTGAACCCTCTCCGAGGAGCGATGCAGCCCCCACCTGCATCCCTGACCCTTCGCTTACTTCCTGCAGCACAGTGCCCGGCCCGGCCTGGCTCTGCCTGCCTGTCTGCCAAGAATATGTTATACTTCTAGTTATCAGTCCAGCCCTCCTTATCTGCATTCCTAAGCTACTGAACCGCATCAATAGTTTCAGCCAGGGTCTAGTCTTTCTGTCTCCATGTAAGTGAAATACTGTATTAATATTCATAGAATATTCCTAACACACGCAAACACACGCAATACATGTAGAATAGATGCATGCACCAGCCTTAGTGTCAAGTAGCCTTTGCCCTGATAACTTTTGGATTCTATCAACATGTACTCCAAACACCAGATACCAGATATGATATAGGTACATGTCGTCCTGACACCGCAGACTTTAGTCTCCTCTTCTAGTGCAGAAGTCATAGCCCCCAGTTCTCCCTAGTAACACGTCATTGCCCGTTTTGCGCGCACCACTAGGTTAAAGGTCCCAGCTGCTCGAGTAGCCCCCTCCATGTTTCCGCCCCATTCATGACACTTTTGTGACGTTCATACCACATGTCTCAGTGTACGCCATGTACACGCCTTTCTTTTTCCACCCATTCACTCTTATCTTACGTTTGTCATAAGTTACGCCTACTGTATGCAATGTAATGTAATGTATTACTATATATATGCTGCACTGTCGATGAAACATTGCAGCTGCCTCTCCATTTTATTTCAGGCTGTCCCGTTCCAGTCCCTTCCTTTTTGCCTGAATAAATCCTTCTGACTCGGACACATCGGATCCTGCCTCTTATTTATTGAGCTATCTGTTATTGTTAATTTAGTCAAAAATAGTCCCGGTATTATTTATTTATATACCACACAATGACGTGGCCGTCAGCCCGGTTCCCCATGTACCATCGAGGGGACATCGCGACTATCAACATCATTGCGAATATTGGTGGACATTTAAAAATTATACCAGTGAATCATTAATATGCATATTGAGATTTTGATAAATGTTTTTATAGAGTTATTTACATAGTGAGTCATCTACTGTGATGTTTAGAATTAATTATATAGTTATAATCTTTTAATGTGATGGTGGCTATTGAATTCCTGCTTTTGCTGTTTGCTTTTGCTACATAAACGCAGGGATCATGATTACTGACGTCATCGCGATCACCGGCCTCACCGCAAAAACAGAAAATAGGGTTGAGAGATGGTTGTTCTAGATAAACATCAGTTTGAAGTGTACAGTATTAGACCCTAAGTCTGTAAAATACTGTAATATGTCTTCATATATGTGTTTTCACGTTATTTAAAAGGCCCAATCGTTGTGGTTAATGACATCTTCAAAACGTCCCAAATAACCACGAAAACAGAAAATAGGTCTAAAAGATGTTTTTTAAATAAACTTAGTAGAAAAATATAAGGTTAAACATGCTTTAAAAGAAGTATGCATATAGTAATATGTGTAGTGCATTGTCCAGAATTTATTTTTTCTGAGGGGATCAAAAATTAAAGAAAAACATACCTTTTAGAAAAAAATCACAATATTTTGGTTCTAGGGTGGCTCTGACAAGAGCTGTTGTGTTGGTTTTGTAAATATGGCTGGTATACATAAGACCAGATGCAGAGTTTCAGGTTACTTAGAAACACCCTGTTGCCTTCATCTGTTAGATGCACTAATATTTCTATAAATTGCATGCATGTCAAAATTCATATTGTTGTTATAGATCCAGACCATATGATGATCGCGGAGGAATGCAAAAACAGTTTCATTAGCATTCTTCCTGGCTTGGTCAATCTCTGGACCACATTGATTTGACCATTTCTGTCTTTGGAATACATTAGAGTACATTTAAACATTAATATTAGAGTACACCAAGACATTGTGAGGGAAAAGCAACATCAGTTCTACAAAGGTTTCTTTCATTAGGACTGCCAGCCCTACCCCAGTCAATGTGCCTAGGTCATTGTCACTGCAGTGCTCAATCTTGAGGTGAGGGGATTGGGAATCCACAATGGATTTAACCAAAGCTAGAAACTGATGAAACTTTAACACTCTCTGGCCAAACCAAGTAATTTGCACATTTGGCAAACCCAAGTAAATGCCAATACTTCTCTATTTTGTAGCCACTTTACCCCAATAGATGTAGCTGTGTCCCACAATCCATACAGTAAGCTTGTTGAAGTGATAGTAGTCAGGAGAAAGCTGCAGCTCAATTAGGTAGTTTTCCCATCTTAAAGTAGTTCAAATGGGGGTGTTTTTTTAAAATATATATTTCATTGGATGCTTTGAGCATGAAAGCGAAAACAATTAAGTAGTGTGTTGGATGTCTTAGCAAGAAGTCTTATTATTGACTGTATTTCATAAAAGAAATGAAATACAGATAGGGCTCACTGTGCCACTGGATCCATCTAGCCTGGCTGATGAGAGGTGATGCACCGAAACTGGTCCCAGGCTGTTTTTTTCTGGTCAGGGAGGACCTGGCTTGGTAATTCAGGATGAACGGTTCCCTTGAGGCACAGGGTAAACACTAAGTGGCATATCGCTGAGTCTAAAATGTGGTGGCATGGTGAGCAAAAGAACAATAAATTTAACCCAGAACTATTGTTTATGGGTGAATTTTTGATTTGCTCTGCATTCCATCCATCATCTGTTTGTCTTTTGCTTTCTCTCTCTAAGTGTGCTGGGTATGCCCAGACGTGGGTCTCGGGCTCATTTTACCACTGGATTCAAGCTAGCCTGGCTGATGAGGGTTGATGCCCCAATACCGGTCCCAGGATATTTGTTTCTGGTCGAGGAAAGACCTGGCTTAGCAGTTTGGGCTAGACTGTTCCCATGAGTTACAGGGTCAGGACTGATTTGCAAATGGTTGGGTCTAAACTGGGTTGGCATGGTGAGCAAATGAACAATAGATTGAACCCAGATCTTTTGACTGGTGGTGAATGTTTGATTTGGTCTGCAGCCCTTCCATCATCTGTGTGTCTTTTACAATGTATGTAATGGGAACTTTTAATTTTCATCTCTGTACTATGTAAAAAGCTGCTGTGTAGTATTTAAATTTGAGAAAAATGAAGCCAGATGAAGCTTTGAACTTCCTTTTTTTTGCTATTTCTCCACGATCATCATGAAAATATCACAAAAACACCCCAACTGGAACCTCATTTTGAAAGAGAGGGAGAGGATTAACAGATGCTAACCATTCACAATTCGAGATGTGGTAGTCTAAAATGAAAGACGTCATTTCATTTGCTGCCTTTCTCATGATGACAAGGTGGAAAGTTGAGGAGGTTGCCATTTTAGAGTTGCTTTGTATGAGAGTGGTGTAGCATTCTTGTGCTTGGTTTTTACACATTTTAACAGTGTCAAAACTATCCAGAAAGAGCTAAAGCAGCAATATAATCTGGAAACTCAGTTCACTGATATGTATATAAACTTTATAATTAATTAAAAATAATATAGATTAGAATTGAAGATGTATATGGGAGTTTGATTAAAAGGAGTATCACAGTGAAGTGAAAAATATATGAGATGAGCTGTATCTATTAGAGGGTATGTGTTTAAAGATTAGTGGTAAGTGTTTTGGGAAGAAAGAGAAAACGTAATTAGTGCCTCTTTATTACATTGTGTTTTTTATTGAAAGATAACAGTATAGTCTTGTGAAAAGTTACACTGAGGAACTCAGAATGCTTTAAATGTCCAAACATCATGTGCAGAATAGATACATCTATTATTTGCATTCTGGGAGATGTAGTACTTCTAGTAACATTGTTAAACAGGAATAGTGTAGTGAGATATATTAGATAATAACAGGTTGTCCGCCTGTATATGAATTAGACATAAGTAATACTTGTTAGGTATGTATTGGGAAGTGTTTGTCAATGTTGTTTTTAACTTATATGACTGCTTTGCATATGCTTAGATGTGATATGTTTTTTGTGCTTGCACATAGCTGTATATACGGTTGTACTTTTGAGTTTACTTAAAGATGCAGATAGATATATAATTTTGGAAAGATGGCTTGCAGGTGTACATCTATTATGAAATTGCATATATGTTTACATAATGATCTATGTTCAGTAAGGCTGATGAAAATGTCATGTATATTCTGAGGGTAGTGTTTAAAATTGAGAAGGATTTATAGTACAGAATGCCTCGAGAGCTCTTGTGCTAGCTTCATTTCAAGTGTAACTTTTGTTTGAGATATGGATAATATAAGTTTGAGAAGCAGAATAAGTATTTGAGAAATGATGTATGTATGCCATTCACAAAGGGTTTTGTGCTTTGAAAAATGTCAAAACTTTGTTTCTGTTTTAGGAACTTATTGATGCATGTGCATGCTCAGTAAAAAAATAGAAAAGCATATATACAGTAAAACAGGTGGTTTGATAATGACTGAAGGAGATAACCAATGAGCCAGAGATATAGTTAAGAAATGGGGGTTTTAGTGACACAAGTTATGTGAACAAAATAATGTTTTTTTAATCAAATGAAATATTTGTGACAATGACGTGGCCACCAGCCCGGTTTCCCATGTACCATCGAGGGGACATCGCGACTATCAACATCATCGCGAATATTGGTGGAAATTTAAAAATGATACCAGTGAATCATTAATATGCATATTGAGATTTTGATAAATGTTTTTATAGAGTTATTTACATAGTGAGTCATCTACTGTGATGTTTAGAATTAATTATATAGTTATAATGTTTTAATGTGATGGTGGCTATTGAATTCCTGCTTTTGCTGTTTGCTTTCGCTACATAAGCGCAGGGATCATGATTACTGACGTCATCGCGATCACCGGCCTCACCGCAAAAACAGAAAATAGGGTTTAGAGATGGTTGTTCTAGATAAACATCAGTTTGAAGTGTACAGTATTAGACCCTAAGTGTGTAAAATACTGTAATATGTGTTCATATATGTGTTTTCACGTTATGGAAAAGGCCCAATCGTTGTGGTTAATGACATCATCAAAACGTCCCAATAATATATGTTTGAGAAGCAGAATAAGTATTTGAGAAATGATGTAGGTATGCCATTCACAAAGGGTTTTGTGCTTTGAAAAATGTCAAAACTTTGTTTTCTGTTTTAGGAACTTATTGATGCATGTGCATGCTCAGTAATAAAGTAGAAAAGCATATATACAGTAAAACAGGTGGTTTGATAATGACTGAAGGAGATAACCTATGAGCCGGAGATATAGTGTCAACTGTTATGTATGTAACAGCAATGAAGGTACTATCACAGACATTTAGGCAGCATTGAGGCACTCATGCAATCACCCAACCACTACTCAGGTAGTCATCAAATCAGTGATTCACTATCCATGGATTTATTCATTTACCCAGATAATACACATGTACTCTTGCAATCATGCAGGTAGATATTATGTATTCATGGAACTATGCAGGCACTACCCATACGTTCAATTAATCATCCAGTTACTAACTATTGACTTATGCAAATAACAAGGCTGTCACTATGAAATCATTATAACATTTGAGCAGAACCAATGTAGCCATCTAAACACCCACTTCCAACCCATGCAGTCATTGAATTTTTGAGACACATGCGTTTACTGATGAAACACTCAGGCTCTACACATACACTCATCGAATTACGGAAAACCATTTCACCCATCTAGTACCAATCAGTCATTTAATTACTGAGACAATGGTGTAATACTAATACAGTCACCCCAGCAGTATACTTACTTTCATCCAATCTCTCAAGCATTAACAATGGTATCATACAGTCACTCAGACATTAGACATGCAGACACTACCTATTCACTCAACCAAAAACAAATGGGCACCATCCAATTGCTTAAACACTATTCATCCATTCATCGAATAGGCTAGGTACTATGAATGGGTTAAACAATCACGTATCCACTATCCATTCACTGCATACATAACCTATTAATATGTATGCACTCTTGCAATTATCAAGGCACTAGAATTGCACTCATTTCATCATCCCACCAGTATCTATGCATGTATTGAATTATTGAAGCATTAGTCACACACTTGGCTAATCATTCAGCTTCTACTCATGCACTCATCCAAACACCCAGACACTAGTGGTATTCTCATGCAAACACACAGACAGTAAGTATGCAGATATGGAAAGACCTATGGAGTAATTACATATTCAGGGAATCATCTAGGCACTACTTGTATCCTCAGGGAAACACCTAGGCACTGCCTATGCACTCATTCAATCATTTAGGGAATATTGATGTATTCAACCACAAACCCATGTATTCACAAGTTTTACTGAGGAACATGTAGTCTTTAGACAATATGGGTGCTAGGTTTACTAATATGGTACTCTTGACATATTTAGATCAGTGCATGAGTGCAACCTTAGTGTTTTATCAGTGAACACACATGTCTCAGTATTCCAATGACTGCATGGATTGTAAGTGGGTGTGTATATGGCTGCATAGGTTCTGCGCAAATGTTAATATTATTGCATAGCTGCAGCCTTATTAATTTAGTGATACATTACAAAAAGTGTTGAAGAAAGAGAGATGCAGTGAAACAGAAGAACAAGATAAGAGAGTAGTTAATAAGGCCTTTGCTTTTGAAGAGGAAACATCTGATTTTGATACGAAATAGAATGAAAATTCTTGACAAAATAGTGTTGTGCATGAGGAGACAAAACCAGAAGAAAACGCTACCCTAACAGGGACACCAAAATCCCACTAAGCCCCCCTAAGGTCAGTCCTCAACATGGCAGCCCGACTCATCACAGGCATTAAACGGTTTGAACACATCACACCAACCCTTAAATCACTCAACCGGCTTCCTATCGAAGGTGTTCATGTATCACAAACATAACTCTTCAAACTCATCCCCACAACTACCTAAATCGCAAACTCGTGAAAGCAGGAAGAGCCAGAAATCTGGGAAGCTCTAACTCACTTCTTCTAATCCCTCAGAAATTGAAAAAGACAACCACCTAATCCTGATCCTTCTCGGGTAGTGTACCCAGGCTGTGGAATGCGCTCCCCATTGAACTCAGATGCAAACCCTCCTTCTCCTGCTTCAAAAGGGACCTGAAACTCCATCTCCTCAACAAATACTTTACCGACAAAGCCAACTGAACCCGACTATGACAGCCCAGTTGACTCTCCTTACTATCTAGACCATCAAGGATTTATGGTAGTCTAAGCTACCTGTTGACTCACCCCTTTAATGTATTGTCTCAAAATGTTCATTGTTATGCATATCGCCTCATGTATCCTTATACCATGTTTTTCACTACTCTATTCATTCATGTTGTAAAGCGCTCTGATATCCACGGGTCCCGCTAGCGCTATATAAAACTTATAAAATAAACAAATAAAATAAATAAACTGCTCACCAGCTCTTATAACAACACTTATAACAACACTACAGTTTGCCAGCTAACTTCCGCCCAATATCCTTGCTGCCCACCTTTGCAAAAATATTGGAGAAACATGTACATCGTTGCCTCACTGATTTCATCACCACTCATGACCTATTACCAACCCACCAGTCGGGATTTCGTGCAGGCTTTTCCACAGAAACTACCTTGCTGGGGGTAACCGAAAATATCCGCCGCATGGTGGACAAGGGCGAAACAGTGGCACTTGTGCTGCTCGACCTCAGCGCGGCATTCGACACCGTGTCGCATGCGGTCCTCGCCCAAACACTCCACTCCCTGGGCATCCGTGGGGCAGCTCTCAACTGGATTAGATCATTATTGGAAAACCGCACGTTCCAGGTCTTCTCACAAACTGCCTGCTCCGATACCATGACATTCAAACACAGAGTTCCACAGGGCTCTATCCTTAGCCCATTGCTTTTCAACGTGTATATGAGCCCCCTGGCCAAAATAGTGGCGGAAACAGGGCTTTTAATGTTTTCTTACGCTGATGATTCCCAGCTGCTTTTTTCTTTATCAGCTGCAGATTCTGACAATTCCTCCACCCTACAACTCGGACTCTGTAAAATCGCCGACTGGATGCAAAAAAACTTCCTAAAACTTAACGGCAAAAAAACCGAGTTAATCGTGTTGGGCAAAAATAAAGAACTTTGGGGACCCCAACATTGGCCAACTGAAATGGGCACCCCCCCTACCCCGGTTACTCATGCTCGCAACCTGGGCGTCATTATTGACGACTCACTCAGTTTACATCAGCAAGCGGTAAAGACTTCAGCCACCTGCTTTGCCATATTAAAATGGCTAAAAAAGATCTGTTGGATGCTGCCTGAAAACACCAAGAAAACAGTTGTCAATGCCCTAATAACATTTAGGCTCTAGATTATGGCAACGTTTTGTACCTGGGGGCGAATAAAGCTACTGTCCGCAGGTTGCAATCAGTGCAAAATGCAGCAGCCAGACTACTCTGTAAAATTCCCATCTCTACTCCAACTACTAAATACATCAGGAAGTTACACTGGCTAAAAATTGAAAACCGAGTTAAATTCAAATCTCTATGTTTTATGCACAGGATCTCCACCAACACCGCTCCTAAATATCTGCAAAACCTGGTGCGCCCCTATCATCCTTCCAGATCTCTTCGGTCTTCCACGGCAAATCATTTTGAAATTCCAAGGACCAGGCTGTCACGCATGGGTGGCAAGTCCTTCTCATTCCTAGGACCTTCTCTCTGGAACTCAATGCCACATACATTGCGGTCTGAGTCGAATTACATCAAATTCCGAAAAGCCCTAAAAACATGGCTCTTTAACATCTAGTTTTCTGTAACCGCATTGCTATTGGGATCTGCCGCGCCGGGAAACCCTTTGTTGGGTAGCTGTGCGCATTACAAATGTAAACAAATAAATAAATAAATACAGTCCATGCACTACGTGGCCATTCTTGAAACCTCTGGAGCCATATCTGTTGTAGTAGTCTGTGCCTCTGAAGGGACTTTCTGGCTGGGGATTGTTTCTGCTGCTGATGATGTAGATGGTTCTCTAGATTCCCTCTTCTTGATCAGCAGTTGGAGACGTTGATAAAGTTTAAGGTGATATAACATGAACATTGTCCCACGAGTCCAAAAAAAGTCTCCAGACAAAAACCTCCACCTGTTCACAATAAACTGCTGGAAAAGAAGATTCAAAAAGGAGGTGTGGGTGTATACTTCCAATTAATTTTACTGAAAAGTATATTATCTAATAATATTCCTTACTTTCTCAGTCATGTGATATAAATGTGTTGTTAAAATAAAATTAAACCAATATGTTACTAAACAGATAGACTTAAACTGTATGTTAAATAAGCCAATATATCTGTTTTTTACTTTGTCATTTATACACTCCCTCACCCACACACATGGATATTGAGACACCAATACACATACTCAGGTACCCAATCACTCACTCACCCATACAGAAACTCAAATACCCACTCATACACCTATACAACCACCTAGACACCAATTGATACAGAGATTCACAAACACGTCACTCACAAATACATTTAAAGAGACACCTAATCACGCACTTATACAGTCAGTAATGCAACCACTAAATCACACATACAGGCACTAATACACCCACTGATTCATTAGTACACCTTGTTGTATATATATTAAACACTCATAAACTTTATAGAAGCACTCACAGTCACCAGATGATGTAATCAGTGATGTCAGTTGAAATGTCGTTAGTGATGTAATCTGTAATGTCACTGGCCATGCCTTGAGTGATGTAGTATGTTAGGTCATAAGCAGTGAACTGTGGTGGTGTGAGTTATTGTTCGCTCAGCTAACTATAACTGCTGAATTTCTCTGGTTTAGTGCATGTGGAAACTGATCCTAACTATAATGTCCCTGTAACCTTTGTTTTTTAGGGAATATCTAGGGTGATTTTAATTATATTTGGTAACTGTAACAGACCTGTAACCTGTTGTTTTTAAGTGAATATATATATATATATGTATATATATATATATATATGCTTAACTCCGTGATACCGCTGCAGCAGTCTGATCTTCACACCAGCTCCAGCCAACAGAGACACAGACCAAATTCTTTGATGCAAAATTATTCTTTATTGCGTGCTACTGTGTCGCCATAGCGTTTCGGCTCCTTGATCACACGACAACGTGTTCTCGTAAAAGACCTGTAACCTGTTGTTTTTAAGTGAATATAAATATATATATATTTATATATATATATATATATATATATATATATATATATATATATATATATATATATATATATATATATATATATCAACGCTCCTGAGGTTGCCACACTAGCAGGAAAGCACACGAACAACAGGAAGGTTCACCTCTAAACCTTTAATTTTCGGTACAGGCGAGTGAAGCATGCAGGTGAGTTTAAACAGTTCCAGCGCTTTGCCTGACGCGTTTCGAATGTCTCTTCATCAGAGGCGTCGCGTGGAAAACGTGCAGCGGTGGACACACCCCCATTGATATGCTCGCATCAGTATTGGTGCTTTATGGGAGATATAGTCCGTTGTCCCTTCGTGAATCGAGGCACTTTTATAACTGCTATATTTCAAGGCTCTGAATGGGCCCCCCCGCTTGCCTGCTCGTCTTTATCCACTGCCTGTTGCTCCACAGTAGGATAGGTGTATCCAAATCCTCAGCGGCCTCCAGTTTTAACCGGGTGGTGCTCTCCCAGCGGCTGGGCTGCCGCTTTAACATCAACGCTCCTGAGGTTGCCACACTAGCAGGAAAGCACACGAACAACAGGAAGGTTCACCTCTAAACCTTTAATTTTCGGTACAGGCGAGTGAAGCATGCAGGTGAGTTTAAACAGTTCCAGCGCTTTGCCTGACGCATTTGGAATGTCTCTTCATCAGAGGCGTCGCGTGGAAAACGTGCAGCGGTGGACACACCCCCCATTGATATGCTCGCATCAGTATTGGTGCTTTATGGGAGATATAGTCCGTTGTCCCTTCGTGAATCGAGGCACTTTTATAACTGCTATATTTCAAGGCTCTGAATGGGCCCCCCCGCTTGCCTGCTCGTCTTTATCCACTGCCTGTTGCTCCACAGTAGGATAGGTGTATCCAAATCCTCAGCGGCCTCCAGTTTTAACCGGGTGGTGCTCTCCCAGCGGCTGGGCTGCCGCTTTAACATCAACGCTCCTGAGGTTGCCACACTAGCAGGAAAGCACACGAACAACAGGAAGGTTCACCTCTAAACCTTTAATTTTCGGTACAGGCGAGTGAAGCATGCAGGTGAGTTTAAACAGTTCCAGCGCTTTGCCTGACGCGTTTCGAATGTCTCTTCATCAGAGGCGTCGCGTGGAAAACGTGCAGCGGTGGACACACCCCCATTGATATGCTCGCATCAGTATTGGTGCTTTATGGGAGATATAGTCCGTTGTCCCTTCGTGAATCGAGGCACTTTTATAACTGCTATATTTCAAGGCTCTGAATGGGCCCCCCGCTTGCCTGCTCGTCTTTATCCACTGCCTGTTGCTCCACAGTAGGATAGGTGTATCCAAATCCTCAGCTGCCTCCAGTTTTAACCGGGTGGTGCTCTCCCAGCGGCTGGGCTGCCGCTTTAACATCAACGCTCCTGAGGTTGCCACACTAGCAGGAAAGCACACGAACAACAGGAAGGTTCACCTCTAAACCTTTAATTTTCGGTACAGGCGAGTGAAGCATGCAGGTGAGTTTAAATAGTTCCAGCGCTTTGCCTGACGCATTTTGAATGTCTCTTCATCAGAGGCGTCGCGTGGAAAACGTGCAGCCGTGGACACACCCCCATTGATATGCTCGCATCAGTATTGGTGCTTTATGGGAGATATAGTCCGTTGTCCCTTCGTGAATCGAGGCACTTTTATAACTGCTATATTTCAAGGCTCTGAATGGGCCCCCCCGCTTGCCTGCTCGTCTTTATCCACTGCCTGTTGCTCCACAGTAGGATAGGTGTATCCAAATCCACAGTGGCCTCCAGTTTTAACCGGGTGGTGCTCTCCCAGCGGCTGGGCTGCCGCTTTAACATCAACGCTCCTGAGGTTGCCACACTAGCAGGAAAGCACACGAACAACAGGAAGGTTCACCTCTAAACCTTTAATTTTCGGTACAGGCGAGTGAAGCATGCAGGTGAGTTTAAACAGTTCCAGCGCTTTGCCTGACGCGTTTCGAATGTCTCTTCATCAGAGGCGTCGCGTGGAAAACGTGCAGCGGTGGACACACCCCCATTGGGTATATATATATATATATATATATATATATATATCCAAGAACTCCTCCGTAGAAAGAAGAGAGGCCACACCAGGGGAAATAGCGAAGGCTTCTTTATTCGGTAGAAAACACCCACAGTGGCGAATGCATTTCGGCTTTGAGTTCGCCTTCCTCGGCGCCAGGGGTAATGCACGGTTCAGGCATCTGCTTGACTTTAAATGTCTTTTGCCTCCTCATGCTGCTAGACACGTGACTCCGCCCCTCCATGTAAGTACCAATCGCATAACACTGCCTGCAGGCTGCTTGTGGTGCAATGCCTACAGGACCCAGAATGCACCGTTCTTAGCAGTTCTCGGTGTCTTGCGGGGGTAAGTCTTGTCCCAGCCAGTTGTAGTGCCCCCAGGGGTTTGCCGAACATTAGCTGCCTTCTCCGCTCCCCAGACCGCAGCAACCCCCAAAGTCCGGAATGAAGTATCGGCGGGGGCAAAGTAGGAAGTCCTCCACGTATATATATAAACCAAAAACAACGATTCCTCACACCGAGGGACCTTGGAGTCGCAAAAACAAATCGCTGGGCACACTGAAGTGTTCTTATTCCTTTATTTTCAAAGCCAAGGGTATTTCAAAGCAAACAAAGAACCAACGCGTTTCGACAGGCTCCGCTGTCTTGGTCACGGTCAGTTTGTGAAAAGTGTGTTCAAAACTTATAACCTCAATAAAGTTTTTTTGCATGCGGTCACTCCCCCACAGGGGGTGTATCTCTAAACACAAATGATTGTAACCAACACTCCCACATTATTACGAGGATTCTGGGTGATGTAGTTTAGAAGTTTTTTACACCCTCAGCATGGTAAAAGATTGCATTTTCAATATTTTAACATTTTTCTTTCTGTTTTATCAACATCCGGACATTACCCTCTATTTTATTGTATTATGTTGTTGTCTCCGGATACTCCTGCCCTCCAGTGGGCTGATATTAAGAAAAATATTAATTTAAAACATGCAATTTCGCTCTCCGCAAAAGGATGCAATCACTTGAATCACTGAGTGGGTTTTTAGATACTTGTATTGCTGTAACAAGGGATTCAAATATGATACTCTGTATTTTACAAAGAGTGATGAAAGATTTTACTAGTGTATGAAAAGGTGTATGTGATTGTCACGTGGATGATGTCATCAGTGATGTCATCAGTGATGTCATTTGAGATGTCATCAGTGATGTCACTGACCATGTCATGAATGATGTAATATGTGACATCATCAGCAGTGGATTGCGGGTGCGCGAAATATAGTTAGTACAACTAACTATATAGGAGCAATTTCAATGGTTTTGTATGAGTGAAATGTCCAGCTAACTATAACACCCCTAAAACTTATATTTTTTGAGTGAATTTAAAAGTTTTTTTAAATACTAATTCCTAACTATATAAGGCCTGAAACCTATGGTTTTTTCAGTGAATATATTACCTACTGGCGGTCGCCAGTAGGTATATATAGTTAGGATTTTTTCTCTATGGGATTTTTGAAAATTCTATGTCTAATAACTTTGGCGTTTGTGGACGGAATTGGCTGAAATTTTCAGGAAAATGGAACATTTTGTTTCTGAGCAGCCCCTGGAAATTTGGTGGAGGTTCGTCAAGGGGGGCCAAGAAAAAAGGGGGGTCCCAAAACGTGTTTTTAACATTGAGTTTTCCATAGGGCGGTTGGCCTCACTTTTAGCCCGAACGGCTGAATGGATTTGCACAAAACTTGGAAAAATTGTAGGGACTGGTAGCCCGATGTGCCTTTGCTAGGTCTCAATATATGTGCTCCAGTGGATTTTGAGAAATTAACGTTCAAAAAAAGATATATATCTGTAACAGCGGACCGGGCAGCGCTCCAGTTCGCGTACTTTTGACGTTACGGAGCTTTGTGAAGCGAAGCTGATTGGTTCTCCGGCGTCTGTAAACATTCCAAACAGTCCGTAGCGGCCGCCATCTTGTCTCTCGGTAGGATCGAGAGACAAGAGGAGGCCAAAGCGAAGGGGCAAATGACCATAAGGGGGCATAGTAGATCCTCGCTGACCCCCTAGGTTTGATGTGGAGGCTTTAAAAGGGCCCCGCGGGGCAAAAAAAAAAAATAATAATAATAATCGAACGGCTGAATGGATTTGCACGAAACTTGGCAAAATATTAGGGACTGGTAGCCCGATGTGCCTTTGCTAGGTCTCAATATATGTGCTCCAGTGGATTTTGAGAAATTAACGTTCAAAAAAAGATATATATCTGTAACAGCGCTCCGCTTCGCGTACTTTTCGCGTTACGGAGTTTTGCGAAGCTGATTGGTTCTCCGGCGTCTGTAAACATTCCAAACAGTCCGTAGCGGCCGCCATCTTGTCTCTCGGTAGGATCGAGAGACAAGAGGAGGCCAAAGCGAAGGGGCAAATGACCATAAGGGGGCATAGTAGATCCTCCCTGACCTCTTAGGTTTGATGTGGAGGTTTTAAAAGGGACCCGCGGGGCAAAAAAAAAGAAAATAATAATAATCGAACGGCTGAATGGATTTGCACGAAACTTGGCAAAATTGTAGGGACTGGTAGCCCGATGTGCCTTTGCTAGGTCTCAATATATGTGCTCCAGTGTATTTTGAGAAATTAACGTTCAAAAAAAGATATATATCTGTAACAGCGCTCCGCGGAGATAAAATTATCTCTGTATTACCTAGCTGTTGCTAACACCAGTTAGCGACCGCTAGTAGGAGATAGCGACCATCTTGGGCTCCACTTTGCATGTCAGTGATATTTATCACTAATGACATGCAAAGTGGGCATGCCAAGATGTTAGCGACTGGAAACAGTCGCTAACATCGCTATCTCCTATTACCAACTTTTGGAGATATTCGCGCTAAGCGCGAATATCTCCAAAAAGTAACACCTGCCCTGAGCAGTTCTTAGCCATGTTATCCAATGGGAGGTGGATAACATGGCTAAGAGCATTAGCTCGGTAATGCATGAATATCGCTGACTTTTCAGCGATATTAATGCATTGCGGTCGTTTTTCATCGCATTTGCGATAAACCTTGATAATAGCAAGGTTTATCTGCGATAATTTCTGACGATGCTTAGCGGTAAAAAATTCGTTGCTAAGCATCGTTAGGGATAAATATCGCTTAACTTTGGTAATATGCCCGAACGTCTGTTAACGTTCGATTCGAAGGAAATCAGGAAGTGTTGAAAAACATTGTCTGCGCCATCTTGCCTTTTTTCAAATGCCACACTTTTGTCGTGCACGGCAGCCATTTTAGATGCCTTGACCAGACCCACTCTCTGTACGCTGTCGATCCTTAGCATGGCTCCCCACCCTCGCAAGCATCTCCCCCAGGCACTGGTCACCCCCGCTCTCTGTCTTATGCATGGGTAATAAACCTCCCCCCATCTGCGCTGCTCTTCCCTGAGAATCACACCCTGTGCCCGCCCGACACCTCCCTTTCGCCCTATTCACTACCGCACCCTCTGACACTCCTTTTCCTCTGTGTCCGATTGTCCAGGCCGGTCCTAGGCTATCAGCTAGCCCTGCAGATGTAGTTTATGGCCCCAGCTGTAAAGAATAACCCCTCTTCAAAGGAGTTATAGTAGATCAAGGCCCACACCCGATGAGATCCGTCACAGCACACGCGTTCCTACTATCTGAAAACCATCCTGTATTGTGATTGGGGAGGGGACCGAGCCTGAAGCGGAAGATTCCAGGGATGACTCTTTGTACATCAAAGTTTTTACAATTATGTGTCACATTAAAAATATATAGCACTCCAACAAAGTAGTAAGATTATAAAACTTTAATAACTTATAAATATATACAACAAAACAAAAACAGTAAAAACATTTAAACATTTTTAGGGAAAATGAAGGAAGTAGCGGTCGGCTGTGCGAATAGTCCCAACGCAGCACAACGTCCAGATTTCTGGACGGCACCCAGGTGATGTTGCCTGGGTGCCGCACTGATTTCGGTATCCGGCGTGGGGCGTCGCGCGGGGTGGGTCATCAGTAGCGGTCTGTTGTGTGAATAGTTCCAAGGCAGCAGAACGATGGCACCAAGGTGATGTCCAGTAAGTTGCCGCCCTCCGAATAACGGCGTGGGGCGCCCCGGGGGGGGAGGCGGCGTGAACGGGCTTCTCCAGGTGGAGTCTCGTCTGCTGTAGTGGGGCGCCCCTTTACCGTTTCAGTTGCCATTCCGTCCGCTTTTGGTCCACTGTGTCAAAAGCCGCAATTCAGCTGAGTTGCGCCCACTCTTGCGGTGCAGCGATAGGCGGCTGTCACAGGACTCTCAAAATGGTGGCAGGCTCTTTCCTTTTTGGGCCTGGTCCACTGAAATGGCCCTGGGACACCTTGGAAATCGCACGCTTGTCTGCTAGGTCTTGGACCCCATTCTCGAAAGCGTCCCCTCCGCCTTGAGGATTCAACAAAAGTTTTGGGGGCCCCCGACTCCTGCAGGCTTCTGGTGGGGAGCGGATGCCATGATTGCTCGTGGAATGACCACGACGGAGCCACGAGATGGTGGTGCTTTCATGTTGACGCCAGCTTCAGTCTGAAACATCCAGAAACAAGGTGGGGCTTTCATCGTTTGGGAAAAAAAAAAGTTTTCATCCAATGAAAAGTGTTATTTTTAGGTCATATGATCAAGCCTTCCATCATTAGGAAACCAAAAGTAAAATGAACCAATGAAAAGTTTTATAAACAAGTCACATGACCTGTTATGCGGCATAGGGTATAAAATACGGAGAAAATACGTTGGCACGTGAGGCGGCGTCAGTAGCGGACCGATGTGCGAATAGGCCGAAGGCAGCACAACGCGCCAAGATCCGGATGGCACCGAGGTGGTGTCTAGTAAGTTGCCGCACTGGTGTGGCCATCCTACAATGCTGAAAGTCGGCGTGGGGCGCCCCGTTGGCCTGTGAGATGGCGTCAGTAGCAGACCGATGTGCGAATGGGGCCAAAGGCAGTGCAACAATATTTTCTGAATAGAAGACACCACAAGGCGCTGAGATGCCAAGATCCGGATGGCACCGAGGTGGTGTCTAGTAAGTTGCCGCACTGGTGTGGCCATCCTACAATGGTAAAAGTCGGCGTGGGGCGCCCCGTTGGCCTGTGAGATGGCGTCAGTAGCGGACCGATGTGCGAATGGGGCCAAAGGCAGCGCAACAATATTTTCCGAATAGAAGACACCACTAGGCGCTGAGATGCCAAAATCCGGATGGCACCGAGGTGGGGTCTAGTAAGTTGCCGCACTGGTGTGGCCATCCTACAATGCTGAAAGTCGGCGTGGGGCGCCTCGTTGGCCTGTGAGATGGCGTCAGTAGCGGACCGATGTGCGAATGGGGCCAAAGGCAGCGCAACAATATTTTCTGAATAGAAGACACCACAAGGCGCTGAGATTCGGTTACCACCGAGGTGGTGTCTAGCAAGTTGCTGCACTGGTGTGGCCATCCTACAATACTGCTCCGAATAACGGCGTGGGGTGCCCGAAGGGGGGGGGAGGCGGCGTGAACGGGCCTTCCCAGGCTCGTCTGCTGTAGTGGGGCGCCCCTTTACCGTTTCAGTTGCCATTCAGCTGAGTTTCGTCCGCTCTTGATGCTACAGCGACAGGCGGCTGCAACAGGACTCTCAAAATAGCGGCCTGTTCTTTGGATTTGGGCCTGGTCCACTAAAATGGCCCTGGGACACCTTAGAACTCAGACGCTTGAATTTTTTTTCCTTTCCTCTACATGCAAAAAAAGGTAAATGCCCGGTACGTTACACGCTTCATCTGCCACGATGTACTCTCCAGAGGAACCGAAAAAAAATATAGTTATGGTAACTATACCATGCATCGTCATATGGAGAGGTGGCACCGATTAATTATAGTGCTGCATAAAAGAGAGATTTGGAGAAGAACCCCCGACCTGCCAGTACATTCATCAAAGAAGTGGCACTGACAGCATCAGAGGCAAGGGAAACGGTCCCAAATATTTAGAAGAACTTTGGAAAGATTAAAATGACATGTTTAGATTGTGGCAAATTAATTTCATGTGGACAGATGAGTGTTACTCTAATAAATACAGCATATGAACATCATCATAGTCGATGGTTGGTAGAGACATTTTGACTATATCCTGGACCTGCCCGTCCTCGCCCAAAATGGCGCCGGAATAAATGGGACTCGTAACTCCTTGTTGTGTACTTGTTGTACAACCTTGATATCACGAGATACGTATGCAGTTTTGAAGCACATGGCGGGCGGGGACGAGAATAGATTGAATATTTCGACATCTCTATTGATATTAAGTTGTGATGTGTTATTGATTACTGTACTATTGAAAGTTCGAATTAACGTCACCCATGGTACTTGCCCGCAAATGTATATCTAGATAATTTTATTGTAACTGGCCCTGTCGTATTTTAATTATAAAATGTACGTCCACCGATTCCGCAACTGTTAGACACCTTAGTTCTTGCAACCTAATGGCCCGCCCGTTACGTTCCTCTACAGTGTAAATGTCTCCTCATCATATACGATTACAGTTTGCTCCGTGGCCGGCGCACGTGGTTATAGGCCCGTATTTGTATACTGACATTTTCACAATAAAGGTTTTTTAAAAGAAAACATGGTAGTAGTATTTACATTGGTAAAGTTTTTAATAATAGTCACTGTTTTAGAATCAGTAAAAGGCAAGTGAAATAAAGCAGACCAATTACATGAAGGGTAAAAGGTATAATACGCAAGAACGCAGTAAAGATAAATGGTCAAGGCCTGTTGTGTTTTCTACTCCTGCAACATAAAGTGATCGATAAGAATCTCATATTCAGGCGTATCGGCGACTAAGACAGCTGGTCGACCCTCTTTTGCTCAACGGCTCCGTCATGGGACGAAGAAACGCCCTTTTTCTCGAAAAAAGAATATATTTTACTTGCAGGACAGTTGTAAATTTTCCGGGAAAGTACATTAGCCTGGAACATTATAACATATATGTTTAAGAAAAAATAATGTTCAGAAGTAATAAAAAGCGTAATTTTTAGGTCATATGACCAAGCCTTTCATCATTAGAATAAGAAAAGTAAAATGAACCAATGAAAAGTTTTATTAACAAGTCACATGACCTGTTATGCTTACGTTACGCGCTGCGCGTCGCGCCCCGGATCACTTCCGGATGCGCTAACGCGGCGCGTCATATGACGCATTACGCGACAACGCAGGTCCAGAATATAGTCGAAATGTCTCCACCAACCAGCGGTCGGAACACAACCCCTTTCAGCAGGCTAAATAGTTCTGTTAAATGACAACAGAAGGGACAGGCAACAAGAACCATCAGTCAAAGAGGGGAGGGCTAGTTCTTCTCTACCGGGTTACGTTGGGGCGCTACCGGAACTGATCGAATTGGTAGTCTACAGTGTTTCTGGATGTTTCAGACTGAAGCTGGGATTAGCATGAGAGCACCACCATTTCGTAGCTCCGTCGTGGCCATTCCGCGAGCAATCATGGCAGCCGCTCTTTATCGTTATTTTGGGCGGGGTTGGTGGTGGAGCCGAGCTGTATTGCAGCCATCATGGTGTGGAGTTTAGTTCATCTCACTAGTTTCGTATTTGTCATGAGGGGTTGTTCCTAATGTTTCTATTTTAGCGAGGTCAAAAAGAGATCCCATTAGTGGCCTACTGATTTTGCTCGATTCCTTTTGTTTTTTTACACGATTTTTCGTTATCTGCAAAGACTAAACAGAGTATTGCGACTCTGTGTTTGTTTGTAAATAGAGAATGAACCAAAGAGAACCAATTCTAAAACAGTAAATGCTTGGATAACAATCAATCAAATGGAGAGAGAAGCAGGCACGACGTATTACAACGGGGGCAAAGGCCTGCGTTAACTACCTTTCACTATCTGCAAAGAGAGAGTACTCCTAATAGAAATGAGGGGGGGGGCAGCATTCAAAGCAGATCAGTGTGCATAAACACGAAAATGTTTTTACTTACCACGTACTTGACATTCGAGAGCTTATGATATTTGCTATTAAAAAAACATTGAAATTCACTGAAAAAACCATAGGTTATAGACCATATATAGTTAGGAATTAGCATTTACAAAACCTTGAAAATTCACTGAAAAAACCATAGGTTATAGACCATATATAGTTAGGAATTAGCATTTACAAAACCTTGAAAATTCACTGAAAAAACCATAGGTTATAGACCATATATCGTTAGGAATTAGCATTTAAAAAACCTTATTTTACTCACACAAAACCATTGAAATTCCATATATAGTTAGTTGCACTAACTATATATCGCGCACCCGCAATCCACTGCTGATGATGTCACATATTACATCATTCATGACATGGTCAGTGACATCACTGATGACATCACTGATGACATCTCAAATGACATCACTGATGACATCACTGATGACATCTCATTTGACATCAATGATCACATCACTGATGATATCATTCATGTGATAATACAATGCATCTCCTCACACTCTAATATAACCTCCGTTACACCCAGTGTTAAATACAGAGTATAATTTTTGAAACCATTGACACACCAATACTAGTTACTACATACGCACTCACTGATTCCTATGTCTACACACACATTCACTCATTCACCCATACAATCATTCATACATACAATCACTCATCTTTACAACACTATCATATGCACTCATACACCTATACAGACACTCACACTCTGCCACTCATCCATGGAGTTACTCACACACCTAGTCAGTCCTGAAAAGAATCAATCACACTTCCATTTTCTCATCTATACAGTTAAACACAGAACACCTTACATTTTTGAAACATATACTAACACATACTTACTCTCTGATACAATCACTGATACAAGTACACATTGATCTGCACAGAGTCACACACCTCCCAGCCAGTCATACACACACTCAGTCTCCCATACAAATACTTGTGCAACCAATCAATAACCCATGTAGCCACTCATATAGCTACTGATCAACACATGCAGCAGCTTGCACAACAACAGACATACTGATGCACACTTTCAGACAGTTTAGTCACTAACCCGTGCATTCAGTAAGACGCATTTAATCACTCACTCATACAGTCAATCACGCACCTACTAAAACCTTCATTCAGACACTTATACATCCACTCATTCTTCAATATGTAAAACATATTTAAACTTTACAGAAACACATAATCACTGGATGATGTCATCAGTGATGTCATCAGTGACGTCATTTGAGATATCATCAGTGATGTCATCAGTGATGTCACTGACCATGTCATGAATGATGTAATATGTGACATCATCAGCAGTGGATTGCGGGTGCGCGATATATAGTTAGTGCAACTAACTATATATGGAATTTGGTATACACCCGTTACGACGCAACTTTTACTCCGCACTACCATTACAACGCGGGCATTACAACGCATGGCATTACAACGCATTGCGCTGGGGGGCGCTCTAGGATAAGAGGTAAGTTTAATTTACTATCCAACACCTTCCCTAGGGTCCACGGGGACTGGAGTTAGAATAGTAAATTATACTTACCACTATCCAGCACCCCAAAGCGCTATGCGTTGTAACGGTATTCGTTGTAAATACCGCGTTGTAATGGTACGCGGAGTAAAAGTATGCGTTGTAACGTCATACATCCCCTATGGTTTTTTCAGTGAATTTTCAAGGTTTTGTAAATGCTAATTCCTAACTATATATGGTCTATAACCTATGTTTTTTTCAGTGAATTTTCAAGGTTTTGTAAATGCTAATTCCTAACTATATATGGTCTATAACCTATGTTTTTTTCAGTGAATATATATATAGATATCAAACAATCAATCTTGCTTCAGCAAAGAAAAAGGCATATACTATATATATATATATATAAATATATATCAACAAATTGAGGCCAAACACAGAAAACCCCTTTTCCAGTAAAACGAGGTGTCGGACCACGAAGGACGAGCACCCGAGCATGGAACGGCGACCCTGTCATCTGGCTTTCAAGTAGTAAACTTCAGAACAGGTGCCTGCTTCCAAGACCCACGACCCACAGGATCGACATTGAACAAGGTAACTGGATACACGGGCGCTCGACAAGATAGGAGGCATTAGGAGAGAGGGCTAGTGGTAGCATGGTGGTTCCTCTGGAGATGGGGTCACCAATAGCTTTGACCACGGCATTCTGTTCCTGACTGCCAAACGCTGATGTGCCTAGACTCCTATCCAGGACACCAGCGTATCATAATAGTGAAGGGGCCGATGGGTCATGTAGTACGGTCCCCAGGGAAACCATGAAGGAACCGCTAAGAGGCTAAGGGATTTCTGAAAGTAACACTAATTGTTCTATCCCTATCGGAGTAACAGCAGCAACGTGGAAAAATATATTTGTGACTTTTCATTTTTCTTTTTTCTCTATTTATACTTTTGCATCAGGAACAATTTGGGATTTAAAGGAACAACTTTAAATCAACTTTCCAAAAAGACGAAACATTGGTAATACAACTCAAAGATTTGACCCAAATACGCAATTTAAAGTAAGAAAAATATAGATCAACATGGCAGATCACTGGACCAAATGGGAACAAATATTAAAAGATATGTTTGCCGATGGAGAACTCACGCTGGTGCACAGTCAACTAAGCACTAAAAAAACAGGGGCAGTGAATACCCCAAAACAACTAATGAGAGATATGGAACAAGCAAGGATAGTTGAAATAAATAAATGGTGGAAAAGTGTCACTCTGAAAAAATATATCAACTGCAAAAGGGTACCCAGGACTTACGAATCTTTGTCTTGCCCACCCTGAGCGATCTAGACCCAGATCTCCTCGCCAAATGGTAATCAGACACTAATGAATGCTCCTTGAAACTAATCGACACACTGATCACACATGCTGAGAGGAGATTATCCCAGACAATGAAGAAAGTGAAAGAACTAGAAAAATCGCTAGAAAAATTCAAAGAAACAGCTGAGAGTAACAAAGTGTTTGCGGATTTTTAAGAAAAAACTGGATAAACAGGAGGAAGAATTACAAAATAAAAAATTACAAAAATTCCAGCGTGATAAAATAGATTACGCCAAAGGAAAGGTATACACTTTTGAAAGAAAATAAGATGGCAACTACAAAATATAATCAATGGACTGGACTTTGGATCCTGAAACAACAAGGACAGAGACAGCTGGAATATCCAGCACAGAAAGCTCAGCAGTGAGCTCAGCAGACAAAGGACGATCCACAGGCACATCAGGGTTGGATTTTTCCAGGGAGATGCGTCTCATGAGGATGATGACGTGAAGCAGGGGAATAGTTGTCCCCCAAAAACTGGAACTCCAACAAAAAGAACAAGACGGGGTTACAAGGAACAAGCCCAGAAAAAAGATAGATACAAAGAAATAAAGCGGATATCTTCAGATCAAGACACCCAACGACAAGAAAATAATTTGGTTATAAATCTTTCCTCAAAGACTTTAACAACAAAACATGTCAAATTACTAAATAAAGGGCTAATGCTTTGCCCATCTAACAGCATGGATCTAGCATTGTCTAGGGTAGACCTTTACCTGTTCTGCTGAAAACTAAAATTAAAAAAAATGTTTTGCTACAATGCCAAAAAGAACAACGAAACAGCAAAATCAAGAGACTTTGAAACCACTTACCCTAAATTATATCGTACCCTTGACAAGATTACACAGTCTGGAGGCTGAAACCATCATGGATATTTCCTCTGTAACTGATAATACAACAAATGCACACATTTGAGAAGAGATGGCTATCACAACCAACATGTCCATCAGTAGTCACTGTAAAAATCGATACAAAGGAACTACGTACAGTCTACATCAAAGATAAGAAAAAGAACCATCACAAATTCGGAAACATGACTAATGATGATAGATGGGTCCTAAACGACCTGAGAACAGATGACAGTATTGTCATATAGTCCTCCTATAAAGGGGGAAATGTTGTTGTTATGGGTGCACAGAAATATTACCTAGAAGTCAAGAGACAACTCAATGATGTATCAAACTATGGGAGACTAAAAGAAGATTCAACACCTAGGATTATGAACAAGTTCCACAAAATGCTTCAAGATTGGCATTGAGATGGGCCCCTAGATGATAATGAACTGGACTATCTTTTGATAAAACATCTGATTACAACAACAATTTATGTCCTACCAAAAGTAAATGAGAGTCTAGATAATCCACCGGGGTGCCCGATCGTCAGTTCCTGTGGGTCATTACTAGAAAACACTTTGAGATTCGTAGATATTTTTTTATTTCTATGTGTACAAGATTTACCATCGTACATCCGGGACTCGATGGATTTTTTAAACAGGATCGCTAACATATCCTGGAAAGAAGAATAGACAATGATAACCATTGATGTGGTATCATTGTATACTTCCATCAGGGATGAAGCTGGGATCAAAGCCTGTGAATCTTACCTTCAGTCAAGATCATTAAATGTTCTCCAACAGACCACCATGATGCTGGAAATGTTGCATTTCTGCCTCACCAATAACATCCTTATTTTTTACAAGACATTTTACAAGCAGAGCAAAGGTACTGCAATGGGAACTTCCTTTTTGCCCACATACGCTAATCTCACCATGGGCATGTGGGAGGCAGAACAAATCTGGTCAAACAAAAACAAACAGATGATGGAGAACATTGTACTCAGGGTACGTAATATACACAATCTGTTTTTTTTAATCTGGGAGGGAGACACAGGAGATCTAACTACTTTCCTAAGGAATCTCTTTTTTTTAAATAAGTCTTTATTGATACATTTTCTTTTTTCTCCCCTCGCTGGTTTTAAATAAAAATCCATATAAAGCAATACAATCTATTGCATTTCCTAAGGAATCTCAATAACAACGGTTTTCAACTTCAATTTACCTATAACATCAGTAAAACAGAGATAGACTACTTGGATGCACACAGCTACATAAGCGAAAAGACCATGTGTACAACACTTTTTCGAACGCCTACTGCGTGTAACAGCATCCTTTTAGTGAACAGTGCTCACCCCAGATGTCTGAAATGGAGTGTTCCATTCAGGGAATTTTTAGGAGCATGAAGCAATTGCTCGGAAGAACTAGAATTCCTCTCACAATTGGATCAAATGTACAACCAATTCATGATCAGAGGATATCCCATTATAGTAGTGGAAAATGCCAAATTAAGAACTTTGAAAAAGAGAAGAGAAACCTTACTATATCCCAAGAGAACAAACATTGGACAGAATGATAATCCTGAGGTCAACAAAATAAGATAAATAACACAGTATAATTCCTCGAGTAAGACAATAAGGGTTTCACTCCAAGAAAACTGGAAGATCTTGAGAAGGGACGATGACTTAAATGAAGTCACATCTGACCACCTTAACATAACTTACAAAAAAGGGCCCTCTTTGGGAGACATCCTGACACAGAGACACTATCAGAGAGTAGATCATGGTGGCAGTAAAACACAATGTTTAAGAGCCAAAGGATTTTTTAAATGTCCAAAATGCAAAGCATGTAAATATGGCCCAAACCAACAGAAAATTAACACAATGTTGGGGGAGAAAATCACCATCAAGGAAAGCATCGCCTGCGAAACGACACCTGTGGTCTATGCCCTAAAATGCGAATGCGGAATAGAATATGTAGGAAGCACTGTTGACAAACTGAAGTTACGCATTCTACAACATCTGAGGGCAATTAAGAATAAAGACTTGGCAAATGCAATTACCAACCATGTTTGGAAGGACCACAAAGGGAACTTTGATTACCTAAGATGTTATGAAGTAGAATTCATTACCCTCAACATCAGAGGTGGAGATCGGGAATTGCTGTTAAGGAAAGCAGAATCAAAATGGATAATAATGAAAGGAACAAAAATACCATGGGGACTTAATGTGGATGCAGAATTGTACAATTTTCTGTAGGCCAACATTTTTAGAAACAAACCTAGAAAATAGTATGAACGGCCTCAATTAAAACTGTTTTTTTAGATTTCTTCTACTGTATATACTTTGGTTCATATTACACTTGATTTGTTCTTAGTCAACACCTGCACATTAGGAAATCAGATTTACTATATACCAAGTAAACAAATATAACATGAGAAAATCATTCTGAAAAATTTTGAAAGTATAAGATGAGATCCATAGTTGCTTTACAACCTGTTCAACTAAGAAAAATTTGCCGATAGTGTTTTTTAGTTTGGTATTATGAGACACTTAGGAAATTCATGATCAGGTAATTGTTCAGAGTGTAACATTTTAGAAGTTTAATACAACAGGTACTTTACCGGAATTCTGAAAATTTCACCTTGTATTTACATCTACCTCTTCCATGTACTTGAACTTGTTTCTTTGGACATTTTGTAAATCCAACAGTGACACTGTTAATAACTGTATATAAGAAAATAACAGGATTTTATTGTTATTTATACCTGAGGTACTTTACCATCTCTACATATTTTGTCTCCTCCATTATATTTGCACTTGCACTTTTCTTGCATATCTCTTAAAATTGACAATGAGATTAACTACGTACAATGAAAGCACATCGTTCTCAGGTAATTTAAAATTATGGTACTTTACCATTCATTTACTGCTCTTTTTCAGATTAAATGAACGTTTCTTATGTTAACATAATGTTTTACTAAAAGGTACTATACCTCCAGAATACTATGTGACCAAGTTCTAAAACCTGTCTCCAAAAGATAAATGCTCTTGTGCAATGGCTATGAACTATTGTTAAAATGTCATTTCACACTGCTCCCTTAAAGAAGGTCAACTGTTTATTCCCTTGATGCACTTTGCACGCTTGAAATGAAAAAATAATGGATAAAAAAAATAATGAAGAATAAAACTTCGATTGCCTAAACAACTACGACTTGCCTGGTATTTGCTGGCGTGAGAGCTGGCTTTCTGTGCCCCTCTTGGATCCTGATATCAACAGCTCGAGGGCAAACACAGGAAACCCCATTTTCCATATATATGTTTCAGCCACGTTATAGCTAGGAATTAGCATTTAAAGAACCTTAGAAATTCACTGAAAAAAACATAGGTTTCACCCACGTTAAAGTTAGCTGGACTTTTCACTCATACAAACCCTTTGAAATTCCCCCGTTATAGTTAGTTCAGCTAACTATAACTCGCGCGCCCGCAATCCACTGCTGATGACCTCACATATTACATCACTCATGACATGGTCAGTGACATCACTCATGACATCCCTGATGACATCTCAAATGACATTACTGATGACATCACGTATGACATCATCCCGTGAATGTGTGTCTTTCTGAAAAATAAATAAATATTTTTTATACATGTATATCTAAAGTTCAATAGAAGAATAAATGGGTAAATAAGTATCTAAATGGATGTTTTTTTGTAAAATTGATTGCCTAACTGACTTATTAAGTGTATCTTACTGAATACATGTATTAGCGAGTAATGTTTAAATATTTAAATATCTGTATAAGTGTCTCACTTTGTGTATAAGTGGCTGCATGGGTTGGTGAGTAGCTACATGTGTGTGTATATGGGTTATTAGTTGTTTTTTTAGTATGAGTATGAGTGTTTGTATGGTTCGTTGGGGGATATTACTTAGCGCATAGATGCATGGATGAGTGACTCACTGTTTGTATGTGTTTTGAAGACAGCATGTGTGCAGGACTGTATGGGTGGATGAGTGTGTGTATGGGTGTGTTAGTGAGTGAATGACTGTATCAATAGTGTCTTTATGAGTAAGTACATGTTTTAAACTAGTATATGTATACAAGTGAGTATTTATGAGAGTGAGAGATTGGAAGAGTTCCTGTATAAATAAGTATATGTTTCTATAAGTGATTGTGTAAGAGAGTATGTATGTGTACGTTTCTGTAGAAGTAAGTGTAGTGGTGTGTGTATAGCTGTATATGCAAGTAAATGGATGTTTGATAGTTTATTTGCATGTGTGAGTATGTGTGTGAGTAACTCTATGTATGAGTGTTGATGTGTAACCGGATGTATAGGTGTATGAGTACACATGATGAGTGAGTACATGTATGAGTGACTATATAGAACTGTTGGTGAATGAATGGATGTGTATGTAGATTTTGGAACTACTGAATAGGTTGTTCTAACTGGTATTGGTATCTCCATTGTTTTGAAAATTCTAGTTTCTATTTTTCCATGTGTGTATCACAAGTTATATTAGGGTGAGAGGAGGTCTACCACTCGTTCACAAGGATGATGTCATCAGTGATGTCATCAGTGATGTCATTTGAGATGTCATCAGTGATGTCATATGAGATGTCATCAGTGATGTCACTGACCATGTCATGAGTGATGTAATATGTGACGTCATCAGCAGTGGATTGCGGGGGCGCGAGTTATAGTTAGCTGAACTAACTATAACGGGGGAATTTCAATGGTTTTGTATGAGTGAAATGTCCAGCTAACTTTAACATGTGTGAAACATATGTTTTTTTCAGTGCATTTCCAAGGTTTTTTAAATGCTAATTCCTAACTATAACGTATGTGAAACCTATGGTTTTTTCAGTGCATTTCAAAGGTTTTTTAAATGCTAATTCCTAACTAGAAAGTGCCTAAACCCTACTTTTTTTTTTATTTCATAGGTTTTGTAAATGCCAATGTTTAAATGTATTCATTGTTCTATTTATTACAAACTAAAAAAAATAAATGGCAGTGCATGTGTCAATGTATTTGTCAGTTGTTGTATATAAATAAGTATACATAAGACTCAGTGATTGTATGAGTGACTGTATGGATAACTGTATACTTGTAATAGCGATTTTATAACACAATAAGTATGAGTTACTATCTATATGTATAGATGAAGTGGTGTTTGTATAAGTGTGTAGCTAAGTAAAAGTATGTATGATGCATTGTTTGCATAAGTGAGTAGGATGACTTCATAAGTGATTAGGATGTGTGCTGGTGTGTAATGTCGATATAGGTGTTTAAGTATATTTGATAGTGTTCTATTGATCATTGACAGCATGTATGAGTGAATATATAGGTAACAGATTAGATGTGTGCATAGATTTAGGAATCACTAAATGGGTGTTTAGAAACTTGTATCGGTGTGTCAATGGTTTCAAGTATGGCACTCTGTATTTTACAGTGAGTAATGAAAGGTTATACTAGTGTATGATGAGGAGTATCTGATTGTCACGTGGATGATGTCATCAGTGATGTCACTGACCATGTCATGAATGATGTAATATGTGACATCATCAGCAGTGGATTGCGGGCGCGCGAGATGTAGTTAGTCGACTATATTGAAGGAATTTCAATGGTTTTGTACAAGTAAAATGTCTAGCTAACTATAACACCCCTCAAACCTATGGTTTTTTCAGTGAATTTCGAAGGTTTTTTAAATACTAATTCCAAACTATATCAGGCCTCAAAGGTTTTGTAAATGACAATTCTTAAATGTATTAATTGTTATATTTATTTGTTTTGATGCTGATTTACTACATTTTTTAAAACTATTTATTTTCAGATTTTTTATTTTTTAAATTACATTATCCATTACATTACAAAATATACTTTCTCAGAATGATTTACTTTAGTTTAAATACTTTGCAAATAAATAATAGACTTTTAAGTACAGTAGTTTTAGTTGTTGCAATTCACAACACAATTTCAGACTCAATGCAACATGGAGCTCAATGTGAATTTCTAGTCAAATGCAATTAGTTACTTTTTGGATATTTTTTTCTAACCACAGGACTGAATCCTAGATTCAGTCCTGGGACTTCTCCTGTAAACAGTTGAGTAAAAGCATTTTGGTTACAGTAGTGATTTTTAAGGAATATTAATGTATTTTAAAAGTTGACACTTAGAAACTTTTTCACATAGAATCACCAATGTTATCCTATGGGAGGAAATTCACTTATCAGGTAAGTAGTGTTAACGTTACTTTTTCTTTCACAGTGGTGAATCCTTGATCCAGCATGGGTGATTCTCCTGTAACCAGTCGAAAGAATGCGTTTAAGTCATACAGGCAATTTGTAAGGAATATTTTTAGTTTGTGAAAATAGACGCTTAGAAACTTTTCTGCTACCAACCAGACAATTGATTTCTATGGAAGGAAATACAAGTTACTGGTAAGTACGCTTAGAATTACTTTTCAGGGTCAGTGCTAACAGGTGAGTAAATCGCAATTCATCGTTCGGCTGATTTTAGAGGAATATGTGTACGTTTCAAAAATCAACACTTAAAAACTTTTCTGGTGAAAACCACACAATGGATTCCTATGGAAGGAAATACAAGTTACTAGTAAGTACGCTTAGAATTACTTTTCAGAGTCAGTGCTGGGCTAAAAGATGCAGCACTGGGTTCTTTCCTGATAACAGGTGAGTAAATTGGAATTTGTTTGTTCGGTTGATTTTATAGGAATATTTGCACAATTCTGAAGGAAGGGGGCGTACCATGGCTGATTTTAGAGGAATATTTTAAAGTTCCAAAACTCCACACTTATTAACTTTTCTGGTGAAAACCACATAATGGAAGGAAATTCAAGAAACGGGTAAGTACGATTAAAATGACTTTTTAGGATCAGTACTGGGTTTAAAGTTTCAGCACTGAGGTCCCTCCTGATAACAGGTGAGTAAATCGGAATTCGTTGTTCGGCTGATTTTAGAGGAATATTTGCACAATGCTGAAGGAAGGGGGCGGTGCCAGAGGTGACATGTGTGCAAACACACCCTGTGGCGCGTTTTAAGTTGAAGAATTAATTCCACTTCAATCCTGAGGTCCCCTGTGGGCCAACTAGCCCACCAGGTACCTCCAGTATGCGCCAGGGCGATGCGTTGCAGAGAGGAGTTCAGAGGCCACGCCCCTTTTTACAACACTCTGCAAAGCAGGTCCGTGGCGCTTACTGGAGGTACCTTGTGGGCTAGTTGGCCCCTAGGGGACCCTAGAGATTGAAAAACGCTCCACAGGGCGTGTTTGCACACACATCACCTCAATCCCCGCCCCCTACCTTCACCACTGAGCAAAGGCACCCCGTGGCGTGTTCTAAGATGGGGGGATTAAGTTCCCTTGAATACTGGGGGTCCCTGGGGGCCAACTAGCCTACCAGGAACCTCCACTATGTGCCAGGGGCTGCGTTGCAGAGAGGTGTAAAAAGGGGCGTGGCCTCATTACAACCATGAGCAAGTTCACAGGGGTTAACAAAACGTGTCGGTTGTTTTTGGGGATGATCTGGGAGATTGCTGTTTGGAGGCAATAAAGAAAACTTAGGGAAATTCGATTCCTGTGAGTGTGTGGTTCATTACTTTCTTCGAGTAAGAGGGTGTGGGTGCATATTAATTAGGCGAGGCTCTGCCGAGAAACACGCACCGGAAACAGAAGCGCCATGGGTCCACCAGAAACCTTCCCTTCACAAAAGGAGCAAGCCCACACAGGTTCACAGGGATTTTCCTCTTTTATTCAGCATCTCAGGTGTGGCATGACCGCCATCCACAAGGTGCCCAAACACATCTTCCTTAAGTAAGTGTGTGTGTTTGTTCCGGGAGTCACAAACAGATTGAAATTGGCATAGACCTTTAATGGCTGGCAGCAGTTTGGCGTTTGCCAAGAACCTTGACATTACATCAAAGCTTTGCCACTGCTGCCGCCGAACTACTTCAGAATGGGGGCTTCTAGGTGCGCGTGGCCACACACCAATATACACCACCAGAAACCTTCCCTTCACAAAAGGAACAAGCCCACCCAGGTTCACAGTGATTTTCCTCTTTAATTCAGCATCTCAGGTGCGGCATGACCGGTTTCAGCTCCATTGCCTTTATCAAATGCCTGAATCACTGTTCTACTATTGCTGTCCACTTTAAATGTAGAGTGCCCCGCTTCAATTGGTGCAGACAGTCTAGCAGGCAGGGAAAGTCACCCAAACTCGATGCTCAGAGCTCGCGCGCTGCAGGCACCTTCACGTAATTACTTTTCCCAGTGGGCCGTGCCTACCCTTCACCTCACCTGCCTGGATGTTATCGAGAATGAAATGAGACAATCCAGGATCCTTCATTCATCTGCCATTAATACACAAGGTGCCCAAACGCATCTTCCTTAAGTAAGTGCGTGCCATTGTTCGTGAAGTCACAAACAGATTGAAATCGGCATAGCCCTTTAATGGCTGGCAGCAGTTCGGCATTCCCCAAGAACATTGAGATTACACCAAATCTTTGCCACTGCTGCCGCCAAACTACTTCAGAATGGGGACTTCCAGGTGCGTGTGGCCACACACTAATAAACACCACCAGAAACCTTCCCTTCACAAAAGGAACAAGCCACACAGGTTCACAGGGATATTCCTCTTTTATTCAGCATCTCAGGAGCGGCATGACCGGTTTTGGCTCCATTGCCTTTATCAAATGCCTCCATCACTGTTCTACTAATGCTGTCCACTTTAAATGTAGAGTGCCCCACTTCAATTGGTGCAGACACTCTGGCAGGCAGGTAAAGTCTCCTGAACTGGGTGCTCCGAGCTCGCGCGCTGAAGGCACCTTCACGTAAGTACTCTCCAAAGTGGGCTGTGCCTGCAGCTTCACCTCTCCTGTCTGGATGTTATCGTGGATGAAATAAGGCAATTCTAGATCCTTTATTCAGCCGCCATTAATCCACAAGGTGCCCAAAGCATCTTCCTTAAGTAAGTGTGTGGGTCTGTTTGTGAAGTCACAGACAGATTGAAATTGGCATAGTTCTTTAATGGCTTGTGGTGGTTCGGCATTCCCCAAGAACGTTGAGATTACACCAGAGCTTTGCCACTACTGCCGCTGAACTGTTTCAGAATAGGGGCTTCTAGGTGCGCGTGGCCACACACCAATATACACCACCAGAAACCTTCCTTTCACGAAAGGAACAGGCCCACACAGGAATTTTCCTCTTTTATTCAGCATCTCAGGTGCGGCATGACCGGTTTCAGCTTCATTGCTTTATCAAATGCCTCCATCACTGTTCTAGTAATGCGGTCGCCAAAAAGTAGTTATAGTTAGGACTGTGTTTCTATTCAAAAAGTGTTTTTTCTTTTCCCAATAACTTTAGCGAATGTCCACCAAATTTTAAAAACTATTGGGACGCTCCGGTTAGCTCCTATATTGAACGTTTCGGGTTGATTCAGCAACCGGGGTCTGAGAAAAAAGAGGGGTCCCAAAATGTGTTTTCTCCATTTTAATTCCCATAGGAAACTTTAGACACTGCTACAGTCCGAACTGCTGAACGGAATTACACCAAATTTGGTAAAAAGGTAGCCCTTGTTTCGGAAAGAACTCTGGGGCACATTATCAAGAACAGCATTTAAGATTATCCCCACTTTAGCGGCCGGAAACGGCCGCTAAAGAGGGGATAATGGGCTTGATAATAAGCCCATGTTCTGGTGTGAACATGGGATTCTATGTGAATTCACAAGGGCATATTAGCAATTATATTATCAAGTTCATTATCGCCGCGGTAATTTGTAGCACCATTCTTGATAATATGCCCCTCTTTTTGTTAAATGGTGTAAATCCGTTTAGTAGTTCCTGAGAAATAAAAAAAAAGGGTCGAAAAATGCATTTCCCATTGGAAACTTTAGACACGGTTACAGCTCAAACAGATTTACACCAAATTTGGCACAAAGGTAGCCCTTGTTTCAGAAAGAACTCTTTTTCTAAAATTGTGTAAATCCGTTCAGTAGTTGCTGACAAAATCAACAAATAAAAGTTTTGATATATAGAGGCATGATCCACGCACCCTCCTGAACACAAGCTTTATTCTAATTGACTGTCAAGACTCCAAACCAGGAAGTGTTGGCAGCCATCTTGTGCCTCGGTAGAAGTGAGTCAAAGGAAAACAGGGAAACTACGGTGAAAAGAAAGAAAAGGGCACGGGGAAGAAACACCCTGATCCACTTGGCCTGCTCCCACAAGGACCCCCAGGGCCAAAAATAGCATTTTTTTTAAAAACAGCGGAATGCGCACTAGGTGGGCAGATCCAAATGAAAAAAAACAAAAAACGAAGCTGGTGGGGTTTTCGAAAATTAAGACCTGGGATCCACCACCTCCCGGGGGCTCTGTTTTTTAAATAGAAAAAAACCTTTGTGGGGGCATGAGCCCCCCCACATGCCCCATGGACCACCACCTCCCCAGAGCACTAACTGTTAAAATGTGGGGGTCCATTTTGGATCCCCGAGCCCTGGGTACCACCACCTCCCTGGAGCTTCTCAAAATTTGAGAGGGGGCCACAAGCCCCACTCCTGGCACCTTTGATGGCCCAGGGAACTGCCGCCCCCAATTGGCTGGTTCCTGCAGTGTCCCAGGGTGCCCACCCCAGGACACTGCTGTTTGCTACAATAGAGCAGGTTTCCTGTCCTACCGTAGCAAACTCTGGTTTGGATTTTGGAACAGAGAGCTGAAAAACCTGCTCTCTCTTCCAAAATCCGAAGCAGAATTGCTTTTCCACAGGGGGAGCTGCATGTTAGCAGCTTTCCATGTGGAAAAGCAATGCTGGCTCTCGCAGGGTGCGGGGAGCCGGCGGGACCTTGGGGCCATTGGGGTCCCCCCACAGTCCCCATCAAAGTGGATAGGCCCCGGGGGATGGGGTCCCCTGGGAAAATAGAAATTAATGGTAGGAGACGGTTTTGTTTACGAAAAAGTTGGACTGGCGACCCTAGCGCGACGCTCAGCGCGATCCCTGGTGTGAACGTGAGGGGTGCAGACTCTCAGCGCAGCCCCCTGGTCAAAACACGAGGGGTGCGCGACTCCTAGTCGCACTGGTTGCACGACTCCCAGCAAAAAAAAGTTACTTTTTTATTATATGTTTGGATCTTGGGTGGCTCTAAAAAGAGCTCTTGTGTTTATTGGCAGATTTTGGTACCTACATGTAAGTGCCAATGCAGAGTCTAAAGTTGTTGAGAAAGACCCTGTTTCCCTCATCTGTGAAATGTAAACCATCTCTCCTGTAGATGCCATACATATTAAAACACAGATATTTGTTGTATATAGACCCCATTCTATAATCTATAAGCAGAAACAACTTTATTGACATTTTCCCTAGCTTTCTCAATCTGTGGACAAAATTGATTGGACCAGTTCTATTTCTGACTTTTGGCATATGTTAGAGTAGACAAAGGCAGTTTGTGTGAAATGTAACATCAATTCTGCAAAGGTGTTCTTAATTAGCATTTCCAGACCTACCCCAGTCAATGCGCCTAGGCCACCACAGTGAACAATTATGAGGTCAGAGTGTTGGAGATGCAAAAATGATTATACCAATGGCATCAATTGGTGCTACTTTAATCCTCTCTGTCCAATCCATTTAATGTCTACATTTTGCAAGGTAGGTCTTTGTCAATACCTCTGCTTTCAGCATATCTTTTTCACCAGAAAATATAGCTCTGTCCCACATGCCATAATCTAAGCATCTTGAAGGGAAGTCTGGATTCACTCAAAAGATGTCTGTAGGTGAAGCAGACTGTTGGTAAAATAAGAGGTCTTTAAAATGGTCGACAAGATGCAGTTTAAAAAAAAGAAGAGAAGTGATTGGCTGTTTGAGAACATTATAGAGTGAAAAATAGGGTGCATGTTTCTGTGTTTAAAAAGCATGTTTCTTTTTGGTTAGTAAAAACAGTTTGAAAGGTACATTCTATAGGATAAGCTGATATTTTGAAAAGTCAAGCACACTTGCTGTCTGAATTTGCAACATTTTATGCTGAACTTGTGACCTGTGTGTTGAGTGTTCCATGAACTGTTACTATGGAAACAGGCATTAAGCAGAATGGGGGTAGGGTTGGAAGTTATGTGTGGCATTACCATGTGTATTTCTTATAAATCTTTAAGTAATATGTAGTTGCAGTGAGATTTCCCAAGTCACTGGTATGGTTAGAAGTAGTGTGTTACGAAAAATAAATTGTATAATTATTTGTAATATACTTTTGAAGTCTCGTCTGGATCCGCAGTTCCATCACTTATGGTGCATGGACCAGGCACAACTCAAGAAAATACCAGAAGCAAATTTGGTTCAGTCAGAGGTCAGTTGGCAAGGGTTGATATATGTAACCAATAGAATTGTGGAATAATGTGGGAAGCAATGTGATTCGATATTTACATGTATATGTGTGCAGAATGAGAGGGAAACTTTGCTATTTTTTGGTTTTGCTAAGAGCAGCGCACTATATTCATTATGTGCATAAGAACATCTAGTGTGTGATGCAGATACCTCATAATCTACAAATCAATAATTTGGAAGGTGAGTTATTAATTTGTGAGGTGTACTATGTGGTGCGTTTGTTTTTAAACGCGAAATATAATTCATAAAATTTGAAGTTAGTGATATATTTTGTAGTGAAGAAATATTTATTGCAGTTTTTTGCATTGTGTTTAAATGTTGTTTAATATACACTTTGCATGGTATTATGTGTGTTTTGGAATCCGGATTATGACTGATTGTTTTAAAGTGTGGATATGTACATTAGTAGTATAATGCATAATGTTAGGTGTTGATTTCAAATTAGAAATGTATATGTTGAGTTAAGGTATTAGTGATGAGATTAGTTTTTTAAAGTGTCTAAAGAGGTATAGTTAAAATATGCGACATCATTTTTGGTGTTTGGTTTCAATTTGAAGCTTGTATTGTGAATTGATGTGGCGTAGATAGTGTTCTGTAGAGAGATACACATTTATGTTTTTCATTGATATGGTAAGACTTATATTAGAGAAATGTGAATGTTTTTTGCTTTGTATTTGGCTATGTGTAAGATTAAAAGTAGTTGTAGAAAGGTAATGTAGCAGTAGAGATGTATGCAGTAGAGTTATTCTATAAAGAGTTTGCTTGCCTTTTTAGTACTGAGACACTCCTCCACTTACCCAGGACACCCCAATTGGGGTACTAGTGTGCTTTACAAGTACGAATTTCATTTCATAGATTTATTATAATAATAATATATATAAATTTTTTACAGATATTGTTCATCATCATTAAAATAAACGTATTATGGCTAGAAAAACCGAAAAGAGGAAACAACAGAAAAAGGACTATTATTTGGGGAAAACTCAAGAGCAAGAATTAGTTGAACAACATCATGTGGGGAAAAAGAGAAAGTCTTCTGGTAAGAGAACAAAATAATTTATTAAAAAAATGTCAAAGCCTAGAAACAGTGTGCACATTGTGGAAAGTACAAAGAATGCCTCAACAACAACAAAAATAATAAGAAAAGAAACATAAATAATGAGAAATCACAGTCAAAAGACACAATGTATGGTAAAAGAAGAGTCAGTATAAAGAAATTAGAAAGAAAATGTTTTACAATAGAGTTGTCTTTAATTTGTTAAAAGATGTGAAGAAATACAAAAGAAGAGCAGCATTTTAAAGAAAGAAGAAAGAAATTGAAATAATTGTTGAGAAGGCTTTTGATTTAAAAAGGAAATTATTCATTTTAGGTTTAAATACAATTCGATCACTAGATAGGCCAATACATTTTATAAAGGCCAAAAGTAAGAAGAAGAGACTAATTAACAGAAGTAACGTTTGTGATTTTTTTTGGGTGAATAGAAACACAGTTCAAGTTCAGAGCCTTTTTTTAATGAAGACAGTTATTTTAAAAACCAATACATTATTGCTTGCAGTTGATACCAGTGGTCGAGCTTATGAGGTTAGAAATGGTTGTCCAATTGAGAAAGAAAATATGGTTCCTAGAAATGTAGACAAAGTGATAATTGATAAAGTTCTAGGGAGACGTCCTAAAGCCCCAGTGTATACTTGGGATTGTAGTAGTATTTGTAGTATGTGACAGCAATCTATTGATATTTGTTTACGAGAGTATAGTAAAAAAAGTGTTAAAGTTAAGATTACAAATTTGCAAGGACTAGATCCTTGCAGAGTGAGAAAAAATACTGGTTTGCAAGGTCATTCTCTGGCTTATCTTTCTAGAAAAATATGTCAAAGTGTTTTTCATCATTTTAGAATGTTAGCAGTAAATCATTCTCAAATGTGGAAGGTAGTCAGAAGAATGTATTAGGTAAAAAGTCCAGCAATAATTTTAAATGAGTTAAACAGTGCTCTTTTGCATGGGTCAGTATCAGATGTAAAAAAGGTTTGTGATGAAATATAGTTTTGTTACTTTGGTCTTGAAAAAGAGAGTGAAGAAAGTGAGACATTAATAGAAATAAATGTTGAAGGAAATGTGGAACATACTACTACAGAAAAGTTTGAAGAACAAATGACAAAGTTCAAGGTGATTTCATGTGAAAGGCCATAATATTCTTATATTTGTTGCCAACAAACTCACTATAGAAATCACACTAGGACTATTGAGCTATATTTAAAAAGTGAAAAAGAGAAAATAATGATAAGTAGAAGGAATTTTTATCTTAAATGTTGGTAGAGGATTGCTTTGATTTGGGTTCCGATCAGCGTATTTGTAAATATTGTTATAACAAATTAGACGATAATAAAATGCCTGCTAGAGCTGTCCATAATAATCTAGAGTTGGTAACTATTCCTCCAGAACTGATAGATTTAAACACTTATGAGTCTATTCTGATTCAATGTGTTCTCCCATTTCAACCTAGTGTTCGTATGGAGCCTAAAATAGGTAAATTGCCTCCTACAGATTTACAGAGAGGATTAAAAGAAAGAGTTGTATATTTACCTCTCGATTTAAGGAAAAATATTGAAACTGTTGGTGTAGAAAATGTAAAATGTGAACCACTAGTTATTCTAGTTAATGGTATTCCTTCTAAGAGTAAGAACATCTGGCAGGAATTAGTGGATGTCAGGAAAGTGCAAAAGGCAACATTATAGCTTATAAAAAAACAATGATTACTACAAAAATGTGTTTTTGGAAGAAGAAGAAATATTTTTAGGAGATGATAGTGAAACGTCAAGTGGTCAAATTAAATAGGTGGACATGTCCAAAAGTGAAGAGATTTATGAACATTATAGTGTACATCCACTTCATTCGTAAAAAGTGATGGGGAATACTATTGATTTATTCCAAATGAAGAAAGCAAAGGGGACTCCCATTAGTGTATGGGAAAAAGGTTTAGAAGCTCATTGTTTTTCGCAGCTGTTCCGAACTGGAAAAGGTGTTCGATATGAAGAACGATCAGTGCAGATTCCTGCATCAGAATATCAGACAACAAGATTGTATGCAGAAGATACAAGATTTCGACAATGTATCCCATATGTATTTAATCGTTTGTTTGCTAGTGACTTTCATATGCAGTCAACCACATATTAAAAACAGGAATACATCTTCAAAATGTTTTTGCAAATAATTTATGGATAAAGTACATCAAAGAGACGATCACTTAGAATCTCAACTGATTAATTTGATGGCATGTCAGCGTGGTACTATTGAGTATCGGTATTATCGTCATGGAGAACTTAAATGCAAGTTAAGGAACTTAGGAACACCTACATGGTTTGATACCCTAATCTGTACTGAATACGTTTGTGATGATTTACTTGAATTTCTTCAAGAAGCAAATTCAAATATTAAAAATATTGAATACAAGACACCTGGAGAATTGCACTTTTTGGATCCTGTAAATGTATGCAAATATTTCAATCATAGGGTTCGAAGCTATGGTGTCTTATATCTGCAAAAAAAGAATCCTCCTCTTGGAGAAGTTATTGATTTCTTTTGGAGAAACGAGTATCAAGCTAGAGGTGCTCCTCATATACATATGCTGTTATGGATCAAGGATGCACCCAAATTTGGAACTGATTTGGATGAAACTGTTTTATCATTTATTGAAGATTATGTTACAAGTGCTATACCAAAAAGAATAGAAGAAAACACCTTAAGGCAACAAGTGTTACGATTCCAAAGTCATTGATTTGGCAAATACAGTTGACGGAAGTACAAGTCCATGGAAAAGTTTTATACCAAATGTCATTTTGGATTTCCACGTCCAGTGATATCCAAAGGAAAAGAAAACTGTTTTATGTCAGCTGTGAGACATGCCATCACTAGAACATCTCCAAAAAATACATACAATTTGAGAAGAAGTGAAGAATCAAAGTATATCAATGATATAATCCAGTTATTCTCTCAATGTGGAATGCTCACATGGATATCTAATATGTTGCAGATAATTCCATTGCTGTTGCTCGATATGTGACATCTTACATAACAAAATCAGAAAAGACAGGGTTGAAAGAAATGTAGGAAGAAATTTCCCACAAGAAGAGTCTTAGTAAGAAATTGTACAGTTTCAGTTTGAAGATGTTATCCCATCGAGAGATTGGAGCGTACAAATGCTCGGATCGCTTGCCCTCCTCAAGTTTATACTCAAAGTCTAGAGTAATAATTTGGGTGAGTCTCAGTCTTGCTGCAACGTGAAATCGAGTTCTGAAATCTATACAAGAAATCAAATATTCAGCTGTAAATGAACCGGAAAGCACAGATATGTCAAAACAGACATGTTGGATACATACTATCCAAATAGAAGTCGTCATCTTGAAAACATATGCCTCTATGAAGTGCTGCAATATTACAGTTTAAGAGAACTAATACAGAAAACATGAATGAAAGAAAATATGCAGTGATTGGTTCAGATGGATGTTTGGTGAAACAAAGTAAAGGAAATCTGATTAATCATCGAAAACTGAGTTGTGATACTGCTGATAGAAGAGAATTTTACTATTTAGCACTTTTGCAACTCTTCAAGCCTTGGTGTATAGAATTGGAAGTACTTAGAGATTTTCAGTGCTATGAAGATTTGTTCAATGCTTGTAAAGATAGCATTCAATGCACAGTTTTTCCAAATTATCTCAAAATTTTGAATAAATAAATTGATCAAGAAGCTACTATTGCATCTGAGATTGCTAGAGACAGTTCTCATGACAGTCAAAGTTCAGCTCCACTGAGTCAAGATCCACTAGGACAACCAATTCTTGAAAATGAAGCAGCAATCGCCGTGAGTGAAGTGGAAACAGCAATGCATTAGGCTCTAGAAGATATTATGAAGTTAGGAAATTTGGAAGAACAACAAATGTTGAACAGAAAGAAATTCATCAGTAAGTGAGACAACAGACAGACCATGGTTTTCTTCATGAAAAGAAAGAAGGCACATGCACATCATTTCAACCTATCCGAATGTATGTCAGTGGTCAAACTAGGACAGGAAAAAGTTTCTTAATTAAATTTTTATTCAGTTATCTACAGAAAACAACTGACTCACATTTGTCTTGTGTTGTAACTGCTCCAATTGGATCGACAGCACACAACATTAAAGGCATTACATTGCATTGTTTACTAATGTTACCTGTAGAGCATGAAAACAAATTGGAATACAACAAGCTATCTGGAGAAGCTTGTTATTAAGTTTCAAGAGTGCTAAAGAAAATGAAACTTCTGATTATTGATGAGGTGAGTATGGACTCAAACTTAATGCTTGCCTTTGTGCATTTAAGAATGCAGCAAATTATAAAAACAGAATACGATGTCTTATTTGGAGGAAAACATGTGATAGTTTTTGGTGGTCTACTGCAACTCACTCCCGTAAAAGGGCAACCAGTATTTAAAACGCTTATGCATGAAGACACCAGAAAGTCTTTGGGAAATGTTGGAAACGTTAACATTTGGTCATATTTTGATTACAAAAACTCATTCAAAATAAGCGACAGGCAAATGATGTTGATTATGGAACTATTCTTCAAGATGTAAGAATTGGAGTATTGATAGAACATGGCAAATAAGCTTTGCAAAATCGACTACTTACGAACTTGTTTCCAAATGAAAATATAGTTCCTGAAAAAATATACCAAAAAATTGCAGAAAATAAATCTATAATCTGTTTAATGCCAACACTGCGCAAGAACTTTTAAAGCTGGAAAATAAACAAATAATAAAAATGGACGCATTTGATAAAATAGAGCATGAAGGAATCTCTATTATTTTCACAGAAAAATTAAAAACAAAATTGGATTCTTTAGAAAAATCTATATCTAAAACTGCTGGCTTAGAAATGAATTTATATGTGTAAACTTTCGGTTAAATTTACATCATAATTTGGATGTGGAAAAAGGTTTAGTAAATGGAGCAATGGATAAAGTTGTTGATTTTGTTAATTATCAAAATAGAGATGGAATTTACATTTGAAAATCAAATGTGTTCAAATTGAAGAAGTAAAACAAATTGGTTGTTTGACTCGTTTTTTTGCTTCTTAAAGATTTGTATTTTCGCTTAATGTATTCCCACATATATGATATGTTCACACTTTCTCATGCTTGTAATGCCTATTTTTATGAAGTTTTTACTTTAATGTTTATTTCTGCCACTTGCTTATTGTAACTCTTCTCTCTCTTCCCCCTTTCCCTTCCTTTCCCCTTTTATTCCTCAATAAATCAAACTTAAAAAAAAGATTTGTATGTTCGTAGAAAACAGTTTCCTTTTTCTCTGGCATATGCAGTGACTATTGAAAGATCTCAAGGTTTAAGTGTAGACAGTGCTTTGGTAAACATTGGAAGTACAGTATTTAAAGAGGGTATGGCACATGCTGCTTTGTCCAGAGTCAGAACTTTATCTGGATTACATTTGATTGATTTTGATGAGAAAAAGATTGTGTAAGAGAGTATAATTGATTAAGAAGATTGTATGTTCCCAATTTAGGTGTATATCCTGTATATGAAAAGCGTGTAGTAGGTCGAAAAGGAAAATATGGCAATATCTGTAGTGAAGTTTAAGAGAAGAAATAAAATAGAGATTCCAAGCAGAAAGAATAAGGACACTATTGAAGAGATTGTTGGATATCAGTTAGAAAATAGTTCAGGTATCAACTGCCTTGCTAATGTAGTGGTAAATGTTGTATTGTTTCTAGAAAGTCCGCAACAGCACATTATGGAGAATCGAGAAAAAAAGGTTTTGTTCCTTGTTGCATTGTGTTTATGAAAAATTGAGAACCGATGAAAGTAAAATGCAAAGTGTTTCTGATATTCAGAATCTTCTGGATATGTGTTCTGGTTCTACACAATTTACACAGAATGTCCAACAAGATGCTCAGGAATTTCTAATGTATATGCTTGCAGTATTTGAAAATGAAGGAATAGAAATTGAAAATCTTTTTGGACTTCAATATAAATGGAAACATGAATGTGAAAATTGTACGTTTACTTCTACCAATAACATAGACACTGAAAGATTTATATATTTGACAATACCAGACAGTAAAACAGTGACTTTCAACAAACTAGTTAAAGCAGCAAATCAAAACATGGAGTGTAGCCAATGCAAATCAGAAAAGTTATCAACATTATTTATACAAAGATGTGGAAAACATATAATTTTAATGATACAACGTTGTACAGCTGATGGAAGAAAATTGTAAACTTTAATTAAACATTTTGTATCAAGTCAACTATCAATATCAGGAAGAACTTTTGTAGCAGTAGCAATTATTTTCCACAATGGCCCTTCTACAAAATCTGGAGATTACACTGTCTATTTAAAATGCAATAAAGGATGGACATGTTGTTGTTGAATAGCTTTATTTCGATATATTTATCATATCATAAAAGCATTACAATACAAAAGCAGTTAAAAAATACAGTACAATTTAAGAATAGATCCCTCTAGTCACTGTATTCAGATTATCAATTTTTCGATTTCTTATATACAATAAAAACACGTCATAAGGAAGAATTCATTTACCAAAGCATTGTAAAATATAAGACGAAGACAATACAGATCATGTTACTGGAGAGACATTTTTTCCCCTGTTTTTAATACTTGCCTGGCCCTCACCTGCACTCTAACTTACGGGAACCACACCGCTGTTGGGCGGGTCCGCATCATTGCGTAATTGCACTTCAGGAGCGCCATTTTGAAAGTACTCGGTGCCGCTTTTCGGCGCGATCAGGTAGGCTTGACGCTCTAGTCGTCAGAAGGACGCTAGGCGTGTATTTAAGCCACGTAAACGCTAGGCTCTCCCTTCTCAGCTGATCTCTCGACTGTTACTTGCGCTGTGCGCGCTGCAGGACCAGAGCTGCTGTGTATTTTTAAACTACCTCGTTATTCATTTTATTTGGTTTCTGTGCATTTTCCCCTGTTTTTAATACTTGCCTGGCCCTCACCTGCACTCTAACTTACGGGAACCACACCGCTGTTGGGCGGGTCCGCATCATTGCGTAATTGCACTTCAGGAGCGCCATTTTGAAAGTACTCGGTGCCGCTTTTCGGCGCGATCAGGTAGGCTTGACGCTCTAGTCGTCAGAAGGACGCTAGGCGTGTATTTAAGCCAGTCATGCTGACGCGCAGCGGTCACGCGCTGCGGGGACGCCAGATTGACGCCGGAGTTACGCCAGAGTTCAGCCCGTCTGCGCCCGTCCGCGCTGAGGACGCGCTGCAGGACGGGCTGGACCCTGGGACTCCTGGCGTTTACGCGCCTCCTTCCCGGGAGGACTTATATGGCGCCCTTCTATCCCTGAGACCCCCTGCGCTCTGCTGCCATCATCAGCTTAGACCCGAGGTATTGTGTCGCGCCCATTTGTGTCCCTCTTGTAACGTTCCTTTTGCCGCTCCTATTCAGGACCGCAGTCATTCAATCTCTTCTCTGCCGGCCAGTCATACCTCCCAATCCAAACATGGCTTTTTGATCAATGCGCGCTCATTGATCAAACATGGGATTGAATTTCACGATTTTGTTAGTTCAAGGAATCCAGACTGGATTTTTGTTACAGAAACGTGGGCTACCGAGTCCTCTGGCCATGATCTGCTTTTGGCCATACCTGAAGGATATACCTTTTTAAGGTTAGACAGAGAACGCTGTAGAGGGGGTGGAATTGCCATTCTTTTTAAATCTACTCTCACATGTACCATAAAACCCTTATCGGTCTCTACGGATCCTTTTGAGGCGCTTTACTTCTGTATTGTGCATACCCCGGTGAGCTCCTTTTCTGGCATTCTACTTTATAGGCCCCCTGGGTCTAGAGCTAATTTTTGCTCAGAACTTTTTAGAATTTTGGAACCTTATTTTGGTAGACCCCATCTTACTATTCTGGGCGACATTAATTTTCATTTAGAGGATTTTACTTCGAAAGAGACCTGCTCCCTGCTCAACTCTCTGGAGGCATGTGACTTTGTCCAACGAGTTCTCCTCCCGACTCATAAGGCGGGGCATATCCTTGACGGGATCTTTTCCAACGACCCCAGGTTAGGTGTTGGTACTCCGGTCCCGATTACCTGGTCTGACCACTTAGCAGTCCCGCTGTTTTTAGACATCCCCTGCCCCGTTGTCATTGCGGGCTCTGGTAAAAAACAACTCAAAAGGAGCTTCAAAAATTTTACTTCGGAGGCTGTGGCCCCTTTTATTCTCAACGCCCATATTTCAACTCAGCGGAAGGTGGATGAGTCGGCCCAAGAACTCGCTGATGCCATCACCAGAGCCGCTGACGAATTAGCCCCCCCTTCCCTGAAACCTGCAGCTAGACAGAAGCCAACGGCCCCCTGGTTTTCCGTCGATCTGAGGCTTCTTAGACAATCTTGCAGACAGAAGGAACGCAGGTGGCGTAAATCCTGGGATCTCAAGGATAGAGAAGGCTATAAGAGCCTACTACGAGAGTACAAAAAGAGAGTCATTAAGGAGAAACAGGACTACTTTTCCAACTTAACCTGTTCCTTAACATCTTCCAAAGAGCTCTTCAAAATAGTGGACTCTTTGTGCTCTCTCCAGGTCCCCGATCCTGTAGTCGCTTCCCAGGAGCTATGCAATGATATATCAGACTTTTTCTACAAAAAGATAGATGATATCTACATAGCTCTAAAGTCGCAGGGGAACTTGCTTAATGCTGAGGATTTCTCCCAAATTACACGTCTGGAAGCCTGGACTACAGAATCCTCTCACTCCCTTGATCATTTCCCTGCCCTTTCGCTAGAGGATCTTAATAGCCTGTTGGACAAAACTAAATCGTCATCTCCACTTGATCCTGTTCCTCTTAAAGTACTGAAGAACTGCAGAGAGACTATTCTCCCTTCGATGCTGGAAGTCATGAATGGAGCATTGGAGCAGGGCATCTTCCCGTCACTTTGGAAGAAAGCCATTGTAAAGCCGCTGCTGAAAAAGACCACCTTGGACCCTGGAGTACTGAAGAACTTTAGACCCATCTCTCTTCTGCCGGCCCCGGCTAAGATGTTGGAGACCCATTTGAATTTCCATCTTTCAAACTTCCTCGATACCTCTGGTTTCTTGGACGGGTCCCAACATGGCTTCAGAAAGCTGCATAGCACGGAGTCTGCTCTGACGAAAGTCATTGATAACATCCGCAGAAAAGTGGATTTGGGTCTAACCACCGTACTGGTGCTGCTAGATCTTTCAGCAGCATTCGACACCCTGTCTCCCCTTACTTTAACAACTAGGTTAAGGGAGGCAGGGGTAGAAGGACCGGCACTCAGTCTCCTGAGCTCCTTTCTTCAACAACGAGAGCAGTGTGTCATGCTAGGTGAATACCTCTCCCCTGCTAAGTCTTTGCAATGTGGGGTGCCACAGGGGTCGGCATTGAGCCCGACCCTGTTTAACATCTACGTGGCCCCACTTGCAAGACTAGTAAGATCTCAGGGGATGGAGGTAGTGTCGTATGCCGACGACACGCAGATTATGGTATCCCTGACTCACTCTGTGGGTGAAACCGCTTCTAACTTTAGGGCCTGCATGCAACTTGTTGCAGAGTGGATGATTGCCAACTCCCTAAAGTTGAACGGGGACAAGACAGAGGTCCTGGTCTTTGGCAAGGACCAGGGCATATGGTCAGATGATTGGTGGCCTCCTTCTTTAGGTAGCTGCCCAATACCAACACAATCTGCCAGGAACCTAGGCGTCATCTTTGACACCCAGCTCTCCATGGAGCTTCAGGTCAACAGAACGGTGGCTACCTGTTGGGGAGTCATCAAGACCCTGAAAAGAATCGTACACTACCTGTCCCCACAGGCACGGAAACAGGTGGTGATCGCCCTTGTTGGCTCAAGGCTTGATTACTGCAACTCAGTGTACGCCGGGGCCAACAAGGGTTTGCTCCAGCGTTTGCAGGTTATACAAAACGCGGCAGCGCGGTTTGCTCTCGCTCTGCCCTGGCTGGCCTCTATGACCTCAGCGAGGAAGAACCTTCACTGGCTCCCCATCCCCTCAAGGATCACTTTCAAACTCCTCTGCCTTACATATAAGGCTTTAACTGCAGGTTCGGCTGATGCCCTTGGATCACTACTCTTTAGATACGTTCCGAGTAGATGTCTCCGATCCAGTGAGCTTAATCAATTGGTTATTCCCAGAGCCAAGAAGGCTAGATGGGGGAGCAAAGCTTTTTCCATACTGGCGCCTCTGATGTGTAATACACTCCCCCTGGAAATCAAAATACTGCCCTCCCTTGACCTTTTTAGGAAGGCATTGAAAACCTGGCTCTTTATCAATGCATACAAGTAGGCTCTGTTTCTATCTGCTCACAGTCGTTATTTGGACTAGGCGCCTTGACGCCCATTGGGCATAGCTGCGCAATATAAATAATGTTTCATTCATTCATTCATTTTTCTCACGGTTCTTATCCGCCATACCCAACCCAAAAATGTTGCCAGGCAACAAGCGAACAGAGGGCGAGCATCAGATCTTAAGATGCTTAAAGCCTCCTGGTACGATCTAGTGCCAAGGTTCCTGCATAATGGTTTCAGCCATCTGCACCGAGGGGCTGCATAGGCAGGACACTCAAACAAAAGGTGAGCGACAGACTCATCCCTTTTCTCACAAAAGGGGCAATACGGTGTAGTTTGTAGCGGAGGCTTCCAGCTTGAGGTCAACTTCCCTAAGGGTAGTACTCCCACCCTGAATTTAAAATACAATGACCAGATAGGGTTCTCTAAAGGGGAGCTCCTTGATTAATAGGAACTCTACAGCCGATCTGCATAGTTTAGAATTACTCATCCTATCATTAACCACCCATGACCAATATAATTTCTTTAACATCTGTTTGGATGGAGCTGTTCTATTGGTCCAGGCGTCCCCAAGGCCCAATTCACAGAGAAGCCGCTTAACTTCCCTGAGCCAGCTAACCTTGGACCAGCCAGGGGATAGAAGGAGTTCTCTTAAGGCTTCAGCATAGCTGGACAATTCTGGAACATTCCATATTCGAGCCCACAATAAGAGAGGGCGTAGCCTCGCTTGATCACATATTGGGCGTGTACCTGCATCTAATAGGAGTGGGAGTGTAGGGGTGCTATGTGGTAACCTCATAAGATCTTTGTGAAAATTGTTTTCAAGATGGGACAAGGTGTCAGCTCTCTGGACACCCCACAATTCTGACCCATACAGCGCCGCACTCACCACCCTTGCCCTGTAGATGTCTAATATCGCCCCAATCGGTTTGAGGGATGAGGCACGATGTTCTTTTAGCAAGGCCCTGAAACCCTCTTATGGATCAGAAAGACTTTTTGATGGTGAGCCTTCCAATTCATGGAGTCACAAAGTCGAATGCCCAAATAATCAAATTCCTTAACCCTTTCAAGTGGGACTGAATCCAGGGTTGGAGGGGTGACGGTTTTCCTAGGGGGGTTTAGGACCAGGAATTTGGTTTTGCTTACGTTGATAACAAGGCCCCTAGAGTCACAAAACTCCTTGAAGCTAGAAAGCAACGTTTTGAAGGCCTATCGGGGTTTTTGAGATCAGGAGGGTGTCGTCTGCAAATAGGAGGGCAGGTATTTTCCTACCAGCCAGGGAGGGTGCATCTGCTGGATATTGGAGAAGGTGCTCCACCACTCCATTAACATATAATGAAAACAGAGTGGGGGCTAGCACACAACCCTGGCGGACACCCCTATCTACAGGGATGCGAGGTGTTTTTTGCCCCTGATCCCCCCACCTGATCTGCGCAAAGTTGCTTTCGTGGAACTTGATAAGCAAACCCAGTAAGTATGGAGGGATACCCAACCCCTCTAAAACATTCCACAGTTGGTCACGTGGGACCAGGTCAAAGGCAGTCCGTAAATCTATGAATGCGAGATACAGACTGCCCTTGCCCAGTACGACCACTTTCCAATAAAGCATTAAAAGGCGGAATGTCTGTTCAATTGTGCCAGTTCCCGATCTAAAACCAGCCTGGAAATCAGACAATACCTTATTTTCTTCAACCCAATACAAAATCCTACCCAGGACTACTTTGCCCGCTACCTTCTGGGTGGAGTCGAGCAAGCTGATTGGGCGGTAATTGGCGGGGTCGTCCCGACAGCCTTTCTTGTAGATTGGAACGACCTCCGCTCCCCTCCAAGAGTCAGGAAGACAACCTCCCAATACAGCATCGTTCAGGAGTGTGGCAATAAGTCTACTCCACACCTCTATATTAATTCATAACAGATCCCCAGGAATGCCATCTGGGCCTGCAGCCTTATTGGCAACAAGGCACCTGATTGCCTCTTCAACTTCCTTGGGAACAAAGGGGTGGTCATTATTTGTGGAAGCAACCGGCGCTCTATACAAAGGCCCCCCCAGTAATTGTGGTACGCCTAATGAAATGGAGTAGAGCTTAGAAAAGTGGGCAAACCAAGCTTCCCCTGTGGTATTGCAAGTTATTTGGCCGTCGACAGGCTTATCCCTTGCTCTAAGTAGGCTCCAGAAGCCCTTCGAGTCCTTATTAGAACTCGCAGCCATTAACTCTCTCCAGAAGTTGGTTTCATGTGCTTCCCTTGCCAAGGATAGAGTTTTTTTATAACATTTCCTAGCGAGGCTGATTTGCCCTGGATCTTTTAATTTCACAGCTAGAATAAGTTCCCCTTTGGCAGCACGACATGCAGCGGAATACCATTTATCTCTGCCCTTAGATACAGCTCTACTTGAAGCCCTTGCCCTACTCTGTGGGACTATGAACAGCTCACTCAACGCTGAGATAGTTTCTGAAAAAGCCGTGAGGGCAGCATAATTAGTGGTTTCCGGGGTCACTAAACGGGACTCCACGGCTGTCATTATGGACTTGGCTTGGGCCATCCTTTCCTCGTCCGCGGCAACTTTAGCCCATTTTAATCGCCTACCACAGTTCGAGGGAACAAGTTCGTGAGTTGATCTCCATATGGGTATAGACGGGATTGGGTTCCTGTCTTGCCACGGGGGGGTAAGGGATAGGGCTAGAGGGTTATGGTCGCTATCAGAAGTCCATAGGACTTCCATATCTTGATGGTACGGCCACAACTTATGGTTTAGCAGTATATAATCAATTCTAGAAGTGTGACCAACCCTATTGTAGGTGTGCGCTCCCCTAGAATCTGACTTGGATCGACCATTGGTTGCTCTAAGGTCGTATTCCATGCAGAGTGAGTTAATATCTATGGCACTCTGGGTCCATTTTTTAATCGGGTCTAGAGAGAGCATGGGAATGCCTCTCCTAAGATCATCTTCCCAGGTGTCCAGGATGTCCTCACTGGCTAGAGGTTCAAAGCAACAATTGAAATCTCCCGCTAATACCACGAGAGAATCAATGTTGCAGGATCCCAACTCCTCCTCAATTCCAGTAGTGGATAGCGTTGAATGTCCACCCCTAGCCCCCCTTAAGTAGAGGTTGAACACTTCTAGCTTCCTCCCCCCATGGCACTGTATTGTTAGTCTCTGAAGATCGGGAGAGTGTATATTTGCCACATCATATAAAAACAAGCCCCTCTCTCCTTCAGTTTAGGAAAAAACTGAAAACATGGTTATTTAATCAGTAAATTTAGCTTCTGGGTTTACTTCCTCATCTGCTCAGGGAGAGACATTATTGCAATTTAGCGCCGAGACGCCCACGGGTAATTGTATGCGCTTTATAAATGTCATTAAATAAATAAAAAATAAATATTTGTATGCCTTATGGATAGGCCCAAAGCAATACTGACCCAGATCAAAAGGCCCCCTGACGGGCGACCTTTACTGCCCTGTGTTTGGGATGCAGCCACAAAGTAGGTTGTATAGCCTACCCTGTGGCAAGGTTCCAGGCACCACGTTTCTTGCAAGAGACAGATCCCGAAGGGCTCCACAAAAGAAATCCAATCTGGATTGTCAATATTGCGCGCTAGCCCTGCCACATTCCAACTTAAAATCTTCAGCTGTGGATTACCTGCAGTTCTTTTTTTGGTCATTGGGGCAGGAGCGGGTGGGTCAAGGTCAGGAACAGGGCCTAACCCTCTTGAACCTAATTCCAACACTTTCACCGCCTCATCAGCGCTATTTTGAATTTGATTATCCTCATTCTGGGTTCGAACATTTGCTCTTGTGACGGTGGTTTGTTTGTCAACAGGCAAGGTCAACTGATGGGATAACATTGTGGATATTGGGAATGAAACTATCTCATGGGCAATTGCATGGGTTTTATGAATATTATGTACCGTTGTTTGGGCAAGTGGAGCGAAGCTGGTTCCGTCGGGTTTGGCTGCCAAGGGTGAGGAGTCGCGGTTCCCCTGGGGTAAGAGGACCTTTGGGAGCAGGGGGGAATCAAGCTTGAGGAGTCAATCTACTTCCTCGAGACAGCCAAACCTGTTCGAAGTTGGTGCCCCAAACCAGCGTCTATTTGGAACTTGCTCTTTGTTAGAATACCCCCTCCCGGACTGGTAATGAACCAAGGACCAATCACCCCCAAGAGTATGTGTAGTGCGTGGTGGGTAAAAGAAGGTTAGTGGCCTGGGTACAATAGTTGGTCCATCGCCTGTAATAGGCCATGAGCAGATGTGATGGGCCGTGTATGGATCCTCAAACGTCACGACTATACAGTCCCCAGGACTTGATTTCCGTGAGGGACCCACCCAAGAGACTCTTCGCACCATCGCAACTCCGCTTCTCCGCCCATTTGGGATCGGTCTGTGCACGTTAAGCCAGTGCATGACCTTATTCTTCAGAGACCAATGATTTTCGCAGCGGTCATTCTCGACCTCAGGGACGCCCGTCAGCACCACTACGTAATCATTGGCCGCTGGATGGAGATCAATATAACCCCCACGGAAGTTGCTCTTATTAAGTGAAACCTGAGTAGGACGAAGGGCAGTATTTCTAGTATTCTGCCTCAGAGGAGCACCCACATTAGTATGTGTAGGGACAGGAGGAATGGGGTGCTTTGGTGCCCGAGGCGGGGGATCAGAGGGTAAATGAACAACTCCCTTGGTACGAGGTTTGGGGACTGGCCGTGGTATAATAGATGCTGAGGGGGGGGGGAATTGGAGTCTGTGGAACTAGGTTGTTCTCTAGGAGACCTTGGTTTTCTAGACCTCGCAAACCAAGGGTGGCCAAAGCCATAATGCTCTTTTCCATTTCTAATAAATGGTTCTCAATTCGTGATAGCCTTAGGTCCAAGGGGGATAAGAGTTTTTTTAGAGTTTCCCAAACTATTCCTATGAACTCCCCCTCCCTCCCTTCCTGGTCCCCTAATTGTGGCCCAACTTCCTCTGCACTAATATTTTCTTGGATAGTTGCAGGGGCTATACCCTCACTAGCTTTTCCCTGAAGAAACTGTGACAGAGGAGCAAGCCCTCCTGTGAAGCTAGTCACAGGAAAGCTGCCAGCATTAAGTTGGTGAGCCCCAGCAATTTTGGCCTTTTTGCGTGAGTATGCAGACTTTATGGTACGTTTCCTTTTGTGTGATTTACCCTTGGTGCTATTGCATGTTAAATCAGGGATTTCCAGGGTATGGGGAATGATAGTAGTTTGTTGGTCGAGGATAACTACGGGCGAGCTCTGACTTACAAGCTGTGGTGAGGGACACGGGGTTGAAAGTGGGGCAAGCGGAACTGGAGTGTGATGAACATCCGCCTGCGTGATTACGCAGTGGGGATTGTCCAGACGCTCCGGAGTGATAGCAGATGCTATGTGGCCCAAGGATGATTTTTTTGAGTTTGCAATCTCCTGTGACAATCTTCTAGCAGCAGCCAAATCTAAGGAGACACGAGTTTGCAATTTGGTGATTTCATTGTCAATAGCAATGTTTGTGCGTGTAATAAAATCATCCATAGGGCCATTTTGTTGCAACCCCCCCTTGGCAGTCCTACTGCTACTGCCCCGAGTGCACATATCTAGATAGAGTAAGCAACCAACTTAAACAATAAGAGGAAGCAATATAAACAGTACCAGTGGCAGGGCAAGGGGCGAAAAGAAGGGGCCCAGACCAGACCTCTAAGACCTCGAACGGCCTCAAACGGCCCGCTCTTTGCCCGGTCTTCGCCCCGAGCTGCGTCCCGCGCTGCGGGAGTGCTGGACCTAGATATAGTGAACGTAGAGGGAGATGGGCGGGCCAACAGGGAGAGCGGACCGGAAGGTCTCCGACGGTCACGCAGGGACTCCTGGGCAATGGAGTACCTGCTAACGCTCGCAGCCCCGCTGAAGCCTCACGCCCAAGTCCTCCTCAGCGCCGGTTACAGCGTCCAAGTCCAGCCCCCAGCAGGGACGACGAAGCGGCACCCGCGGAGCAGGTGCGGCGAGCAGCAAACAGCAGTGATGGTGTCCCAAGCAAGCGCCTACAGGTACGAGCGCTAAAGTGTTAGTGGCGTCCCAGGGAGAAAGAGGATACATGTGTTTAAAAACCCTCCAGTGGGCGGTGGGCGGGCCAACAGGGAGAGCGGACCGGAAGGTCTCCGACGGTCACGCAGGGACTCCAGGGCAATGGAGTCCCTGCTAACGCTCGCAGCCCCGCTGAAGCCTCACACCCAAGCCCAAGTCCTCCTCAGCGCCGGTTACAGCGTCCAAGTGCAGCCCCCAGCAGGGACGACGAAGCGGCACCCGCGGAGCGGGTGCGGTGAGCAGCAAACAGCAGTGATGGTGTCCCAAGCAAGCGCCTACAGGTACGAGCGCTAAAGTGTTAGTGGCGTCCCAGGGAGAAAGAGGATACAGGTGTTTAAAAACCCTCCAGTGTGCGGTGGGCGGGCCAACAGGGAGAGCGGACCGGAAGGTCTCCGACGGTCACGCAGGGACTCCTGGGCAATGGAGTCCCTGCTAACGCTCGCTGCCCCGCTGAAGCCTCACACCCAAGCCCAAGTCCTCCTCAGCGCCGGTTACAGCGTCCAAGTCCAGCCCCCAGCAGGGACGACGAAGCGGCACCCGCGGAGCGGGTGCGACGAGCAGCAAACAGCAGTGATGGTGTCCCAAGCAAGCGCCTACAGGTACGGGCGCTAAAGTGTTAGTGGCGTCCCAGGGAGAAAGAGGATACAGGTGTTTTTAAAACCCTCCAGTGGGCGGTGGGCGGGCCAACAGGGAGAGCGGACCGGAAGGTCTCCGACGGTCACGCAGGGACTCCTGGGCAATGGAGTCCCTGCTAACGCTCGCAGCCCCGCTGAAGCCTCACACCCAAGCCCAAGTCCTCCTCAGCGCCGGTTACAGCGTCCAAGTCCAGCCCCTAGCAGGGACGACGAAGCGGCACCCGCGGAGCGGGTGCGACGAGCAGCAAACAGCAGTGATGGTGTCCCAAGCAAGCGCCTACAGGTACGAGCGCTAAAGTGTTAGTGGCGTCCCAGGGAGAAAGAGGAAACAGGTGTTTAAAAACCCTCCAGTGGGCGGTGGGCGTGCCAACAGGGAGAGCGGACCGGAAGGTCTCCGACGGTCACCCAGGGACTCCTGGGCAATGGAGTCCCTGCTAACGCTCGCAGCCCCGCTGAAGCCTCACACCCAAGCCCAAGTCCTCCTCAGCGCCGGTTACAGCGTCCAAGTCCAGCCCCCAGCAGGGACGACGAAGCGGCACCCGCGGAGCGGGTGCGGCGAGCAGCAAACAGCAGTGATGGTGTCCCAAGCAAGCGCCTACAGGTACGAGCGCTAAAGTGTTAGTGGCGATGGACATATTGTAATGATGCTCATTTGGTTTTTAGACATTGTTTGCCTAACAAATTACCAAATTCCTACCTATATTTTTAAAGTCAAAGTTCTAAGAACATAATTTGGCCTATTGGGAATATGTTAAAATGTATCAGTCAGATTAATATTGGAAAATTCCAGTATTTAGGGTTTCAGGTATATCATTTGGCCTAAGAGAAACATAATAATATCAATTAAGCACTTTTTCTTGGATATTCTGACAGCATATATTGTAAAGAACATGATTTATAGTTTTTGGAAATTATAAAGAATTGTTGATTGAAGTATTGTTTTGGTTCTTTCATATTGTTGTAACAAAATTCTATTAGAAAGAAGCATTTTACATATGTGTGATTTGAAATATATGGTATGTTATTGAGGATGTTGTTTTTATGGAATGTGCAGAGATAGTTGATTATATTGAAAAAAAATTGACACAGATTTGGGTTTCTTGAAACAATCTTATTGATTGGTTTTTTTGCCCGCCTGTTATGTGATGAGTAACATTGAAATCACTATTTATAGTGAAATTCAATATAACCTAAGAACAGCAAATAAAGCAAAGTACATAATTTATATTATGCTTAAATTATGTTGTTTATACAATTATAATATCATACATTATAACTTTATTTTTCTTCTCTTTTACAGATCATAACTCTAAAGTTCGAAAATTTAAAAAATTTAAATTATAAAAAACAACTGCAAAAATTGTTTTGAATATTTTGATATTCACTACAGTAAAGGTAAGATTAAGTAATCTAACCGCTGCACATGCACTACTACATTCAGCTGTGCAGTATCAATTTAAACCTCTAACCAGCTACTTACTAAGCTACTACCCATGCAGCCTAATAATCTTCCTTTCTGTCCCATGAACTTTTCCAATCACCCATCCATCCCTATCTACGTATCCTATCACTCTGCCAATACCTATCAGTATAATCAGTATGTAGTCTGTCTGCATCACTGTAATCTTTCAATTACTAGTGATATACTTATGGAATGCCCTAGCCACTAAGATTCTATGCACTATGTATGCACACCTCTAAGCACATACATACTATTGGAACAGTTTTGTAAATACTAAGGTACTACCCATGCTGCATAGGAATCCTCCTGCCAGTCCCATACACTTCTCTAATCACACATCCAGCACTATCTATGTATTCTATCACTTTGACAATATCTATCCACTTATACATTCACCAGACACCCTGTTTGTAGCACTGTAATCATTTCACTTACTAGTTATGTACTTATGGAATGTCCTAGCTACTAACACAAGTACACCTACAATATTCTGTGCAGAATGCATGCAGACCTCCAACCAGATACATAATATTGGTACACTGCACTAAATACCCAAATAGTACCCATTATGCTTACAAATCTTCCTGTCAATCCCATGTAGTTCTCCAATCACTCATCCACTACTATCTACTTATTCTATCACTACACCAATACGTAAACACTTATAAATTCACCAGTCACTCTGTTTACAGCACGGTTATCATACTTGTTACTAGTCATATATTTATAGAATGGCCTAGCCACTAGACACCTCCAATATTCTGTGAACAATCCATGCAGAAATCTCACTAGCTACATACTATTGGAAAAGTCTTCTAAATAGCCACTTATTACCCATGCAGCCTAAGAATCATCTTGTCTGTCCTATGCACTTCTCCAATCATCCATCCAGCACTATCTACCTATACCATCACTTATCGATCACTACGTACTTATCATACTACTCTGCCAATACCTAAGCACTCTGTTTGCAGCACTGTCATCATTCCAATTACTAGTGATGTTCTCATGGAATACCTAGTCACTAACAGAAATACTCCTACAATGTTCTGTGCAAAATACCTAAAACCTCTAACCACATACATAATATTGCTACACTCAACTAAATACTGAAATAGTACTAATGCAAGGTAGGATTCCTCCTGTCAGTCTCATGCACTTCCTCAATCACCCACCCAGCACTATGTTCTTATTGTTTCACTCCGCCAATACCTGAGCACTATGGGGCAGATTTACAAGCCCCCTGCACCACGAGTAAATCACTTTTTGTTGCGTAGGGATAGCGCCGGGGGCTCCTCCACATTTACAAGGAGAGGAAAAGCCACCCTGCGTGGCTTTTCCTCTCCTTGTCAATACGGCCCCTTCACACGCAGCACTTTGTGTTGAAAGGGCGTTCCATGTGTGTTGCTGTGTATGTTCCCACACAACAGCCATGGAACAAGACACATTGTAAGATTTATGAGAAATCATAAATCTGGAGATGTTTGTGCGTATGCTGCACCAGCATAGAGGTGGCGTAGCAAGACGCAACAATTAGTTATGTTTTCCTTTCTCCTTTTTTCCTCTTTCAATGCGGCTGTATTCTACAGCACACATTGAAGGAGGAAAATGCCTTTAGTGATTGTTTTTGTACAGGAAGGTGTCCCTTCCTGCACAAAAACAATATCCCCACAACGCAGGCATCCTTGGACCATGGTGCAAGGGTGCCTGTGCCAGTGCATGGCTTCAGTTTGTGCGCCAGTTCAGAGGGAAGCACAGAGATGCAACATATTCATATAAATATGTTGCATCCCTGTGCTTCAGAAGTGCTGCAGCGTGGTGCAGCCAAAGGGCTTGGAGTGCCATGCTGCAGCACTTCCTCATACATCTACCCCTATCAATTCACCGGACACTACTAACGCATTCTTTCAGTCAATCATGCGCTACACATATTTTCAACCAAACTTTCAGACATAACCATGCAATTATAGTTCTTTTTTTAACCAGACAAGGTAGTCCTGACAAGAACTTTTATTTTCTTCTTTTTTTGTTTTCTATTTTTTGGGTGTTTTTGAAAAATTGAACAAAAAAGGAATTAAGTAAACAGTTAGCTTTTAGAATTGTGGTTCCGTTGAGCTGCACAAATAGTATCCACTGACTGTTCACCATAACAGATGATGGTCGTGCACTTAGTACAGTGCTGCTGATGAAAAGCAAATTCTGGGCGAGTGTCTATTGGTGGTGCTGAAGTGGACGCTCCGGAGGTGCTAGCAATGCCTGGTGGTGTATTTTTTGTTGCACGTCTTATTTCTTCCTGCGCCAGATTCTTGGAGTGAATGGTCCGCAGATGTTTATACATACTCTCTGTTCCAAAAGAGTATTTCTTGTCACTGCCTCGCGACAGGACCCTCTCCCACAGCAAGCATGTGACTTTCCTTGCGTTGACCTTTTTTTCTCCGGCAGGAAAGGTGAAAAATGTCCATACCACTGATTCAGGCCTCTGCTTGGATGGATCTTCCTCCAAGTTATCTTCATCTGAAGAATGATGTGGAGCTTGCTAACCAGATGCCATTTCTACAATGCAATTTTTTAAAAAACACCCAAAAAAATCCAAAACCAGCACTGGAAGAAGAAGAAATGTCTCTCATCAACTGCTCAAAACAGAATGATTAAAATGGCTGGGCTCCTTCAATAGTTACAGTGGGAAATATTATGAACCAATTAAATCTTTTTTTAAAGGTCACAGGGGATTCACACACCCAGCGTGCACAAAGAACGCGCCCAACGTGACTCCGCGAAAATATATTTTGGAATAATATAATTTTATTACAAGTAGAAGTATATTATTTTTATGAATACCTTAAATAATCTCCAGCCCTAATATGTACATTAAAGACACATACATATTATTTTAGAATAAAAAAATTGTCGCAAGATTTGCGCACCCAGCTCGCCCCGGCACGTATATGACGTCACGCGGGGCCCGCCCCCTCGCAAAAGTCGCGTACCCTAATGTGCATGTGTCACGAATACGCGGGAGCAGGAGTCGCGGACTGGTCGCATACCAATCGCGCACACCACGTAATATTATACGTATTTGATGTAACTGGAAAACACACACCCGTCCCACACCATACGCAGATCATTCACGACTTTTCCAAAATGCCGGCTTGAATACGTGAACCCGCCCTGTTAGGTATATAAATATATTAAAATAAAAAAATAAAACAAAATAATTATACTATATTTCAGTTTTCCTTTTGTAAAACATTTTTGGGACAATTTTCTGAAAAGTATATAATATTGCTTAATAAATAGTATATTTACAAATAAACAGTTAAAAAAATATAGAAAATCAGTACAAAAAACATAGGTATAAATACTATTCTACTAAAAAATTACCATTTTAAAAACCTTTTAAATTCACTGAAAGCACCATAGGTTTCAGGGACATTATAGTTAGAAATTAGCATTTAAAAAACCTTTGAAATTCCTCTGTTATAGGTTGTTCTGCTAACTATAACTTACACACCCACAATGCACTGCTGATGATGTCACATATTACATCATTCATGACATGGTCAGTGACATCACTGATGACATCACTGATGACATTTCAAATGACATCACTGATGAGATCACTGATGACATCATCCACGTGACAATCTGATACACCTTGACCCTGTTTCCAGGCAGATCACTCCCCACGCTGCGCAGCTCCACTTGTCTGCACCCGTGCTCTGTGCCCAGGTTCCACTGCTGCTGACCAGGTTCGAGGCCCGCCTCCACCCCCAGGCTACCACCCGCGCCTCATCCCTGGTGGCCAGTGGTAGGCCGTAGGTCTGCTTCCTGTTAGGGTACTTTTCTTTTTTTTCACTGTCATTTGTACTGCATTTTGGTTCCATTATTTCCCTGTGATTGTTACTGTGCCTTTTTGCCTTTTGCTTCTGTCTCCCTCCCGCATTCCCGCCGCTGCGTCCCCTGTGGCCCCGCCCGCCTATTGCTTGTTGGTATCTGTACTGCTTCTGTTTAAATTACTTGAGTTCCTGACTGCCTGACTAGAGGCTGGGTGATAGCATGATTGTCTGAATACTCCCTGACTGAGTTAGATACATAACAGTTGAGACTATATCTCTGACTCATTGGTTCTCTTGTCAGTATCAAACTACCTGTTTTACTGTATGTATGCTTTTCTACTGAGCTATGTGTGAGTGAAGTCTAGATATCACACTTGCTATCTAATTGCATACATTGGGCCCGATTCCCAGAAGTAATCTGAGACGAAAGTCTAACTTTGCGAATTTCGGTATTCACAATGGGCATTTACGAATAGTAAAGTTAGACTTTTAGCCTAAGTTTAGACCAAAAGTCTAACTTAGACCAAAAGTCTAACTTTAGTAGTAGTAAAGTTAGACTTTTGCTCTAATTTAGACTTTTGATTTAAATGTAGACCAAATGTCTAACTTTAGTAGTAGTAAAGTTAGACATTACTATTCGTAAATGCCCTTTGTGAATTCCGAAATTCATAATGTTAGACTTTCGTCTCAGATTACTTCTGTGAATCAGGCTCATTGTTTTCTAGAAGCATACATTGCTTTGTTACTGAGCGTACACATGCATAAGTACATTTCTAAAAATGTTTATCCCAAAAGGCCTTGTGTTACAGCTGTAAACAGTTGGGACACAAAACTGGAGACTCGGCCCGTCTCAAAGATAATCCCCCTAGTAATCCTCCAGCTAACACTGGTAAGGCAAGTCTCCGGGTGGGATCAACAGTTTGCCCTGAGCTAATAAGGGTTCACACTGAATCTGTTTTTGTCCCCGAGGGTGAAGCAGAATTGGCCACTCTTGTTTTCTGGCCCCCTAATATGGAAATATCCAGAAAGCAACCCTTAATTAATGGGACTAGAGTAGATGCCCTGAGGGATACAGGTGACAATGTCACCATAGTGACAGGATAACTTCTTTGAGAAATTTGATCAATTTACAATTTAATTGTGTGTCTGATGGATTTAAGCTTGCAAATATTGCGGCTCTACAGGTCCTGAAGCCTCTGTCTTTAAAAGTTTGTCTCAGAAAGGTGGTTCGAGCATTGTGGAGTTGGGTACATATGCAAATTACATGAATGAAATCTTTGTGGTAGCCGCAGTCGACATGATTTTGGCCCTGTATATACCCAAATAGGTTCATCCGATAATGATGCTAATTTTCCGAAGCGTATAGCCATTAATTGCTTTTTCAGGTAAATAAAAAATGTTGTATGCAAATAATACCGTACAAAAGGGGGTGGTGATGGATGGAGCATCTGAACCAATCAAACACTCACACCCAGTCAACAGATCTGGGTTTAATCCGACACCGTTCTTTAGCCCACTCTGCCACCCCAGTTCAGACATGGCCATATGCAAATCAGTCTGACCCTGTGCCTCATGGGAACAGTCCAGCCCGAACTGCCAAGCCATGCCTTCCCTGGACCGGAAACAAGCTTCCTAGGACCGGTTTTAGCATTTCAGCCTTCTTCAGCCAGGCTTGCTTGAATCCAGTGGCAAAGTGAGCAAGGGACTCACATCTGAGCATACCCTGCCAACTTATGGTGAACAAAGTGATACACAAGGGGGTGGTGATGGACCAAGCATCTGAACCAATCAAACACTCACACCAGGTCAACAGATCTGGGTTTAATCCATCACCGTTCTTTAGCGCACTCTGCCACCCCAGTTTAGACATGGCCATATGCAAATCAGTCTGACCCTGTGCCTCATGGGAACAGTTCAGCCTGAACTGCCAAGCCATGCCTTCCCTGGACTGAAAACAAGCTTCCTAGGACCGGTTTCTGGAATTTCAACCGTCTTCAGCCAGGCTTGCTTGAATCCAGTGGAAAAGTGAGCAAGGGACTCACGTCTGAGCATACCCTGCCAACTTATGGCGAACAAAGCGGTACAAAAGGTGGTGGTGATGGACGGAGCATCTGAACCAATCAAATACTCACACCCGGTCAACAGATATCGGTTTAATCCATCACTGTTCTTTAGACCACTCTGCCACCCGAGTTCAGACATGGCCATATGCAAATCAGTCTGACCGTGTGCCTCATGGGAACAGTCCAGCCCGAAATGCCAAGCCATGCCTTCCCTGGACCGGAAAAAAGCTTCCTAGGACCGGTTTCTGGCATTTCAGCCGTCTTCAGCCAGCATTGCTTGAATCCAGTGGCAAAGTGAGGAAGAGACTCACGTCTGAGCATACCCTGCGAACTAATGGCAAACAAAGCGGTACAGAAGGGGTTGGTGATGGACGGAGCATCTGAACCAATCAAACACTCACACCCAGTCAATAGATCTGGGTTTAATCCATCACCATTCTTTAGCCCGCTCTATGGAGAAGTGGGTGAGATATGTCATCAATGCTACTGAGATAGCTATTGAGATAGCTGTATACTCCAGTCTTGACTGTGTCTTTCCTCCATGAAATGTGTGTTTTGGTGGGAAATTGTCCAATGTTCTTCCATTTATCACTCTCATGCCACGAACACATGTGGAATGAGTGTGGAGTGACCTATAAGTTAATTTCACCTTATCACCCACAAACCATATGGCCTTGTTGAAAGGTTGGTCTCCCTGAGAAACTCCTTTGCCATGCCTGCTTTTTTCTTACAGAGAGGCTACACTGGTAGAGTTTAAACAAAGGAAAAGTTTTAGGTTTTGGGCCTATGACAGCAAGGCCCTCTAAGACAAGTGGAGTGGCCCTTACTCTATCCTTGAGAAGAAAAGTGAGGTAACCTTGTTAGACCTAGGCACTAGGAGGACCCCCAAGAGGCTAATCCATGTGAACCACCTCAAACATGTATGTGACAGGGCTGATGAAACCTTGCTCATGGTTACTGAGGAAGATCAGGAAGCAGAGAGTGAAACTCTCCCTGACCTCCTTTATTACAGCCACAAAGATGGGTCAGTTGATGGAGTTGTACACTCAGGCACCCTCTCTGCCCAATAGCAAGCTAATTGCAGGCAAGTGCTGCAATATTTTGCTGGGCTCTTCTTCTTAATCCCTGGGCAGACAGACTGGTGTGCCCATGATGTGTACACTGGAGATAGCTTGCCTGTCAAAACAACGATCTATTTGAAGTCGACCAAGGAAAGGAGAGCATCAAAGCTGAGGTAGGCAAGATGCTGGTGTTAGGGGTAATTGCACCCTCTGAGAGCCCCTTGTGTTCTTAGTCAGGGCCGAACTGGCTACCGGGCGGTTGTGTGTGCTGCCAAACTGAGGGCTAATTTCTCTGCAGTGGGGGCTGATTTCGTTGATGGGGACCTGCGTGCGTTTTGAAATAAAAAAAGCCAAACTTATTTTGTTCAGCGCAAGCAGGTCCCCATCAACGAAATCAGCCCCCAGCTCGGCAGCATACACAACCGCCCGGTAGCCAGTCCGGCCCTGGTCTTAGTTCTCCAACCCTCACCCACAGGGTGGAAATAAAAATGTAGGTTTTGTGTGAACTATATAGGTCTCAATACTGTCACCAAGACAGATGTTCACCTTATACCCAGAACTGATGAGCTACTAAGCAAATTGGGTGCGGCCAAATTTTGACTTAACTCCAGGGTACTAGCAGATTGGCATGGCCCCAGAAGCAAAAGAAAACACAGCATTCTCAATCAATCAATCAATCAATTAAACTTGTAAAGTGCGCTACTCACCCGCTAGGGCCTCAAGGCGCTCGGAGGGGGGGGGGGGGATGCTACTGCTCGAACAGCCAGGTCTTGAGTTGTTTCCTGAAGGAGAGATGGTCCTGGGTCAGCCGTAGGTGGGTGGGGAGGGAGTTCCATGTCTTGGCCATGTCTTGGCCGCTAGGTAAGAGAAGGATCTTCCTCCGATGGTGGATTTGAGAATTTGTGGGATGGTGGCGAGGGCGAGGCTGGCGGATCGGAGCTGGTGGGTGGGTGCGTAGAATGAGAGGCGGCTGTTGAGGTATTTGGGGCCCATGTCGTGGAGTGCCTTGTGTGCGTGGCTGAGGAGTCTGAACGGGATCCTCTTGCTGACGGGGAGCCAGTGCAGGTCTTTCAGATGGGCGGGGATGTGGCTGTGGCGGTCCAGGATGATTCGTGCCAAAGCGTTCTGGATGCGCTGGAGTCTTTTCTGGAGTTTGGCTGTGGTTCCAGTATAGAGGGTGTTCCCGTAGTCCAGCCGGATGGTGACTAGGGCCTGGGTTACTGTTTACCTGGTTTCGGTGGGGATCCACCGGAAGATCTTTCGGAGCATGCGCAGGGTGTTGAAACAGGACGACGAGACGGCGTTGACTTGCTTGGTCATTGTGAGGGCGGAGTCCAGGATAATGCCCAGGTTGCGTGCATGGTCCGTTGGCTTGGGGGCAGTGCCCAGGGCAGGGGCACCAGGAATCGTCTCAGGCCGAGGGGGATGTTCCCAGGATGAGGACTTCCGTCTTGTCAGAATTTAGTTTAAGACGGCTGAGCTTCATCCATTCTGCGACGTCTTTCATTCCTTCCTGGAGGCTGGCTCTGGCGGTGGCGGAGTTGTTGGTGAGGGAGAGGATCAGCTGCGTGTCGTCAGTGTAGGAGATGATGTTACGGTTGTGTTGGCGTGCGATGGCTGCGAGGCGGGTCATGTAGACGTTGAAGAGGGTGGGGCTGAGCGAGGATCGTTGCGGGACTTCGCAGATGACTTTGGTGGCCGCAGATCGGAACGGGAGGCGGACTCTCTGGGTTCTTCCGGCGAGGAACGAGATGATCCACTCCAAGGCCGTTCCTTGGATTCCGGTGTTACTGAGGCGCTGTATCAGGGTGCGGTGGCATACGGTGTCAAAGGCTGATGAGAGGTCCAGGAGGATGAGGGCAGCTGTTTCCCCGTTGTCGAGCAGGGACCTGATGTCGTCGGTAGCTGCCATGAGGGCGGTCTCGGTGCTGTGGTTTGCTCGGAAACCGGACTGCGAAGGGTCAAGGGATCCGTTTGTCTCCAGGAAGGCGGAGAGTTGTTTGTTGACGGTCTCCTCGATGACTTTGGCAGGAAAAGGGAGGAGCGAGATGGGGCGGAAGTTCTTGAGGTCTGTGGGGTCCGCGGTGGGTTTCTTCAGGAGGGTGCTGAGTTTCGTATGTTTCCAGCTCTCCGGGAAGTTAGCGGATGCGAAGGAGTTGTTAATGATGTCCCGGAGTTGGGGTGCGATGATGGAGTCGGCTTTGTTAAAGATGTGATGTGGGCATGGGTCGGTAGGGGAGCCGGAATGGATGGTGTTCATCGTGCGGGTGGTGTCTTCGGTGCTGACTGAGGTCCAGGTGTGGAGGGTGGTGGTGGGGGGTGCTGGTTCAGTGGTTGAGTTCACGGTGGTCTGTGCGCCGAAGCTGTTGTGTATGTTGGCGATCTTGCGGTGAAAGAACGAGGCGAGTGAGTCGCAGAGGTCTTGCGAGGGTGTGATGTCGTTGTTGCAGGCGCTGGGGTTGGAGAGCTCTTTGATGATGCTGAAGAGTTCCTTGCTGTTGTGGGTGTTGTTGTCCAGTCGTTCTTTGAATGTTGTACTTTTGGTGGTGCGGATCAGCTGGTGGTGTCTGCGGGTTGCGTTTTTGAGGGCCGACATGTTTTCTGTTGTCTGGTTGCGGCGCCAGGCTTTCTCGAGGGTGCGGCAGGTTTTCTTGATGTCTTTGAGGTCGTTGGTGAACCACGAGGCTTTCTTGCTGCCGGATTTTCTGGGAGGGTCCTTCAGTGGTGCGAGATCATCGGCGCAGTCGGTGAGCCACCGTGTGAGGTTGCAGGCTGCTTCGTTTCGGTCCGTCGTGTTGGTGGGCGGGTTCTGGCTGAGGTAGGTAGTGAGCTGGTCGTCGGTAATCTTGCTCCAGCTTCTGCGGGGGGCTTGTTGCGGGTGGTGGTGGGTCATGGTTCTCCTGAAGTTGAAGTGGACGCAGCTGTGATCTGTCCAGTGTAGCCCGGTGGAGTGGCTGAAGGAGATGTGCTTGCTGGGGGAGAAGATGCGGTCAAGCGTGTGGCCCGCGTAGTGGCTTGGGGTGTTCACCAGTTGCTTTAGTCCGAGGTTGTCCAGCATGGTGGTGGTGTTGCTGTCATTGTTGTTCTCCAGGTGGAAGTTGAGGTCCCCTAGGAGGATGTAGTCTGATGAGGTTAGGGCGTGCGGGCTGACGAAGTCTGCGATGGCTTCGCTGAGTTGTGTGCGTGGTCCCGGGGGTCTGTAGATGAGAGTGCCTCTGAGGGTGGTCTTGGGGTCGGTGTGTATCTGGAAGTGAAGGTGCTCGGCGGTGGTGAGGGTGTCGTCGGAGTTGGTTGACATCCGGATGGTGTTTCTGTGGAGGATGGCGACGCCTCCTCTGGTTTGGTTGATGCGGTCCCTCCGGGTGATCTTGTAGCCATCTGGGATGGCTATGGCTATGGCGATGTCGGGGGCTGAGGAGGCGTTCATCCAGGTTTCTGTGAGGAAGGCGACGTCTGGTGATGTTGTGTCGAGGAGGTTCCAGAGTTCGACAGCGTGCCTGTGGACGGAGCGGGTGTTGAGCAGGATGCACTTGAGGCGATTGTTGCTGGTGGCTGGCTTGGCGGGTGCGGTGCTGGTTTAGAGGCAGGTGAATTTGCAGGCTTTGCAGGTGAAGGGTCCGTGGGTGCGTTTCGGGAAAGCTTGACAACTGGCAGGGGTCCGGCCGGCGTTGAGTGCGTGGAGGGTGACGGCGTCGTAAGTTCGTCGGGTGGGCTGGCATCGTCGAGGGTCAGGGGTCCTGGTGCTGGTCGCGGTCCAGGCGCGGACGGCGCAGACAGGCTTGCCTTTGGCGCGCCCGCTGCGCGCGGCCGCCGTGCGGGCTCCATATGATGCCAAGTGGGAGGGAGGAGCAGCTGGGAGGCGGGAGCGGGGCGGCCAATGGGCAGGGGGAACAAAGAAGGGGCGGGGCCGTGAGGGAGCAGCGGCGGGAAGCGGGGAGCGATGGGGGGCACACAGAGAGGGCAAAAGTGAGCATGAAAAATACGAACTAGGAAATAAGCACACTAAACAATGAACTAAACTAAGAAATAAAAGCACAATGAGCAGAACAGCGGAGAGATCGAACTACAAGACAGGAGCGCAAATCACAGATGAGCAGCAGAAGAACAGCGGCGAAGGTAGCAGCAGGGGGTTCCGAGGCCCGGAGCGAGCCTGCAGTACTGGGGCAGAGACGCAGTCACAGCTGAGGAGCCGTGGGGGGTCGCCTGGGGTCAGGTCACACTCACCTGCGCCGTGCGGGCTCCATATGAGGCCAATGGGAGGGAGGAGCAGCTGGGAGGCGGGAGCGGGGCGGCCAATGGGCAGGGGGAACAAAGAAGGGGCGGGCCGCGAGGGAGCAGCGGCGGGAAGCGGGGAGCGATGGGGGGCACACAGAGAGGGCAAAAGTGAGCATGCAAAATACGAACTAGGAAATAAGCACACTAAACAATGAACTAAACTAAGAAATAAAAGCACAATGAGCAGAATAGGAGAGAGATCGAACTACAAGACAGGAGCGCAAATCACAGGTGAGCAGCAGAAGAACAGCGGCGAAGGTAGCAGCAGGGGGTACCGAGGCCCGGAGCAAGCCTGCAGTACTGGGGCAGAGACGCAGTCACAGCTGAGGAGCCGTGGGGGGTCGCCTGGGGTCAGGTCACAACTCACCTGCGCCGTGCGGGCTCCATATGAGGCCAATGGGAGGGAGGAGCAGCTGGGAGGCGGGAGCGGGGCGGCCAATGGGCAGGGGGATCAAAGAAGGGGCGGGGCCGCGAGGGAGCAGCGGCGGAAAGCGGGGAGCGGGGGGGGGCACACACAGAGGGCAACAGTGAGCACGCAAAATACGAACTAGGAAATAAGCACTTTGAACAATGAACTAAACTAAGAAATAAAAGCACAATGAGCAGAACAGCAGAGAGATCGAACTACAAGACAGGAGCGCAAATCACAGATTGGCAGCAGAAGAACAGCGGCGAAGCTAGCATCCGGGGGTACCGAGGCCCGGAGCGAGCCTGCAGTACTGGGGCAGAGACGCAGTCACAGCTGAGGAGCCGTGCAGCGTGGGGGGTGGCCCGGGGTCATTCTCCACTCTAGTTGAGCATTATCCATTCACTGGTATGCCCTTTGGCTCAAAGAATGCCCCAGCCACCTTCCATAGGTGGGTGAACTAAGTAATTGCTGAATTGAAAGCTTTTAGTGTAGCATATATTGACAATATTGCTCTCTATACTTCCAGCTGGCAGGATCATCTGATCCACCTTGGCAAGGTTTTGACGGTCCTGCGGATTGCAGGCCTTACTATCAAGCGATCTAAATGCCAGATAGGGCAGGGCACAGTTTTTAACTCATCATATGTGGAGGACAAGTTCAGCCCTTAAAACCCCAAATCCACACCATTCTGCATTGAGAAGCTCTAACTACTCAGACTCAATTCAGGGCATTCTTTGGCTTGAGTGGGTATTACAGCAGGTTTGTAAAGGGGTATGATTCCGCTGTGACACCTCTAACAGAACTCATCTCCAAGAAGATATACTGGACAGTTAGTTGTCAGAAGGCTTTTGACACCCTTAAAGAGGCAATATGCTCAGAGCCCATTCTCAAAGCTCCAGATTATTCTAGACAGTTCATAGTGCAGAATGAGCATGGGGTAGGAGCAATCCTATCCCAAACTAACAGTGAAGGGCTATGACTACTCTGTTGCTTTTAAAAGCAGGGGGTTACTCCGCAGGGAACAACATTGGAGTGCCATTGAGAGGGAAGCCTTTGCTGTGGTTTGGCCCCTGATGAAGCTGAGACCATACTTATTTAGTACTCACTTCCTTTTCCAAACCAGTCACAAACCTCTCAGATGGTTTATACAGATGAAAGGTGAAAACCCAAAATGCATCTCCTTACATAGAATGGACTATACAGTGAAACACAGACCTGGGACTGACCATGCCAATTAAGATGGCTTTTTCAGGTCCCTCGACTTAGACAATGAAGGATCTCTGGAGAAAGGTTAGCCTCTTCCTCTTTCTTCCGTTTGGCGGAGTTGTGTAGAAAAAAATGCCCTTTTTCACATGGTTACCCTTCACATTTTGCATGGTATCTTTTGTAACGTTGTCCGAATGTGTGCTGGGTTCCTGCTAACCAGGTCCCCAGCACCAGTGTTCTTTCCCTATGCTGTACCATTGTTCCACAATTGGCCTCACTTTAGGCTTCATGTAAGCCCTAGTAAATGGAACACCTGGTATCTAAGTCAATGGCACTAAAGAGGGTTCCGTAGGGTTGCAGCACAAATTGTGCCACTCTAAGTGAGCCCTCACCAACCTCATGCATACTACCATTGCAGCCTGAGGGTCTTGGTGCAAAGAAAAGTGAAGAGTCAACATGCCACACATCCCTCAGTGCCATGCCTACCCAGCACTGCATTTGGTATAGGTAGGTCACCCCTATATCATGCCTAGCATCCCTAAGGCAGGGTGCACTACACTCCTAAATTGAGTATTTAGGTGGTAGCCCTCAATCCAAGAACTCAGATTTGAAAGATCAAGAGCAAAAGGATGATGAAGAGTCACTGCCTGCCGAGATCTGCAGCCGATCTGTGGACTTTTGTTGCAAAACCCTGACCGCCGTCAACCCTCTCTTGACAACCGCAACAAAGTGACTCGCCCTGTGAGCTGGAGAACAACCAAATCCTTAGGTAGTTTGCTAGCACTTCCGAAATCACCTACAGCCTCCCTTGGAGCAGCAGCACTACTCCCCTACATTCCACAGGCACCAACAAGCAGAGTCCGGTCCACTGACTTGCAGCTCCCTTGCCCGACTGATATCGCAGATGACCAAGAGAAGGTAAACATGCTATGAAACGTCAGATCTGTCACCCCAATGAGTGTGAAGTCACCAGGACCAACCGGAGAAATGTAACACCATCCCCAAAAGTACTGAACACCCTGCATCAAACACCAACATTGAGAGTCCAGTCCGGATTCCCACTGCACAAAACAAAACAGCCATTGAAGAACGACAGCATCACTTAGACCCACATTGATAGTGACCTAGCTGTCTTGTTTTTGTCCCTTGCAGCTGTTTTCCCATGAGCACGAGGTGCATCTTTGCTCACAAGCCCAGTCCACCTAAATGCTCTGCACCTGAGCTGCTCGGCCTGGGTCCCAATGAACAGGCTGTGCCCCCTTGCTTTTTAGGCCCCTTGCAAACTAAGCACCAAGTTGGGAGCTCTCTGACTTGTCCGCAAGTTCCATTGTGCAGCCTGTATTTGGGTGGCCCACTCTACTCGTAACATACCAGCTACCTACCTCACCAGCACCCCACTCCCTGTAGAACCTGGGTGCTTCCAGAAGAACTGGTGGTAGTACTCTGGACCATGGCCTACTACAACTCTAAACACAGAAAGTGAACCCCTGAAACTGACCTTACCTACCTTTATGCATCTCTGCCATTTCCTTCCATAGGATTTCATTGCGCATGAAAGGACACAGGTTTGAACGTTTTACTTACCTGTATATATTGGTATTGAAAAGAGTACTTACCTCTGAACGGAGTTCTTTTTTTTTAAAACATATAAAAAGAAATGTTATTTTTCGAATTTGGTCTCAGATTTATTATTTGAGTGTGTGTCTCATTTATTGCCTCTGTGAGTACCACAAATGCTTAGCACTACCCTCTGATAAGCCTAACTGTTCGCCCACACCACCACAAAAGAGAGTTATTATTATTTACTTTAGCAATAACTAGTCACAATATCGAAAAAAAATATTGACTGGACAGAATATTAAGTTTTTGATAACGAATGGACAGAATATCGAATTGCAAAAATATAGTGGTGCAGAATATCGAAATGCAGGTAAGAAATATCGAGTTCCACAATATCGTAGTTAGTAATATTGATTTTCTTTTAGTGTTTTAAGTGTCAGTATATGTGTTTGAAGTATGTATTATTTTTGTAATGAATGTTTGAATTTTGTAAAAGTAATGAATTTTATGTTAATTAATTTTTGTGTAATTCAATTTTGTAGCGGGTTGTGGGTTGATAGGGGATTAGGGTCGGAAGTACTTTAATTATAATATATATTTTTAGCATTATTTAGAATTAATTAATTATATGTTCATTTTTTTGCATATTTTAAGTCTGTATCGGCCGGTGGGTTTATAGCAGAATATGGTAGGAAGTAATTTATTTGAAATACATTAATGTATTATTTTATTACTTAATAATGTAATATTTAATAATTAATATTATTAATTTAATATTAATCTATTATTAATGAGTAATTGGTCATTATGTTAGTTGTGTAATATATTTTATTATTTAGTAATTAATTATATATTAATTATTAACAATTAATTTGCAACTATGTTAATTAATTATATTAATTGTAATTCATGAATTAATTAATTATGTTAATTTAATAATATGATGTTACAATATTGTAGGTGATGTTTATAGGGGAAAATGGTGGGAGGTAAATTAATTTTAACAACATAATTAATTGTGAAATAATAATTATATTTCAGAAGTGGGTATATTAAATGATTCCCCTACGCTATCCAACACTTTCCTTACTGTTGCACTCACTGGAGTGGGAATAGTAAGTTTTACCATTTTGCTATCCAATGCTTTCGCTCGTGTTGCACTCACTGGAGTGGGAATAGTAGATTTTACCATCCCACTATCCAACGCTTTCCCTACTGTTGCACTCACTGGAGTGGGAATAGTAAATGTTACCCTCCCGCTATCAAAAACTTTCCCTACTGTTCCACCCACTGGAGTGGGAATAGTAATTTTTATTTACCCGCTATCCCACATTTTCCCTACTGTTGCACTCGCTGGAGTGGGAATAGTAACTTTTACTATTCTGCTATCCAACGCTTTCCTTACAGTTGCACTCACTGGAGTAGGAATAGTAAATGTTACCCTCCCGCTATCAAAAACTTTCCCTACTGTTCGACCCACTGGAGTGGGAATAGTAATTTGTATTTACCCGCTATCCAAAATTTTCCCTACTGTTCCACTTGTTGGAGTGGAAATAGAAATGCTATATTTTATGCTGTGCAATTTTGTCAGTATTGTTATATTTAATGTATTGTAAAATATATATATATTTTTTAATTAATTTTAATGTTTTAACTTATTATGTATAATTTATTTTTATATTTATATTAAAGGTTTATTTATATATATATATATATATATATATATATATGTGATAATATTTAAAATTATGTTTCAACATTTAATTATTAAACATATTAATTACTTTGTAATAATATTAAAGTAATATATATGTAATAAAAATAAAAATACATGTTTTTTTTAACTTACATTTAGGGGTCGATTCGGATTCGGGAAAGGAATCTGTACGACGATTCGTATTTGTAGTCGTTACCGTACGAATCATACAAATCCGTCCGAATCGCGTAGTACAATCCATTGGTAAAAAATAAGTCAGAATCTTTGCGAACGTACGAATATCAAGTGAAAATCCATATGATACGGACCCAGAAAGTGAACCTTACGATTCGTAAACATTCTGTACAATCCGACAAGTACGATCCAGACTGGGGCCCGAGAATGCGATTCGTACGGGAAAAAGTTGCGTATGAGCTGCGATTTGTACGGAAAACATCGCGTATGAGCGAGCCACAAAATCAAATACGAAACGAGCCCCCCCCCGAGTGAAGCGCACGCGAACCCCTAAAAACAGCACAAGGAGAGTGCAAATGACTTGCACAACACCACAACACATGTCTCCTGTGTACAAACCATTGGAAATGAATGTCATGGCCAGATCTAAACAGGCAAACAAAGGGCCTAACTCACACCCACCCCTTATGACACACCCACCAAAAATTCAAAATAAGCCCCACCCACAAATGGACCAATAAAAAGGGCCCCCACACATACACCATGATCCTTTGCAACATACCCATTTAGCTACAGACACTGACAACACACCAACAACTGCACACATTCACCTTCACACATACCCCCCAATCTCATTCAGACCCACACCCCCCATTCACATTCAAACCCACACACCCACATCCACACACACCGTCACCCCCAATCACATTTACCCCACACCATGTCCATACAAAAGAATCCAAAGTTCACAAAGGAGGAGATGGAGATCCTTGTAGATGAAGTCATCAGAGTCGAGCCACAGCTGTCAAGGCCCGCTTCGCAGGATCCGGATGATGAATATATGGGTCCACCTCCAGACGTTCCCAACACCCTGAATGTAAAACACAGGGTGTTCGAACCATCAGGCGAGGAAAAATAAAGAAAAGGACCGGCAAAGGGGAAGGGTCGGCAGGGACCAAGGACCTGAAACGACAGAACAAAGAACATGCATAAACAAATGGCAACAGGAAAGTCTACTCTCATGAATTCTTACTAAACCTCAAATACCTTAAAAAAGCTGTGATAAGTCTTCCAGCGTTCCCCTAGGTATGTCTCAGTCATGCTCTCCATTCACTGTTGGAGATGACTACTGTAAATCCCTACTGCTTGTGCCCTTGCATGTTCCAATCCCAGGAAAGAATAACCAATGGCAAAGTTAGGAAGGACAAGCCTTAAGGCACTCTACCAAGAACAATAAGGCAAAAAGAAAGTACACCATCCGAAGGAAGTATTGTCAAAAGGAAAACAAATGAACAAAAGAAACGATGATAAACGGTAGCCTGTAGTTGTGACCACCACTAAGCTCCGTTACTGCTGTAAGACGCGAGCAACTTCAAAACGGTAGCATGTGGTTGCGACCACCACGATGCTCCGCTTCACCAACTGCAGAAGACGACCAACGAATACCGGAAGCGGGTAGTTTCGACCACCATTGCCGCTCCAGAAAACAATAAGCGCTAGCAGCACACGGAAGCGTGTAGAACACCCCCACTATGCTCCGCTGCCCAAACAAAATAATAGTTCCAACAAAACCACTCTAGAATGGCACCCGGCAACGTGTAGCGGAATACTACTAAGCTCCGTTGCTCAGAAACAGAATCCGCCAGACTATAGAAACCAGAACCGGCACGCAAAGAGTTGATGCGTTACCTCCGGTTCGCTTTCAGCAAACGAAGAAGATGCATAGGCGCGAGTGCACGCACCCAGCGCCTCGCAGTAAAAGTACCTTGCTATGATGGTAACAGGCTCTGGAACTTGCAGCGCTTCCTCTGAATCCGCAATCTCCCAGGCGATGCAACCAGGCGAGGAGAACCATCCAAACAAGAAACAGGAACCTGAATTACGCGCACCTTCCCACAGTCCCTAGCCAGCAATATACTTCCTGAAGCAAAGGCTCATGGCTGTTGTAGTTTATCTATTAGGCAGGAGCGGGCAAGGTGAATCCTGACAACAGCTGTTTGGCGCATTGGTCAGATGGACCAGCATAGCTGACAAAACACGCCTGTGGGAGAGGATAGTCAATAAGGTGAATGCTGTTGCACCCATCAGACGCACCAGGAGGGAGTGCCAGGCCAGGTGGTACGATCTGTGGAGGATGATCAAGCGGAAGATGGACGAAGATTATGCCCAGAGCCAACACACTGGAGGTGGTGGTCCCCGCAGACCAGTACAGTACAATCCCTGGAAGGAGAAGGTCATGGCCCTGCTACCACCGGTGGGAGTACATGGCATTGAAGGAGTTTTAGTGCCTGGTGAGTACACAAACAACTCCTGTAACATGGGGGTAATGGCATTCGAACCCCAGGTACAAAAAATGCCTGCATCAACCCCCAAGCACCCGCCACCCACAACTACAGGCAAAACCAATGCTAATGACACTAACATGTGAATGCCCCATTGACAAACCAAGGCCATGCTCTGTCCCATACTACAGGAAGCACAGAACCAAGAATGTACATCCGGTATGCTGGGAGGGTGGGTGTCATAAAATGCATTGTGGGACTCCAAATAGACCCAATTGCATGGGGGTCCGCAGTGGGGGGGGGCAAGAGGGGCTCTTGGCCCCCCTGGATCACCAGTGTGTCTGGTGTGGGCCCAGTCAGAGCCGGCCCTAGTCCATCATGCTTTTGAAATGGTGCCATTGTCCCAGGTGGCAGCACCCTCCATTGGGTGGGAAGGGTGCAAGGGGGCTGCCGAGAATTGTGCAAGGCAGAGGGGAGGAGGGTGCAAGGGGGAGGGTGAGAAGGGTGCAAGGCAGAGGGGAGGTGGGTGCAAGGCAGAGGGCCAGAAAGGTGCAAGGCAGAGGGGAGGAGGGTGCAAATCAGATGGCCAGAAGGGTGCAAGGGGGAGGGTGAGAAGGGTGCAAGGGAGAGGGCGAGAAGGGTGCAAGGCAGAGGGCAAGAAGGGTGCAAGGCAGAGGGGAGGAGGGTGCAAGGCAGAGGGAAGGAGGGTGCAAGGCAGAGGGCCATAATGGTGCAAGGGGGAGGGTGAGAAGGGTGCAAGGCAGAGGGGAGGAGGGTGCAAGGCAGAGGGCAACAAGGGTGCAAGGCGGAGGGCGAAAAGGGTGCAAAGGGGAGGACAAGAAGGGTGCAAGGGGGAGGGCGAGAAGGGTGCAAGGCAGAGGGCCAGAAAGGTGCAAGGCATGGAGATGAAGCTAAACATGTTGCCACCCCTATAAACATTTCTGAGGACGCCCATGCCCGATCGCACTCATCCCATATGGCCCAGGTACACACCCATGCACCATGCTCAATGCACATGGAGTGGGAATGTACTGACAAGATAGCTGACACTGGGCCCTGGTGTAGGTAGCACAAGGCCCTCCTGTGACCAGTGCAAACACAAACACCAGTCCAACAAGGTCAGATATCTTGGACAGGAACTCATAACCACTGTCATGCCAGCATGCTCCATGGGGGGACAGCCATACCACGATGGAGGCCCAGTTCAAAATCAGACTCCAACTACCAGCACGGCCTGTCACACACACCCCTTATATAAACATAGCCTCCTGGGACAGGCAATGGAGTGCCCCACTGTCACAATCGTCATGTAACACAACAAAACCAATACAGATCTGCAGAAGCATCCAAGCAAAAAATGCACGGCGCAGATTCACAAGTCCATTGTGCTTCCTTCACGACGCCGTTGCTTCAGCTTTGTGATGCAGCAGCCGCACAAAAGTTACGCTATGGTGCTGGGTATTTACAAGATGTCGCATCTGGGAGATGTGCCACCAGAAGTAGCTGTCCAGGTGCGTGGGGGGGGGTGGGTGGCCGTCACAGCGCCGCAACACCTCCCAAAAGTGGCTGAGTGAAATCCTAACGACTTCACTCAGTCACTTTACTGCACATGCTGCCTCAAAACCCTTGGCATGCTTGAAGCAGGCGTAAGGATTCACACAGCATTCGGAAGATAGGGTCCCACAGAGCATTTGTGGTGTTGCGTTGCGCCGGCGACTCAACTCCAGCAATGTGCCACTCCTGCGGCACAGTTGCGTGATGCAGATGTGCTGTTTTTCCACCATTGCGATCTGCATTGTAAATGTGTTGCATCCATCCTGGCATAGCTGTGGTGCACAATAACTGGTCAATCCCTGCTGATATGCATGGCTGTGCCAGTCATTGCAAATAGCCCCTCACATGTCAATGACTCCTGAGCACAGATCAATCTGAGCACACAACATACCCATCCACAAGTGAACATTGAGAACAATCCAAAGCATAGACAACTACCAGGTGGAACACTGCCAACGACAATATATATGAAAAATGGATGTTGCATTAAATGGCATTAACATTGTCTGTCTCTCACACCCACAGCCACAGGGCAACGTGCAGAATCGACCCCAACAATGGGGGAGATGAATTGCAGTCCCAGGCTCCGTAGGACCCTGATCCCACCAACAGCGACGCCTCTCACCACTCCACGGATGACCCCGACCAACCTGTCCCCTCTGGTGCCCAAACCCGTGCAGCAGCTGGATCAGCAAAATCTGCGCCAACCACCACACCCATTCCTGCCACATCCCAGCAGACATCTCGGAGCCCTGCCAACACTCAACAACTGAACCAGTCTGACAATGAGGGACAAGGTACGCCGGGCACCCAGGAGGTGGCAGACAACACCACCACTGCCATCCCTCAGGGGTCCCGTCGACCCGATGTGCCCACAACCGCAGGCCAGGCTCATGTGGTCAGGGGTGGTGGGAGTGGCAGCAGGGGGAGGCGCGAACCTGACTAGCCAGCTGCAGGGCCCGGTATGTCTGAACTGCGCAACATCATGGAGGCATACCGGTGGGACACCAGGGAGTTCAGCCAGGTAGTGGTGGGCCTCACAGAGATCAAAAACCTGCAGGCCGAGCAACACGCCAGTCAACAACAACACCAAGGACGGATGGAGGCAGGACTAGCTGAGCTCCTGGCGGTGCAAAAGGTCATAAGCAATTCACTCCGTCGGATTGCTGACAACATGGAGCACCCTCCCTGTGTCACCAAGCAAGAAACATGTAGGCGAAGACCGCCAACAGGCACAGGGAGGGAGGAGGAGGAGGAATCGTCCGACGGAGCACCCCATGCATCGTCAAGGCCTGCATATGAGGGTCCCCCAAGGAAGGTGGGTCGTCCAAGGAAAATACAGTGAGAGGCAGTGGTCTGGAATCTTGCCTTTGTGTGCAACAGGATCACCTCATTGACTGTCCTACTCTCCCTCATGGACTTGCTGGTTGCAGTCTGAACAATGATGCCAAGCACTGTGGTCTGAACTCTGTTGACTCAAACTGCAAGGCATTACATTTCCCTCTGTGAACTTTGGATTCCCAACATTTTTGTACAGCACCTAGCACTTACTCACGTTTCCCGCACAAGACAGATTAATAAACAAAACGAACACAAGTGAAATTGATGTTGCAGTCATTTTCCATGAGTCAACAACATACGTGTGGGGATGTGTCAAAGTATGACACAGTGTGGAACAAACTCAAGCCATCCATACACTGGGATCTGAGTCCGGTCGAGGACACACATAGGTCACAATGTATCATCAAATACATACATGGAGCACAATACTCGCCCGTAATTGTTTCAATCTGCTGAGGGGGGGGCCTGCAATATTGCTCGGACAGACAGTTTTGGAAGAGTTTTATGAAGGTGTAGAGGTCATGGGTCATGTGGAGGTGCCCAGGGAGGGAGTACCAGGTCTGTTTGGTGAATTGGGAGAACTATCTCCTGCATGCAGTTGTACTGTCGATGTGATGAATGGTGCCCAGGGCAAGGTTGGCTGGACGGAGTTGGGGCAATGGAGTGTTGGATGGGAAACATCCATGTTCGTCATTGGTGCGGGGGTTGCGGAGTGCCTCATGAGTGTGGCTAAGGAGTATGAAGCTGAACCTGCAGTTGACAGTGAGCCTATTGTAGGTATCTCAGGTGAAGGTCATATGGCTGTGGCAGGGGATGTTGAGGATGAGGTGTGCGGATGCACCCTGGATGTGCACAAGTCCTCCTGGAGTCTGGCTGTTGTTCCTGCATATAGGGCGTTGCCGTAGTTGAGCCGGCTGGTGTCGTGGACCCGGGTGACTGTCTGTCTAGACTAGGAGTGAATCTATCTGAAGTTCATTTACAGCATGCGGAGTGACTTGCAGCATGAGGTAGAGATGGTGTTGAGTTGCTTGGTTATTGTGAGCGAGGAGTGTACGATGAGCACCTGTTTGCGTGTGTGGCCACTGTGTGCTTGTGCGCTGCCCATGCCGGTGTGACACAAGGATTTGTCCTAGCCGTAAGGGGACATTCCTCAGATGATGACCTCAGTCTTGTCCAAGTCCAGCCTCATGTGGCTGAAGTTCATCCATTTGTCAACGCACCTCATGCCTTCTTGAAGGTTGCATCTGAGTGTGGCTGGGTCTTTGGTGAGGGTGAGGAGCAGCTGGGTGTCAATGGCATAGGACATGATGATGAGGTCGTGTGCGCATGTGATGGTGGAGAGGGGGGTCATGGAGACATTGTAGATTGTCACGGTGAGAGATAAACCCTGGGGCATGGGCCCGATGACCCCAGTGTACTACATGCCGAAGGGGGAGGCCGACGCCCTGGGCCTTGCTAGTGAGGTACTTGGCAATTTCATCCTGGGCCATCCTCTGGATCCCAGTGTTGGAGATGTGTGATCTGACAGTGTGGTAGCACATGGTGTAGAATGCCGTTGAGAGGTCGATCGGGTGAGGGTGGTGGTCTCACCATTGTTGAGCAGGGTCCAAGATGTAGTTGGTGTTGGCAATGAGGGCTGTTGCAGTGGGGTGATTACTGTGGAAGATGGACTGGGGCGGGTTGCCTGGAGATGTTTGCGTGGAGGGAGATGGTCAGTTGCTCATTGACTGTCTTCTTGATGACATTTGCTGGGTAGGGAAGCAGGGTGATGTTCCAGGAGATACTGCGGTACTGCCGTCCGTTGTTAAAGAAGGGCCTGGGTCTCTGCATGCCTCCAGCTCAATGGAAAGTGGCATACTCAAAGGAGACATACATGACGTGCCAGAGGTGGGCCTCAAGGATGGTGTATGCTGTGATTGAGATGTTGTGTGGGAAGGGTCCTGATGGAGAGCCTGAGTGGATAGTGTACATGAGCCGGGTAGTGTTTTTGTTGCTGACAGGAGTTCAGGACCTGAGGGGGGTATGTCCTGTGGATAATAGCGCTGTCTGGCGGCCAAGACATGGAACTCCCTCCCCATCCACCTTCGGCTGACCCAGGACCACCTCGCCTTCAGGAGACAACTCAAGACCTGGCTGTTCGAGCAGTAGGGGACCCCTCCCCCAAGCGCCTTGAGACCCTTCCGGGTGAGTAGTGCGCTATACAAGTGCCATGATTGATTGATTGATTGATCTGCCTCTGTGTGGCGAGGCTGTCGTGTACATCCACGAGCTTGGAGTGGTAGAAAGCTGCAAGGGATCTCCTTGGCCTTGCAAGGGTGGGTTGTATTTTGGAGGGAGAGCTGGGGTTGGATAGTTTACTCACAATGCCGATGAGGTCATTCATGATGTGTGTGTTGGTGCCTAGGCCATACCTGAAGGTTGTCCTCTTGTCCGTGCTGATGATATGGTGATGTCTGTGTGTTGTGGATTTCAGGTCTGAAAGGTAACTGATGGTTGTTTGTTTGCAAGGTTTGCACAAGAGTCGGGCTAGACCTGTATGTGTACAGTAGGTCTGCCTTGTCCCTGGTGGCTTAACTGTTGTTGTGCTTCACAGGAAAGTCCGCCTATGTGGCAAGAGTGTTGGATCAGTCGCTGATCCAGTGTGCGCGGTTGCAGGGTGTGGAGGTGTCGTTGGTTGGAGTGTCCTGTGTGAGGGTGCCACACAGCTCGTTTGTGTTGACTTAGGTCAAGCATCTTTGGTGGATCTGAAGCGGAGTGTGGTGCAGTGTGTTGCTTGTCGGACAACTGGATGCAAATGTTGATGTACCAATGAAGGATGGTGGTGTGGTTATCCTCCAGCCAGAAGTTGCTGTCCCCGTACCACATGTAGTCTGTGTAGGTGAGGGCCTGCATGCTGATGTAGTTGTTGATGGCTTAGCGGAATTGTGGATGTAGGCCTGGACATATGTAGATGAGTGTTAGTCTGAGGCTTGTCAGGGGGTTGGTATCAAACCAGAAGTGCAGGTGCTTGCCAATGCTGAGTGTGTCCTTGGTGTTGTTTGTGACTCTGAGGTTGTACTTGTGAATGAATTGCAATTCATCCTCCTGGATTGTTGGTGCGGTCCCTGAGGGTGATCTTGTATCCGTCTGTGATGGCAATGTGGAAGTTGTGTGCTGAGGATGCGTTCAACCAGGTTCCTGTAATGAAGGCGATGTGTGGGGCTGTTGTGTTGATGAGGTAACAGGGTCCAATGGCATACTGGTGGATGGAGTGGTTGTGCAGTAGGAGGCACATGACTTGGTTATACAGACATGGTCTGTGAGGCGGGCCAGTGCGGTGTTGGCAGTAGGAGTTGCACACACAGCATGCAAATCTGTGGTGTGTGTGCTTAGGGGTTGCCTGATAGCAGGTGGTTGATTGTCTGGTGTTAATTGTATGGAGGGTGGCTACAGCATGAGTCTGTTGTGTTACGTGGGTCATGCAAGGACCAGAGGGTCTTGCACTGTGCACGTTGCAGGCTCTGACGGTCCTGTCTTTGGCACGGAGGTGGCGCAACAGTGGCACAGACAAGCTGCTGCATGCATTAAGAATTTATGGAGGGAGGGAAGAGCATCTGGGAGGCGTGTGTGTTGCTGAAACAGGGTACTCGGTGGGGCGGTTCCGCAGGGGAGGCAGCAGCAGGAATGAGTGAAAACCTGACGGCGGAAAGGGTGAGACACCAGGCAAAAACTAGCACACAAAGGCAAGGAGGTTTTAAAGGCACAATGTAACAGGTGTATGGAAAGGAAGGAATGTCTGGTTACTCATGGGTCATTAAAAGAAAATGGATGAACAATCACCAAAAATGACGGGCACAGGATCAGGTAACAAAAGGCCAAGCTGCGCACAGGACACACAGCATCAGCAGGTGTTGCCTGCTAGGTGTGGGTAGCAACCTGCATTAATACATACACAACCATGTACTTCAAGCACAATAGGGATCATTAGCCATGATAAACTGCATGCATGTTGCCAGAGTACACATACTCCCATATGCACAAACAATTATGCCATAGATGACGCATGCAAAGTGGCAAGAGATCTGCGTTGACAGTGATGAGGCACATTGTACTGTGGTGAACACGTTTTCTACACAAACAGATCAAGTATGTGTTGAGGCCATGCTGCTTTAGCCGATGTCCATCGCCAGTTCCATTGCTCTGAAGAAAATAACAGTCATGCATTGAGTTTACCTGTACTGCTGGTGAAACAATCTGCACAGGATTGCCTCGGACTGTCAGGTCCTTGAATCCTCAGAAACGTGCGATGCTCAGAGTGGTCCATCTCCCGATAGCCCCTTGGTCTGAGTAGAAATTACAGACTCAAACTGGTGATCAGGCAAGGGAAGGAAAGGTAGGGCAAAGCAGGGAGGGAGATTTTAAACAAAGGTAAACAAGCATAATAATTCAACACTTCTTGTCACAGAATGCCTCAGGACCTATTCTGTAACAGTTACACCTGTAAAGGAAAACAACAGCCACTGTATCCTGGTTGGGATCACGGTAATGAAAGTGATACTAGATGTGAGGATCGAACAAAGACATTACTACACACTTACAAAGAAGGCTGTTCCATATGTTTACATGTATATATGTAGCAGTTATCAACATACCCAAAAAAGTCTTAACGGCCATGTAACTGGGAAATTTGAGCTTACTTCCTGGAGGAGGTCTACAAGCCCCTGCTGTGAAAACACAGATGAACAATCCACATGGATTCATAGCACATGGAAAGTGGATGAAACACCATAACACACCAAATATAATGTTGTACGAGTTGCTAAAGAACTGGCCAATATTATGATCATATTCCATGGATTCAGCAACTAGCACAGGGTTCACAGAAGACATATAAAAGGTAGCAGAGTATTGCAGCTATATGAAGGGGGCATAACGCTCTGCAGGCCGCTTCAGTGCAATTAGAGCCATTCAGTAATCCAGAAAATCACAGTGTATGAATAAGGCTCCAATATATAGAAATTCAAATGCACTAAAGTTCAACTCACACAAAGCCATCAATCTGTAGTTACCCCTGGGAATCAGTGAGGGTCAAGACGGTAAATTACACATCCCCCGCAAGATCCATAAGAAGCTCATCCAATGAGGGAGGTAATTAGGTGAACACAAGGAAGCCCCACAAGAGCCAGTTATTGCCTCGTCCAACTGGGCTTTGAAATGCCACACAGAACAAGCTGCTGGGCCGGAACTCAACAGAGAGTAATGAGGAACGATGGCACAAAACCACCCCTACCGTGACCAGGATATGCAGCACGCCACAGGAGTATCCTGGGATTAACGGCACCCGACTGGTGCCACGTAAGCGTTTACATTTGCTACAGCCCAAAGTAGTGACTTCATCAGCGCAACGTTCTTGGCATCATGTGAATAGAAAGTCAAAATCAACTTACAAAGAAGGCTTGCAGAGCAGTGTTGTCCACCGGCCCTGAGGAAGCAACGTGACAGTGACATGACATACGGCAACAAGGGCCAATGCAGCCATACGAACAGACTCACAGGACAGTTGCAGAACATGTGGGACATACGCTGGCCCACACCTTCACAACATGGTTGTTGGAAACCAAAATATACTGGCACACAAGAATAAGTGGATGAGCCAAACACATCCTGCTGCACACAGCGAGGCTGCAATTCCCCATAGAGCCTGTGGGTGCGATGTCCCACACAATGTCAAGCCGTGGTATCCGCAATGTGTCAGGGGCAAGGTTTACACACATCAATGCCTTCACCAGAGTCCACACTCCACTACAGATGACTGTCAAGAAAGGTGACTGTCCTGTTATGGTTGTGGTGCAACATGTCATTTGATCTATGGTTATGAGACATGTATGGATGGTACTACAACATACACAGAAACAGTTCCCACACATTCCCAAACCATACCAACACCAAACAGCCTGTTTGGATCTCTTACCCGAACTGACATTTACCCATGTCTGTGCATAGAACGCTGATTCGGCCCACGTTGCAATCATCATGAGGAATAGCAGGACTAAGATGACACGAACAGACAACAGGCACAGCAACCTGGGAATGACAGACACACAATGGGTCACTGGTAAAAATATTTGCCAAAGACATGGGCATGTACGAAACAGGAACAATGTAGGACACATGCAAATTTCAAGCTAAGTCATTGCGCATTATTGTGTGGCATGACATCAGCACTTCTAAATTACTTTGCATACAGTCAGCTGGACACACACATTGCAACCCATGCCACTTTATGCTACAAGCTTGCACACTCATTCCCAGTGACTCACAATTATGAGAAGAAGTTGCGTATGAGCTGACTCCGGATATCATCCTCCTCCTCCTCCTCATAACTTGCATCGTGACCAAGCCCTTGATCCTCACGGGTGGATGTTCCTGCTCCTCAGAATCGAGAATGAGTGGCACTGCCTTCTCAACTGTCATGTTGTGCAGCATGCAGCACATGATGATGATCTTACAGACCTTGTCCGGTGCATATGGGAGGGATCTGCCGGTCTTATAGAGGCACCGGAATCGGCTCTTCAGGAGGCCAAACGTCCGCTCAATCAATCGCCTGGTCTGCCCGTGTGCATTATTATACCGCTGATCTGCAGCTGTTCTTGGGTTTCGGAGAGGAGTCATTAGCCATGGCATGTTGGGATATCCCGAGTCACCTACAAGGATACATCATGTAGATAAGTGGGTCAGGAGATGCCGCCAGAGCTAAAGATACTGAAACACACAGGACAAACAGAGTTTACCCACCAACAAGACATGCCGATCGTTGCGCAGCTGCAGCATCATTTGTGGCACCCTGCTAAGCCTCATGATGAAAGCATTGTGTGCCAATCCTGGAAAACGTGCACAAACATGGGAAATCAGCATGTTAGAAAGACTCCACCACCAGGGCATTTATTGAATGACAATGTTTCCTGTTGCGGTAAGCCTGATCCTGAGTCTGCGGTTGCACCAAAGCCACATGTGTCCCATCAACGGACCCAATGACATGTGGCATCCCTCCCAGGGCATAGAAATCACCAGTGACATCTCTAAACTCCTCAGGAGCGGGAAATTTGAGGAATTCATCTATGTGCTCCAACATGGCTGACAAAACATCACACAGGACACGGCTGAACATCGTCTGTGACATTCCACCGACATCAGCTATGGTTAATTGAAACATACCTGTCGCAAAAAAATGGAGGGCTGCCATCACCTTTATCTTGGGGGTCAGCGCAGTAGGATACCTGTGTTACGGTTGGAGATGTGGTGCCAGCTTGTTCGTCAAGTCCTGAATCAACTGTTGAGTGAATATGTAACGTCGGATGCAGGCCCGTTCCCTCATGGTAGCCAAGTCTGGAAAGGGCCTCGGTAGAGGCGGTGCCCTGCAGGACATATTTGGGAAGAATGGAGATTAACAGTCAGCCAACATCAATGGCAATGTACATAGCACATGCAAAACTGCACTAGACATAAGGTCACTATGGAGGCTGGTGTGTGCAATACATACAGGACACATATGCCAGCTTGCTGGCACTCCTACTAAAACCCAGATACACCTGTTGATTGACAAATAAACATGACATGCCCTGAAATGAGCTGCTGGGCTGGTCTGAGTGAACAGCCCGAGACATCACTGGAGTGACACACGTCACAATACCAGCAGTGGAAGGTTGTCATCCAATCCAGACAGCTGACTGCAAAGCACACGTACAGGTCACATGGAATGTCAAATGTACATATCAAACAAAATGCGATTAAGGTGTGCATGTGACAACAAAACAACACAGCAATTGTCATGATGCTGACATGTATGCTTGGGGAAAAATGATGTCTGATGCCATCAGACCCAAAAGCCCTGGGAATGCACAAGTGGCATGGTGTGCGTGGATGTGAAACCATTCCCATCCCAACACAGAACCATGTTAGATGCACCAACAGCTGATTCAGTTTTTACAACACAAACAGCAAGCTCAATGTTAAACATGACACACACTGGACATAGTCACATATGGTCATGCTGACCGTGAAATGTCAAGTGACAAAGTGCCCTGATCCCTGGCATCAGGAGACAGGTGCCAGTAGTGTTGACTGTACCATCCCAGTGTTGATGTGCATGACACAATCTGCATAATGATACAAATGGGACAAGTGTCAAGGTGATGCATGCCACATAGTGCCCCATCACACATGACATGTGTCAACAGGTCATCACACATCGATTGTGCAACACGATTAGATGCCCTGTGCTATATCACTGCCTGCCACACCTAGGGTCTGCACATGAAAGTATGCAATGACAAGAACTTGACAGACATCCTTGTTTGAACCGTACCCCTACATCCCTGCCGTGTGTGCGCCTCGTATCACTATTGTAATGGTGCCATGCGTGAGCGTGTGAAACGCACCATACCCCTGCATTCACAACAGCGTGTGTAACGTACCGTACCCCTGCATTCACAACAGCGTGTGAAATGCACCGTGTGAAACGCACCGTACCCCTGCATTGGCATCAGAGTGTAAAACGCACGTGTGAAACGCACCTTACTCCTGCATTGAAATCAGGGTGTGAAACGCACCGTAACCCTGCATTGGCATCAGCCTGTGTAATGCACCGTACCCCTGCATTCACAACAGCATGTGTAATGCACCCTGTGAAACGCACCGTAACCCTGCATTCACAACAGCATGTGAAACGCACTGTGTGAAATGCACCGTACCCCTGCATTCACAAGAGCGTGTGAAATGCACAGCATCCCTGCATTCACAAAAGCGTGTGAAACGCACCGTGTGAAATGCACCATACCCCTGCATTGGCATCAGTGTGTGAAACGCACTGTACCCCTGCATTGGCATCAGCGTGTGTAATGCACCGTACCCCTGCATTGGAATCAGCGTGTGAAACGCACTGTGAGAAACGCACCATACCCCTGCATTGGCATCAGTGTTTGAAACGCACCGTACCCCTGCATTGTCATCAGCGTGTGTAATGCACCATACCCCTGCATTGGCATCAGCGTAACGCACCGTACCCCTGCATTCACAATAGCGTGTGTAATGAATGAATGAATGAATGATTACTCATTTATATAGCGCGTGGTTACCCGGAGGCATCCCAGCGCTGCAGTGGTCCAAATTCATCCCCCCAGAGATTACAGAAATAGGAAAGTTTTTAGCATTTTTCTGAACCTAGGGTGGTTCTCCTCCATCCGAATAGGGTCCGGCAGGTTGTTCCAAAGTTTAGCTGATTGAACAGAAAAACGTCTGCCGCCCATACGGATTCTCCTTATTCGTGGGACTGCCAGAAAGTTCTTACTGCTAGATCTAAGGGTCCTATTGGTTTGGTAAGGGCAAAACAGAGGTTGAGATAGACCAGGTCCTGTCTTGGTCAAGGCTTTACGGACAATAGTCATAGCCTTAAATTCGACCCTTTGTTGTATTGGCAACCAATGAAGTTGCCGAAGAGCTAGTTTGGCAGAAGTTCTATTAGATATCTTTAAAAGCATCCGGGCTGCACAATTCTGTACCGTCTGTAGAACCCTGAGTGTCACTAGTGGTGCCCCTAAGTATACTGCGTTTGCATAGTCCAGGCACGTTAGAATCAGGGCCTGGACTAATATCCGCCTTGCTTCGAACGGGAGCAGTCCAATGATTTTTCTGAGAGATCTCATCAGAGCGTAGCAGGTCGCTGCTACCTTCTGAGCTTGCACCAGAAAGTTAAGTGCTGGGTCTAACCAAACCCCTAGACTTTTGATTTTCTTTTTGGGGGAAGGGGGGTGGCCCAGAATAGTAGGCCACCAACCGTCCACCGTGGAGGGAGCATTATGTCCCAGCATCATGATCTCCGTCTTTGTTCCATTAAGTTTCAAAAAGGAAGCATCCATCCACTCGCGGACCTTGTTAAGGCAGGAGAAAAGTTTGTCATAAGATGACATCTGGCCAGAAAGGGTGATGATAAGCTGCGTATCTTCAGCATACGTCACAAGTTGCACTCCCCAAGGTAACACCACCTCAGCCAGAGGCCTCATATAGATATTAAATAAGGTCGGGCTGAGGGATGACCCCTGGGGAACGCCACAGTGAAGATGCAAAGGTTGAGAGGAGATGTCATCCTCAAATACTGAGAAAGTCCGGTCGGAGAGGAAGGATTGCAGCCATTTCAGCGCGGTCCCAGTGACACCCACATCACCCATCCTTTGAATCAGAATAGAGTGATTAACGGTGTCAAAGGCCGCGCTGAGATCTAATAACAGTATGGCTGCACAACTACATTCATCTACAATCCTTCTTTCTTCCTCAATAACTGCCACCAGAGCCGTTTCAGTGCCTTGTTTGCACCTGAATCCGGTCTGGGTTGGATGCAGTAAGTTCTGGGTTTCTAGATGGTTAGAAATCAGGGAATTTACATATTTTTCAGTAAGTTTACTGATTGTGGGCAGCAAAGAGATAGGGCGATAGTTAGCCAAATCGTCAGGGTTGAGGTTGGGCTTCTTCAATAGCGCCTTTACTCTTGCGTGTTTCCAGTGGAGGGGAACTTCCCCAGCTAAAAAGCGAAGTATTGATCACCTCCTTAATCACTGGGGCCACAACATCAGAGACCAGGTTGATCATGATGGGAGGTGCTACATCAGCTGGTGAACCTGATTTAAGGTTACTCAGAAGTGATTGAACCTTAAGACAGTCAAGAGGGGGAAATGTCTCAAGGAAATTTTCAGCCTGATTCATGAAAAACGGCATTTGCGAGTCTCAAATAGCGATAAAATGCGAATCGCTATTGAGAACTCGCAAATCAGAATTCATGTACATTACGGGAAAAAAAAAGCGACTCGCACGCGGGCGCTAAATCCGTTAGCGACTAACTAAAATCGCAGAATAATCGCTATTTCCGGCTACCTGCGTCGGGAATGCGAGTCGCAATCTCGTGCGATCTGGAATGCGAGTCGCAATCTCGTGCGATCGGGAATGCGAGTCGCAATCTCGCGCGATCGGGAAAACGGGAAGTCGCTTTTCGAGCACAGTGATGACATCACAACCAGGAAGCAGGCAGTTCCCACCCCCAAACACCACAGTGAGCCAAACCTCGAGGGAGCAAGTCGGAAAGCAGCAGCTAATCTTGTGATAGCGAAATTACTACCAAACTGCTGCCATGTCTGAGGAACCTGTTCCTGGCCCCAGCAACAGCGCAGGGCGTAAGAGGAAGCTGAAGTTCTCAGAGCAGGAGCTCGAGAATCTGATAGAAGGGGTGGTGGCCAACCACGACAGACTCTTTGGGATCAACTCCAGGAAGGTCCCAGAGCAAGACAAAAGGAGGATCTGGCTGGGAATAGCCTCCAGTGTGAACTCCGTGGGTGTGGCCGATAGGTCATTGGAGGAGCTCAAGAAGCGATGGTATGACCTCCGAGGTCGTGCCAAGGAGAGGGTGGCGGAGCGCCTTGGAGAGGCATCGGGCACTGGAGGTGGCGGACCTACAGTCCCTCCCAACACACCCTTGGAGGACCAGGTGGAGAACACCCTTGAGAGGGAGGCGTGCGTTGGCGTCACACTTCTGGACTTCTCCCGCCCCAGCCAAGACACCCAAGGTAAGTGGCATGCGACTGCGACCCTGTCCCCTATGACCGTCCCTGACCAAATAGGCTCAGATAATGGCCCTTAGTCATGCCTTTGTTGGGCATCAGGAAATGCCCTGAAGCATTGTGGGAGATGTAGTATGTCCGCAATGTAGTAGTACCACAATGCAGCCAGACAGGTTCCAAAGTACGCAAATCCACAGCCATCCAGGGAATGTCACCCAGCATGCATGTAACATCAGCACGTCTGACAGTCACATGCAACTAATGAGTATCCACTTACCCTCACAGGTGGCGCAGAAAGCAGTGACAGTGAGAGGCTGCAGATAGATGAGGAGGCCCAGGAGGAGGATTCTCAACCGGAAACCCAGGCACCAGCCCCTGCCGCTGCAACAACACCAGCAGCCAGGCCCCCCACCGTTGTGGCCCCTGCATCTGCCGATCCACCCGCAGCCAAGGCCAGGCCCCCCACCGCTGTGGCCTCTGCATCTGCCGTCCCACCCGCAGCCAAAGCCAGGCCCCCCACCGTTGTGGCCTCTGCATCTGCCGTCCCACCCGCAGCCAGAGCCAGGCACCCCACTAATGTGCCTCCAGTCCCTGCCGCACCAGCAACGCCTGCTGTGACACCACCGGCAGCTGGTGCTACGACATCTGGGCCTGCGACAGCGCCAACACAGCGGCCAGCCACTGTGACAGGCCAGCAGAGCAGGCGTGGGAGTTCTCGCCATCACTCCACAGCTCCAATCAGCAGGAGGGGCAATGGACAGCGCCATGCCTGTTTGAGCGTAGAGAGACGCATGCTGAGGATCCATCAGCGCCAGTCACAGCAGCAAGGTGCCATTCAGCTGCAGCTGCACAAACTTGGGCGCAATGTGGCCGGAGTGGGAGACCGCATGGACCGCATGACGGCGGCCATGGGCCGCATGACTGCAGCCATGGAGGCAAACACTGCTGCGATGATCAAGCAGCGCAGTGCAGCAAGCCGGCGCCACCACCAGCTCATGAGCCGGCTGGCCTCCTACAGCAGGTCTAATTATGTGGCTGCAAATGCCACCTCACAGTTGTCGCGCCGTTCACTCACACAGCAGCACCAACTAGTACAGTGCTGTGAGGACATCACCAGGGTCCTGGAGCACCTAACCACGGCGGTAACGGCACTACACCCTCCTGCTCTACCTGCCACTGTAGGGGGTGACGATGGCAGTGAGGGGGCTTCCAGCGTCATCAGCCAATCTGCCACACTAGTCCCGCCACTTAGGCGCAGCACCAGGGCAACGCCAGGTACAGGTGCCCCGGAAGAGGATGAGCCTCAGAGGCGCTTGGGCATAACGCGCAGGAGGCGCAATTGACACTGTCAGAAAAACACTGGCACAGGCTGACTTTAAGCCTGCCATGTACTTTCACACTGCAGTATGAAGGAATACTGTTAGTTGTAAATAGTTGTACTGATTACCTTTTTTTTGTGAATGAAACAAATATATTTATTTTGCAGCACACATTGGCCTTGTGTAATCATTACATTTTGCATGCAATTGTGATATGTGGGGTGGGGAAAGAGGGTGGGCTAGAAATTGTTCTCTGTGATGTGGTTGCGACGTCTGTGGCCTTCAGCTGGGTTCTCCCCGCGTGCATGGTGCGCATGTGCTGGTGGCCGGTCGTCCCCTTCTGATTCACTGCCTAAGATCTCAACAGGTATCCGGCGCTTGGTTGCAATGTTATTAAGCATTGCACAGACAGCCACAATGCGGCAGCACGCAGCAGGACTGTAATACATGGCCCCACCTGTCTTGTGCAGTATACGGAACCTGCTCTTGAGCAGCCCAAATGTCCTTTCTATACAGTTCCTTGTCCGGATGTGTGCAACATTGTAGCACCGTTGCTGAGGTGTGGCAGGGTTGAGGTAAGGGGTCAGGAGGTATTCCCGTAGGGCGTAGCCACTGTCACCTGAATGAGAGGAGCAGATGTTGATTGCCTGTGCAGCGCAGTGACTTCATTGCAATGTGACATTGTCGACAAAGTGTACTTACCAAGTAGGTGTCCTTCCCCAAACTCTCCCCTGAGCAGTCGTGTGTGGAGTCCGCTGTGCCTGAAGATAAAGGAGTCATGGGTACTCCCTGGGTACTGGGCGACAATGTCAGTGATGATGGTCTTGGCATTGCAGACCATCTGTATGTTGAGGGAGTGGTAGGACTTCCTGTTGCGGTACATATACTCCGTGGCAGCTGGTGGGCAGATGGCGACGTGGGTACAGTCTATGCAGCCGAGGACATGGGGAAAATGGGCTACATTGTAAAATTGTAGTTTTGTCAGGTCCAATTCCTGTTGGCTCGTGGGAAATGTGATGTGGCGGTGGAGCTGGGTGAGAATGGCGTCAACGAAAGTGTGGAGGCAGCGTGACATGGTGGGCTGGGATATCCCCCCAGCAGCCGCTACTATGCCCTGGAAACTGCCGGAGGCCAGGAGGTGCAGGCTGCACAATACCTGCACATGTGTAGGCACCGAATTGTTTCGCCTTGTTGGGTGCTGCATGAGGGGGTCAAGTTCATGTATCAGCCAGATGATCATTTCCCCATTCAGCCTGTATTTAGCATATATCTGTTCTCTGGTTTGGCCCAGCAAGGTGACCCGCTGCCGGTAAATTCTTTCCTGCCTCATGCGTCTCCTCCGTGCTGCTCGCTGTAGCCTTCGCCGCCTCACCACCATGTACATTCCTGGCATTGTGGAACGCCTAATGCTGCTGCTGAATGTCCTTATGTGTGATTGGTCAGGCCTGGACCTGTTGGTGATTGGCCAACTGTTTTTCAAATTTTACTTAATCATGGCTTTTATGGTTACCACCTGCTTTGAGTTGTCCTTAATTTGCGCCGCGCAAAAGTGCGATTTTGGGGTTTTTCGCGATTGTATATTTTTCATGAATGCCGATAGAGAATATATTGCGTTTCGTTATTCATTTCGCAGATTCCGTGGTTGGTCGCTATTTCCGTATCGCTAATGCTCGACTACCGGGAATCTGCGACTATTATAGCGTAATCGCTATTATAATCGCTATTCTGTGTTTGCGAATTCGCTATTTTGTTCTTGAATGCCAATTCCGTATTTTGCACCCGCAATTGCATTTTCGCAGCGATTGCGGGCGCTATATCGCTTCATGAATCAGGCTGTTAGTTCTAAACTAGGGGCCGAGGCTAATATCCACAGTGTATTACGGAAAATGGAGTAGATGTCTGTTACTTTTGATACAAAAAAATTAGCTAATTCTCTGCAGCGTGTATATGCAAGACTGGGATCAGCAATGGAAGTAGGTGGGGTGACTAAGGACTTGAATATTTAAAAAATTTCCCTGGAGGAGCTGGAGGCAGAAATATTTTTTTCCTGATAATAATTGGATTGAGTAGATTTGATCGCTTTTTTATAAATGCGTAGGGCAGTCCTATAGATATCCTTACTGGCTTTAAGGTAGTCTTTTCTCAAGAGCCTCTCTTTCTGTTTGCAGAGTTGTTTGTACCCCTGCATTCACAACAACATGTGAAACACACCGTGTGAAACGCACCGTACCCCTGAATTCACAACAGTGTGTGAAACGCATCATACCCCTGCATTCACAACAGTGTGTGAAACGCACCATACCCCTGCATTCACAGCACCGTACCCCTACATTCCGGGTGTGTGTGCACATCATCTCACTATTGCAATGGTGCCATACACGAGCGCGTGAAACGCACAGTACACGTGTGTATCTCAAAATCACTTGGGGGACACATAGGGGACGAGTAGTAGGCCCTGAATGCATCCTGGGTGTCATGGGTACTGAGATTTGAGTGTGTGCTACAGGTGCCCTGCAAAAGTCATTTGGGCAAAAAAATACAATGTTGCAACATGATTGTGGAGCTGCAGCTCAAATTTTGAACGATGCAAATGCGTGTCAGACGTGGACGTTTAAAGGGATTGGAGGAAACGTACAATGCGAAGGAATCTGACCTATCACTCTGTACTCCTCGAACCAAAAGCCCCTCATCAGCACTGATTTAAGGTAGCAAGATCCCCTGAGAGCCCCTTGCCTGCACAACATTGGAGTGGACCACACTCTCTGTCATTTTCATGGCTCTTACTATGGAGAGGGCCCCAGCTTTCACTGAGGAGGAAAACAAGGTTCTGCTGGATAGCCTCCTACCACAGTACAGCATGCTGTATGGTAGACCACCAGGGGAGCAGGTCAGTGCTGACTCCACTACCTTTGACTGTGCACCTGTTGTGTGAGTGTCACAACAGGCATTGTGTATTGGCGGGACAGACATGCAATGTGGTTTGGAGTGAGTACCAGGGGTTGTACATGGTGGTGTCTCTCATGCAGACATGGTGGTGTCTCTGGGACATGGAGCAGGTGTAGTGATGTTGTTTCACTTTGTCTTCCTGACAGGTAACTGCCTATGAGAAGGGGGAAATGTGGATGGACATTGTCAGAGCCGTCAGGTCTGCGGGGGGCCATCGCCGGTGGCTGCGCAATGTGCAGAAGAGGTGGCAAGACATCCGGTGCTGGACCCGGCGTATCGCCTGGGTCCAGCTGAAGCTGGAACCTCCACGCCGGCATGGCAGCAGCCGTCACCTCACCCCCCACATGCTCCGGGTCCTGGCGGTCGTGTTTCCAGACCTTGATAGGCAGTTGCAGGAGAGACAGCAGCAAGGAGGGGGTATGTACATGGCTGTTTGTTGTGTTGTGTGTCACCTACTTTTTGAGGTTCTCAGAAGCCTGGCTACACTCCCACAATTGGGGTGTTTAGACAGCCAGGTTATATGTGCAGTGTGTTTTCGGTTCCCCATAGTCACCTGGTGCTCATTTTTATCCCTTCCCCTCCTTAGCATGTGTCCCATGGTCTCTGTGTAATCACATTTGCATATGTTCATCTAAGATGTAAGAAAATAAGACTGCACATTCATTTCCGCATCATGTGGGAGGGTGGTCTGTGACATGTGTTGGGAACTTGCCTGTGCCATGACCTGTACACTGTGTTGGGGCTTCATATTTTTTTGCACTGATGATGATTCTCAAAATAGGAGTGTGAGGTTTCCACTGCACACCCTTGCAGCATGCATGACCCATGCTGTGTTCTCAGATATGTTGTACATCAATGGGAGATATGCATAGTGCCATGACGGTTGCTCATGTTACAGTCAGCTCATTCCACACCCACGAATCAGTGTGCCCACTAGAGTCCCCTGAGGCACCCAGGCCTCCTAATCATGTGTGTCATCCAACACTGTGCCCATTCTATGTGGGTTAAGCATGGGTGTGCCTTTGTGGCATTGGTTCCTGGCATAGTTTGTATTTTTCCTGTGTCTGCTATATGTGTCCACTGGACAGGGATACAAGATTTGGCTTGTGCATACTCACACTAGGCAGTGCCTGTGTGCCTATTTACAACAATCTGTTGAAGGTTGTTTGTCACAAATATGTATTGCCAGCCCCACAAGGTGAGCGTGGGTTACTTTTGGAATTGTTGCTGCACAGTTTTTGTTACCCTGATTCAGAGGTCTCACTTCTTGAGCTGTATCAATCACATTGACTAAGGGATGGGGGTGTTGTGCAGGAGAGGTCTACATGGCCTGCCTGATTTAGCCTTGCCAGGTCTGACCTGTGGGTGAGAATTGGCAGAACAATGATTCACCATGCACTGCCCCTGTGATGGTGGGCAGTGATTTCAGTTGGGGCTTGGCAGCCTATGTAATTTTGTTCCAGACATGATTCAGGCTCATACATTTTTGCCACATGTATATAGTTCAGATGCAACGCTGTTTTGTCTTGGTGTGCACACTTCTGTGTTGACATTTTGCCTGGGGATAACGGTGTGTCCACAATGCAGCAAGGATTTTGTTCATCACAATTGCTGGCCCAATAGCTTAAGCATTGTCCAGAGTTGGGACATGTGTGCCACTCCACATGACAGCCAGTATGTTTTATGCGCAAGCAACTGTGTCATCAGGGAATGGATGCCCATGTGAGGACTGACATATTTCAAGTTATGTCACATAAATGATTGTACCTTGGCTCGCACAACACTTGTTAAAAGTTGTTCATGTTTAGAATGTGTTAATCTGACGAATTGTGTAAAGGACACTTATGTGCCTGCATGATAATTGTCTCACAAGGTAGTGCACACAAAACAACATTTCCACTTTTTTTTTAAAGAAGCTGGCACCTTTTCAAAGAGGCCAGTGTTAGGGATTAATGGTGTGCCATGATCTCCATATACATGTCCCCACAGTGGTCTTGAGGTCTTGAAACGCCTTTGTTAACAATTGAACAAACTATTGAGTGTCAAGACATCAAGAACTCTGTTGGACCATGTATATGGCAAATCTGCAACGCCATTTGTTTCTAACAGTGTTTTATCTTAAAGGGTGCCAGCTGTTTCAATGAATGTGTAAATGCTGTTTGTGTGCATTTCATTGTGAGGCATCTTTCATGCAGGCACATACTTGTTCTCTTCACAAGATGGCGAATTAACACATTCAATACATGTCAATTGTGTCAAGTATGGTGAGTCCCAAGATGCCGACATTTAGTTACATATATTTTTTGCCAAATGTACTTACAGGGCTCGGAGTGTGGTGTCACCTTGGGGAGTGAGGTGGGTTAGTTTTCCCTGAGGGGCACCACTACTGTTTATTTCTTTGTGAACTTGAAGTGGCATCACTTCATTGTATTGATCTGCTCTCCTGTAAACAAACACTAGCTTCTCAGTGTAATTCTCATTCAAGTTGTGGCCTGGTGTGTTCTTTTGATCATTGTGTCCAAGTAGCATTGTGTCTATACCAACTGGGCAGTACAATGCTCAAATATGTGCAGAGTTATCTGGCTGTTACTCATGATGCACGCCAGGATTTCCAGTGTAACCTACTGATTTTGTGCTCATGTGTCAGATGTGTACAGGTGACTGATGCATTTCTGTTTCTTCTCCTTGCCCACAGCATCATCAACAGAGACAGGAGGAGAAAGCTGCACGGACCTCGAGGAGGAATCTAGCCACAGTGCCACCAGCGCTGAGGAGTCAGAGGGAGCCAGTGGCACAGAGGGTGAGGGGAGTCAGACTGCGGACCTCTTGGAAGGGGACACATCCTACCACGCAGACGGATCCGCTTCTGACTCCAAGGAGGAGGAGGAATACGCCGCAACACCTGGCAGCATCACTGTGTCTGTCCCCACCTCCTCCAGAACCATCTCCACCCTCCCAGTTGCTCCGGTCCCTTCTGTCCATGCAGCCCCCATGTCTCCTTCGGCCCCGGCACTGCAGCCCCTGCCCCTGTTTCCCCTGCTGCCCTCAGTGCGGAGTCTGTGGACTTACTCCGCTAGATTCAGGTTGGTCAGACATCAATGCTGAATGTCCTCCACACTCAAATCCTAACACAGTTGTTGTCGTTCATGGAGGGCATATCATCTACGATATTTGACCTATGTTGGTTAATGCAGTCCATGGACTCCTCACTGACGGCAGCAGTTTCCCTCCTGCAGCGGTCCGCCCTCCCCCTCCTTCGGACACATCCCCACTCCCCACTCCCCAACCTGTCCAACAAACACGCAGGAAGACACCATCACGCACCACAACAGACCCAGACAACACACCCCCACAAAAGTCGAAGCGCACACCACCAGGCATGCAAACTCAGGGGGCTGTAGGCACACCCAAGGGGACTAGGCATAGACCACAAACACGCAGCCATAGTCACAGTGCGCAACCCTCACAGACCTCTACCTCCACTCCAATTGTGTCCTCAGGTGTAGGGGTTGGGATGGCAGAACTGGCTGCAGTGTGCAGCGCTGAGTATGAATCCACCTTCGGCGCTGCACACTGCACTGAGGAGGATGTGTCCGCCCCTGCACCCACCCCACCTACCCTTACCACTCCTGTCCCTGCGGTGCCTGGTTCTGCCCCCCATGATGCCCCCAAGGGTCCACATCCCATTAACAGATCCATTTGCAGGCAAGTTGGGGTAGACAGCCTAAACAACGTCCCTCTAGTAGGACTATTGTCTGGACTGGCCATTGGCCTTATTCGAGCAGAGACTCATTTTTTTATTTATTTTTTTGTTCATGCTGAATAAAGCTTTTTAATTTAAGTTCAATGCTATTGCCTTTCAGGTACTTGATGTTAGTGATGAGGGCCCTGGAGTTGCTGTCATGGTAATGTTTTGGGGTTCTGAAAGATGTTTTTGGTTGTTGGTCATGAGGTGAACCATGGTATCTGTGTGCCATCAAAATGTCTCAGCAATTACTCATTGGTTGTGTGGGTTGAGATTGGCTAGAGACATTGTCCCAAGGAGTGTTCCTTCCTCTGTGACACCTGAGATCTTCACTGCAGACAGTTGCACAATTGTTGTGCTGACATGTGTGCACATTTCCTTTTTTGGTGACGGTTCCCTTCAACAATGGCCATGCCTGCTCACAGATGTCTCATGCTCATTCGTCTGTGCCATGCTTAAAACTCTCTGTGCTTGTGTTTTGAGTATGTACAAATGCCTTCATGGACACATTCACCCTTTTCACTACTATGCATGTGTGTTATCACAGCCTTCCCCTATGTTGGGAATTGTTATGCACGGTATTTGCGCACATGACTCACAATTTTATGCATTGTATCTAAGGGGTTTCAACCATATTCCTTCCATGAGAGACTACATCTTGATGGTCTGACCACCACCTGGATATTCATATCAGCCCTGGGATGTACGTGACAGTGTATGTTCCCTTTCGCTCTCTTTGCTTGGTGGGCTGTTACATGACTACACACTATTGTGTCATGATGGTAGGGTGTGTATTTCGCCTGCAGCCTCCATGGGTGGGTATGCATGTGGAATTTGACTTCACACCCACATGCGGTGTGTCACACAGTGTGTGACAGTAATCCATCCTCCAGGGAGGGAAACATCCTTTACAACGCAACTTTTGCCACGCAGTGCCTTTACGACGCAACTTTTACAACGCAAACCATTACAACGCATTGCGCTGGGGGGCGCTCTAGGATAGGGAATAAGTTTAATTTACTATCCAACACCTTCCCTAGTGTCCACGGGGGCTGGAGTTGGAATAGTAAATTAAACTATTCACTATCCAGCACTCCAAAACACTATGCGTTGTAAAGGTTTTCGTTGTAAAAACCGCGTTGTAAAGGCATGCGTGGTAAAAGCATGCGTTGTAATGTCATACATCCTCCAGGGAGGATATGCTGATGATGATGTACCCCACATACTGTTGGGCACTGCTGGGGGTTCTGTGCACCCACCCCTCATATGTCTGGGCACTGCTGGGAGTACTGTGCACCCATCCCCATACTGTTGGGCACTGCTGGGAGTCCGGTGCACCCATCCCCATACTGTTGGGCACTACTGGGAGTCATATCCACCCACCCCTCATATGTCTGGGCACTGCAGGGAGTCCTCTGCACCCATCCCCATACTGTTGGGCACTGCTGGGAGTCATATCCACCCACCCCCATACTGTTGGCCACATGGGGTTGATGGCGTGTGTGTGCCTCGTATCACAATTGTCATGGTGCCATTCGCGAGCGCGTGAAACGCACAGTACCCCAACATTCATGGCATGTGTGCGCATCGTATCACTATTGTACTGGTGCCATACGCAAGCACATGAAACGCACCGTACCCCAAAATTCATGGCGTGTGTGCGCATCGTATCACAATTGTAATGGTGCCATATGCGAGCGTGTGAAACGCACCGTTCCCCAACATTCATGGCGTCTGTGCGCATTGTATCACTATTGTCATGGTGCCATACACGAGAGCCTGAAACGCACCGTACTCCAACATTCCTGGCGTGTGTGCGCATCGTATCACTATTGCAATGGTGCTATATGCTTGCGTGTAAGACGCACCGTACAAGTACACTTCCGTTTTAAGTATGTTTTACTTAATTATAGTTAATATTTCAATAACTTCACATTACTTTTAAGAGATTTGAAAAAAGTCGATATTTTAGCAAACTATATTATTTACAACGATATTTAGGATTCAATATTTTTGTACTTACTAGTTGGTAGATAGGAATTCGATATTCTGGTAGTCGATATTTTGTCAGCGATATTCTGGCAGCGCAATATTTTGATCGTCAATATTCTGTCAGTGATCCACTTTAGCCTTTGCAAACCAACTGGAGACCCACTGGACTCTCTGCAGAGTGTACTTCTTTTTAGTGCACAATATAGAGAGTCAGCTTCCTACACACTGCCTTCTAATGGTTGAGTAATAGAACTGTTCAGTGATCAGCACACTTTTGTATTATTGTCTGTTGGCTGATCTTTCACAGTGTTTAGTACACTATTTCAGGAGTGTGTTTTATTTACTATCCTGGTCTTATTCAACAATAATTAGCGCAATACTGCTCCTGGTTCATTATTCCTTGCTGATGCAACAGTGAATAGCACACTACTGTTTATACTATATACCACAAACTATTTTGTTATAAATTTATTCAGATGTCTATACAGTTGCTTTAACCAAATTTGTTTTTTAGACTTCTGGAATGAAGTGAGTTTACATGACAGGCAGTTACTCTGCCAGCTCCTTTTTTTATAGGGGCCTTGGGATCAGCCATTAAAAAGTGGCGTGTTTGGTTTAGATAATTCAATACGTACATGGGGGTTATAGATAGTACAAAACATAAGCCTGACAGAAAATGTCATTTATTTTATTACTATTTAGGTGTTAAAGACCAAAATGTATTTGATCAGTTACCAGAGTATGTTTGCAATGATGATGAAGAACATGATAAGTTTGAAATATCTGTTAATCATTTGAAATCTATTTTAAGCGGAAGATCAATTTGGTTGCCACAAATCCCCAAATGAATCTATTGATTCTTATGTCACAGCTTTAACAGTCCTAGCAGAATATTGTGAATTTGAAGGATTCACTTTACAACTTACTTGGGATCAAATTATTTCCTGATGTTACTTTAAACACATTTAACATGTTGGCTTGTAAACATTAATCTCTTGACAAAGCAAAAGCATTGAATTGTCACTTGAGGATTCTATACAATTAAACATGATAAATCAATGACTTATGTATCTAAAGTTTCTCAAGTTAATCCTCATAATGACCATATTCATTCATCATATTTTCAACCCCAAACAGCTACCCATTTTGGAGGCTGGAAATGAGAGATCAAGGTTGTGAAATCACTGATGCTAGCACCATTGCTAAAGCAATAAGTGATGATTGCAGTATTGCAAGATATCAAAGAAATAAGAAAATCAAGGGTTGCTCCAAGAAGAAAACTAAGGGCCCGATTACGATCGTGGGCGGATCGCCACCACCGGCCTGGCGGTTGTGATCTGCCCGCAGCGGTGGCATCCCGCCCGCCATCAAACGCCCATTTTCCCACTGCCACATTAGCATGGCGGTGGGTACCACAGCGAACGGAAAGTCCGTCCACCGCTTTTCCACCGGCTGGATTGCCAGCTGGGCAGAAAAGGCACACAATATGGTGGCGGTGCCTTGAAGGCACCGTCCTCCATAGTATGATGCATGCGGTACTTATGCCTTTCCAAGTCAAGTCATTATACTTTTATTCGACACATGTATCATAAAAAGTACAAACATATAATACACACACAATTGTAAAACCAATTCATCATTTACAAAAATACATATAAAAGTTATGTGGAAAAGATGACTTTAAGAGACATTTTTCAATAGCTTTGTCCTAATAATCCAGGCACATGATAAAAACTTTGCAACCTCACAAATAATAACCATAGAAGAGGTGTTGGAGGTAAGGATACGCAGAGCTGATTTGTGATCCCTAACACCAAGGTTCTTTAGTGCAGATTTTAACCATTTGTTCCTAGGTTGGATGTATGCCTTACAGGCAAAAAAGAAATGGCCTAATGATTCTTCGGGATTTGAACAGCCTGGACACTTTATATCCTCTTCCCTCCTTCTATTCCATCTAGACGTGAAAATTTTGAGGGGCAGTGTTCCATATCTAAATTTCAGATATAGAGTCCTTTCCCGAGGAATCTGAATAAAATCCAAAAACAATTCCAGTTTTAAAGTGCACTTATGGGTCAAAAAAATCTCAGTCAAATGTCCCCAATTTGGGTTCTGTAGCGCCTTGGCTTCAATCCAATCCCAGTATAATTTTTTTACCACTTGTTTTGGTGGGGGGGATTGGGAGACCCATGCGTCACTTAAACCCACACTGGCTACAAGGTGTTTTAAGACGTTTAGCCACTTGATTTTGCCTGAAGTGTTTAGTTTTAACATTTCATCTAACACTAAGGCATAGTTAGCTAATTCGGGAGTCCTCCTCAAACGAACCCAGTATAGAAGGGGACGGAGCTGGAGGATGTCCCAAATAGACCTCCTACCTAGATCTAAAAATAAAGGTTTGAGTGGGGTAGAAGTTGGAAGTGATACCAGGTCCCTCAAAAACTTGTTCTCCGTTAGGACATGGTCATTAGAATTCTCGATGCCCCATAATTCCGAGCCATAAACAGCTGAGGCAATTGCTTTACCCTAATAAACTGACAAGGCTGGAGCAACTGGCCTGCTCACAGAGAGACGTTGTTTTTTAAAAATAGTGCCGCAAACTCTTTTAAAATTTAAAATCATTTTACATATATGGGGTTCCCACTTCAAGTTGTTGTTAATCCTAACACCGAGGTAAATCAAACTCTTCGACCACCTCGAGGGGTGATCCATTCAAAGTCAAGTGGATTTTCCTATATTTTTTCTTGGCGGTCATAACCATTAGCTTAGTTTTGGTTGTGTTTATTGTAAGTCCCCGTTCCTGACAAAAAACACTAAACTGGTCAAGAAGGGTTTGGAGGCCTGAGGGAGTTTTTGATAACAGAAGGGTGTCATCAGCAAAGAGGAGCGATGGCGTTTTCTCCCCAGCTATAATGGGGGCGTCTGCCGGTGTCTCTTGCAGATGTTTCACCACCCCATTTATAAAGAGGGAGAACAAAGTGGGAGCCATCACGCACCCTTGCCGCACCCCTCTGTTGACAGGGATACTCTTTGTAAGTTGCCCCTGCGTCCCCCAACGTATCCTAGCATAAGTACCCTCGTGGAGTTTGATAATAAAATTTAACAAGTGGGATGGGAAGCCCATATCCAAAAGGACATTCCATAACTTAACACGGGGTATTACATCAAATGCAGTTTTTAAATCTATAAAAGCCAGGAAAAGGCTCCCTCTGGCTATTGACACTGTTTTCCAAAAAACTGCACAAAATCTAAAAACTTGGTCAATTGCTCCTACATTGCTTCTGAATCCTGCCTGAAAGTGGGACAAGATATTTTCTTCCATAAGCCAACCCTCAATCCAATTTACAATGACCCTACCAACTACTTTTTGAATAACATCAATTAAACTAATTGGTCTGTAGTTGGCAGGGTCCTCTCTCTCGCCTTTTTAAAAAATGGTAACAACTTCAGCACCTTTCCATGAGTCAGGTACTTGGTGGCCCAGGTGAATAAGGTTCATAATGTTTACAATTAAATCAGCCCAAACCATTGGATTTAGCAACAATAAATCACCCAGTATTCCGTCCGGGCCAGGTGCCTTACCCGGTGTTATTTTGAGGATGGCTTCCTGGACCTCGCGGGGCGTGAACAATGCATCTGTAAAGCCACCGTTTAGTTGAGCCAAACAACCAGTATCTATTGTTGGAGGTGCTGACACAACTTCCGAGGAGCCTACGCCATATAAATTAGAAAAGTGAGAGTGCCATTGGCACTCAGTTATATGGTTTGGAATAGGGTCAGCTCCTCGTCTATCAAGGACATTTATCAATTTCCAAAATACAGTGGCGTTTTTCCCATGGGCCGCTTCCTTGAGTGCCTGCCAATGTTCCTCTTCCCAATCTTTTTTTGCTTTCGCAATGCTAATGCGGTAATCTCTTCTAGCTAATCTGGCAGCTGGTGCATCCTTGTTTTTTATAGCTAGGGAGATGGCTTTTCTTTTTTCTCTACAAGAGACAGTATACCAAGGGTTCCCCTTCTTTTGGGAGAGTTTAATCAATGGGCAACCCTTGTTTTGTTTAGAGAAAAACGTACTGATCTCCCCTATTAGGTCTTTATACTTAACTGCCAGCACAGACCCCTGCGGGTGGGCGGAAGTTTGGTTCACTGATGCCAGAGCACATGAAGCAGCCAAAACTAGAACCCTGATGTTCTCGAGTGTCCCTTCATTACACCTAACCACATTCCATTTAATCCTGCGGTTACAGTTAGAGGGGACTAGTTCTTTAGTAATCAGCTCATTTGGGGTATCTTTGCCAATATTATCGCCCCAGAACATGCCCATGCAGAGAGGATTATGGTCACTATCGATCCTCTGGTTGACCTCCATATCAACAAGTTTGGCCCATGACCATACATCTAAAAGGATGTAATCAATCCGTGAAGGGCAGCCTATTCGATTAAAAGTCATAGCGCCCATACGGTCAGATGTGGTGCGGCCATTAAGGGCCCATAAGTCGTGGGCAGACACCAGGGCATTTAACTGAATGGCACGAGCCGACCACTTCTTGATTGGGGCCAGTGATAAGGATGGAATGAGCTGGTTCCCTAGTTTATTTTGAGAGTCGTCCTCATCAAGAGGCTCAAATGTACAATTAAAATCACCTCCCACTAGTACTGAGGATTTAGAGGGGAGTGCTGAAAGCCTATTGTCTAACATCTCTAATATTGGTGAAGATTGGCCCCCTGGGAGCCCCCTGGCATAAATGCAGAAAAGTTCCAAAACATTTCTGGCAGACTGCCTTTTAACAGTGATGTGGAGTATATCGTTGGAAGGGATATATTTGACAGTGACCTCACAGTTCAAATCTATCCTGATCCAGATGAGTAGTCCACCCGATGGGCGCCCCCTTCCATGCTGTATAGCAGGGACAAAGAATGTGGAATAACCATGCTTGTGTTCTGGCTCCACACACCAAGTTTCCTGGAACATGCAGATATGGTAGTCTTCTAAGAATTTGTTCCATGCCGGATCAGGCAGATTCTTTTTTAAGCCCGCTATGTTCCAGGACAGGATTTTAACAAGGGAAGGGGACAATGAAGCTGTTTTCGGGGGAGCCTGAGAATCAATACCCCCTGCCAGTGGGTCTAGAATAATGCTAGCTTGATCAGGTATTTCCTCCCTAGTAATAACGATAGAACCACTATCTATGGGAGCAAGTACCCCACTACCATTAGCATCTTCAATACACTGAGGTGATGGTCAGTCCACCTCTTCCAGCCCACTAAAACGATTGTAACAGGGGAATAAGGGGTAGTTTAGCTGTGGGCCCCACCCTTCTCCGTTAAACTGGGAATCACCCTTCCACTGATGCCCCTTCCTCCTATGGACTAGATTCCATCCTTCCTCTGCAACCATTCCCCACTGTTGGGGGTTCTGATGGTTGAATGATGCGTTCCCATTACTACCTCTCCCCAAACCTTTCTTAGCCGGCCTCAACCAACTCCATCTAGTATCCACATGGCCCTCTTGCGCATAGAAAAAAGACAGGGGTTTGGCTGATACCACCGACTTGTTATCACAGGAAGGGAGGGAACAAATAAATTCTACAAGTCGTGGGTCCTCAAACGTGATAACGACACAATCGCCCTTTATACTTTTCTTCTTCCCACCTACCCAAGGGGCCCGTTCAACCATAAGTATGTTCTTATTTAGGCCAGGTGGTGGAGGGTAATTTTTGTCAAGCCAGTGGCCTATTTTATTTTTAAGCGCCCAGAAGGGCTCAGAGGTGGACGTGGGCAGCTCGGGAATCCCCGTCAAAACGACCACATGCGGACATGCATCAGGAGGTAGATTGATGTTACGTCGCGTGGCAGTTTTTCTGGACTGTATCTGGGGAATAATAGGAGCTGGGATATTGGGTGCCTTTCTAATCGCTGCGCTAGGAACATTCCTATTCGCTGCACTCGGGCGTGTGGAGGTGGAGGGGTTAATGTTATTCAGTGTATTAGTTGCCGGCTGAGAAGTGTTGGATAAACTGGTTGTGGGAACCGGAAAACTCCCCATGGGTGGATTTGGGTTGCCTGGCCCAATATTAGTGACAGGCGGTAAAACCACCGAAGTACAGGGACCAGGGATAATCAACCTAGGGTCTTGCAACGCAAGAATAGTGGCAAGTTGATGTTCTATGTTAGAGAGCCTAGTCTCCAGAGGCGAGAGCAATGATTTTAACAAGGTAGACATAGAATCCATTAAAGAGTCAAGCCCATCCCCTGAATTAATAGATGAATCATTGCTTCCGCTGATGTCCAAAATACTGGCCAAGCTGCTATCATGCGTTATATCATCCGGAACCCCTAGATATAATAAATGAGGAGTGGAATCCAATGGGTCAGGCTCAAGATGATCAATGGGAGCCTGAGAGGTCCCATCATCAACCAGCACCACACCTAGATTATCCCCCTCAGAGTTAGAACCCATCATCCCTTGTGAAGTTGTGACGGGGATAACAGTTGGGGGATTTATTAAGTTCGGGACATTTAAAACTGTCATATTAATAACTGACCCAACCGCCTGAAAAGAGTCAGTATCACCGTGGTTAACTATCACAGGAAGATGGGGGATGTTGGAAGGTAGTGTACTCATAGCGGGGGCATTGGTGGGTAATGATGAGGAACAGATGGCAGGAATGGAATCATCAATGGGCATCCAATCAGGAAGAGCAAGGTTGATTCGACCTTGGGGTGGGGAATGAATCAGAGCTATGTTGCCCAGTGATTACCTTTTCGCTTGTGCAAGATCCAGCGAGACCCTCCTTTCCATTAGAGAAATACCCTGGTCTATCAAAGAGTTCGTCCGAGAGATGAAATTATCTAGGGTGCCAATAACTTTTTTTGCTTTGTCATTGCCAGCTCTCTGGCTCCTAGTTTTACGGGTAGACATCTCTAGACAGGGCAAAAAACAACTAGGGGTAATAAGATAATACTAACAACTAACCCCAAATTGACAATAGGCACAGAACGAGTAGGTAAAAGTACACAAAAAGTAGAGTAACCAGCAAATAGAGAATGTCCAGTTGACTTAAGCGTATAATCAATAGTCAATTTAATTACGAAGCTAGGATGCAAGGGAGAATAGAGGTATGGCCAGGCCAGGCACTGCAGGCCACGGAGGGCCACAGAGGGCCCGCCCTTTGCCCGGGCTTAGCCCCGGGCGCTCCCGCGCGCTCCCGCGCAGCGTAGGGTTTCCAAATTTATAAACCTGGAACCAATGGGACAGAGTGGGGCGGGGCGGTCAGGGAGAGCGGGGCCAGGTGACTCGGCCACTGACACCGGGACTCCTGGGAAAGCGAGTCCCGGGTCGCGCTCGCAGCCCTGCCGCCTCACACGACCCCACAGGAGCAGCTGAAATCCGGGGAGAAGCAGGAATGTCAGGCAGGTGGGCAAACGAAGCGGGACCCGCGGAGCGGGTACCGCGAGGCGTGGGAGGGTGAGCCTGGTAGCTTGCAGCAACGCCGGGTCCAAAGTCAGCAAAGGAGTGTCCCACGAAGAGAAGTTCCTCACCTCTTTTCACCTGCTGCAGCTGGGGCGGGGCGGTCAGGGAGAGCGGGGCCAGGTGACTCGGCCACTGACACCGGGACTCCTGGGAAAGCGAGTCCCGGGTCGCGCTCGCAGCCCTGCCGCCTCACACGACCCCACAGGAGCAGCTGAAATCCGGGGAGAAGCAGGAATGTCAGGCAGGTGGGCAAACGAAGCGGGACCCACGGAGCGGGTACCGCGAGGCGTGGGAGGGTGAGCCTGGTAGCTTGCAGCAACGCCGGGTCCAAAGTCAGCAAAGGAGTGCCTTTCCATGGAGGAGACTCCACCATGGAAAGGCATATGGTAAATGGCTTTGGCAGCCAGTTGCGGGCCCCCAGGGGATGGGGGAGAGGGTGGATGCACTTGGGGGCTACCCTAGCCCACCAGGGAAGCTAAGGGATGGCTGGCTGATAACAGTTCACCATACTTAGAAATCTCCACCAGGCAGCCAGAATTCTCAGTGCCTTCATCAGAGCTATTGTGCCCTGTCTAAAGCTACTAAAGATGACACTGAATTGGCACTATGTGTTATGTGCTTGCTCAATATTAGTTTTTGTTCTTAAAAAAAAAGTCCCAAAAGTGGGGTGGGGCTGGGGTGGTGGTGTATGGTGGGAGGGATTGTTATTGAAAAACAGAAAGGAAATGTCCCTGCAATGCTAGGAGTTTTCTCACTGTGTAATTGGGGTATTTTTTCAGCTTCCTCTTCATCACAGCCACACTTGGAGTTGTGGACAGTAAGAATTTATGGAAGAATGATCACCTTCCAGTGGTGGACAGGTCACCAGAAAAAGTTGGAAACATACGTTTTCGTCTGGCTCTAAATGGAGTGGGAGGACCCGCTAGTTTTTGGTGAAAGTCCCACATCAGCCATTCTTTAAATGGGGCAACTATGCAACTATCGCTGTTAATTCTCTCAAAAGGAGCCTTTTCTCTTCAGATTTGGCATACCTGTTTTAAATTGATTACACCAGTTTTAACACAGTTTCTGTAAGTCTCCCTACAAAGATAATAAATAGTTCTCCTTTTACTTTTGTGCGGAGGCACTGTCGCCCAGATTCACAAAGATTTGGCGTTGGGTTAGCACTAACTCGACGCTAAATATATTTGAGGATTAACAAACCAAAGCTGCTATTAGCGCTGGTTTGGTTGGAAAATTACTGCAAAGCTTGGCATAAGCTTTGTGTTAATGGGGCATTACTTGTTTTGTAAATGGTCTTTCCCATACAACCACCCACGTTTTTGGATGCTAAACTCTATCTACTAAAATTAATAGACAGGGTTTAGCACCAAAAATTAAAGTCGCTGAAAAGCAGGCATTGAAAAAGAAATTATTTCATTTTTTCTTTCTTTTCCTACTTAGCATGTGTGCTGCACACATACAAAGTAGGAAAAAGTTTTAAACTTGTCTAGCCATAGTATTTTGTACAGGAAGGATACCATTCCTGTACAAAATCGGTTGTTTACTTAGGAATGCACCCTAAGACTATGGCACTAAGGTGTGTGTCTGGAGCACAGCTGCTGGAATCAGCGCGTTAGCGATAGCGGTGGAGAGAGCCATGGGGCATATTATCAAGGGGGTTTATCTCCGCTTTTTTGGCTTTAAAAGCCAAGAAAGCGGAGATAAAATTATCTCCCTATTACCTAGCTGTCGCTAACACCAGTTAGCGACAGCTAGTAGGAGATAGCGACCATCTTGGGCCTCGATTTGCATGTCAGTGAAATTTATCACTAATGACATGCAAAGTGGGCGTGCCTAGATGTTAGCGACTGGAAACAGTCGCTAACATCGCTATCTCCTATTACCAACTTTTGGAGATATTCGCGCTAAGCGCGAATATCTCCAAAAGCTAACACCTGCCCCTGAGCAGTTCTTAGCCATGTTATCCAATGGTAGGTGGATAACATGGCTAATAGCATTAGCTCGGTAATGCATGAATATCGCTGACTTTTCAGCGATATTCATGCATTTCGGACGATTTTTATTGCTTAGGAGATAAACCTTGATAATAGCAAGGTTCCTAAGCGATAAAAATCGCCGCAGCTCGGAGATAAAAATATCGCCGCTAAACCAACATAGCGATAATTATCGCTAGTTGTTGGTAATATGCCCCATCTGTCTCTGTGAATGTGGCGCTCTCCTGCTCTCTCCCTTTCACGCAACGCAGCCTCTTTGGGTGCTGAGCTGCATTGTGTGACAGCTTTCGGAATCTGGGCCTATGTGTCCAAGTGCAGCACTTTATAGTTAAACATCACAAACATCTTTGTAATTTAGCCTCAATAGAAGCAGCTCACTATAACAAATTAGGCACTGCCACGCACTATAACAAATGTGTACGCACCATAGAAAATATTGGAAGACCGCAGACACGTTTTTATCAGATTTTTCAAGAGACATTAAAATGGAAAGTAACTACATTACATGACTTGATGGCTCAGAGATTACGAAAAAGTCTTAATTAGCGAAAAAGTGGTAATTATCTATTTGAATGAATATTTTGTAATTAAATGTAAAGCATATTGGCATGAGGGAAGCATTTACGTTTATTCCACGGACAGCTTCCTATTGACCTTCCAATGTGACATATCTGCTGTCAGCATGATCTAAAATGGGAATCCGAGCCTGCCTCCTCCACGTTATGTACAAAGAGCTACTAATTTGTCAGTATGCCAGCTTTAACTAGCCAAGATGAAGCTAAGCTAATTTAATAGGAAGCGTTCAATAGCTTCGACCCAACTGACGCCGCCAGTTAAAGCCGCGCTGCGCTGCAGTGTCTTGCATTATTGCCAGCTCTTTCTTCTGAATACTTGAACACCAAGTCAAATAATTTGCTTCGGAGTCAATAGGCCTGACTTTATCTCAAGGACACCCACTTGATGACAGAAACTGTCAAATGGGAAAAACACGCAGTGTGGAGGTGAGGGGACACTAATTAAATATACATAGAGGTGGCCACAGGAGCAGGAGGCACAGCTTGTTGCTGAAAACACGGTTGCCTTCTTGACTGGGGTCACAGCTGTTAACTAACGCAAGCGTTGCTACACTGAAGGCTACTTTGCCACGATTCTGTTTTTTGACAAAAACAAACACATAACATTATCACCTACAGTTAATTCCTGGAGCTCACGCGTCCAGGTCCATTGATTTCAGAATGTAAGTGTCCCAGTGTAATTTAATCCCTTCAGAGCCGAGGTGTTTCTCCACTGCTCGATAAATCATTTAATTTGCTTATTTAATTTTGTAAATATGCTATCTCTTTTGTGTTGAAGACTATCCATAAATCTGTATGACAGTATTACTTCAGACGTTATGGGGCTTATTTTCAAGCCCCTTGCGCCGCGGGTACTTCACTTTATCCCATATTAAAAGTGACGCAGCTATGCAAGGGGCATGAAAATAGGCTACCATGGTTCTCATTTATGAGGTCCCTTGCGCCACGTTTTGTGACGTTCTGTGGCCTGCTCCATATTTACATGGCAGCATATTGGAAAACAAGGCAGTATCTGTGAGGCCTGAACAAATAAAATGTCTACATTTGTCCTTCACTGGGAACCAAACTCCCCATTGTAGCGCTTGACTCTCAGAGGGTAGCATTGCAAAGCAGTCCAAGGCTTACTGAAGGGAGGTGGTGTGGGCAAGTAATCGCCATTTAACAGTACACAGAGATAATGCTCAATAATCTGGGTTGTTCATCAGTTAATGCAGTAGCAAGAATACATGTTTAGCATCCATATAGAATGGCACGTACTTATGATATCTGATAACAGTTATAATGCATTGCAATTAAAGCCCCTATGAGGCATCACAGTTATAATCGCATAATTTAGTAATGTCCAGCAACATAACCCCAATTTTCTTATCATTTCACATTACACGTGATTTCCAGTCCCCAAAAGGAACACCATTCGTAAATGCACCACCTGTACAATTACATCTTCCCACCTCTAGGGGATATCACCTCAGTGACAATCCATGTTTGACCCTGCACACTTCAATGTAACGTGTAGAACAAAGTTCCAGCATGAGGTAGGTTTAAAAACACAGATGAACCCTTGAGGGGTAGTCTCCTTTGAGTCCCCCAGAGACTGAGGGTGGTGACTTTCCATTTTCTTGCTAGGGGAGTCTGTGTTGTTCCTACAGTCCCCCCTGCACCTTCTCAACCAATTAGATGGCCCCCTCATCTTGGGGCCACCACACACTTAAAACTGGCAGGTTTCAAGCAGGTCTTCCCAGGCCCTGCAAAGCATTATAGGGCGCTCTTCCCCATCGCAAGCATATTAGATTAGCAGCTCTCCCGCTGCTTCAGGGAGAACAGCGCAGCTCGTGATGGTGGGCCTGCGCCGCATTAGCCCTTCGTTGAGGGGCCCGGTCCCACCCAGACCCCTTCTGTGCAGGTGAGGAGGAGAGCAGCCCAGGGAGCTCACCCTGGCTACTCTTGCTAGCTTCCCAACTGGCAAGCTCCCTAGTGTGCTGCCGTGGAAGTCGGCACTGCCATTTTGGTGAAGGAAGTGGCCCGATTAGGGTCACTCGGGTCACTCATGACCACCTCTCAGCCTTCCAGATAAATGTAGAGTCGGTCAGACAGTAGAGAACACAAACCAATACCAATTTATTCAAAGTACACTCAGAGCGGAGCCCTATCTTCCCAGTCACTAGGAGTGCTGTAGAGGGACTGACATCAGCAAGCATAACAATACATTATGTACACTTCAAAACCAATGAAAGCATGCCCACCATGGAATTTTCCAAGCAGATGCAACTGGACAGTAAATTACAAAGGAGTAAATTTTGATTGTGAGGCCGGGCACACACTATCTGCTTTTCAAGGTCATCATGCCTGTGCCCACCACTAGACATGTGGGAGAAGGCCTACATCTAACAGAAAGGTATGCGTTAATAAGAACAGTGTATTCATTAGTGCAGCAGAATTCAGCTCTGAAGAAAGATAACCTAGAGAAGGATGTTTCACAGAAAAGGCAAAAGATTGCTATCGATCATGATACAAAATGGCGCCTGCACACAAATGGCATTGCAAATGTTAACTTATATAAAACAATGCAAAAGCATGATTTTCATTCCAACATTGGGCTGCTGCTGGTCGGGTGGGGCCTCGGGGAGTGTGACGGCACTCCACCTCCTTCCTCCTGCTACAGGGGGATGCGACGGCGTTCCCCCATCCTTGCCCATCCTTGCCGCAGACATCGGGGCCCGGAGTAGGGGTCACGGGCCCCTGGAGCTCTTCAGGGGAAGCACGAAGGCACTCCCCGGCTTTGTATTCTTCCACCGGGCGGGAGTGCGGTGGCGCTCCCCTCTTTTTACTGCAGCCACTTTGGCCTGCAGTTGGAGTTCCCAGGCTCCTCTTCACGGGGGCGCCTTGGCTCCTGGCACCCCCTAGGGTCACCTTCATGGGGAGCGCATCAGTGCTCCCCGACATTACTTCGTGGGGTCCCAGGGGAAGCCTGGGCCCTGTGGGCACCTTTCCAGGGGTGGGACGGCACTCCCCGGAATCTCCATCTTCTGGGCACAGCCCCAGGGATCTGACCCACCCCTGGGGCACAACTGAGACCTGTGGCAGAGTCCCACGCACTTTGTCGTCGGTCCCATTAGAGGTCAAAGGTCGCCTACCTTCTGGGGGTATATCTCAGTCCCCAGGGGACTGATTTGCACCATTGTGGCCTCTTCTTGCTCCTGGTGGCCAGCCCTAGTTATCTGGAGCACTTTTCTCCACCCTCCTGGCCTGCATGAGGGAGGGCACAGCAAGAAGCTGTCTTCCCGGACTGCCTGCGCCAGCCTTTCATTTGGGTTTTCTTCTGGGCCATGAGTTTTAAAATTAAAGACAATAACTGCCTGATTTTCGATGGCCTGTTGATCTATCGTCTGCCAGGTCCGAGAGCTCCATTTATTAGAGCATTGCATACCTACCTAGAAAATACCTCTGACTCTACCACCCATACAATTTTGGGTGATTTTAACTTCCACTTAGAAGCAAATACCGACTCTGAATCAACTACATTAACTGATAATTTTCTCAGTTTTGGCATGACTCAACTAATCTCAAATCCCACTCACATTGCAGGACATACCCTGGACGGCATTTTTACAAATAATAATCATATTAAAGTTATCTCAAATCTACCAGTTCCCTGGTCCGACCATAATGCTATTTTATTTAATCTGCAATTAAATAACCTGGTCAACCGACGGAGAGGTCTTACACTCCCTGAAAAAATGCGTCCATGGAAGAAGCTCGAACCCACTCTTTTGGTCAATATACTTGCTAAGGATCTCCCTCTATTTGAGCATTATAACTTTAATAATGGGGCACTTAAATATCATAACTGGATCAGTCAGGCAGTCGACGAGCTGGCTCCACTGGAAATAAAAAAACCTAGAAGACGGTTTGCCACTGCGCAATGGTATTCTGCAGAGTTGAAACTGATAAAACTGAAATGCCGGCGACTAGAGCGGTTGTGGGGTTCAGATTACAGTCGCCAAAGCAAAATGGAATACTCCAAAGCCCTGCATGAATATAAATCAGCAATAGTTCTGGCCAAATCAGCCTACTTTACAAATAGAATCCAACTTGCTTCCAACACTGCTAGAGAACTATTTAAAACCGTCACCCATCTGACAAAGAGCCCCCGTGATACTGCTTTTAGTCCCAATCAGAACATGGTGACAAGCATTGCCACCTTCTTTCAACAGAAGGTCCAGACAGTTTATGATGATCTTAGTACCTCAGCAGCAGATTCATCCACTGACAACTATACGACCGCCATGCTGTCTCATTCCAACTTCTCCTGCTTCCCTCTATTAGAGGAGATGCAGGTGATGGACCGAATCACACAGATGAAATCAGGTTCCCCGTTAGATCCCTGCCCACCGCATGTACTGCACATGATTCCAGAGATTGTGTCAGCTGTTCCAACTCCCCTGTTAAACAAGGTTATCATCTCAGGTGAATTCCCCATCAATTGGAAGAAAGCCTGTATCCGCCCCATCCTTAAGAAGGACACATTGGATCCTCCCGAACTCAAACATTATCGGCCTATATCCTGCCTGCCCATACCAGCCAAGATTCTGGATAAAGCTATGAATAAAGAAATGATGAGATATGTAGACTTTAATAAGTTATTAGATCCTTCACAACATGGATTTCGACCTTGTTACTCAACAGAGTCCGCCTTGATCATGGCAACGGAAAACATACGCAGGACAATGGATGAGGGTGGTAGAACGGCCCTGATTTTACTGGACCTTACAGCGGCGTTCGACACCGTTAATCATCCGGTCCTGCTAAGTAGACTGAGAGCCTTAGGCTTTGCCGGCACTGCGCTGACCCTTTTAACATCTTTTTTGGATTCTCGAATTCAGCAGGTGCACTGGGAAGGCTTTCAATCTGATGAATTCACCCTCCCGGGTGGGGTCCCCCAGGGCTCGGCATTATCACCTACATTGTTTAACTTGTATGTCACTCCTTTGGCTGCCCTAATTCAATCTCATGGCCTACAATTAGTGTCGTACGCCGACGACACTCAAATTGTAGTGTCTGTATCCCAGTCAATTGAAGCAACCGCAGAGCGTTTCAAGACATGCCTCATTTGTGTAAAAAATTGGATGAGTGGTAATTTTTTTAAATTAAACACGGATAAGACCGAGATAATTGAGTTCGGCCAAAAACCTTCCATTTGGCGTGACCTCTGGTGGCCTCTTGAGCCGGGCTCATGTCCTGATCCTGCAGACAAGGTCAGGAATCTTGGTTTCATGCTAGATAAAGATCTCTCGTGTAAGGCGCAAATCAATCAGGTGACTTCCACCTGTTTTTATACCATCAAGGTTCTCAGAAAAGTCTTACCATACATCCCGTCAACATCAAAAAAGACGGTGATGGGTGCCCTGGTAATGTCCCGAGTGGACTATTGCAACTCACTCTACCTGGGCACAAAAGAAAAACAGCTGACAAAACTACAGGCAATCCAAAATGCCGCAGCCAGGGTCCTGCTGAACCTACCACGCCGTCATCCAACCTCTAAAGCCATCCGTGAACTTCACTGGCTGCCAATTAGAAGCAGAATACAGTTCAAAGCCCTCTGCCTGGTCCACAAGTCCTTGTATGGCAAGGGACCTGATGATCTTACCAAACTCCTTCCTCGGTACTTGCCAGCACGCACTTTGAGATCAGCCAACCAAGACTTAATATGCCAACCTAGAATAAGGAGAGCTCGTTGGGGTGGAAAATCCTTTTCCTACCAAGCCTCCAGATTATGGAACTCTCTGCTCCCCGCACTGCGCTCACAAAAATCCAAAATGTGCTTCAGAAAGGCACTGAAAACTTTGCTTTTCTCTCTGCAGTAGAACTTGCCCTCACCGCTTTCTCTGTACTATAGCGCCAAGACGCCGCGGCATTCGAGCACTTTATAAATGTTTCAGTCAGTCAGTCAGTTCTTCTTGCATAGAGGCCCAGGCTTCTCCTCACTGGCCCTGGACTCCCTCCAATGTGCAGTTCAGGGTTTTGGGACAGTCAGGGGTTTCCTCCTTCCAACTGCCCATAGCGCCAGGTTCCAGCACCAGTCTTCCTTAGCAAGAACACACCCCAGAGTGAGCTCCTCTTCATGTGCAAGACCTTTAAAAGCACTTGCAGGGGGTAGGCAGGAAGGCCCTTCTGCCCTAACCTGCACGGCCTCTGGAATGCTTCAAGATGGTGTTGTCCAGGGGTCTCATGCCACATTGTCTCTGAAAAGCCCCCTTCCCACTTGCTGATTTCATGGCCCAGGCCCTGGTCCAAAGCAGGCCTGGTACCTGGCACCAGGTGACAGCTGCTGATGGATAACCTGCAGCTCCACCCCAATATCTACCTCAGTGAAGGGCTTGACCTCTGATGCTACAGCTGGGGTAGGAAGGTAATTAATCCAGCCAGATGAATATGACATTTCTGGATGACCCATAAGCAGTACAGATATGGCTTTGGACTCAGCAGAATACTTCTGTTTACACAACTTATGGTGTACTTTGGTGCGTGTTTGGAATTTGTAGGCCCTAGGAAGTGGAACTACTCCATGTGGTCCCCCTCTTCATAGGAGAATAATGGAGTGTTCCTACAATTCCTACAGTGAAAACAGTGAAGCACACTGACTTTCCCTTACATGTGTCTCCCTACATTATAATGTCTATTTCATGTCACCACCCAAATCTGCATAATTCCTGCCACACCATTCTATCCATACCCGCTCCTGGGCTGCGCACATCCCTTACACGGTTGCACATGTGTGTGCAGAATTGTCCTACATGTAACATTCCGGTGCCCCTTACTCCGCCTGCAGCGTAGCGGCCTTCTCTCACAAGGGGGACACCGGTGCAATCCACATGCAATCTGTTTCATCATGAGTTCACTGTGGGTGAATCCAAGCTAATGAGGCTCTCCCAAAGTAAAAGCTCAAAAGTTCGGTGTTGAAAAAGCAAAAAATCTGGGCTGCTCGGATGGTCATTACCACCTTCTAACACATCACTAAGCCAATTTCTTGGCTTAATGCTGCCTCGGAAATATTGTTCCCTTTAACACTGTTTTCTGCATTAAAGGGGCATGCAATGGGGTTTACTTGGGGTGTTCCCAGCAAGATCCCTGGCTTTTTGACACTGCCTTAGAATTACAAGAAATCATAAATTTGAGTCAGTGAGGAAGTGTAAGTGAGGCACAACGAGGAGAATTACCTTTATTTTGCCTTGTTTTTACCTTTTCCTTTGTGTGCTGCTTTCTACAGCACACAAGAGGAAAAAGCCTCTCGTGATTGTTTTTTTGCAGGAAGGTTTCCCTTCTTACACAAGAATAATCATACCTGCAACGCATGTACCCTTGCACCATGGTGCAAAAGTACCTGCGCTGGCACATGGCAGCCCATTGTGCTCTGGCGCATAGGAAAAGGACAAGGAACGCACTGTATCTGATACTTTAGGCTTTTATGGCGAGCTGGGTGGATGTAGGACATTAGCCAAAAAGTGGCAAATGTCTCTTCCCCCCATTAAGATCCTCATTTCTGATGTTCTGCCATAGGGCAGCATCGCAGGCCTTCCTGCTGTGCTGTCCTATGGAAAAATACAAGGGCAGGAATGCACCGTATCTATCAGATACTGCACATTCCTGTCCTTTTCTCCTCTGCCGGTGCACAATGGACTGCCATGCATCAACGCAGGCACCTTTGAACCATGGTGCAAGGGTGCCTGCATTGCAGGGATGATTATTTTTGTGCAGGAAGGGAAGCCTTCCTGCACAAAAACAATCATTCAGCACATTGAAAAAGGTCAAATGAGGAGAAATACAAATATTTCTTCTTGCTGTGCCTCCTTTACACCTCCCCTGGGAAGGTATACGTTTTTGGCACTGCCTCAGAGTTAATGTGTTCTCGTAAATCTGGAGCAATGTTAAAAATCCATAGATGATGCTGGGAATGCCCCCAGTAACACCTATTGCAAGCCTCTTTAAAGCACAAAAGTGTGTTAAAGGCATGATATTTATGAGGCATGTTAAGCCAAAAATGTGGCTTAGGGCTGTCTCTTAAATTTGGAGCAGGCTCTTGCACCACGGAACGTCATAGATACTGATGTTCTGATGGTGCCAGGCCCGAGAGTGCATCTACCTCAATGATACTCTAAGGAGCATATTTATGAGAGTGTTGTGTCACGCTTGCACCCCACAATGTGGTGCATACCTCTAACTCAGATTACCACAACACAGTGCAAATGGCTGCATTGTGTTACTCTGTCCTGGGAAGGCGTTCCATGGGCATTGCATGGGTGTCATTACGCAACTCCCATGGAGTTTGTGCATTCCCAGATTTGCAAGACTTTGTAAACTTGGGAATGAACCAAAATTATATGCCTCCCAAAGAGAATAGCGTAACAAGGAGAAATATCTTTATTTCTCATTGTTTCTTCCTCTTTCTATGTGTGCTGCATTTTGCAGATCACATAGAAAGAGGAATAAGGCTTTCCATATTGTTTTTGTGCAGGAAGGTACCCCTTCCAGCTACTCCTGGTGATAGATGAAGGAGTGGAAGAGGAGAGTAAAGTAAAGTAAAGTAAAGTCCACATTTGTAAAGCGCACAATCACCCGTAAGGGTCTCTAGGCGCTGGGGGGCCGTCGGGAAGATTAAGCGAGCTATTGCCCAGAGTCACATGGTGCTGGGCTGACCTGCCGCCGGAGCCAGGGATCGAACCGTGGTCCCCAGATTCCAGCGTCAGTCGCCCTGGCCGCGGCGCCACACCTCTTCCGAGAGTGAGTCTCACCCTGACCTCTTGTCTACCCAAGAGCATGATGGATCAGTGGAGTGAGTCAACCTCTCCCCTAATAAGACCCCAGAGCAGAAGAATGACTGTAGTTAGTTGCTGGAGCATTTTGCCTCTGTTCTCCCTTACCCTTGGACTCACACACCTGTACGTCTCTGATATAGACCCTAAAGATAGTCCGCCTGTTAAATAGAAAAGATTTACAGGTTATCGGACAATGTGGAGGTCAACATCAAGAAGTAGGTCTTTGAGATACTTGCATTCGGGGTGATTGAGCTCTCCAACAGTCCCTAGTTGAGCCCTGTTGAGTTGGTATGCAAGGCTGCACCACAGGACGACACTCCAGAACAAAGGTTATGTGTGAACTACAGGGGTCTCAATTCCATCCTGAAGACTGACACACACTTCAAGCCCTGAGCTGATAACCTAATAAACAGGCTGGAAATTGCCAAGTTTAACTGTACTTTTGATCTGAGATCAGGGTGCTGAGGGGGCAAATGTAATTTCTGGATTTTCAACTCCAGAGGGCCACTTCCAGTTTAGGGTGATGCCAGCTAATTCCAGGAATGCCCCTGCCACCTTCCAGATGTGGTCAACATGGACCTAGCTGGGAAGGAGGCATTCTGTGCTGCCTACCTGAGCAATATAGCTGATTCCAGCTTCAGCTGGGAGGAACGCATGTAGCGCCTCCAGGAGGGGCTTCTGGCTCTGCAGCAGGCAGGCCTAACTTTCAAAGCCAGTAAGTGCCAGACAGGTCAGGGTTCAGTGGTATATGTTTGTCACATGGTGGGCAAGGGCAGGGTTCAGCCCCTCAAGACCAAGATAGAATTATCCTGACCTAGCAACCACCTAAAACACAATCTGAAATGATGGCCTTCCCGGGCCTTGCAAGCGGCTATAGGAGGTTCATTAAGGGCTATGGCACCATTGTTGCCCTCTGGACAGATCTGGCCACAAAGAAGTAGCCCAGACAGGTGATCTGGACAAAGGCCTAGTGGTAAGCCATTGATTCCCTCAGGGAGACCATGTGCGCAGCACCCATGCTCAAGGCACTTGACTGCAACAAGAAGTTCATAATGCAGACAGACACTTCAGAGCATGGCCTAGGGTCTTTCTTAGTACAGTTAAATGAGGAGGGCTTATCCATCCAGTAGCCTTGATTAGTAAGAGGTTACTTCCATGGGAAGAGAAGTGGAGTGTGACTGAAAGGGAGGTCTTTGCTGAGGACTGGGCACTGAAGCTGAGAATATACTTGTTTGGGACTCACTTATGGGTTCAGACAGCCCACAGGCCCTTCAGATGGATCATGCAAATGAGAGGTGATATTCCCAAACTGTTGAGACCACTTACTGAGGATGGTCTATCCAGGTTCTTCCACCTATATGATGAGAACTCCTAAGGGGTTGAATAGTTCTCCCCACCTTTTGCTGGATAGGAACCCATGTTATACCTGTCAACATTAGGGTGGTCTGCCTCCAAACCTTTTTGCCTTCCTCCTAAATGTTTTCTGATCTCGTTTTTGCCGGCCTTAAGACTCTTCACGCTTCGCCACTGCTAACTATTGCTTAAGTGCTTGTACTTTCTGCCTAAAACCTGGTAACCCTAGCTTATTCCCAATGGGCATATAGTAAGCCTCCTGTAAGGACGCACTACTGTGCCCATGGCCTTTAAATTAAATAATTCTAGTGGGCTTGCTACACTGATTGTGCCACCCAGTTAAGTAGCCATTTAAAAACATGTCTCAGGCATGTGATTGCAGCCTGCGTGTTCAGTTTTCAATTGCCATGTTGACCTGGGAAAATAATCCATTTGCCAGGCCCAAACATTCCCTTTTTTATTCACATATCAACTGTATGTTAGCCCCTTGACAGTCCAGAGAGAAGAGTACAGTGTATTTAAAGGGTAGGAGATATACATCTAAGTTTTACATGTCCTGGAAGTTAAAAACTCCTACATTTGTTTTTCCCTACTTCAATGTGTACCCCTCCCATAGGATAACATTGGCGCTACCTTATTATATTTTATACATGTAATTTCTAAATGGGAATAGGTACCCAGTTCACTGTTGGTGTCTCTGGAATTCTAATTTAAAACCCTAACATAAGATGAAGTTAGACTTTCAAATTACAGTTTTGAAAATGTCACTTTTAGAAAATGTACATGAATTTATCTCTGCACTCCCTTTTTAATCCAAGTAAAAAATGTATCTCTGCACTCCTTTTTTAATCTAAGTAAATCATGAATATAAATGTTTTGGCTGCTGGTAACATATCACTAGCTGATCCTGTGTGTCCTAAAAAACTCTCCAATGCACTATACCAGGTCTGGTGTAGTGTCTCCTCCCGCACTCCTTACTGTCCCTGTCCCAGTCTGTGTTCCTCCTGTTCCTATCAATCCTCGGTGAGTTGTTGATAACAATTAAATAAATCTAGTTAACCAAATAGCAATTTTTATCTTGATTTTATTCAATCATTCTCCCTGTGAGTCCCAACTAATTTATGATAACTACTTTCTAAACAAGATTCCCTATTAAACCACTGTCCTCTGATCCTGAACCTCTCATCAACAGGGCGGCTGATTAACCCAGTACATGTGAGAAGTAATCAATGCGTTCATTGTGACTTTATTTTCAGTTTAGGCAAAGTATAGTTATTGCTTAGTTCAGATTAAGCCAGTCTCTTGCATGCTAGAGAGAGTTGAGGAGAGTATAATGCAGTATCTTTAAACTTGGGCAGAAACTCAAGTGATCCAGTCATCTATTGATAGAAACTAAGCTAGACTGTCTGGGGTACTGAGAAAAGCAAAGTTTGCCCTTAAATACCTCCCCTACCAAGCACAAACAGGAAAGATGTTGTAAGGAAATGTGGTTTCTTATTTCAACCAGGTGAATCAGCAAAAGGAGTTTGCAATAATAATTAAGGTAGATGAAGTTATTTGTAAAAATACAATTTCTAATGTAGTTATTAAATAAATATATATTATTTTTGTTATTTAATAGTTTTTAATTACAATTACATTTTTAACTAAACTGGTTTATTAAAAGTTACTTTTGTAAATTATTTAAATGGTTTTATTCATTTTTATATGAATTAATTTTTATGATAGTTTAGATTTTTTTCTGTAATATCTAATTTTATTATCTTTTTAATTTAACATGTATTTTAGTTTTTTTCCCCCAAAGTCCCTTAATGTCTGCCATTTCATGGTGGTTGGACCGCCATGAAATAGCAGAGGGAAACAGGCATTGTAATTCCTATGGCGGTGCCTGAGCAGGCAGCGCCCCATTTTAGGGATTATGCTCCCATCACTGCTCAGACTGCTTGAGGCTGCCGGAAAAGCAGAGGTTTGTCCCTCCCCCAGATGCCTCCGACAGTCGGATCGTAATTGGGTGATCAGACTGCTTCAATGGATGATGGTGGGCCCACCACTGATTGCCTATCGGCGGCGGGCCCACCAGCGTCAGAATGAGGCCCATAATGTTAAAATATGTTCTCTCTATATGTGTAGATATATATGTATATGTAATGCATATTTTTAGATATATTTTGTATATGTATTATTTAATATTTCTTAATATTTTTGTTTATTTTGTCTGTTTATTTTTCACATTTTAAATTTACTTTTGCTCAGGTTGGAGTGGGACTAGTAACACTGACCACTCAAAGTCCAAAACTGTCTCCACTCTTGCTAATTTTGACTTGGAAATAATAAATCTGACCCCTCTCCAACACTTTCCCTGCTGTTGCTTATATTGTGGTGGGAATAGTACATTTGTCCCCTGCAAAGTCCAACACTTTCCCTAATTTTGCTTAGGTTGTAGTAGGAGTGGTGAATTTAATTCCTCCAATTTTTTTTTTAATGTGAATTCTTGTTTAATTTTGAACTTACATATTTTTGTGATTCAATTTTGAAATGTATTTTAAATTACATTGCATGAATTATATTTTTGGTGTAATATTATTTCATTATAATATTTGATTACTTTTAACAATAATTATGTGTCATATGTTTTGTATACCTTTTTTTACCAAGTGTGTGTGTAAATGTTAATATTATGCCCAATAACTACCTTTTTATTGTTAATAGTTTGATTTTCTACAAAATGTTGTATTATAGTTTTTTTGTTAGCTATATTCATTCTGTCATGCAATCAAGAAATGTTACCCCCTTCAGTGTGTAAAGCCTAGCCTTTCCCCTATGGTATACCAATGTATGGTACCAAGTTACGTTCCTTAACGTACCCACATCCAACTAACATTTGGGATTTAACTATT